>NC_132808.1:20629478-21301561 GCF_048594095.1 Paramormyrops kingsleyae | reverse complement strand
GATCAGTCAAACGAAACACACACTCCGCCACGTCTAGGCAGCTGGAGATAGATAGATAAGACAGGGGCGTAAATAAACAAGCCTGACTCTGACTCCAGAGCCGTGTGAAGCTAAGGCAGAGGTGTGTTAGAGTGCTGCCCTTTGTGCCGTGCAAAGCGGGGGAGGGGTGTGGGGTAGCTCGTACCCCTTCCAGGCTGGAAAGGGAGCCCCATTAAGGCCGTGCCCCATCAGAATACAGGCCACGTCTTCCATGAGACGCTGACGTTTGGGCGGCGACTGACTGGAAATGCTTGCGGAAGCTGAAAACTCCCTGCCAGAGCGCCCCCTGTTTGCCAACCCACTTTATGCAAGTATGCAGAAGAACGACCCAAAGCTCATGGACGCGCGTGGACACACACACACACACACGCGCAAAGCATGCATTACATATAAGCAGTGAGCAGACACGTACACGTACTCTCACCCATGCACACGCACAGACCTGCATGCACACACACACACACACACACACACACACACACACACCCACATGGACCCGCACAAACACGCACACACACACACACACACACACACACAGGCGCTTGCTCCGTGCTGTCGACATTTCGGGAGGACCCGTTTGGCAGCCATTTTAGACACAGGCTGCGCAGCGTACATGTGCAGACGGCCTCCCCTGGCAGGGCCGCACGGTGGCCCGAGCCAAGGCGAGCCCCACCATCGGAGGAGGCGGCTTTATGGAGGAGTGCTACAGAAATATCTGCTAATTACAAGGCGCTCACGCCACACTGTTTTAACAATACAGCTGTGTTCATGTAAATGTTTGACTTGGCAGTGCACTCCACCCACTTTCCCCTGATCTGGCTGTGTTTGCGGAAGGGCGGGCCCCCCCCTCCTCTCCCCCACACGGAGCGGCCCGTCCATCCGTCCATCCACGCACGGGGCCCGGCTGGGGGATCGGGGTTGGGGGGCGGGAGGGCCGCCACGTCCTCGCACTCCTGGCTGTTATCGACGCCAGCCGAGCCAAAATGACTTCACTTCACGGGGCCCCGACTGTAAAACTAACAACCCGGCTTGGCCGCCCCTCTCTTGCCACTCTGTTGACAAAACACGGTGGAGCTTTATCACCAGTGCCGCAACCCAAACAAGATCTCGGGGGGGGGGGGGGGCGCGAGAGCGTAGAATGCGGGGGCCTGATCCTGTGCTGACGTCCTGCGTGACGCCACCCTGACGTATGTCCCCGAGAGACACGCCGGCTACCCCCCGCCCTGTCCGCCCGCATCACGCCCAGCAAACCGATAACACTCTGCTTAGTGCGGGACCTCGATTGGCCCACAGCGTGAGCATTTACGGCTGATGTGCAGATCTAAGTTCAACTCCAATGGCATGCCTCTGGACTATACCAGCATGGAGATAATGAAATTACTCCATTTTTTAATGGACATGCAGAAAAAAATGGGGGGGGGGGGGGATTCTGCAATGTCTCCCAGGCTCCCCTGCCGCTTTCATGCCCGTGCAGATCCGGGGACGGCGGCAGCCCGAGTGGAGACGGTGGCATACGTGCCGTTATCTCCTGATCACAGGCGAGTTGCAGCATGCGGTGACACGCAGAGAGCATCCTTCCCCCCTCATCGCAGCTGGGGGAACCATGAAGGCTGAGCGTCTCGCGGCTGATTGGCCACATCTGTGCGGGGGGGGGAATGGGATGAAGATGGTCGGCAAGGTGCTGCACCAAGCTGGGTGTGAGCCGTCCAGTGCGCGGACCCCCTGCCCTGGGGACCAGGTAACCTGACTGGCCATCTGGAGTGACCTGACCCCCCACCCTCAACCTAAGAACATCCAGCGGAGGCTCTCAGGCACCCGCAGATTATTCCATTACCCGCTTTCCACTGGCTCGTCCACGAGGCCTTTTATTAAAGCCTAATGGGGACAAGATGGTATTTCTTACGAGCTTAAATCTGATTAGGTTAAAGTTCGTTCTGAACCCCCTCACCCGCCCATCCGCCCCCGCATTAGCCGGCCTGCACACACACAGACCTCCGTATCAAGTAGCTCAGTGCCAGCGAGGCTCTGGACCCCCGGCCCCGATTCTTGGGGCGTACGCTGCCCGACCGGGGCTCCGCCAAGCCTGGGCCCAAGTCAGCTGCTCGTAATGAAAGGGGAGCAGGCCGAAAGGGGGGGGGGGGAAGGGACAGAAAGAAAGAAAAAGAAGTTTCCAGGCAATGAATTGAGGGCCGAGGTGGAAAGGGGACGGTGGGGGTGGGGGGGGAGGCGCAGGGCTGAGGGGAGGGGAACAATGCCCCCCGGGCGAGACGGCGGCGGGCTGCCTAATGAGACGCACAGTTTGAGACGGTGGAATCAAGTGCGACTGTAGCGGGATCACGGCGGAGCGGCCCAGACTAAAACAATGTCGGGGGGACGGAGGAGGCGTGCGGGGGGGGGCTTCAGTGGTACCGCGGCCCGCAGCCCTCACAGACGACCCAGTGTGCAGAGACTTGCCCCCGCAGACGCTGATGTGCATATTAATGGCCTCCTTTGTACATGCGGCCGGCCCCGGCTTTTCGTGGCCTTGTTTTTGTTTTTGTTTTTTTCAGACAATGCCGTCTCCTTCTCAAGGCCCCCCCCCACCCCCCTCCCCCGCCCCGCCGTAGGGTAAAAAGGGGGACCGTTTCAAGACGCAAAAAGGGGGAAACAGACGTCCCATTCAGGAGGACGGGCCCGGGAATGGCCTCCTTCCCTAGTTCCTGGAAACGCCGCGTCTGCAGTACCGCCGCGTTGCTTTAGCGGAGATAAATTCGGAGGCGACCTCGGCTCCCGACCCGGGCCCAGCAGAGCTCAGGACCAGAACATGGCCTGATAACCAATTCAGTAATAAAGGTTCTAAGAATCGTTATTTTCCCAGGAGATCCTTCAGAATCTGCCACTATGGTGCAGGTGACCGCACAGCATTATGGGATATTGTAGACTGTGTGTGTCACATCCCAGGTGATGCTGTGGCAATTTCCATCCTGTGGCTCAGCAGTGCGGCTGCACACATGGTTACCGTCCCGTGCCTCAGCTACCCTGCACCGATGCCGCTGAAGCCACATCCAACCCCGGGCGAACTCCGTCACCGCGACCTGACCCCCCGCTTGGAGCTAAACATGATTTGCGGCGGCACTAAAACCCACCCGCCCTCCCCCGCTCGTAGGCCGTAAATCCGAATGGCGGAACAACATATGTATTAAAAAATGGTTTGTTTTATCGCCGCTTAATCGCCTGATTGAAGCGCCATTTGCATTTGCTTTGGCTCCCCGGTCCCCGCGTGTCGTGCGGATAACAGGACAAGAGGCGAGGCCGCATTCTTCTGGAGCCATCTCCGCACCCTGGCCGACGGCCAAGCCCCCTTTGTACGGAGACGGAGAGTGAGAATATAGATTTAATTATGCATGCATATTCCCGCTCATTGTGGGGGGAGCCGAACGATGGACCCCCCCACCCCCACCCCAGCCCTGGGAGGAACCCTAACGAGCCGATGCCCGGGGCTTGGAGTGCAGCCAAAACAGTCCATTAACTCCTCAAAAGTTGTTAAGAGGTGGGGGGGGGGGGCTGGAAAAAGGTACGAAAGGCCGAGTCTGACTGGGCGTGTTTTGTCGTTGTGAATGAAACAGCAGGCAGCTGGGGTGGGGGTGTTGTGTGGGTGTAAGAGGCTGGGGATGGGGGGGGGGGCGTGTCCCAGCCGGCCGGCGCGGCACGGCTGCGAGCAGCGGGGACTGCTGGTGGGAAGCGGCTGAGAGGCTAAATGTTAGCGCGCTGCGGCACAAACACACCAGACAGAGCGCCGTTTGGCAAAAGGCGACTCCCCTCGCCCCCCGCCTCACCCCGGTTAATCACAAGACAAAGGCGAAGGCCCCTTGTGATGAGTGGGCTCCTGGGTTCAGTTAACCCCCCCCCCCCCGTGAGAAAAAGAGAGCGCCAAAGCTTGGGCGTACGCATCAGGACCAGCCGGTCACCCCGGCAGTGCCAGGCCAGACAACCCTGTCACTTCCAGGCTTCAGATGCACCGTAAACTGCGGCCCTCTCCGCAGCGTATCGGAGGTCCCGCGATGTGCCTGTTTCAAAGTCTTCGGAACCGGGCGCTCTGCGGTGCCAGAATGTTATCCAGAAGTCGACTGAGCCCATCCTGTTCCACAATCTGAGTTAATAACATCGTGCGCTGACCCTTTCTACACAGAACAATCATGCAAACTAAGAGGCGGCCTCAAGAGGCAGCACCTGAAGACGGGTGTCCTCGCAAAGCGGAATCATGGCCAAAAAAACAAGACAAATAAAACTGCTCACAAAAGTAACTGTTCCCAAATAAAAGAAAAAAATCCACAACTTGGTAAATAGGGAAACAACCGCACCATTCCAGGCTCGACCATTAGCCTTTAGGAATGCCTTACAGAAAGCCGCAGGATTCAGCCGTGTTTAAAGAATGGCTGATAAAAATCAGGATGGAGGCCCGCTTTAGTGACACCCACGGCTATATATACGCATACTGAGAATAGCCCCTGCTTCACAACCTGGGTATCCTGCACGTTTCCTGGTGCCACGTGTCATTCAGCCAAGGACATCCACACTCTGCAAGGTCCTAAACACCTGCATCGCGCCATATCGGTCTCTACTGCGCTGAATTTCTGCTCGCGAAAGGTGTTTGCATAATTACCTGTGGCCACTTGCCTTTCAGAAAAAAAAAAACTTCAAAGTCGGAAAATGACACCAAACATCCGCCTTATACTTCACGCTATTTCACCGTTACACTGTTTATCTGCATGAGAGGATTTATCTGCACTGGTTCTAAAGGCCCAGAAACCACACTCTTGGTATTCAGAATCCGGCACAGGCGCTCGGAGATAAAACGGCAAGATAAACCTTCTGGTAGAACTAAACAATCGAAAGTGCATCTGTCTGATCTTTGTGTAAAATGTGCCTCGACTTTAAAGCTATGTCCCTGTATTGTTAGCAAGTCCACAGAAGAAATATGGCCCAAGCCGGCAGTGGGGATGCATTATGGGGTACAGAAGGCCCCGTGTCACTGACGATCAAGCGTGCGTGATAATCAAATGTGCCCTGTGAGCTGGGTGGATCACGGTATGCAATCAGGCCATTTAGAGCTAATGAAAAGCGCTAACTCACAACGTATAGCGTCCCTAATAAATCTCCCACAGGGCCGAGGAACCGGATTAACTACCCCTATTGTGTTTCCAATTGTCTGGGAGCCGAGAATCATCCACTCTCCAGCCTGGACTGACAGCATGCCCTCCGGGGTGGGGGCTGAGGTGGCAAGGCGGGGGGGGAGGGGGAGGACTTGGCCAATGGAATGCAAGCTGGTAAGACAAGAGGAGGCGGGGCAAGCTGCTTTTCTTGGCACGCAGAACGCCCCCCTCTCCAGCTGACCAAGAGGTGACCATGGGACATTACCTGCCACCATTTATACCAGTCCCTCGCCCTCCTAATTGGGACCGATCAAGGATTTATGGATGACACCAGTGAGGCGCTGGTTCTGACCCAAAAAGTTCACCTAGGTGTCTGAAACCTCCTCAGCTAAGAGGGCAGTGAAGCAGAAGGAATGGGAATAAAGAGAAGAGACACCATGACTCTGAGGACCTCCAGACCAGGAGTTCACACCCAGTCAAAGGGGTATAAAGAGCCCCATTGAAGGCTGAGGTTTGGCGACCTGACTGGATGTACCATGGTTTCCTTGACCAAATAATACACTTAGGACCATGTATTATTACCATTTGGTAACATAGATAATGATGATAATCACGGTAATGGCAATGTTAACGATAACGATCAGCACTTCATCTACGCCACCAGCGGGCTCGAATGCCAGACCCTTGTCGTCAGTCAGGCCGGCCAATCAGTAACCATCATGATTATCCAACATGGGTAAAGGGGCACAGGACAGCAGAGCCTGAAACCCCAGGTCAACCCCACGGTGTGGACCTGAAGGTGGCCGCCATTTTTCCCCCGATCTGGCCGACTCTTGGCCCCACCGCACCCCCAGATACCAATCTCAAAACATCTCGGAGCTCTCCGGTTGGCCCGTTCACTGCTATACGAGCGGCAACCAAGTGAAAAGCCATGCTTTGCTGATGGATCAGAACACCACAGGCCCAGGCTAAATCAAACCAGGCACTGAGGCCGGGGTGTGGGGGGGGGATGGGGGGGCGGTGCCCAGGAAGACAGCGACCCTGAACCCCAGGCCCTACTTCATTGGATTAGAAAAAATAGAGAGACGCTGTTTAAAACCAAGGGTCAAAAGTTCTTCCCTTGATTTCCCGAATAATGGAACCAAGCTGGAGCGAATGTGGCACTCGGACGGCTGCCTCCCAGGGCCTCGGGCAGAAGCCAAGAAGGGTACGAGAGAATCAAAGCTCTCCACGGCGACTGGGCCACTCTCTGTCTGCGGGGCCGCGAGAAGTGCGTTATGAGGAACAGCCAGAGGCCTTTCGGGGGGGGGGGGGGGGAGTGGGGGTTTGGAGAGTGCGAGGGCACAGATGTCCAGCAGTCTCACCACGCCCTGCCGTTTTACTGTCGGAACACTTTTCTTGGATTCCTACAGTCGACATACCCGTGGATAAAAATCTGAAAACATTTCAGCTGTCAACATCAGCTACGCAACAATAAAAATAATAATAGCTATAATTTCATAAGTCAAAGGAGCCCTGATTTATAAAACGTGTGCATTATTAATAACACCAGTGACACCCATGTGTCGCTACAGCCGCTCCTCCTGCCCCCACCACATCCCGCACTCCTGCAGCTGCCTCACAGAGCGGATCCTCCTCGCGCCGCCTTCCGCGGCAGCAATAACTTGCGGTTTGGCCACGGGGGCTGTGTTTACATGGGCAACTGCGCGGACGGGAACCACCAAATTAATTTCAGATCCTCTCTTTAAAACCCATAAACAATGTTACTCAGATTCTGGCAGTGGGGAACGGGTCGCTCGGAGAAGGCGGAACATCTCCCTCTGGGAGGAAGCCTAGTAAAGCCATCCACAGCTATGCTGGTGATGTGGGCTGCACATCCCGCCCAGTCAAAGTCACCACTTCCATGTGAAGAGCTACGTTCTGCTTCCTTCTGGCACCTTCTTGTCTAACACTGTGTTCCATTCACCTCGAAAGGTCGGAAGTCGGAGCTGGGAATGATGTCACACCCGAGTTAACCGCGTTCCAGTACAAGAAGTCGGAAAGTCATTTAACAATAACAGTTCCAGCTAGGTTCACCGTTAGCCATCGTTAACAATTTCAGCTGATAAGAAGGCATTACGGGGAATGTTGCGCATAAAAACACCGTAGCAACATGTCCATATTTAGCGGTTGGATACTGCTGTGTCTATGACTGATTTTCGCTTCTGTGGATGAAGAGTGCAGCCATCTTGGTTTCTGGGATGGGGGTTGTACAGATTCCTCCAAGTCAGAACTCCGACTTCAGGATGCGCTCCAGTTCAAATTTCTGACTTGGAACTCGGAAATTCCAGTTTCCCAGTTCAAATGAAACGCAACATAAGACCTCCTCAAAGCATCATAAATACCATGCTCTTCCCTTTGCCTCATTCACATCTCCATTTTTTTCAGCATTAAGGGGGGGGGGGGGGGCAGTTGAACTAGGTTGGTGACTCTGTACTTAGCTACCCTGTTCAGTTCGCTAGTGTCCTTAGCGAGCCACAGAGAGACTGGAATGTTCCAGGTCTGTGCAAGAAACTCAACAACAGGCCAGGGTAAGACGAGACAACTTGCGCAAAAGAGACAAGGCGACCATTGAGGGCTGAAGGCAGTATCGGGGGATCCAGTGCTGTGGCCGACCTCGAGTCCCTCCACCAGCACCGCTGCTGCCTGCCAAAGAGGGAGGAGGGACACGGTGGAGGTGCTGTGGCAGCGCGAGCGGGAATGCCGCCCGACGTGCAGCCGGATACGGCTCTGCTGGCCTGTTGCCAACACGTAAGGAGCTGCTCCGTCAAAGCAACCTGTTCTGACTGGTTCTGAGTGGGGGGGGGGGGGTCCAACCATGACATTGGCTTGTCTAGTGGCTGGCAGCAGGCCGGCCAACCCACAGTACCTGGGTGCCTAGCATTTGTGCAGCATTCCCATTCTAATCAAAATACCCGCTTCAGATATGGGCAGTTAATGTGTCAATGAAGCACTTAGCCCTCGATCCCCCCCCCCCCACCCCGAAAGGCAAACCCGGCTATGGGAAGGTCTGGAATTCCCCGTCTGCACCCCCTCCTTCTGGGGGTGGGGGGTGCCGTCAGGCTGCCTTGTCTGCATGGGCCTTTACACTCGCCCCCCCCCCCCAGCCAGCTTGTGGCTTTTCATCCCCTCAGTCATCCAAGCGTGTCCTTTTCACTTTATCAGCGATGGGGGGGCTGTCAGCTCTGGGGCTCGCCACAGGAAGGGAAATCACAGCGGCTCAGGGCCGGGCTGTTTACCTTCCACCCCCAGCCCCCCCCCCCCCCATCCAGCCGGACTCGCTTTTGAGGCGGCCGGCCCGGATGTGCGCACGGGCCTGCTGGAGCTGCCGGTCCTTTCAGACCCTCAGCGATGGGTCAGGAGTGCGGGTTGCTGTTTGCTCTGAAATTCCAGCAAGCGCCTTCGTCCCAGGCTCAGAATTATGCGCTCCACCCCACCCCGCAGGGGAACAGAGAGAGAGAAGCAACATTCAAATTCCTGATTACCGCCCAGGTACACCACCATCGCGCGAGTTCATAATGACAGCCTCTAGCCATTTTCCACAGACTGTTTAACGGCCTTCTGTGTTTTTTACATTCATGTCCACATTGCACGTTCAGCTCGTTCACCCAGACTACGAGCACACAGTGTCCCCATGTTCAGGAAGATAACCTATCACTTCTGTGCTGGGTCATTGTCTCGTTCCGCTGGTCCGCAGTGCCACCTGGACTGAAAGCCGGAGGTATGACATGTAATAGTAATCGTTGTTCATTCATAATATTGTATTAAACAATTCAGTTGAGGCCCCATTTTAGCAGAGGCCCCTGCGTTTCAGCCCGGGTGAGCCTGTAAGTTATAGTACTGCAGTAGCTGACAGGTTCAGAAAAGCAACACTCCCAACACGAGAGGATGTAACAAAGAGACGAAGAAAGTGTTTACTGAATCTGGCGCACGGGCAAAGCGGGAGGAATGACAGCGTGGTGGCAGTAAGTCCACGGCGGCACGTGAGCGGCTCCGGGAGGCCAACACGTCGCGGAGAGCGCAGCGAGTCTGCCTGGCCACCGGCAACCAATCAGGTGCAACGTTCACAGGCTGTCACAGGAACATGCCGCTCCGGGTAAACATACTCTCTGCAGCAGATTTTACGTTCCAGTGAATATAGTCGTCATAAAAGCCGGGCTGGGGTGTGCCATCACGAGATACCGGAAGGCATATCAAAGAACCCCCTGCAGAACTAAATGGCGTAATCCAGCTTCCTGGCAAACTTCGACTCCTATGCCTCACACCTCTCGGATGTTCATGCCTAACTCAGGAATTCTCAAAGGAACTTTCTCAAGCGCCGCCCAGGAGCAGCAAAGCATACCTGGCGTAGGACTAAGACTGCCTGGCCCGTTTCCAAACCTTCCTCCTTCCCCCACCACTACCACCCAGGGGCCGTGGTGCCCCGAGCCAAGCCGCACACGCTTGGCAGCACTCACCTGGAACAGCCCAGGACCACTTCTGTAAACACAAGCCGGTGCGCTAGGCACCAGACACTGACGGGGCTGAAGCCACTAAACACAGAAGGGCCGCAACCACAGGTTGGTATAACACTCTTAAGGTAGGTTTTTTTTCATTGACAGAGGAAATGCCATCAACTGCCCGTGCCTGTCTTTCTCACATGGAAGTGGTCTATGCCACATTTCTCTGGGTTGGTCATAGGAACAAGAAAAAAAAAACATTTCAGAGATGGGATGTAGGAGGTGTGGGAAGAACGAAGAATGACATCAGCGTGAAGTCTCACAGTTACATCTCGCTGCTTTGATGACGCATCCAACCGAAGCGACTTACCATATTTATCCAGTTACCACCTGGAAGGCATTCTTGCTGCAGAGCTTCATGTACGACAGTAAGGGACACCTGAACTCGACCACCACCAGGCCACCTCTGACAAGGTGATGCCAAATAACCATGACACAGCTTATCCCCAGTTTCGGCCGTCAGGCCGCTTCTCCAACGCACAAAGGACACCAAAAAAGTTGAACCCACAAGAATGGTTCCCAAACTCTCACCATTGGCGGCTCACTTAGCCTTGGATCATGGTGAAGAGATCTGACACCAAGCTACCTTATCTTGCCGTGCGATGGAACGCGGGGGGGGTTGGCGGGAGAGGGCCGTATCCGGCCCCAGGTCCCAACCCTCGCAGACACAAAGGTAGGAAATGGCTGTGACCACAGTGAACATTGTGAGCAGGCCGGTAAATAACACCCCCCCCCCCCCCCACCAGCTCAATCCTGAAGCTTCACCTCCCGCTCTTTATGCACATTTCAGCAGAGGAAGCCATAAACACAGGGACGGCCCATAAACCCGGTCTCTGGAGGCTTCGGCTGAGTACAGACTCCAAACAGCCCTGGTACCATGACCGTGCGGCAAGGTGATCCACATAAGCACCGGTAAAGTGGGTGCAGAGAGGCCTCCGGGTCACTATTTCATCTATATTATGAATAGAAGCTGGTCCAGCCAATCATGCTCACGGCTGACACACCTGCCCTGGCCCCATGTGATAGGGGCAACCCTGGAGCACCTTTACAGACTCGCTTTGTCATCTGTTGAGTTTGTTTGCCCTGCTGGTCTGTTTGTTCCTTTGTTGTGCGCAGCTGCGCAGTGTATTTGCCTATGTTTAGGCAAAGAAATATGCACGGACGTCTGAGCAACTCCAGTGCAGTCCAGGGGTGCACACAAGGTGAGGACCGGCCATAAATCACGGCATAATCCGAGAGCGCAATCCTGCAAGGATGAAGTCCATAACCTTGGAGGACGTAAATAAACACGTGGCTGAAAGTGACCGTTCCTCCAGCGTTCTCCAGCAGCATTAGGAGTCCATTAGCACTCCATAAAGGAGCCCTTTCCACAGCATTCTGCAGCAGATTAACCCTGACCTCAGGCACAGCGGCTCATCGGCAGCAGGTATCCATCGACCCTCCCCCACCGTCCCCAACAGTACCTCTCCCCAGAATATCTCGTCATGAAGATGAGCTGAAAAGGTCAGTCATTTCAGACCGCCCAGTTCCCCGTTGGCCTCTCATTCACGCTCTATCTCGTATTTTTGGGAGGGTATGGAAGCGCTCTATAGGAGGTAAATGAGTGCCAGTCAGTGGAGTCCAACGGTTTTTCAAAAAAACAAGAACAGGGTGGATGATGTCGCACGGGTTAATGAGAGCCTTAATCGACAAACCATTTAATGGAGGATAAAGTGGGAGAGGCAAGGATGCACAGACATGATAGTGAAATGGGCGCCAGGCAGCAGATTAAGTGTCACTCGGGGTTGTTGACTCAGAAGCTTAGATGTCACCAGAGGATCAGCGGTGCAGGAAAGAGCGGCAAACAAATTACATGGGATAGGCACTAACTTGCTGGGTTAGCTTCTAGTCTCTGGTTTAGCCGTCATGCCACAGCGTGCGGGCTAATGCACCTCAACGTCAGAGGGATCTTCGGGGGTGACTGGGGTGTGGCTTGTGGGTGAAACAAAAGCAGAACGATGTGTGCTTTTGCTGGGGGCCAAAAGTGAAGGAGTGCAAAGGCTTCCCAGTATTGCGAGGAACCATAGCTTAATGAAAAACCAGCCTGACTGCATGGAGTTTTTTCAGAGAGTAAACAACCTGCCATCACCTTAGATAACCTTGGCAGCTGCTGCTTAAGCCATGCCAGCAGATGTCTCCTGCAATAGCCCTTCGCTAACGGGGTCACTCTGCTCGTAAAATAGTGCTCAGTCTGACACGGAAGCCTTCCTGCTACCTTCCATGGGTTACTCTTCAAAGTTGGTGCTGTTCGACCAAGGTACGGTTAAAGAACGCTTTCGGCAATGAGGAGGCTTCGGTCTATTTTTATTCAGGAGAAGCTCTGGTGTGACATAGTAATAGTTTGAGTCAGTAAGTGACAAAGAACATGCACTCAGTGTGGCCGGGGATTTAATTTTAGCCCCCACACCCGGACATACTGCCCCCCCAGTCGCAGATAAGAGCATTCTTGCTCTCTGCCCCCCAATGTGGGGTCTCTGAAGGAGACACTGAAATGCAGCATCTCAGAGTGTCTTTGTGAATTAGGAGTGTGACGACTTCAAAGAAGCTGGCATGGGCATCTTGCTCAGAGGTTTCAGATTCCGCGCTGCACCAAGAGATGCCAGCACCAGCCTGAAGGTGACCCAATGCCAAAACACAAGCAGCTCGAGTGTCCACCCACGGCGGCTTCACCAGCATGGCACACCATCACAGATGGATAGCACATATCCATAGAGTTACCGCTCCTGAGTTCTTTCTTCTTGTTTGTTTATTGATAATGCCGGCTTCACTGGCGTGCATGAGTGACGCCTATCCCAACATCGTCACCTGGTATCCGAATGCCAATCCCCTGGCCGACCGATTGGATCTCAAGAAGCGCAGGATGTCTGCCACCCACCCTTGCCATCTGCTCACTGCAACCAGAGAAGCAGGCCTGGGGGGTGGGGATTCGAGCAGGGTCCACATTATGTGCTAGCATTTTCAACCCACAGGACAAAGGATAAGGATCAGCATGGTGTTATCTCCTCTGTAGAGTACTTTGGCACTGTATAAACATAGGGGCACTCAGTGTTGTGACTTTTGAAAAGATGATGAAGGAGGCAGGGGTGAATGATTACTAACTTTGTCCATCATAATTCTGCTTTCATTCTGGCTGTGGTAAAGCCTGGATTCTCTTCTTTGACTACCGAAAGGTATAAAAGGACTTTTACCAATGACCATTCAATCCTAAGGAAGTCAACACTAATTTGAAACAAGTGAAGTTCCTGCGCATCAACTCATCATCATCAACACAGGAAATATGCAGTAATGGTACCACCAATAAAGTTGACGAATCAAACAAATGAAGAGCAAATTTCCAAAACTCACTTAGTCCACGGGATATGTGGACCAGATAAGTTCATAAGTAAGTACCATTTCTGTGGATTTTGTAAATTTAACAAAAGCTCTTTGCTGGACTACATGAGGATGATTGAGTTTGGTTCCCAATCCTGAACCACATGACGAGGAAGCCTGACTGAGGGCGTTATGGAGATTTGCTCTTCACTCCATGACACGGCATTGTCTGTGCAGACGACACAGACTAATCTGTGTCCCTGACCCCATTGGCCCAAGCCTCATTAGGGACACTTGGGGTCGTGCTCCGGAAACTCGGGTCACAAGAACAAACCATGTCAGGGACCCCTGGAACTGTGGAGGCTGGGCTGTTTTCAAGGCTTTCAAAGGCACTTAATAATGCCCGCCTTGCCACTGAACTTACAAACAAAGGAAAAAATAAGCTGTAATGGGGAAGCAGACGGTGAGCTGAACGGGGGCCCTGGTTCAAAAGGAAACCAGGTCGAGCTTGGAGACAGAAGCCCACACTGATCTTCCCTTTGAGGGTCTACCCACAGTCTAGCCCCATGTCTTGTTCCCCTTGCAAAACAAGACATTTCTTACAATGTTATAACACAATGCTTCCAATTCCAATTAGGCATCACAGGGCATAAGCAAGATCCCAAACCCCCCACATGTAACGGAAACACAAGAGGCTTCTGTCCAACGCTCCAGGTGACAAGTGTCGATCTGGGGATAAGTACTGCTTGTGTTTGTTGCACCAGCTTGGCTCATGACTAACAAGCCAACGCTGTGTGGGCCGATTTTGGACAGCGGAAGGTCTCCCGGTTGTGGATGTGGATGAGACCGCAGAGGGTAGGCCAAAGCAGCTTAATTTGTACACAGATTTGGAAGTGAAATGGTCCAAGAGTAAGGACCTGAGGAATGTCTTTAGGATGTCTGCCACTTCCTCGGGAAGCTCCACCGGGAATCTGTACATCCCAGTCCTCCAAGTTACACTTCAATTTCTGCAATATCAAGCTTTTTTATAAAGGTTGTTCCCCAGGGCCAATCTAATGATGGTTTCTACTCAAAACTACTTGATGATCACACAATTAACTATTATTAGAGCTTAATTACAGTATTTGATATTTTTGGAGCTATTATAAATGTTTGCTTTAGTTTTTCTTCTGAATTGCAATATGAAATATGCTGTACAAATTGCACAAATTGCATGAATATTAAGATGATTAAATATAAAAGAGATATTACATTTTACTGAAAAGTGATGTACTGTATATACTGTTGTATATACTGCAAGTGACTAACAACAATATAATCTGTCTTTGATAGATTTTGTTAGTCATTTGCCGAAGGCTGTGTAATGAAGGAGACATGTTCAGATTTAAGGGGCAATCAACGGAAACTGTATGTTATTTACAGTTTTGTAGGATATCACAAATTCATTGAAAAATATTGTATGTCCGGAACACACAACTCAAGACAAAATGTGTCGAGGTACACTTTTACATAACATTAACAGTATACATTTTTTATTAGTGAATCATTTGGGTCTTTAAAAACACTACTGTTACACTGATTGTAGCTGAAAAATCGGTGGGTAGCATACATAAAATATAGCTCATTGTAGTTTCGCTGCTTACGTATTAACAAAATTTTAAAAAAACAAAGTAAACGACATGAGCAAAACTACGTCCATTAGAGGTTCTGAATGTCGGTTTTGATTAATTTTCGGTTAATTGCCCAGTCCTAATAAAAAGATTTAAGTCTTGCATTTATCAGATTCCGGAATGTCATCCACACTTTAACCTCATCTTGGACAGTCCAAAGCAACATCATCTGGTTCAAAGATGCTCTTCAGAACAATGCAGGGAGCATGGCCACATTGTGCGCTCGATTAAATGATTACGGCCATGCCTGGAAATGGCAAACAGTCACAATCCATGCATTATGTTATATGTAATTGAATAACCTGAACTAATCCATGCAGGCTGTTCTCCATGACTCTGGTTCATTGAGTACAGGTTTTTCCTTTTATTTTAAAATTATAAAATAACATTCTGGAAAGTTAGGAGTGGTGTTATCGCTCATTATTAACCCTTTGTTTTCCCCCAGAGAGCAGCACGTCATAATTGAGAAGGTGTCTGATCCTGTTAGAGGGACTTGGACGTCCCTGAGAGCGAGAATCAAAAGGTTTTTCTTTTTTCATCAGGGATAGAAGCTAAATACCAGTTTAAAAGCAGTGAACCTGAAAAACGCCCCAAGCGCACTGTTATGTATCTGGGCAGCACCGTCAGTGAGGCCCGACCTCCTGCCGCACTGAGAAAGAACCCGGCAAGGCAACCATTGCCTTGGAGCTTCTCAACAGGCTGGGCTCCCTGCTGCCACGATTCCTGCCGAGGATGCAGTTTCGTCTGACCTTTCACAGCTGTCAGGAGGGTCCAGCCGTATGGACGGCACCGTCCAGGAAACCGAGGCCAGCTGGCTTTGTGGATCTTGGGCAACCAGTGGACTGGACTGGCTCCGAGACGCGGCCTCCTTTCAGGGCCACACTCGCCGGCCCGGTCTCAGAGAAGCAGTCCAGCTGGACTCCGGCCCAAGGGAAGGAGGACGCAAGCGAGTGCCGACTCCAGGCCAAGTGGGCCCCCCCTCCCCCGCCAGCCAGCTCCACACGAGCAGTTGTTTCAGGTGTCGAGATTCTCTGAAATGGTCCAAAATCAGACTCGGAGGGAGCCAACGAGTCAACGTGCCAAAGGATGAGCCGGAGGATGCGGAAAGCGACACGGCACAGGAAACTCGGAGGGGGGGCGACAGCTCACCCCCCCCTCTGCCTGCCTTCCCAGGCATCCATCTCCCAGTGCATCCAGCAGCCAACCATGGAATCAAAACATGCCACCCGCGCACTTGCTTCCACCACCGAGAACCCCCCCCCCCCCCTTGGGGTGACGGCATCCGCACTGGCGACGGACGGAGCGTGTGGGATCCTCGGGGTTCCCTGGCCCCTCGTTCACATGCTGGGGTGGGAGGAGATGATTACAGTCGCCGCTGCAGTCAGGCACCCTTGCGATGACAGCTACTGTACGAGCGCGAGCCCCAAACAGCACCCCCCCCTCTACAGAAACAGAAATCTGCACTGGGGGGGCCTGTGGTCTGAAGAGGGGAGGAGGCACTGCTGGCTGCTGCTATCCGTCCCAACACCCACCGTGCACTTGGTGGTGGGGGGGGGGGGGTTACCCATATGCAAGCTCATCTACGAGCGTTAATTTTGGGACGACCCCCGGGCGTTTGGCCCCACTGGCTACAGGTCGCCCTTGTCCGCTTTCTGGGGGCTTTCTGGACCTTCCCCCAGCACAATATGGGCCTTTTTACAGCCGTGTGCCGTGATACGGTTATGGATTCTCAGACGTGGAGCTTCTGGGATGGGGGGGGGCGACAAGATTAGGGGCTTCCTTAAGCCCACCATACGATACAGGGCCGCCTTCCCTACCCCACTGAGGGCTCTTTGTCACTGAGCCGGGGGGGGGGGGGAAGGCGATCCGCAAGAACAGATTACGGCATAAGAAGAAAATGGATGAGACGTGACGAGACGACGATCCGCAGGGATAACGTGAGGCCATTTGTTTATATACGCACCACGTTCAATCGGCGTCGCTACAGGACCCTGCGGCCCACCTGCCGCTGCTCATCTCCATGCGGGGGCGCCCTACCGCAGGATCGTACGCCAGCACTGCTCCAGCGGTACCTGAAAGACCATTGTGGCCCAGTGGCCTCCCATGGCCTCCATGCGGTGTGTGTATATGCTCATTGTTCTAGCCTACTGACAGCGGAGGGAGGGGGCTCTTCTCCGGAAAAGGATGGGGAGAACTTAGTCAAACAACAAGCGCAACCGACTCGCTTCCTCGGAAGGCCGTTAAGATAGCTGCTATTTACACAGGTGCATCGTGAAGCGGCCTGCAGGCACTCGGGCCGTGAGCGATGGGCGCTGGGGCACGTAGGCCAGCCCCCATCATCGGCAAGCGAGCATCATTCAGCCGCGGGGCTTCACAGGGGTGTGCAGCACCGGCGAAGGTACATTCCCACGCTTCCCTCGTCCTCCCCCAACCAGAGACACAATTCAGGCCTCAACGTCCAGGGCATCAGAAGCTATGCTAACGGTAATAGCTGTTCCACAAGTGAAGGATGGGTGGGGCTGGTCAGAAGGCTAGCAGAAGCCCTGGCTCGCAGGGGGGTGGCGGGTGGGGGGCGTGGTTACGTTTTTATCAGCAGCTCGCTTGCACCTTGGCTGAACCTAAATCCTGAGTGTTTACCCAAGCACGGCGGCTGTGAGATGGCTCTGCGATCCCCATACACTCCCCTCTGCGCTCCGTCCAAAAGCCCTCGCTCTGTTTGCGTTCCCTCTTAGCGCTAACAATTTTCACCTGCCGCCGTTGTCCCCACCCCCCACCGACTCCTTGCCTTTGATTCTTTGGCCCCGTCCGCCCGTACGACTCATCGGTTTCCCACCTCCGTATTTTTCCCTTCCCCCTACCCTCTTTTTCTTTCGGACACGGACGTTTTTCTTCTCGGTCCTCCCTGGGAACAATGAGGCGTCTACAGGATCAGCAGACACAGTGAAGGATTTCCATTTAGCACCGCGCTGCCCTGGGGGAATAAAACATGTATGGACACATTTAATCTCCCCGGGGCTCTCTGGGGAGGACCCCCGCAACACTGACAGCAGGCATAATAGTGTTTTGTCTCTGGGGTTTTGTTAAACGTCCAGGGGCTTATGGAAACATCAGGCGTCACAAACCCCCAACGGACCTCCCCCCCCCCCCCAAACCCCAACAGAAGCCTGGGTGGGAGAGTCTGGCCTGGCCCTTTGAGGCTGGTCCAGCAGACGACAGGGACCACCGCTACCACTGTGGCCTACTACCAGGGGCTTGGGAGAATAAGTGACGGTGGAAGGGGCGGGGCTTCTGTGGAATAGGGGAGGAGCCAATGGTGGCAAGTTGGAGTCCTATAGGCTGATCAGTTTGTTGGTTTTGGGAATGGCAGAAGCAGGTCATTAGCTGATGATCTTTGGCCCTCCATCCAGCATCTGCCCGGCTGGGTCATCCCTGGTCTCAGTCCAATAACAATATCTGCTTGGCTGAGGCTCTCTGGCCCACTGACAATTATCTAACAGGGGCTTTTGTGCTGCGGAGTTTGCTCTACTGAAGGAGATGCCACTGTCATCTGAATAAAGGGGGAAGATAGGGGAGAAGAAGAAAAAAGGCGGGTTTCCATTATTCCAAGGGCTGTCGTCCCCCCAAAAGAAAAAGCATGGGTCACTGGTGCCCAGTGTCGGCTGACTTATGATAACTCATAAAGGCAGTGTGGGACTTTTGCCAGTGAAGGTGTGCGGACAGCGTTCTTCACTGCACCTCTGCAGCTCGGGCTTCAGACGTGTTCACCGTTGGGCCCGAATCCTCAACACACTTTACAGAGATTCCCGCCACGATGTACTCTCACGGGGGTGGGGGGGGGGATTCCCAGGATGACGCAAGTTTGATTAATCGTCCCGTAACTAGTTCAAATCCAGCCATCCAGAACTGAATTAATTAGGCCTGAACTACGCAGGCCAGTGACACATGAGATGTCGGTACGAGGCGGACGTGTGTCCCTGTGGCGGCCCCCACCCGCCCCCTCGCTCAGATCACCGAGTGACCTCACCGCAGAGCCCTCCAAACACCCGGCGCATGCTCTCGTCATCGAGAAGGCAGTCTAAAAGCGGCCTTGATGCCACACACATCACAGCAAGACACGCTAACCAGCTGCTCGGCTCCATCTCCTCCCGACACTGTTTGCCATGTATCCACGGCTGGTCCGACTCCGTTGTCTGTCTCGCCTCCTACATGCAGGACTTACAGATGCATTTGAAAGGTGCAGGTTAAACTCGCACACCTGTTTAAGGTTTGAGTCGAACCAGTAGAGCCCCGATTGGCGTTGCAGGCTGGCAAACTGCAGACTGAAGTGGGCAGGGTCCTCAAATTAGCCAGGTAACTGTCCTAGGTCCGGCCTAACAGCCAATCACAACAATCTGTTGACTCCTCCGCTCTTGCGGGATTCTGCTATTGTACTCTGGAAAAAGTGTCTCTCAGTTTCCTTATGTACAGGAAGGAACTTTAGCACGCAAACAGGCTATATATTTGCTGCGGGCCAAGCTGAAATGGGAAAGGGAGAAGCGGCCTGAGCAGAGCCAGGGTCCTCTGAGGTGAACGAAAAGAATTTAGGTCACCCCATGTGAGACTTTTAACCACCTCAGTCTGTCACTTGGTGGAAATAGCAGCGGAGGCCAGGAGGGGGGGGTCGGCGGAGCGCAGGGTGGAGACCGGCCGTCCCTCAGCAGCGTGCACGTGTGAAACGTGGCCCTACAATTCTCCTCCTCTATCTCCCTCCCTATTCCCCTCTTACTCACGTTCTTACTTCATCTGTTTATCAGAGCCAGGACAACACCATCATCTAAATTTTTAATTTCAACAAGAGTCCCAGATGTCGCTCCCGTCCTGTTGAAAGTATGATCCACCTGTTCCAGGATCAGTCGGTTCCTCCTCCCTCCCACCTCCCTCCCCCTCACCACCAAGAGAGAAATACCCCCCCGCCCACCCCACCCCCCCATGGGGCCCGACTGAACGGCAAAATGACAAAAACAGGCAGACAGAAAAAAAGAGGGAAAAAAATCCTGCACAATGTAAACACTCTTATAAAGTCAGGACTCATTATATAAACACAGGCAGAGGACAGATTCTATTCAGGTTCCCAGACCAGGGGAACAAAAAAGCCAAGTTGCCCTGCATCCTCACAGACGGCGGGAATAAAATCCAATTATCAGAGCCGCGGTGTTAACATTCCAGCAGTCTGGCAGGTGACAGCTCCTTCTTTTCAGACGCGCGCCGCCACTAACATGGGATAATGTCGGCCTGCAGCCCCCGACAACCCTCACCCCCCCAGCGTCAGCCCAACAATGAAGATACACACGGAAGCCAGGGCCTAAGCCCTCACAAAGCCCTCCACCAAAATGAAAGAGTTTGAGTAACTGGATGGACCACTGCAATTTCACTTCTTTACTTAGCTTGCAAACCTGGGTCAAAGAAATCCCCAATCCTCTGCTTGGCAAAGTAATACATTAAGATACAGCAATACAGGGAACTTGTAAACTTTTCAGACATTTTATTTGACTTCACATATTTTGATATTCCATTGCTTTATAGTCTCTACTTTGACTGTAGCTATCAGAGGAAAACAAGCTCAGATCCAAAAAAAACCCACATTTCCTACTATTATATGCGTGGCAAATCATAAACCTTCACAGTAAGTGATTCTTGACCCTTATCCATTCAACCCACATCACTAGACTTAAGCTCAGTTCAGAGATCTTAATTAATTAAGCCTGAGTGAGGTGCTCATTTAATGCATCACACGTTTTAACTCACACTTAGCAAAAGCTGAGGACCTCCAATGACGATAAACCATTTCGATGCAGCGTATGCATTAACATACATTCCCGCAATTTGATTATAGGTCGCATTCAAAACTCAACAAATAGCTGATTTTATAATTAAGTGTTTTTTGATTCAAATATTAAACTCTGGTTTACTCATTCATACAAAAATATTTAGAAAACGCCACAGATACTCGTAATAACTTTTAAGTTGACTGCAAATTTAAAGTAAGTTTTAACGTGATTTTAATCGCGCAATCGATCTCATCATCTGCTCAGTTATTGAGGACACGGCTTGATGGAAAACCTGGATACAGAGTGAGTCACATGGACCTGGACCAGACCAGGACAACAGTGTTAGTTTGTAGCTGTTTGTGTGGACTGGTCGTGTGAAAATGACAAGCACATTAAAGTGATTCTCCTGGCTTTTCCACAGCTGTGCTATTATCACTCTAGCAGAAAAAAACGCACCAACAAGCTAGCTGCTGAACTTTAATGTGGGGCAAAGCCATATGCTTGTTATCCATCAGCATTACTGCGCTGCTGGAATGTCACTAGTTGGACTCCTAAGCCATGCACCGTGTTATTTTAAGACAGCGAGTCAATTAAAAGGTATTTAAATCTGCTTTTTATGTGTCGCTCCCAATGTAAACAACACCCCCGGCTCTTCGGTGTGTGCAGGGCACGCCAAAGCCTATGCAGACGTGGCAGCCCCGGCGGGAGAACGGCCCCGGCGGGAGAACGGCCCCGGCGGGAGAACGGCCCCGGCGGGAGAACGGCCCCGGCGGGAGAACGGCCCAGTCCAGGCCGCGCGCAGACGCCAGTCATTCAGCACAGCCTCTGCTCCTGCGCTTTATTTGCTGTGCACGTTCCCTCAGCCAGCCAGGCGTGTTGGACTTTAGCGGTTATGGCTGGTGTTTAACTGAACGGCAAACACAGCGCCTGCCGACAGACGGGGGGGAGGGTCCACGCTGTAAGAGCACAGGACCGCGTTAGCTACTACGCAGGAGTGCGTTAGCTACTACGCAGGAGTATAACTCCCACACAAGAGTGCATTAGCTACTACGCAGGAGTATAGCTCCCACAAAGGAGTGCGTTAGCTACTACGCAGGAGTATAGCTCCCACACAGGAGTGCGTTAGCTACTACGCAAGAGAATAGCTCCCACACAGGAGTGCATTAGCTACTACGCAGGAGTATAGCTCCCACACAGGAGTGCGTTAGCTACTACGCAGGAGTATAACTCCCACACAGGAGTGCGTTAGCTACTACGCAGGAGTATAGCTCCCACACAGGAGTGCATTAGCTACTACACAGGAGTGCGTTAGCTCCTATACAGGAGTGCATTAGGTCCCATACGCTTACTTACCTGGCAGGCACTAGGGGCCCAGTAGGCGAGAGTACAGAATGGGGCAGGATCTCACATCCCTCTACCACCCCCCACCCCACCCCCCCCCCCCCCATTTAGCCCTGGCTTCCTGGTCCTTGGAATGCACTCTTAGGAAATGCTAGCATTCCTGCTTCCTGGAAACCTAGCAGTGCAGGAAAAGGACACATGCCCCTCATCCCCCCTGCCCCCCCCCCCCCACCTCCAACCCTTCCTCTGCCATCTCGCCATACAGTGAAAAACTCAGCTGAATCTGCTAAATGACCCCCCCCCCCCTAAACCCCTGCCTCATGTTTGTCCTTGACACCCAAGTGCTGGGACGGGGGGGGGGGGGGGGCTGGTGCAACCCTGCATAGTGACAGAAGGACACAGAGGCCTGACTGAACCTCTGAAGTTAAAGGGGCAGCGTGAGGTTCCCCTGTGAGCCCGTGGTGCTGCATGCGCTGGAGACGTGGAATCTGACACCGCCCAGATCTGTTGTTTATACCAGTTTCGGCCAGCGACACCATCGCCTCAGCTGGGGGGCTACAGAGTATGGAGTAACATCCTCTAAATGACAGTGAAATATGTATGTTTACCCTTTTTTATGGACATTGTACACTAAATTATGCCTTTGGGGGCTGCATTACATTGTTAACTTTGAAGGAAAACGATACAGTGGCGTTTAAAGAAAGAACACACACAAAAACCGTACTCCAGTAAAATACGTCAAAGGTACAAACTCCTCGCTGTTAATTGTTAAACTGCAAAATAAATATATCTCATCCATTTCAGTTAACCTATCTCCAGATTTCACTTCCTGTAACCCCGCTGAGTTACTAGCTGGAGGAGGAGGGAAGCTGAAAAGCCAGAGTTCATCACAGTTGGGAAAACTCACTCCTTCATTCGCAGACGCGTCGAGCAGAAAGTGCACTGTGAGGGCGTTAAGCATGAGGAGGGCGAGCTTTCTCGGCGTAGGGGGCTGCAGGAGCTTCTGACCGTCGCCCACCTGCACCATTATGGTCCAGTCCTTCACAGTCTGGTCATTCTCCTGAGTGGCAGTAATTAGGGCTTTGCAGGGTTTACCGCGGTTCAGTCATGTTGCTTTAAATAATATTTACCGTAGCCTTGAATTTCTTATCTTAATATAAAAAAAAACATTCTGGATACTCCAAAGTACAAAGACATGTTTTCTTTCCAACAGATAAGAGGGTTAGAAGCCCAGAGAGATTGCATTTAAAGCGGTGCCGTGTTCTGAGCTCACATACGGCCCGGGTCTACAAACGGCGGGCGACTTTCGGAATGGACGATAACGTCAGAGTCGAGAGGCTCTTTGCTCTGCGGCGCACATGTGAACCAAGACAAACAGCCGGGGAAACCTGCGTTCTCTCCGTCCGCACAGCGCCAGCTCCGAGGTAATCAGCCATACGTCAAGGCCCGGTATCATTTAAGACCTGTCATAAACACAGTTGCTAGGCTAAACAGTTTTAGGGCCGCTATGAATCAAAGTACAGATAAAACGTAAAGCAGTGTTTACTCGAAATACAAACGGAGAGGAGTGGAGTGCAGGAAACGAGTTACAGAGCCGCATCTGGGATCATCATCCTGCCCTGAACCGGCCTTCAGAGCTGCCTTTAAATTCTGGTGGGGGGGGGGGGGTTTCCTCCACCATGTCTGTGTCTTTCTGGAATGTCCCGATGACGCAATGACTGTCACACCCTCAACCCCCTCCCCCCACCCTCGAGGTATATTCTCATGGCTTCCAGATCTTTCCAGATAAGATTCGACACCAAGTCAAGGACATACGTTCATAAAACATCTCATTCTTTTCCATTGGCCTCAATCTCGCCTTAAACTCCATTATCCATGGATCCATCCATAGAGTTGATGAATGACAGAAATCTAAAATCCTTCACTGACCTTCACTGATTTTGGATGGAACTAATTCCTAGGACTAGCTGGGGTTGGAGAGCACGTGCCAGTAGTTCACCTTCTCCAGGCACTGTGAGGGACTCACCAGGGACCATGGAGATACTCCAATGAAACCTACGGCAGTGTGTCTTGGTGCAGTCCTCTGTGTAGGAATGGACAGAACTCTCCAGAAGAGAACTGAGGCACTGCAGCGGGGTGGGAACACAATGGACTCCATGATGGGCCAATGATCATCCTGCCCTCCCTGCCCAAGTTACATAAATGCAAACTGTCTCCAGAATAAGCTCTTATGGAAACAAAGTGCGCACTTTTAATAAGGAACCACCTGGTCTCAGCCAAGCCTCCCCCCAGTCATTGTAGCACACAAAACAAAGGAAGGACAACAGTTTAGAAGGAGATCCGGTGCCACATTCCTCAGATCCAGGTGATACCCACAGGGTCAAAGGAACAAGTCCAAGTTTGCAGAGAGCTGCAGGCCAGTCGCACAGGTGGGGCTCCGTCCTCCCTGGGGCAGCGAGAGAGCGAAGCCCTTTCTCTTCCCGAAGCATCCTTTTCTCCATCCTTTGCAGTGTTTAACCCCAGTTTGATTCTCTGCACATGTCTGAATGGGCTGCGGTTTCTCACACAGAAAGGGCTTGTGCAGCCGCCAGGAAGGGCTGTCTCATCCGCCCTGCCGTCACACTTCACCAGAGGATTAGGTTGCCTGTGGCTCTCCGGTGTAGGGGCCCAGAGTCCAGGGTGACACAGGGAGGACCAATTGCGTTTGAGCTCCAGGCAACACAATCAATCACGTTTGAGCTCCGGGCAACACGACCAATTGAGTTTGAGCACCAAGCTAATTGACCAATCGCATTTGAGCTCCATGCAACACGACCAATTGAGAGCTTGAGCTCCAAGCAAACTGACCAATCGCATTTGAGCACCAGGCAATGTGACCAATCACGTTTGACCTCCAGGCAACGCAACCAATTGTATTTGAGCTCCAGTCATAACCCCAGTGTGCACGGGGCACTGAGTACTGCATGCACGCTCCAAATCTAGTTTGTCGGGATGCCGGGAAGTCGGCTGCCTTCAGAAAGGGTGGGTGTGGCACACGGTTTACGGGGCAAAACTATGAAAAGGCCTGGGCGAGTCGCTGCAGCACCATTTAACGTCACCACAGCCAGTGCCGGGCTGAACTGGGGTCAGTGGCCAAACCGCCGCTGAGGGGGCGGACAAGCTAAAACGCAGCCGCTGTCTGTCGCGTGGCAGACCTTGTAGGGGGGTGGGGGCAGGACCGAGCCTAGCGTGTCCGGGAGGCTGTCGTAAATCACAGGCCCGGCCCAGCCCGTGCTAAAGGCTAAAATAAGCAAGCAGGCAGTTTCGGGGGGAGGGGATTGGGGGATTGAATTTCAAAAAAATAAATAAAAAGTAAAAGTCTGTCATCAGCTTCCGCCTGCTTTGAGTTCTGCAGAAGTGGACTTAGATCCCGTCAGTGTCCTTGAGATTAACGTTAACAGAGACAAAGTGAGAGTCTACAAAGACCTGAAGTCTCAGGTCATGTGACCCCGGGAAAGTTGGTGTTTCCCCCCGCCCACTCGTCGCACAAGCAGCCTGTGTATTGGCTGACGATCACCGGTAAGAAGCTGTGCTTAATTATTTTTGGATGTGGGGACAGGGTAAAAAAAACAACAACAACAGCGGTTTCACATTTGTACTAGTTGGCTCTTCCGCTCAGCCCTCTGCCAGGGCACTCCGAACCAAACAGGGTGTTTTCTGAATCAATAAGGGGCGGGGGGGTTGGGGGCATTGAAAGGATGTTTAGACACACCCCTGGGTCCCCCGCCAGATCCTGAGCTTCTGCTTGCGGCTTCGCCGGATTAACCAGATGCACAAAGCGCTGTCTTTCTAGCGGGACGGAGGCGTGGACCCAGCATCTCTTAAAAAAAAAAAAAACAAACTCACGCCGCGGCGAGACGCAGCGAAGGCTGGGAAGCAAAACAAACTGCTCCCGCGGCTGCTGCGCTCTTGCCCGCGCCGCCGCTGCGGTGAGCGGACCGGGTCGGCGGTGCGCAGGGCCTGTACTTGTAATTTGAGGCTGACGTGGAGCGCAGGCACTTGGGTGTCATGGCGGCGATGGGTGTAACGCCAGACGGGGGTCTCTCCTCATCCAGCAGACGGGGATGCTGCCTCCCCCCCCCCCGACAAAGCCCACATCTGCGCCAGAGCTGAGCCCCGTATTCAAATGAGGCCCTCGCAAGGAGAGGCTCCTATCTTCCGCTCCAGCTGTTTGGAATACTGTGCACCCAGCAGTCGATCATCAGTGGGACCCGCTGGGACCGTGTCACTGACAGGCTGCTTCCGCGGGCCGGCCGGGCCGCTCTGTCAGCACAGACAGCTGCGTGTGTGCATGCGGCGTGTGTGCATGCGTGACCGGACCTCGAACATGGGTCCCTCACGTGACAGAATGAAATGGAAAAAAGACAGGGACCTCCGGTGGAAGACAAACACACACATCCAACTCCGGAAGTCCCAAGCAGGCAGGGGCGGGACGTCGCCGGCGCAGCACCCGCCCCAGGGAGGCCAAAGATGGGGGGGGGGGGGGGGGGGGGTTGGGGCCCCCACAGTGGCCCACTGTTAATCGGGCACCATGTGTGAAAGATACGCAGAGATTAGTTTGTACAGCTGCTGCCATTTGTCATAACTGCCCTTAACAAGACACACATGGCACCGTGGGCTGCTGGCAGAGACAGAGACTGAGACTGAGACAGAGACTGAGACAGAGACTGAGACAGAGACAGAGACAGAGACAGAGACAGAGACAGAGACAGAGACTGAGGATGCGGTCCCGGTGGCGACAGTGGGTCCGGGCCGAAGGTTACCACCTCTAAAATCGTACAGGTAGAGTCCCCCCCCCGACCGCCTCGCTCAAGCAAGCCACGGAAAATGTAGACCCGCTCCGCCCCCCGCGCCGAGACCCACCCAGCCGGCGGCGGCCGCTGATCCGACAGATGACGCGAGCTCGGCGCGGCGCTTATCGCGCGGTGGCACTGCAGCGGATTAGCCGGGCCAGATCAAACAGCGAACGAAGCTGGGGGGAGGCAGACGAGCGAAGTCGAGGGCGTGCCGGGAGAGCACTGGCAGCATGAGGCCGCGCTCTGCGGGCCTGATCCCACTGCAGGCCTGCCTGGCTGATAAGGCCTGCTGCCCTGGGCCCGGCCTGGCCCACCCCGTGCTCCATCTCAGCCCCTGACCCCCCCCCCCCCCAATTACAGCTAAACGCATTAATACTCCGCAGTGCCTCAGCCTGATAATAGCTAATCTTCCCTGGTTCTTCCGCCTGCACCAGATCCCAATCTGGAGAGGGGTATTTTTTCACCCCCGGAGGGACCGGAAAACAAGGATGACCCCCTCCCCCCCATCCCCACCGATACAAACACACCAACACACCGACACTGCTTCTGTGCCCATTCGTACGGGAGGAGAACGATAGCGGACCATTCTGCAGACTTTGATCTGCCTTAGAGGCTCCTGCAGGTGCACAGTCGCACACCCACACTTTCCCTCTCTCTCTCTCGCTCACTCCCTCGCCCAGAGATCTAACTCAGGATATGACACATTTGGCCCAAACACTAGGCAACATTTTTGTGCTGAAATTCGAGACAAGGTTTAAGTATCAGCCTAAGAGAACATTAGTGAATCTACCCATCATAACCCTCCAGGCTGTGCAGATATTCGGAAAAAAACACCAGTATGATATATTTTATTTGCGGTGGGACACGTATCCTCATTTGACTTAAAGCACATTAAAACTTCTGATGCTCGCAGTCCACAACTGTTTCATTTCTGCTTAATCTCTGACCTGGAATCAGAGATGCAATCTTTAACACGGGGTAGGGAACCTGATCCACGGAGAGCCGTTTTGGGTGCGGGTCTCCTCAATCAGCCAATAATAAAGCAGTGGTTCTTAACTCCAGTCCTGAAGACCCACTGTTATTGGCTGATTGAGAGGTCACCCCAAAAACCTGCACCCACACCGGCCCTCCGTGGATCAGGTTCCCTACTCCTGCTTTAACCAATCAGATGAACGAAACGGTACTTTTCTGTTCACTTGATTTTTTTGGTTTGTTTGTTGCTCAAAACTCTTTCCTTCTGTCCAAGAGGAAGACTATGGGGTCCAGCGATGAAGCCGTTGACTTGGACTGTAACCCCCTCCCTCATCCTCAGAGACGCCTTGACGTCATTTCTGCGTGGCAGGGGTGCATATGCGGGGGTCAGCGAACCTTATCGCCGCACTCGCGGCACACACTGGATTGGAGGTCTGTGGCCTGAACGCAGCACTCAGGATTTTCAAGTCTGTGACCGTGTTTGCACACCCTGAGCGTGAAAAGACCAGCCTGGAGGCCAGACTACGTGCAGACAGCTTTAAAGAGCTGACGGGTCTGTCCGCTGCCTGCCGCTGGCCAAAGCGTACTCTCTGCCCCTTCACCACCCTCCGGCTCAGGAGGGGGGGCGAAACCTAAATGACAAACACTCTCTGGTGGCATGGCGGCATGGCACCATGCACCGGAATTTGAACCTTATGAAAATACACTGACTTCAGGGTCTAGATATATGGAAAGGTCAAAATTAATCAGCCTAATTGTGGGGGGGGGCCCGAGGTGGACCTGAAGTGGCCAGGGGTGGGCCTCGAGGCAGCACACCAGGACTGGGCCGTAGGCCGGTCTCACAAAGCCTGCATGGGCTCAGGGAACAAGGGTGGGGGGTGGGTGGGGGGGCACGGCAGGGGGCACCCTGAGAAGGGCGGGACTCATTAACACACAGCCCCCCCCCTTTCATTAACTGGAGGCCCCCGATGCCGAGGCCTAGTCTTTAATCACATCTTCATTGTTCCAGATTTGAGCTTCTTCCAAAACGCTCCGAGCGCATGCCCAGAGAGGGCTCCTCTAGAAATCCCCCCCCCCCCCCCCACCCCCCTGGATGGCCCCCCGCTAAGAGCCAGCGCTGACCGACTGCCCCCGGACCTCGGCGCAGGTGAAACGCACTGAGGGAAGCAGATTGCGTCCCATGGCACCCTAGGGTTTGGGGGGTGGGTACAGCGACAGGCCCAGATGGGGGGCTCTTTCTTCCCTCCAGCTACCTGCACTAGAAGATCCTCTGTAACGCCACACCCCCACCCTCAGCGAGACGGGGGGTCCCTATGGGAACAGTGCAGACAAAGACCCAGGGGATGGTAGCAGAGCTCCACTCACTCACAACCCCCATCGCCATACGGCATCCCCACATGTCAGGACTGTTTTTCTGGACTGTATGGAGCTGGTGTGAAAACAGAAAAGGCCCATCACTGGGGGAGTACACAGCGATCGGCCAGGAGTGTTTCGACATCTGTCTTCTCTCTGCTCACTGACAGCCTGCTTTCCGCTTCGGGGTTCACGCGTCACAGGACGGCTCTCGTGCCCGCCGTCACGTGACGCGTGCGGGCAACCAGCTTCTGGCGACTCTGCTCCCAGTGCCCTGACAGGACAGAGCCAGCCACTGGAAAGGGGGATTAACCAATCAGACGCTGCCCCCATTTTGCAGGCCTGGTTTTTGAAGCTGCGGGGTTGTGTTCACCAGTCTGAACTAAGCATTACGCTCTCCAACCAGCCATGCAGGCAGACAGGGTGCGCTACAGAACGAGAGGGGTGGTGGTGCGAGGGTGGGGCTTCAATCAGGAGGGAGTGGTGACAGACTACACAGAAGGACCCCTCCCCCCAGAATTACTGCGCACACCCCTCCTACCTGCGAGTGTCCATCTGTCCTCCAGACCCTGTGATTCCCACACACCATCTAAGCGACTAAGCCCCTCCTCCCAACCTGCCTCATCACCATCTTGTTCTTTAGGGGTGGGGCCAGCACACCCCCCCCCCCCCCACCAAAGTGGAAGCCCATAACCTTCAGTCTGTTACCCCACCGCTGCAGACCCAGCCTCCTTGCACACACGGCACAGACGTTCTCAAGAAGCCCGTGACCCAAACACACACAGAGTTCATCACCCCCCCCCCACCACCCCCCCCCCCCCCCAGCGTCTCCGCGTTTCCCACCCTATTAACTCATTACCATGGTTAGCAACACCGTGAACAAAAGACGAGAAGGTCATTACTCTCGTCCAGCCATCTACCCTGCCGAGAATAAAAGCCGCAGTCGGGGGGCGGGGGGGGGGTTCCACCAAAGAAAGTCACGGTCTCCCTGGCAACAATGCCAATTGTCATGTCCCCCGCTCGGCAGCCATTCATGTGGCCGGCCCGATGAGGGATGTCCCTGCCTCTCTTCCCAGACAGAGGAATCCTTGCCTTCCCTCTTCCGCAAGTGAGGCCTCATCTGGCCAGACTCCGTTGCTGCAGCTGGTCGACCGAGCACCTTGTGACAGGGACTCCCCGCCCAGGGGGGGGGGGGTGGGGGGTGCGGCCGTCGCGCCTCCAGTCCCAGGTAGGGGGTACATGAGGAGACCACAAACTTACCAACAGGCGACCCTTCAGTAATTCCCCTTAAGTCATTCCCAAGCCAACAGATGTAATTTGGAAATTAGTCAGACCTTTCCAAGCTTATAAGCACTCAAATCACCCAGATACTGACTCATCCGTTTACGGATGTCAATGCCGTGGTCGTGGCTAGGCTGACTACCCCGAGAACACTCTACCATTTTTCTAAGAAAAATCTTCCGTCTCAGAAGGCGACACAGAGCCAAGAGCCAAGAGAAGAAGCCTCTTGAAGTCCCACGGCCTCCACCCCACGCCGTGATCACGTATCCATGACGACTAATGTACATACGCCAGTGAACGGCGCAACGAGGTCGGGCGTCTGCTGAAGCCGCGAGGCGTCTGCCCCAGGCCGGGCGCTCTGCAGATCGCATGCGGGTCATGTGTGTGTAAATTGCGACATTTTCTGGTTCCACGAGAGTGATGCGAGCGTGGACATGCGTGCGTCCGTGCTAGGAAGGCTTCTAGGGGGCACTACAGGGCTTCATCTGGGGATGGGGAGAGGTGCAACGAGGAGGGGAAAAAAAATCAATAAAGTGGGCAGAAGTAGTGGGGGGGGGGGGGGCGTCACTAGGCAGCCTTAAATGGATTAGCTGGGGGGAGCAGTGCGTTCGATAGGTCACCTCTCAGTATGCGTCGGCCACCACGGGGGCCAGCATACTAATCAGGCCACCCGAAAGTCGCAGTGACGCAGGGACCGGAGCGGCCGCAGCACGGGACTGCAGGGCAGAGCGGCGGGCGAATGGCTCTCGGCCTCGGCCAGCGAGGCGTGCCTCCTCACATCTGCCACGTTCCCCGCACCTGCTCCCGGCCGGAGGGGCCGCATTCCCGCGAGGCCCCCGGCATCCGGAGGAGCTGAGCCGGACGACCCCGAGGGGTGGAGGGTGCGGGGGCAGCTCGCAGGCGACTGCGATACACACACACAAGTGCAAATGTGTGCGGGACTGACAACCCATGGCACAGGGGTCTGTTCCTACCCCCTGACTTTGTCAGCAGCCCCAGCACCAGCCCCACCCCCTCCCAGGGGACACCTGGGAGCAGCCAGGCTGGGGTTACTTCTCACGACCGGGGTCACTCCGGTCCTGACCACGGAGGCAGAAGACCGGGTCAAATCGGCAGAGCATTAAACACTGGAGGGGTCAAGTGCCCGACAGCGACCCCTCCGAACCCGCTGACCTCAGCAGCTGGGGGTCAGGGGCCCCCTCGCGTGTCCCGCCAGTCGGGTCAAATGGCTCCCACCCCCATCCGCCCCCCACATGCCGCCGCATTTGTTTTCACAGATCGGTTTTGGTCAATTACACTTCACAGGACACAGACCGCGTCGCTTTGCAAAGGTTCTGACACTGGGGTCAGGAGTAGAGGCCGGCCTCGTAAAACAAGGATCCTAACATGGCGGAACAAATTAGGGGCAATTCAGCCGACGCCGGGACCTGTCAGGCCGCTGAAATACTGTCTGCAGCCCCTGACACGTGCAAAAAGGTAAACGAAGGTAGCCCCGCCTCACTCTGTCTCTCTGATCCTTTACTAATCATTTCAGGATGATCGGGTCATAAGGTCATGGAGCACAAAGCACCACAGCGCTGCTGAAATGCTGCCCTTCCACAAAGAGCGCCACACAAACCCTGCGAAACGTACAAAAAAAAAAAAAACAATTACGTAAAACACCACCACAGTTGGGCCGTAGACATAGAGATGTGATCTCATCCCCTTTGTAACTTACAAAAACATTTTGTAAACATTACGTTTTAAATTGGGACATAATAGTGGCCAGACTTTTGAAACAAACATCAAATCTGACTTTTATAAATATTTACCTTACTCATAAATCAACACTAAATTCATACAGAATAGTCGGAATTTTTGTGCTTTCTTGGTTTATTTTATTTTAACAACAAAGTCAGTCATGTCAAATTATAAATCAAACATCACTAAAGGTCATGCAGAGAAACACACTCCAGAATGTAATTTGGACTAATAGATGGACGGAAACCCATAAACAAAATGTGGAATTGAGAAACACAGATGTGTCCTATTTGTTTGTATTTTTCTTTTGCATTACATGGGCATTTTTCTTTCGTCATGCTACACTTAAGCTCTGTCATGCCGGAGCCAACCGCGAGCGGGAACAGGACCCAGCCTTGGTGTGGCATTACCACACGGGAATTAAAACACGCGGATCGTTCCGGACGTGCAAGGAAGGCGCTGGGAGTGAGGCGACGGGAGCGGATTTCCTTCGGTGGGCACGCCGCTGTAGCGGAGCAGCACACAGGCTGGCAGTGCCAAACGACGGCTTTGTTTGTTTATTTCCAGGACTCGACAGCCATTGGCCACGACGTTGACTGGTTACGAAACAAACCTGAGCAGTACTGACGTGCTTCTTTCTGCAGGCCCTGACTTGACTCGTTCGATCCCTGCGAACGTTTCCTGAAACGGCGAAGGTGACTGGTGGGCTTCTAGCGGCCCGAATAGGGAGGAGAACCAGGACGCGGTGCTGATGGGCCGACGCCAAAAGGCCTCTGTTCACGGGCCAGCCAGAGATCACCTTAAGGAAAAACGGGACGCACCTCCTGCAGCTGAAGGTGGAGGGGTTACACTGGCAAGGTGGAGGGGCCTGCTTCCTCGGCCCCTGCCGCTTGCGCCTGCCCACTGGGAGTCGCCCTGGCGACGGCTGCCGCATGATGCTCGCTCTTAGGAACCGAGGCACGAGGAGCAGTGAGAGAAGAGCGGGCTCTGCCAAGGACCACCAGAGAGGGGGGCGGGAGCTTCAGAGCTGCCTCTAAATCTCTGCACCCCCTCCTCGCCCACCCAGCAGCACCTCCCCCAGCCCTGGCAGGGATTCATCTGGGCGGGCACATGGGTGCCCCGGCGCAGCCCCGCCCAGAGCAAGGGCACACGCCCCACCCCCACCCAGCATCCCCCCCCGCCAGGACGCGCTCCTCATAGGACCGGGTCTTTATGGTCACGCCGAGGTCAAGCGGTGTGGTTTTCCCAGGCATGGGTCACGGTTAAATATGGAGCGAGGCGACGTCAATCAGCACCTCGAGTGACCGCGAGGCGAAGGGTTCGACTGCATCGCGCCACTAAAGGAACCAGAGCGGCCCACACGGACGCTCCCCGTCCCTTCATTTCCAGTTTGGCGTGTGCGCGCGGTGCGCGTGAGCGTACTCGCACCCGTCCGCTACGTCCTGCGGCTGCGGCAGAACAAAAGCATGGCCGTCGGGAAACTTCCCGGTGTGCCCACCGCATTGCGGATGCCAACCGACGAATCAAAGGCGCGCTGCAAGCAGACAAAGAGGGTCCGATGCCAACCTCCGCGCCGCTAACAACCATCACTGGCATCAGCCGGTTTCCCTGCCTCCCTTCTTGGCACCAGGCTAAGAAAATGGCGCCACTCCACCCGAGCGGACAATGTGCCGCCATTGTCTGCCATGGGCACCGCTGACTGAATGCTAAACACTTGTTTCCCACCAAGCCCCCAAAACCCCCCCCCCCCCAAAAAAAACCCTTATTTTCTCCCCTTTTTTTTCACTTGTCGGTTTGCTTTCTCGGCTTCGCCAGCCCGCGGCAGCATCCGCGCCCGGCTAACTGCACCGTCGAAAAAGCAGAAAAACGTGCATCCGTGCCCCCTCCCCCGCCCCCCAACTTTAGACCAGAGCCTGGCCAAAGTCTGCAAGATATGTCCAAGACAATGAATATCCAGCCTGACACTTGGCTGCACCGTCGCAACACATGCAATTAATTTTATGGGGAGGAGGGGCGGCGGTGGAGTGGGCCATCGCCGTTTTTAATTTTGATACACTGTTTATTTGCTTTTTTAATCAGAAAAGTTCGCCGGAGAAATTAGCAAAAAGCCAAGCCGTGCCCGCAGAGTCCAGACGGGAGTCCGTGTGGGGCTCGGTGCCCTGCGCCAGGCTGCGCCTCTCTCTCTCCCTCGCATGTTTTCATGCGACCCGCCGCCGGGACTCTTTTTTTCGGGGCTGCGGCATTATCTTTCGCCTTTTTTAAAAACGGGTCCATGAGGGGCCGGAAGCTGCGCCGGTGCCAGCGGGGAGATCAGGCCGCATTAAGCGGACTTAAAGCCTAGACGGGGGCGCTGACCAGCCAGCCGCTGGCACCCGACAAAGAGACAAAGGAGGTTCTGATGCCAGCCTCGGTACCAGTGGCAACCATTATCACTGCGTCGCAAACCCTCCTCTGGCTTCCCCTGGCACTTGACGAGCACAAAATGGAGGCTCGCGGTTAGGGGATCAGAGGCTATCTTTGAAAATCGCTTCTGCAATAACTCGCCTGTGCGGGTGCTTTTATTTAGCTAGTTTTCATTAAAGTGCTGAAAAGAGCACGGGGGAGAGCGTGGAAATTAAGCAGGGACACCGCTAACAAATAACCTAATAAGCTAGGAATCATTCGAAAGATATTTTTTAGGCATTAACTGCAATATTCTACAATAGTGCGATTTTAAATAACACACTTGAATGATAAAGTCTAGCCAAGTTACGTAAAGCAAATATTTCACAGTTTTTTGAATGGAAATAAATTGGTCTCCCTGGTAAATGTCTGTTGTGGTGTAACTGACTTTGTTTTTTAATAACTTTACAAACATTTTAGAAGCGGGAGCACCGGCCCAGTTTGGCGATGGTGATTCCTGTAAGCCGCTGGACAGGTGGTGGGGCAGGGCGGGGGGGGGGGGGGGGTACACAGGAAGCCATAACACCGCAGCACGGCGGTTCGATTCCGCCGCCTGATTTAACACCGACTATTCACATGGAGCTCTGTCACTAAACCTCAATTACAGGTCCCGAAATTGCCCATAATTACTACTCCTTCCATAAGTTCTAACCAAATACAAAAAAAAGAGAAATAATTGGCAGAAAGCCACACAGTTCTTATACTCACCTCCACAGGCTTTAAATGATACATTGTCATTCCGGCGTGTGAGTTTTTTTTCACTCATCAACAGTAAAATACATCTCGTTTCCATATAACTTGGCAGCCTTAATCTTTGGATTTTTCTTTTTCTTTTTTTTGCACGTCGGCAAAGGCATTTCCCACACTGCTTTATTTACCTCCCCCATCACCTCAACGGGAAGAGACGAGTCGGCCCCGTCAGTCGCCCTTTTGTATCTGGCGAGAGAATCCATGGCTATGTGGAGGATCTATGTGGAGGACCTATGTGGAGTATCTATGTGTGCGGCGGCCTGGATGAGGCCCCAGATCACGCAACGCCTGGGCAGACTGACGTCCCGAGTGCCGTTCGGCCTGTGGCTGGCTGTCATGTATCTCATACACGTCAGTGGTGTTGAGGCACATATTCTATAGTTCATACCTTCAAGGTGGTATATAAATTTCTGTTCAGAAGTAATGACTGATTAATGTGATGTCGAATATGATACCAATTCATTTCCGGGTAAAAATGTCGACCGTTAGTCATGTGATGGCATTTATAAAACAAACTGCTGCCTAAAACTCCGAATGGGGCATTGGCATCTCGTCAAGAGCGGAGGGCAGGCAGCAGCTGCCTGGCACAAGCCCCGCCCACTCATCCCCCCACCCTTAACCCGCCACGTACACGTACCTGGGTCCTGGACATAGTACGCGAGAAACAGGTCCAGCTCCTTGACCGACACCGTTATGTGATGCGGCTGGACGCAAAGTGCGGGGTTGGTACAGTGGGGCGACTTGACGAGCCGCTCGCCGTCCGTACTTTCCAGAGGGATGCCCTTGAAGAGGATCACCATCACCAGGTCCAGCCGCCACACCTTGTCGGCCTGCCGCAGGCAATCGATCCTGCGGATTTTGCCCTTCTGGTCGGGGTTGGAGAGAACGCAACAGGGGTGCTTCTTCCCCGTGACGCTGAGCACGAAGTCCTCGCGGTACTCCTGCCGGATGTCCTTGCGCAGCTTGGCCAGCAGGCGGGACGCCCACTTCTGCTTGATCTCGGGCTTCTCGCTGAGGAGCTCGTCCTTCACCGCGCGCTCCTCGTCCTTCGACATCCGCTTCTCGTGCTTCTTGAAGTACTTGCGCTTCCGGGCCTGGAGGTTAAACCACGTGTAGGCGATGGCGCGGACGTGTGGAAGGAGGGCCTCGATGAAAGGGTGGAACTCGTCCTGCAGGTGCGAAGGGGGGACGGAGAGAAAAGACGCAGGAACAGTCATGTAACAGAAGTGACCTCCTGGCAATAATTCCTGCCCAATTAGCTCATTCCATTCTTAGCCAAAAGAAAACAGACAGCACTTTATGTGACAAAATACACTGATCTTAAATCATTACAAACAATTTGTGTGGTGTGCATTACAACAAGTAGCAATTTGGTGACTATGACACATTTAAACCACAAAAAAGCCCTTAAACTGGCATCCTCTGTAAACAATCGGCCATTATGTAACCACACCGTGTTTACTGTGCTCTCAAGCCCAGTTTATCTAAAGTTTTACTGGGGGCAGTAAATTAAATATCCATATGCCAAAACAAAACAGCTTGCACTCCCTCTGCAATAATATACCACGTGAAAAGTGGTGGCAAGTGTCTGTGGCTGACAGTGATGCCACGGCCTGGCACGGGCACCACGCACAGGGCAGGCTCCAAAAACGTGCCCACGTCTCCGGGTTTTCGGGGGAGCGCTGCATCCTTACCCACCATCCGCTGGTGGCCCGAAACACACACATGCACATGCACGCGAGCACTCCTCGTGCGACCGCCTTATCGGACCACACTCCACCGCTTGGCAGCTCCACTGACCCGTAAGCGCCGGACCCAAACTGGGCAGGAGGCCCAGTGGCTCAGCCGAAACCAGCAGAAATCCACCCATCCATCAGCCTCGCTCAAAAAAACAAAACAAACATATCTTCCCACAAACAAAAAGTATTAAAAAAAAAGACGTTTATAACACTGAGGGCAGGACTGTAGGAAGGCAGTGAGCTTTTCTCACTGACAAAGAGATTCCGGGCAAAATCTCAAACTGGGATTTCAGGACTCACCAGTACCTGTTCCACCTGCTCGCAAGCCGGGAATTTTTACTCAACTGAACCAGCACGACTCGGCCAAAGCAGAGCAAAACCTGGCAGGCGAGTGGTGCCACTTCATGCCACGGCGGCATGCAGTCACACGACGGTCTTCCAAAGACGCCCGCGGGTTTCAGAGACCACACGCCACACTGTTACCATACACAGGCCACCAAATGGTACCTGGTCCTGCTCAACTTCAGCTGTCGGCAAACACGCTCCTTCCAAGTTTATCTTTGACCGCGACGGTCTGATTTTTACCCCGCGCACCCATGCAGCATGCAGGCCGATTAAGCATCAAGTTACAGCTGCAAAATGAGTAGCCTAGTTGCCATAAAAGCGCAAAACTAAATCTAATATCTCACTGTGCCACACAGGAACTTTTCACATCAATAATATTCATACAAAAAAAACAAAAACAACTAAATGTCACTGTCTTTGGCCTGTATATTTTTTTAAGTTTTAATGTGCTGATATAAAAAATAATTTTAAGAATAGCTAAGTGGCTTTATAGCCTGCAACCTAAATTTAAAGGCGTGATAAAGGAACTGTGCAAACACAACAATTATCCGCACAATTGTGCAGGATTAGCGGGCAGCCGGAGCTGAAACGCGTTACACAAAGGCCACTCGGACAAGCAGGGGTGACGCCACAGCACTTTGCCCCGTCTGTCAGTTCCCCTTTCCGCTGCCGAGCAACCTCTGCTGAGTGTGCTCTGCTGGAGAGCCAGCTACAAGGGTTAACCACATATCGCGCTTTGTTTAGGCAGGCTGCAGCGGTTTGGGGGAAACCACCGGCAGCGATCCACTCCTTATCGCGGCTCTTGAGACGGCTGCACTCGGAGGGTGCGATGCCGCTGAAAAAAAACTACCTGAGTCACACAGGACGGGTTGGCGCTGGAGTCTGAGCGCCAAGCAAATACAGGCGTGAAGGTCAGAGACGTAAAATAAATACATCTAAGTATTCATAAAATGCTTGGTATGTCACTGAGATTACCTGTGCCGCACAATGGGCACACAGAAGAAAGAGAAAGTGGTAAAATAACAATAACAATTATAATAATAATTATTATTATTATTATTAATAATAATAATAATAATAATAAAGATTCATTTTATTGTTCATTCTTAATATTTTAACAGTTACTAACTGATTTGGGGCTTTGATTGAATATCTGATTTGAAGTTTAAGATAATTCCTTCTTTGACACTTCCTTGAAAAAACTGCTTTTAAATTACCACAATTGTTCCACTGAGTACAAAACCAGTACAACTACTTTCCAGTACTACATGATACGTAAATGTTCTCTAAAGCGTAATGCCTGTAAATTAGGATACCCATTTCTAAGAGGTTAACAAATAATTGTTCGTGCAGCTAAATATTTTAAAAGCAATTCCATCATGTTTTGTAATGATTTAACTTAGAATGTCCTGTGAGATTTATAAATAAGTGTTCTTAGAAAAATATGTGCAGCTGTAATGCGCTTCATGGTGTTAAAAAATGCACAAAAGACGTTCTTGAGAACAAGTAAAGCTGCACTTTGGACTCTAGGTTTTCTGTGGTAAATCTATAGTCTTCATTTGTGCAAACCAAACCCATATCTCAGTCAATTACTTTCGGATGCCAAACAAAATATAAACACTAAAATTGTGTCAGCCAAAAATCTAGAGGACTCTGTCCAACCACTGAATCAACCTTATCGCTGCTTTCATCTCCATTCACAATGCAGGAGCGCCTTCCCTTTCGTTATATAAGGAGAGTCCTTTATGAAACACCAATTTAAATACTCACTTAAGGACTGCTTCATTCGACAAAGAATTCTTTACCTACTGGCCATTTTCAATTTCTAAGAAACTGTAATGAATGATATATAACGTTCCCTGCTGCATTTTTTACAGGCAAGACACCGGACTTTACAATACTTTTAACTAAAATACAAATGTAAGACCTTCAGCGTTATACATTGCCCGCGCAGCGCACAACACTGCAATTCGAATTTTGGAAAAAAAAATCGTATACCATAATAATCTATATTATACACGCATTACTGTTCCATTGAATTTTACCGAAATTAACAAGTAATACATTGTTCCTAAATACATTTAAATTTATAGAACACCAGCAATTGTCTTTTTAATCTCCCTTTGCGCAATAACATATACAATCGAAAGAATAACCTACATAGTTACCATTCACCAGAATTGATTCCGACACAGCCGATTGTCTTAAGCGCCTTACTTTTTTAGGAATAAACAAAATCGGTGATAGACTTGAATACGTTTTCATTATTTGGTGCAGTCCTAGTCGCCAACGTCCACATGCAACCTTCAAACGCAGAACATATCTAAATATCTTAATTACTAAATGAAACGCGACTAGCACGGCAACGCAGCAGTAATTAAAACAAGAAGAGAAAAGGACTATACCTGTGTTAGACAAATTGGAGAATACATCATGACCTTGATTAACACAACGCTACTTCACTTAGCCGCAAACGTCCCTGGAGTGGATTGATTTTATCGATTCATTCCTCCGTGTCCACGGTGCAGCATATGCACGGACACTGAAAAGTTTGTGTCATTAAAATCGCAGTCAGATATTATCCAATAGCGTAAAACAGCTCCGTCGATCCAAGCCTCCTCATTAAACTGTTCAGATTCGGCGAAACATCTGATATACGCTAAAAGACTTAAAACATATCATGGTTGCATCCAGGAGACAGCAAATCCTGAACTGGAGAAAGACGGCAAAAAATACCGTAACCGGAATCAGAGATTAAGTCAGATTTTTTCTGCTGGAATATCGTTCACAAGTGTATTATAAAAAGTTGCAGGCGCCAAATTTCTGATCCTGTGTTTGCTTTTCTAACTTGATATAATATGGACCGGGAACACCCTCTAGTCTGCTCGATCCTAACAAATCAGTCTCGAGTTTTTTTTTCTCATTTAATTACACAGTCATACTCCTCCTCTTCCAGCAAAGCTCATTCCATTTCCACCAGCCCACGTTCGCCGCACTTTCGGGAGCCGCAGCATAAACGCGATTTCTTCCCCCCTTTTCTTCGGGATTTACGTTATCAGCGGAAAGTATAAGAGCGGCGGCCCCCGTCCTTATCGGAGCGAGACGGAAAATCCCCCCACGCTGCGCTCAAGTCGGCGGCCTTATTCCAACTCGAACTTGCCATTGAACGCAAAACCGCCTCCAGGCGTCCCGTTACGAATGGTGCCAGATTGTGAACATACCGAGTTGCTTATGAACATACATTTTAACTTGCATACCTCCAATGACTTTACACCGCGGATCTATGGAAATGCAGTCGCGGGGAGTGTTAGATGATCGGGCAGAGAAAGCATTCGATCGCGCACGCCAAAAACCGCGTTGCTGTGCATCAAAAGTTCAGCTCCTGAATTTCGACCCTGCAACCGCAGAGGAAAGCTACTTTAACAACTTGATTTGGTCTATCGCGGTTTATATGAAAACTATAAGGACTTCGAGGTGAAGTCTGAATGCAGATTGCTTACGGCTTATGCAGAAATATGTACGGGCTTTGGTGTGACATGGCATAGCTACAAAGCACATTTGTCATTGTATCTAATTTGAAACCATTTTTCTATCAGATCCTTTACATTTTTATTAAGCAAAATAACACTATGACTTACATCAACAAGCTTGTTTTATTTACTTTCGGTTATTTTGTTTGGCTAATACTACCAACAATAATCAATGCTGTGGAGTGGACTTAAAAGACAATGTTACGAACAACACGGTTTTTCAAGTTTTGATCCCCTCATGAAGTACAATGGAGAGTTTCGTCGATATTATGAGCGAGGAAATGCAGCGAATGTCGCATTTCACTATTTTGTATAACTTTGGGGTTTTGTGGTAAGTTAAATGGACCTGTCAACAGGCCGGGCTCAGTTGTAAATTCCACTGCGCATCTAACGGAATCAGCAGCATTTCTGTTTTAAGAAAAAGCTTCTTGTCTTTTCATTGTGCTTTTTGTACTCATAAGTGCAGCCATGCGAAGCAGCATATTAAGTGTTATCACATCTGTAAACAATACTGTGGCCATCGTGTGCATTCTAAATTACTTATGAGGGCCTGAATAATGATTAATCATAAATGAGATTAAATAACCAAGTCTAAAGTCATTTTTACGCAAAACCCAGCTGTGTTACATTATTAAATACTGAAAATTACAAACGGATCTAAGGAAATTAATTTAAGTTATGGCAATCCAGTGAAAGACGGGCAACTTCCATTGTTCTAATATTAGCGATGCATGGCACCCGGATAGTGTCCATTATGCACAAAATGTTTATTTATAGTGATCTCCATAATAACACAGCCTATGTCGGGCATATAGGCCGAGACGTTTGGTGTAAACTCACGCGCAGGAAGTCACATTCGATCATAAGCGACATTTAGGTTGACACATTAGATGACTGCGTAAACTATATATTAAAATAATAAAAACTGTTAAAGAAACGCATCAGGAAAACTAAACAAAATGTCTAATAATATATGAACTGCGAATTTTAATAAACGGACTACGACTCTGTATTTATAAATACACGTCTAAATAGCTCGAAGTGATAATGTTACTTTGGCGCCTTTTTATGCAGACTCGTATTACAGCAAAAGTTTGAGGATTGTTGTCTCTCCTTAAATTTAACTGCGGTCCCGAAAGGAGGTGGAGAAGACGGGCCTGTTCATGGGACTAATAATAATTCACATCACGCCACATCGGCATCTTGTGTCAAAGTCGAACCTGCTTTCCCCGCCCCCTCAGCCCGCGACTTGCCAAGTGTTCACACACTGCGTTCAACCGCAACTTTATGGAAGACATATCGCCTGCATTTAATAGCGTGATGCAATGAGGAGTGCGAAAGGAAAACAATGGAGCGCACGATTTCTGCAACACTACTGTCTACTTGTGCATCCCATGCAGTGTTCGACCAGCTAGCTAATCCAAGTCGTGGCGCACCACGTATATTTAGAAATCATAGCACATTATTTCTAAAATACAGTCTGCTTTTAGATACACCAGCGATTCACAGGAACAGGCTGAATACGAACTCATTCGCAATTATATTAAGCCATAGCATCTACTGAAATGTAAACTACTTTTACTAATCGATGTCAATGGTCAACAGTAACTACAAGAAGGCTGAAATATAGTCATGTAAGCGAGAAAATAAACTGGGGGGGGGGGGGAAATGACATTCGCCCGCAAGCACAGACAACTGAAGGTAAAACGCATATCGCTAATATCTCCCGTGGCATCACCTCGCATCTAATGCAGTGAACTGCCAGAAACGGAGGTGGAAAAAAAAGTTAGCTAACGCAGGAATTGTGCCAAGTGCAGCACTTTGGGCGCTCGCTCTACCACCGACTTCTGACATTACTGTGACCCACATAGAAATGTTGCCAATTCAAAACAATCAAAGATCTACTACCGTTTTCCTCCACTCGGCACGTGCAATATAACTCCCCATTTCCCTCAGACCAACATGTGATAATTTTTTTTTCAGGAGGAACATACATTTGAATGCAATACAGTAACAGTTTGTAAAGCACACATCGTTTTAACAAAAAGTACAGGATATTCCATGTTCACGTACCATTGCACTGTATTGCATTTATCTATACGGGATCCTGGAATCTGGGTGAAACAGAAGCCGGTACCTTCACATTTCTCAAGTTCAAATTTGTGCTTTCTCAGTTTTTTTTTTCTCCTCCTAGAAGTGCTTAAAAAAACAACACCGGAAGAGAATTCTTGGCAGAAAGGCGGCAAAGTCAAGGCAGTGAGCACCTCGGATTTTTTTCTTCCTTCCTCTTTTAGTTAGACTTTTGGATAGGTTTTTGGTTGTCGAGTTGAACGCGATCCAGAAGAGGCAGAGTTTTTGGAACTGGGCAGGTCTGCGCCTTTTCTTTCTCTGTCTGGCTGTCGTCGCTGCTGCTTGCAGAAGGCAGAGGGAGCTGCGTACTTGGATTGGATTCCTCGCCTTCTATTGGTGGAGAGCGCGGCGGTCCTCAGCGCTCCGTGCCTTCAGACCCTCACTTCCGCTCGACAGGCATTTCTCATTTGCATATTAACAGACCGCTTTAGCCTATCAAAGCGAGACTGGCCTAAATTGAAACGTGCGGCGCCAGATAGGTCAAAGACCTAAAGACAGATTTTACCCTTGGGATTAAACGGAGAAATAGTCTTAAACTGAGCAGGTTTCAAGAAATGTAACGAAAGCGTGTTTACTACTTTAACGAATATTATTCACAGTTCTATAAAAATCATCAGCCTTTGATTATCCTACAATAAATTTCAGTCTATTGTGTGAATTTGATACCGGTGCCAGTTAATGTTTGCGTAGGCGTTTAAAGTGTTCTGGCAGTTTTATTTAGTTTTAAATACTTGGAGGATCTACAAAAAAATCATTTCACGGGCCATAATTACAATTTTGCCTTTCTTCTTACACATTAAGTTATATTCTAGTATATAGAGATATATTAATTCTGCAGTTAATGCCCATTGTGTTAGTAGGGTCCATCCCAGTGCATTATATTTACACATGAAAACTGAGAAATCAGCATCGGATATTCTTTAAATTACTATTTTTTGATAAATCTGCAGTACTAAAATGTTGTGTAAACCTGTTACAGACTAGAATTCCTGTCTGGCACAGCTTGTCGCTTTTTGGTTGGTCTGGCACTGAAGCTGGTTGGCATTGCTGAGCCCAACACAAAGAAACTTAGCACTGCATATACTGTGGAGCACAGCTGAGACACACAGCCCGGTACATTTGTGTTTGTGTGTGATACTTTGCAAACTGTAAAGATATGACTGAAATATCTGTATGTGGCAATGACTGAGGCCTGTCAGATAAATTATTATTTTTTTAGTTCTATATGTAACCTAAGTGTTCATGTGTATGTATATTTATTTTTTATTCTTTTAAAAACTATTAATAATGCAACACAAAACTAGAAGAAAGTTTGTATTTTCAGCAATAATTTATTTGTTGACTGTATTTTGATGTGTGAATATTTCATGCATTCAACTTCCAGTGAAGTTCAGTGACATTATATAAAGCAAAACTACTTTAGTTTTGATGGAAATTAATTAATTGTTAAATTGCTGGATGCCCCACTAAAATGGTAGGAAAATGCTTGAAACTGTACATTTCAGGCTTCTCCAGCAATGGTAGGGGATTTCAGGCAGCCAATTCATTTTCAGATTTTTTTTCAAGCAGAGTATTAGCACATTAACACCGGTTTCTGGTTTACAAAAAGTATTACTATAAAATGCAATTTTAAAATTAATTGATAATGTAATTATCTATATATATACACACACATATACATTTAAGCAAAAATAATTTACTTATTACATGCATTTAACCAAAAAATAATTTACAGCTGCAGTGCTTAAAAGTAAATTACTAAAATAAAGACTGGGGGCACTAAGTGGATTTAAGACTACTTTTACCAATATTACACAAATCGTAGAATTGTTAATACACTGCAGATTTTTACAGCGAATACTAAGAAAGTGCAGTAAGCATTCTGCATTCCCTGCAACCATACTCCACCTCTGCAATTATGTAATTATGTAATTATTATTCATAATGATATATTTCGGTGACGATCTAAAACCAAAGGTCTGAATTCGCCCAAAATGAAGTGCATTTAAAATTCGTGTTTTAAAATTCCGCTACAGGAGGAAATCTGACTCGGGGAAAAAGGTGTGCTCTCTGCCGCTTGGCTCGCGCCAGTCAAATTTCACAGCAAAACGGGGTTCCTGCGTGAAATTCACGCAGTGCGACTAACAGAAATTTGGGAACTCCTTTAGCGCCGATATGTTCCAAAGCCTTACATTTCTAAAGTACACAACGACCCGTCCGAGCTGTGGAACAAAAACAGGCTGAACTTAGACAAGCTGGAACAGACCCGTCGAGAGGTGGAGTATAGAGCGATAGAAAAGAAGTGAAAAGGAAAGTAAAAATTCCGAAGGCTAATACTGGGTGCTCGTAGCGCAAAAAGTGAATGCAAATCATTGTTACGTGGGCAAACTGGGTAAGCCGCGTGCCACTGCTCCAGTGGCGTTATTCCTTAATATTACATGTAGCTTGATTTAGCACAATTGTTTACGTTCGTCAGATTTCCCGTTGAAAATTTTAGGAATGCGTCGACTTTTTGGTATTGCGGTGAAATTATCCTTATATGATTTTGCCTTCTGGAAACTATAATCTCGTTTTCTGTATCGTTCTAACTTTTAAAACATTTTCTTGTCTCTAAATAATTTTATTCCATGTTATTTTCCAGTTTCATTTAATAATACAATCGACTCATCGTGTTATTTTTTACATTTGCATACGCTGTATTACCCTTTTCAGAAGAAAAAAAACAATTAGTTTATTATGTTATGTTGCTTGGTGCATTCGGACAAATTAATCGAATGTAGTGTGCTTTGGTAAAGCTTTCGTTCGAGTTAATATCACTTACGAACTTTAAGAAGAAACTCAGAGATGACAATTCTAACCATTCCGTTCAATATAAGAGTCGCGGACATTCCCATATGTTTTTCTTTGTCATTCAGTATCTACTTTTATTTTTGCACAACTGTAGTGCGTTAAATATTACGTGCGCTTTGATGTATACACGTACGGCGTTTGTGCGGTACCAAGCCGATAGACGCCGTGTTCTCTAGAAATAATTATGAAAAACTACTGAAACAAGTCACCAGCTGAAATTTTGATTCTTTTAGGTGTAAATTATTATTATTATTTTAATTAAATATTGCGTTAATTACGCACATTCACTCAAACTTAACAGTGGGTGTTTATTTTATTCAATTAATCACAATATTTAAAAACTATACGGTGGATCAATTATCATAATGCTTTAAAGATAAACATTTTCATTACATTACATTTGTGAATATACATTGTTAATTCGAAAAATCATGGAGACACTTGTTTTATTCAGCATTTACACCGAAAAGTCCAAAATTGAAACAGAGTTAAGAATAATACAAAATGTTTCTGTCTACGACTAATCACAACAGCATAATCAGTGAACAAGTGAATGATATAATGCAATATGATAAGAGGTGTGAGGACCCATTTTTCAAAACCATGCCAATTAAACATCAATAAATTAATTGTACAAGACTGGCGTACTTTAAGATTTTACGATGAACACATGTATTTTTAAAATGTGTATGCGCATTTCAAAATATAAATTAAATTTGGGGGGTGGGAATTAACCATACGCCGGAACGCTGTGTTCCGTCTATTAACGATATTAGTTTGTTCATTTGATATAAAACGTATATAAACGTATATAAAAGCGGCATTTAAACTCGGTCTCTGTATGAAATTATATTTTAATACTTGGATCATTTTTCGCAGGAAACGAACACACCAGCGCCTTATAACCCGTCGTGAAAGATAAAACGATTTTTTTTTTTTGCAGTGCAACCCAGGACACAATACATAAACAGATGATTGCAGAGATTAACTTCATCCATCCTGAATTAGTCTGATTCATTCACAGAATGAATAAACAATATGAACAAATAACTTTTATACATTTTAATTGGCTGTGATGCATTGTACTTTCTGCCTGCAAGACAAACAGAATGAAGAGTAAGAGAGGAGATTTGTTTAGTACAGTGAGATGTGACTTGACAGAGAATCACACACTGCACCGCACTGCTGTAGCGTCAACCTGGGTCTGTAGTCTCCGACCACACACAGATAACTGGCTCTCTTAGTCGGTGGTGTCTTTAAAGTCTGCCTCCTCCTTCTGATTTTCCAAGCATGAGCGAAGCATAAGTTAGCCTTGTAATAAAAATGTCACCGTAAACGAGCGCAGTGACCACTACCGTGTAGGATAACCGCCGTACCCCAGGCACATGCCGTCAATGCTGGCTTTACGGGCACGCGCACGTGTGGCACAGATGAGCCCTAGACAAAGGTATGCCCTGGGAGAGCGTTCTCGAGTGAAACGGGGTCAGGACGAGGAAGTGGTCGAGGGCCTTACAGCTTCCGGCGATTCCTGCCTTTTCGCCGCCTGAAGTGTGACTCTCGGCCTGTTTCGTGGCCAAGATCGGCAGAGAAGGCAGCAGAACCACCGGCCTACCGTCTCCCTGCGATGCCCATGCAATGCCCAGTGGGCCTGCGACTGTGCCAGGGACTGCCCCATTGACCCTGTGGGCCTGGGATGGTTTTTCACCATCTGTGATGTCATGCCACTGCCAGTAGCAGCAGCCACCAAACCCCCCCCCCCCCCGCCCGAAGGCACACTCACACACACTCACTCACACACACACACAAACACACTCACACACACAGTACCAACCCAGCATCCAGGCTGGACTCCATGAACCAAGCAGACTGCCTCGGCCCCCTGTGATTGTGGGCACAGTACAAACGTACGGCACCCTACTGGTCCAACTGGAATCACTGGGCAGCAAGGCCCCACAGTATGGGAGTGTGCTAGAAGCATCCCACCAAAACGCAGCAGAAAACATAATACCCTTTGTCCCGCAAGCCTCATAACCTTAGCCACGGTGTCAGTTGACTTTGGTCTTTCCCCTCCTGATTACATCATGTCTTTTCTCGTGAACCGAAACCAAATGCACTGGCACATCGGAATGAATGTAAAATAATATCAGCACTGGTACTCTTCATGCATCAGGCATGCGGATTGCTTTCGGAACATAAGCGCCGACACACATGCGGCCAGATGTCCCCGCTGGCCCGGTGAAACAAAGAGCGCGCCAAGGCTGGATGGACCGCCGCAATCTAAATTCGACTCCGACCGAGCCAGGAAACGTGAGATGGCCAGTTAAATAAATACGCAAATAAATAAATAAATACAGAAATAAATGAATACATTTACAGATGCTTTTTGCCAATGCTTTCCTCTTTTCTGCCTCATAATTTCAGCCTTTGTATAGTGGGTTGGCACTGGCCCACCTCGAACAGCCTGCATGCAGCAGTGACTGAACGCCCCCCCTAGCACTTACAAACCTATATATAAAACCGCGGGGAAACGTTGACGTCTTTATACATATATTTTAACTTTAAATTAATGTAAATAATGAATGAGTGTGAAGTTTAGGTTATGTCCCCATGATTTTTTTTGCTATAGAAAATGTTTAATAATACGACTAATAATAACGGTCTAATTAATCCCCAGACTGCCGTACTCTGCATAAACCTATTTAAGACATACTATATATATATTGTTATTTAACTGCTGTTTTTGGGTACAAGTATCATTATATGAACTCGATTAAATCATTTGCTCGCTAAAACTGGGCACTGGAAATGCAATGGCGAAACTTGCACTTGCGTAACGTAATACTCGACCTTCAAACGCACAAGTCCTTCGCTCGCTGTTGTCCGCCGTGCAGCGCCGTAATCGTGTGCTGGTTAGTAATCTGCCTCGCGGCCGCTGTCATAGCTGCGCCGATTCAAGTCACGACAGGAGCGGCCGCGCTCCAGAGAAATGCATGCTGCAATGGAGCAACTAGTGCTACGCCATTTATCATTTTAGACCTAAAAGTCACTTTGCCCACGTAAGAGTATTAAAAGTTGTGTCAGACCCTGTGTTTTTGGCATGTATTGATAGGCACAGAAAATGGTAAGGAGAGTTTTTGCGCAAAAAAACAACGCACTAGGTAGCCTAAAAAATTGTAATTAAAAAAAAAAGCTGTAGTCTTTTGGCATATGCCCTAAAGCTTCAACTTTGGTGAAATATTCGGCAAGTCAAGCGTTGATTTACTGATGATTTCCATGGCAGTTATCTGAATCTCCGCCAGCAAATTTTATAGTTTTTTTAATCCCTGGCGTAGTTTCAGTAAACCGCCAGAGAGGTATTAAAATACAGCGAAACGTTACTCAGGTAGACTCTCAAACTCCATTTGTAACACAGACAGATCCGTAACATTAAGAAAAACCGTAACACTGGCAAAACATGTAAGCCTACAGTTAATGCGAATTTAATTAATTGCTCTGATAAAGTACGTTCATTGGACAGCCTACATTTTCAGTTTTCGCTATACATTTAAACAGTAGCCACTGAGTGTGTGAAACGTAGAATAATAGAACATGCTGGCTCCTTTAGGCCTAATTAATCCGCTTCAAAGAGTTGACTTTTAAATTTACCTTTTTATTATTTTCTTTTCAGCAGTTTTGTTTGTTATGCAGTAAGGCAAATAGTCCATCTTTAAACTAGTCGTTTTGAGATATATCTGTTAGATTCTAACCTTTACTAAAAAAGCAACAAAATGAATAAAAAAAATCTAACCTAGAAATGGGCGTATTAGATGTCCCGGCAGTGCAGGAAAACGGTACAGTATAACTGGACTTCAGTATTATGGCAAATACATTTTTATAGTGAGGTCATTTTATATGTGCAGCGGTACAAACGTGGTCATAGTCATTCTATATAGAGCCATTTATGCAAAAATTCCAAATTCCATGGTTTTTACGTATACTGTCTGATTCTGCTATAGTTAACTTTTAGTAATGTAGTCTCCGGAGGTCATGCGAGTGAACATCTCTTTGTTTTAAGTATACATAACGATAAACTTGAACCAGAACCTTTATCCAGCAAATTGCAAACCCCTACCCCCACCCCTGAGAAAAGTCAACGCACCTAAATTTCACTTGCAGTATGACGTATTTGTGGAACGTCAGTTAGAGAAATTAATTTATGAGCTGCAAAAATCAATGCGTACCACTCTGTTTCTCTAATGCTGAACACATGTCGTAACGAAACATTTTCGCCTGTGCCTGGAGTTGCATTATGTTGAAAATATCACTTCGTAACCAATAAAAATATTACTGCTTCTAAAAGTAATGTATTAATGATAGCATTACAGTGGTTATGATAACATATATTTTGCTCGTCTCGTTAAGCTACATTATCCATATATATTTTATATTCTGGTGGTTAAACTCAGAAACTAATGACATTTAAACATTTTATGACGTCTTCACCCACTGATACTTGCGCGTCAGATTACACACCGTTGATCCTAAGAGCAACCACTAATTGAAACAGATGTTCTGACACTTGTTAATGCAGGTGATGACATATACCTACTTAAACTACGGAAGGAAAACAGGATTTTTTTTCCCTTTGCAGACAAGACAACAGCGACCATGTCTGAGCGATGAAGCGATGCGCTGAACGATGAACGGGACAGGGAGATTCAGGGGGCGCCACGAATGAAACAGGACTTTGGCCGTGGCTGATTTTAGGGGAGCCCTGGTCTGTTTAATCTAAAGAGCGCTTCCTAATAGGTGGTTCACCCGACACAAGGAAAGCTGACCTGCTACCAGCGTGGACCTTAATGTGATCGTACTACACGCTATACGCTTGCGTCGCAAAAACCACAAAGTGTTATTAAGTTATTAAGTGGCGGCCCAAGTGCATTTGGCCAGGCGTTTCAGTCAAATTAAAACACACATACACAGAACATACTTTATGAATGAATATTTGTGAATAGCTTATTGTATTTTTTGGCTAATTGTAAATTAAAATTGCGTAATAAGAAATATTATAAACAGTACAAATTATCCACAGGGCAAACTTTTAACATCTGTGTTTCTAATTGCAAATTGTTTTCATAAATATTTTTATCCGAAAAGGTCACTTTTCATTGCTGCGAGTGATTTCATTGAGGTGTCTATTTTTCTGCAATTGGCTCAACTATACCACATTATTCTTGCCTGTCTGAGCGTGTGTGTGTGTGTGTGTGTTTGGGGGGTTATGTATATATTACATTGTGGGGACCAAATGTCCTCCACAATGTCATAAAATGTAACAATGTGATAAAAAACCTGTTCTTTTGACTTTGTGGGGACCATTTTTTCAGTCAATCAGTTTTGTAAAAATCTGTGACTGCAACCAAAAAACTACCAACGTTTGGTTACTAATGGTTAAGGTTAGGGCTGGGTAGTGGTTAAGGTTGTCGTTGTTGCGATTAAGGTTTTCCCCAAAGAAAAGAATGGACAGTCCCCACAAAGATATCAATACAAACTTGTGTGTGTTTGTATACATGTATAACATACACATGCACAAACACATAGGCCTATATATATTTTGTCTTAGGCAAATATGAAGCTCATTAATTTTAAGAAAGTGAAAATAATTTTTGTTTCATTTGTCATTATAGAAATAAAATTCTGAATTGGGTTTTGGAATGGAAAATTATTCCATTCATCTTGCAAGTTTTTTTCCAGTTGGGAGGGGGACTGGAGCCTAATCCTTGCAGTAAAATGCATAAGCCAGGGGTGGACCAGAAAGGAGATGCCAGTCCGTTGCAAGGCACATAAACAGTCACACAGTACAGGCGATATAGTTCACCTTTCAGCACGTATTTGGACTGTGTAATGAGGGAACTCCACACGCGGGGAGCAGCGGCCAGATTAAATACATATAAGTATGAAATGATCTCACATATACACTGCAAAACACATCTAACCAACTAAGGAAAATCAACATTTTATAAGAAGCTGGAATACTTCCTGAATCATTCAAATGTAAAAAATTCTAATGGTTAAAATTAATCAAATCCAATGTTTGATACTGCTGCCATCAATTCCGAGTTTATGCACTGTTCGTATCAATGATGCTTAAAGGACTTATACTGGAGTCGTAAATACACCATTCATGCGTCGCAAATTAATAAGCAATGACAGTTTTTCCATTTTACCATTGTTCTCATTGATTTTTCCATGTCCACAAGAGGGCGACCCTGCCATTATTTGGACAGAACGAACCACGGAACAATCTCACAGTGCAATTTAACAAGCAATATCGAAAAACCGTCTGCCCATTGAAATCTCAATTAAACTGATCATATTAGCTTCACCCCCCATTCATTATTTTTATGAAACCACCCCCCCCCCCCTCCAAAAAAAAATCATAATGAATTTCCATTCAATCTAGACACCGTACTTCAAAATTAGGGAATTCGCAATGTATTCCAACCGTGATATTTATAAATGCAACATTACATTTTGATTCATCATTTTCTTTTATTGCGTTATGCCAATTATATTGTCTATGTGTGTTTGTTTTTCGTGAATGTCCATTAGGTAATGTGACCTTGTACATGTGCTGCACCCTCTCTAACTATGGCGAAAATTATTCCCGGACATCACTAACACAATCGAATGTAATGGCTACCATATGAAAATACCTTGAACTGCTCGTTGATTTCAGAAACGGTCAGATCTATGTGTCAGGCAAAAGAAACAGAAAAACGTGGAGATATTTTTCAGAGTTCAGCTAGCGGAGGAGTACACGATCGACTCTTTTGTCCGGAAAGGCACACTAGATGGCGCTGTGTAAGCAACCTTGCGCGCCTCGATTTGGGAGTCCGCGGTGTTCAGGTTTTATATTCAAGGCAGAGGGAGCGTTGTGATGTCCGAAGAGGCGATTTTTAGTCTACTCTCGGGTTTCAGAATAATTGAATTTTTGCTGCATGGTGTATGGCGTCCTTCTTCCTTCAAATGTGGTTAAAGTAGCAGTGGTGGAAACACAACACGGTGGTGACCCCTTGCCTTTCAGGGCTGCAGCTAAACCCAATAGGAGCTACTGGACCACTGCGTCTCTGGCTCGTTTCCCTGGCTAACTGCAGAGTGTTATTAGCGTTGCAGACGAAGGATCCCCTATAGGGTTTTTTTAATAAGAGCGGACCCGATTCCCTCACCTTTTCGCTACATGCCCTCGACTTGCCCTTTCACACTGCATTGCTGCGCAGCAAAGGGGGGGCTCCCCGCTGGCCGCGCGGGGCGGCTCTCGCAAAGGCACACAAGGTCACTCTGTCCCACTGTGCCATTCTGACCAAAGCAGATGAGAATCAGGCCAGTGAAAACGGACCAGGAAGAAAGAAGAGCCCTTCCCAAAAACAGGGGCGTGCAGTGCGGCTTCACGTTAAATACGCCAACCCTGTCAACTAATAATCACTCTCGACATGTAATAAAAGAACGACATGCGCAAACCAATGAGAATTTTTAGATATACTGTATGTTTAAAACCCATTCTTCTCAAGTCTTTTCCTAACAGTCAGTTGTTTTTGCAATTTTTGGAACTGGTAAGATACCATTAAAGCTGAGAGCAGTGGGCAACGCTGCCATTTTAAAATTACGTCCACTTACTGTTACCGGTGCAAGACTTACAGAAGGATCCCATTCCTTCCTCCAACCACTGACATGTCTATACCCAGCATCTGCAAGAAAGACGTGCACTCAACAAATAAACAGGAATCTTTGGCATAAGCGAGGAACGGCTCCCATGTGGACTGCATTAACACTGGGAAACATCAGCGACCCACACTGGCCACAAGCATTTTGCTGTGTGTGTGTGGGGGGGTGCAGAAAGACAATGGCCACCTCGTCTGTGGAGTTTATCCTCTATTGGTGGCTTGAAGTTTGGGGCCTATGTTAGCCAGGAGGCTAATCTCCCACCGCCATTCCAACCAACAATGTTCAATGTTGTGGATTAGCACTCTACAGCTGACAGAGGCAAAAATGTTCCTGGGGTGACAGGAACAATGGCAGCCAGTGTCCGGCATGCGGCAACGCGCACCTTTAATATGCCCTGAAGGGGGCGACACATGGCCTAAACATGGAGCAGAGCTCTCCTGTCACAACACATGGGACCGGCGCCACTCTGACGCAGCCTGACATCTGCTGTGCCTTCATACTTCATGCGACCAGGAAGCAAACAGATTTAACAATTTGTATCATGAACTCAAATGGCTCTCCCACAATCTGTATATAATGGAGGGAGAGAGGAAAAAGCCATTCAAAGGTAAATTAATTTCGGATTGTGTTCCACTTAAAAAGCAGCAGCGTCAGACAAGGGACTAGGGCAAAATAGAAGACACTCGGTCAGCTTGGGCTGATCTCAGGCCTCATACAGGTGCATCAAGCTGTGGTCCTTTGGGCAGATCAGTCACCAAGCAACTGGGATACCGTGAAAAGGAAGGTGACACTGTCACTGTACATCTAGTTAATTCAAGCATGTACAACGGCACCAGTATAGACCAATAAGTGCAATGGGTCATCTATGCATCCACTCTCCTGAGAATAGGCACATATGTGTGTACACGGGGCCACACATTCACGTATGTGTGCCTGTGTATTGTGTGTGTGTGTGTGTGTGGTCTACATTCCAGCTGCAGAAGAGTCCTCAGAGTTCATCACTGCCTCATCTCTCCAGTTCTCTCTCAGTTCCTCTCACCAACAATCCTTTTATATCTGAACACTTTATTTGGCTTTTATTATTAAGAATCCAGTGTATTATTGACAGCATGGCAAAGTTTTCGATCTCTGTAAACTCTCTGCAAGCTTCTTTTGTGATTTTTTTCCCCCTAGTTGGTTCCTATCTCTCCATAAAAAGGCTTTTCAAGCTTACAGAATACAGTCCCAGGAAGCTTCATGCTGACTGGAAGGCATGTTTCTGTGTGTGTGTGTGTGGGTTTGCATAGATGACATTTCAGGACCAAATTGTCCCCAAAGTGTAGTAGAACCTGAAATTTCCCTGCTTTTGAGGACATTGTTTGAGGTCCCCATTTGGATAACCTCAGTTTTATAAAAAATTGTGAATGCAATCAAAAAAGTAAAAATGCCAAAAATCTTGTATATGGGTTGGTTACTTATGGTTAAGGTTAGGGATGGGTAGGGGTTAAGGGTGTCATGATTGGGATTAGGGTTTCTTCCCATAGAAATGAATGGACAGTCCACATTTAGATAGGAAGAGCAACTTGTGGTGATTTCATTCACCACAAGCCCTTGGGAAGCAGCACATAACATGGGCATATGCCTGTGCAGAGTAAAATCACATTCATCTTGTGTGTGTCAAACTGAAATTCCTTTCTCCAGTTGCCTGTCAAACTGAAATCACCCCCATCATTTGCTTGTTAAACTTAAATCACCATCATAATCTGCCTGTCAAAGTAATAAAACCCTTATCATGTCTGTCAAACTGAAATTCCCCTCTTCGGCTGCATGTTAAAATGAAATTACTCCCAACATCTGCCTGTCAAACTGAAATCACTCTCAGAGCTTGACTGTCAAACTGGAATCACTCACATAGCTTGAGTGTCAGACTGAAATCACTCACATAGCTTGTAAGACTGAAATCACTCTCATATGCTGTCAGTCACATAGCTAGTTAGACTGAAATTACTCTCATATCATGACTGTCAGACTGAAATCACTCACATAGCTTATTAGACTGAAATCACTCACATAGCTTGACTGTCAGAATGACATCACCCTCATGGCTTGAGTGTCAGACTGAAATCTCCCTTATGGCTTGAGTGTCAGACTGAAATCACTCACACAGCTTGACTGTCAGAATGAAATCACCCTCATACCTTGAGTGTCCACCAAAATCACTCTCACTGCTTGGCTGTCAGACTGAAATCTCCCTTATGGCTTGAGTGTCAGACTGAAATCACTCACACAGCTTGACTGTCAGAATGAAATCACCCTCATACCTTGAGTGTCCACCAAAATCACTCTCACTGCTTGGCTGTCAGAATGAAATCACCCTCATACCTTGAGTGTCCACCAAAATCACTCTCACTGCTTGGCTGTCAGACTAATTTCACTGCCATCATCTTTCTCCGTACTCAGTGCTGCTCCTCACATTTCATACAGGAAATATCACAGCAAAAGTGGCTGTACTTAAATAATTAACATTTTTACAATATTTTCAGGCATTTAGCTGGACACCTTACTACAGCAACTCAGACTCAAGTATGCAGCTGTTGCACATGGAACTGAGGCTTTCTGCTTTGTATGGCTATAGTAAAGCCAAACAGAGGTGTCCATGCCACGAGTGGTGTCATGTTGCAAGCCATACAACATCAGAGAGGTGGACAATAAATATCATTATGATAATGAGAATGTCACAGCAGAGCGATGAGGTTCATTTCTGGCCTTGGGGAGCCAGTAGCTCGGCCCGCACCGGATGTGAATGGAGGGCAGCTTTGGGAAAGTCAGGAGGGGGGTTCATGTCTCTCCTTTTCCAAGAGCGGGCAGATCCCATGGCATCAGCGAAGGGCACAGCAGAGCCTCCAGATCCCGCAACGTCAGCCGCTCGCTTCTTAAAATGGCCTCGCCAAGGTGAAACTGAATCATTCGAAGGCACAGCCGTCACCGGCCGGGTTTGGTGTTAACCGGAGACCAGTGGCCCTGCTGGACGGCGGGCCAGACAGAACCAGTCCAGCATTTGGTATCGGTGCTGGAATTTCAGTGCAGGAATCTTCCCATAACAATCTCCACAGAGATGTCAGCCATGGAAAGTATTTATATAAAATATATATATCTAAAAAAAACATACACTGTATACAGACAGTGTGACGTAAGGGACTCTTATGCTGGCTGTTGACAGTCACGTGGGGGGAGGGGGAGTCAGAGTATTACTGTGATCTCACTGAGCCCTTTATGCATCCACATGTTAAACAGGCGGAATGGTTCAAACTGTAATCAAGGTGGTGACTTCAGTACCTATGAGACGACGAGGAAGATAATCCACTCTAGACAGCAAATTTGTCCCGCCATGTGCTGCTGATTAAGTATTGGAAAGGTTAGAAGTTTAAAGAGATGTTCAAATATGCGTGTTATGAATAATACGATCCCATTCTCACGCTCCCGCGTTAAGTTATGAATGCACTGGTTTTTTCCCAGTTACATTAGCATAATTGAGGCAGTAAGTTATAGCTGTGCAGAGCTTTAGTGGAGATCACATGAGACTGCAAAAAAAACACACGGCAGAGAGGTGAAATTTACTTACTCGTGTTAAATTCCCATAAAATGTACAACTGTGTCTGCAGTTACAAGAGGATGAAACTAATTGCGAATAGCTGTTTTGTATACAAATTCACAACTAGTTACCGGGGGTGGGGGCATATCATACTCCACACATCTGAAAATCACTCACACTCTGATTTCCCACAAATGTCATTAAAGCGCACCGTGAATGTGGCCAGAGCGCAGTTTTCAAAATTATTTTAAACCATTAATCCCTGCAATTATTGCTTTACTTAATGCTAATGTTATTCATGATTAGTTGGTATTATTCTAATCTACAACCCAAATTTATTGAGACCCGTGTGGCATTGTCTAAGGACCAGATTGCTGGAGATGGGGGGGGGGGGACAGGGGGGGGGGGGCGGGCTTTGGTTGTACACAAACTGACATTAGGCTCCCAGCTGTACCGAGCGACTGCGGCACAGGAACATTCCTAACAGACAATAAAGGTTGCATTAGTTGCGTATCTTAATGAACAACTGTTGGTGGTGCAGATTAGAGGCCGGCCGCGGTTTCCCCTCCGCGACCGAGCCCAGGGAGCATCTGCTAAGAGGGTTTCATTTTTCACGAGGCCCCCTCTGACGGGGGGGGATGGTGGAAGACGGTGGGGGGGGGGGGGGGTGCTAGTGAGGACGGCCTGTTCGCTCAAGAGGGAGGCTAATGTTTCAACTAATTGAGCTTGTTGCCCAGGTTTCATTAACCCTTTCGCATGCACTGCGGTGCTGGGGAGGTGGGGGGGAGCTGAGAGGCTGTTCTGCACCCAGACTCATTTGGGAACACATTATCCCCTTATGTTACCTGTGACCAGGCCACAACAGAGGGTCCACTGTCTCCATAGGGGGGAGGGGATTCTGCAAAAGTGTACCATGCTAATGAGACCGAAGCACAAACATAAAGAAACAAATGAGCGCCAATCCCCTTCAGGACTGAACGTGGGATCTGCTCACAGAATATGGCTCTTTCGGATCCCGTCTGCACCGCACGCTCAACTGTGGGCTTGGATCAACTCATCTGCTGTTCTGCCGGGGGGGGGGGGGGGGGGGGGGGGGGTGGGGTGCGACACGAAATGGCAGCGCTTCACACGGGGGTGCCTCCCGTGCCACACATGAACGTCGGCCCGCGCCGACCTGGCACGGGTCGCTGTTTGTCGTTGCACAAAAGACATGGCCCGAAAGAGGGGAAAGAAGGCTTACAGAGGACAAAACCAGCGCAATATCTTTTCCCGCCAGCTGCACAGGAGGGTCCCGGTAATTAACCCACTGGGAGTCGAGTGGCAGACTCTGATATCAGTCTCAGGTGGTGCTGAGATCCAGCACGTCCCAGGGTGGCAAACCCTCCTTTCTATGTCTTAATCTGCCCCATTGTTGTGCGCTGGGTCTTGCGGTGTCCCACGGCCTGACGCTCGCGGCCCCCCGTCACCGATACGGGACGATTCTCTGGCACCGGCGGACTCCTGTACATAAATACAACTATTAAATTACACATAGCTGAGGGTTGGCAACCTGCTTAACGTGGCTTTCGCTTTCTGTCATGCGTTCGTTTTTTTGCGAATCAGTTTACGAGAATCGATTTAAGATTACCGAAAAAAAACATTCCTTATATTCAGCGACAAGAAACCGAAACACAGATTACGGTGGAGGCAGCGTTCCGAAGCGGAGTGTGACTTTGCAGCTGCAGGGTGTATTACAGTGTTTCACGGGAAACCTTGTTTGTAAAACACACGTAGCCCCCCCTGGAGCAGGTGGCTGTCACATCTGCTGCTCTGTCTAAGACATGTCAGCGGCGGCATGTTAAAGACTCCTGCACGAACCGGCTCTGGCGGCAAAAATGTAGCTAAGCGAACTGATAAAGAAGTGCTCCTGGCACGGCGACTGCGTTCAAAAACAAACGACGCTGACGCGTGTCTCTCTCGCGGTCGTCATTAAACGTAGCGCCAGGAGGCCAAAATCTAAACATGGCCGTCCCTTTCCGCTGAGTGCCAGGCAGCAGAGTCAATCACCAACACCTCCCCCCCCGAGAAAGGAAACAAAAAGCTCGCACATTATCCCAGTGTAATTTCACATCACGGCCTTTTTCAAATTCACCATCCCAAATTTTTTTCCTCGTTTCCACAGCTGCGAGCCAATGAGGGAATATGGAGGAAGGATGACTAGAGGAATTCCGCCCCCCCTCCCCCCCCCCCCCATTATCACCGGAAGCCAAACGGAACAAACTTGAACAGAAGTCTGCGCCATTCAAAACAATGGCCGCCTCATGAAGACCTGCCATGAGACCATCCACTAGGGCCGGGCGTTATACATTATGTTATTTTTGATACATTTTGACCTATGAAATGGCATGATAATGTATTGTTATATGGATTTCATTTATTTATTGTAAATGAAGACGATATGGTTTGCCGGGAAACGGCAGGACAGATAGATCGGCGGTGCCATGCAGACACGCAGACACGCAGACACGGGCATGTGCCAGAAAATGTAACACAGTGTACACGTGCTCAAAAGTGCTGTGAATGCGCAGACGTGCAAGGTACAAGTCAGGCAGGGATCGGGTAGGGAGAAACAAAGCCCCCCCCCCCCCCCCATCCACATCGTGTCAAAAAGAGGCCAGATAGTGAAACGCAAAGAAAAATGCAGCGCAAAGGGAAATAAATATTGCAAAGCACAACACATGTACCGCAAAGAAAAATAAGTGCCGAAAGAAGTTAAATGAGAAAACGAAACTATCAGAAAAATATGTATATAAAAAAATTGACAAAGAAAAAATCTCTCAATTCTTCAGTTCTTTTTGCAGTATATATGTGCTTTTGTTTACATTGCACACATTTGTCTGCAGCGCTATGTGGCCGTAGTTTGACTTACAAACATACTTACAAAGTCAAAAATACGTTTGACTTTTGACCAACCTAGGTGTTAAATACTTGAAATGCTGTTTTTTTACATTCAGTCTTTCCAACCATCAGTTTTTGTTCTCAATTTCACATATTTTAATTAATTTGTAATTCTTTGTTTTTTTTTTGGTTCATGTGAAACAGTTCAGCAGAGGAAGAAAACAACACAGAAAAAAATAATAGCTTATTTTGAATATAAGGATTTACTTGAACAATGTAATTGCTAAATACTTGAAATATTTGTGTGTTTTATAAGAAGAGTTTTTAATGTAACATTGTTATGCACTTTTATGTTTTCCAGTTGGGAAACATTGATGTGAATAAATTAAACCGTAATTCTGACTTTCTGTCCTGAAAGTATTTTAGAGAAATCCCAAGAACGAAGTTGGGGCGCAATGAATCATGGGATTGGCCTCGTTTGGCAAGGATGCAACTGATCCTTGAAATTTGGGGCTGGGCAAGATTGACATCTGGGGATGTTTACCATCCTCTGCACTTCTGTTGCTGAGCATTGGAACCGGCCTTCGGCAATGGAAGATGACGTAAATCGGGTACACGAGGACACAAGTACAGTCAAGTGTGCATATTGAGAAAGACTCCATGCCTATTATTGAGCTCTCTGTGAGTTTGCACTTCACCCTCGGCAAGACTATTACTCAGCCTTATGCTCCTCACTCTCTCATGCTACACGAGGCACTTCCATGATTCTCTGTGTGCTGCAGTGGTCATGCACCTTCCCAGATAATCACGTCAGTAAAACAGTGGAAACGCCAGGCATGCGATAAAAAGCCTACCGCATACTCACTGCACTCAAGGCAGTTATATGGGCACCAGATAAACGTTTGATAGGGTAAATTGTAAGTCCAGGAAAAATGTGCCGCAGGCTTTTCCTACCTAGAGAGTAACCCCACATTCATTCTTCTTTCTGTAATCATAAAATGGTAACATTGATCTGAATCATGTAATTGTTTAATTTCTTAATTTAAAGGGAAAAAAAGTTTAAGAATGAAACTCATCATAAAATGGAATATGAGATATAATTTGAACGATCTAATCCAAAGATATGATTTATGCATTTTAATATTTTTATTTGGTACATTAATCTTAATTACTGTATTTATTTGAGCACAAAATAGAAAAGCTCATGAAATATGAATACGGTTGAGTCCCAGAGCCCAGCAAATTTGAATAGCTGGTACAGTTCTGGGCTGCACATGAAACAGCCTTAACTTAAGCTGAACATCACAGCGCAGGCATGGACAGTGAGGAGCCCCCAGTGTAAAGAGCTCACAGGACCTCACACCCAGTAGCATGGTCCATCAAAACTGTTTCAAACAAACATTTCCATAGTAGGTGATTTATCTGTAAAGATATAATTCAGTGTGATAAAAAAATACCATTTCCTTGTACTTTAACCCTCCTATTATGTTGCGGGTAAAATTGACCCGTTTTAAAGTTTGAAGATTTAGGAAAAATAGTTAAAAAAAATTTTTTAGTATGAAACTACTTCTGCTGGCCTTAATTAGCGTAATCAACATATAATATGAAAATGGTTCATCTCATATATTTGCAACCACCCCCCCTGAAAGTTTATATCACAGATACTGTTCGGGTTAATTTGACCCAGCAGCAAAACTGGAGGTAAAAGGGTGTCAGAAATGTCAGAGTATTTCTGTCTTTGCAATTGTGAGACATATTTCACTACAATCACACATGCACACACACACACACACACAGACACACGCACACACACATCCACGCACACGCACAAACACACACACGCACAAACACACACACACATACGCACACACACAGACACACACAAACACACACACAAACACACGCACACACACAGACACGCACACACACGCACACACACAGACACACACAAACACACGCACACACACACACACACACAGACGCACACAGACACGCACATCCACGCACGCACACAAACACACACACACAAACACACACCCACACACAGACACAGGCACACACACAGACACGCACATCCACGCACACACACAAACACACAGACACACGCACACACACAGACACGCACATCCACGCACACACACAAACACACACCCACACACAGACACATGCACACACACACACACACACAGACACACGCACACACACATCCACGCACACGCACAAACACACACACGCACAAACACACACACACATACGCACACACACAGACACACACAAACACACGCACACACACAGACACGCACACACACGCACACACACAGACACACACAAACACACACACAAACACACGCACACACACACAGACGCACACAGACACGCACATCCACGCACGCACACAAACACACACACACAAACACACACCCACACACAGACACAGGCACACACACAGACACGCACATCCACGCACACACACAAACACACAGACACACGCACACACACAGACACGCACATCCACGCACACACACAAACACACACCCACACACAGACACAGGCACACACACAGACACGCACATCCACGCACACACACAAACACACAGACACACACACACGCACATCCACACACAAACACACACACACACACACAGACATGCACATCCACGCACACACACAAACACACACACACACAAACACACACACACACACAGACACAGGCACACACACAGACACGCACATCCACGCACACACACAAACACACAGACACACACACACACACGCACATCCACACACACACACAAACACACACACACACACAGACATGCACATCCACGCACACACACAAACACACACACACACAAACACACACACACAGACACACGCACACACACAGACAAGAACAGGGCTGAACTCCCTGCTGAGCTGCTGGTAATAAAGAACAGGGCCCCTCAATCTTCCATGTTCCGAGTTACTTATCCTAATCGCACCATTACCTGTTAGAGCTAAGGAATACCATTGCGCTAAATATTGGTAGAATAATTAGTAAAGTAGTTAGTGATTAAATATTTAGACTTATTGTTAAGATTTTTTTATTTTCAGACACCTTTTGGATGATTAAAAATGCACCGGGTAAAATTGACCCAGGAACACCATTGCTGTTCCTGAAAAATGAACATAATAGGACAGTTAAAAACCACTGTCCGGTTTTCAATAGTTCAAGCGCCTGAAAATGTGTGCTATGATGCTTACCTGTGCATGGGGTTAGGGGAAAAGGTATATAGATGAATGAAGGTGCAGGACAGGCAAACAAGCCTCCCTATCGCTGATGGCTGCCCTGTGCAGACGGTAACACTGGCAGACACACCTGCGTCCAATCAGATTAAAGTATCTCCTGACCATTTGGATAAACTGGTAAGTATGAATGTAATATACTCTGAGTACTGAATGAGAGTGTATTTAATAAATGCAATTACACAAAGGCTGATGAAAATGTTAGAGGAATTATTTTTTGCATCGTTTTAAAAATTACAATAATTAAAATATGTGTTTAATAATAAGGGACATGATATGAATGAAAATGTGGGGTATTTTGGTAACCGTTTTCGTTTTGCATCATGAACAAAAGCAAATAAAACAATCTTTCCCATTTGTATACTTACAACGAATAAAATAAATAATTACCTCAGCAAGTATATTTAAATCTACGGAAAAATGTCAGTTGGTTTTTGTCATCGACACACAGAGCACTACCCTTTCTTGCTGTAATGTCTGACTGTGGTGAGTAGGTTTGAGATCTGTTACCCTGTAAATAAGCAGCAGAGAGGAACCCAGAGACAGCGAGAGGTCAGTGGATCCATGCGTTTCCTTTGAAGTACTTAAGAGTAACATTCCCAATTTCAGCTACCACATCACACGCTCTACATGTATGAACTAGACACTTTTCCTTTTTAAGAAACAATAACTATACTGAGCACTGCACACCACGCATACACTCACACACACACACACACACGCACACACAAAAACACACAATTTTCAAATGCTGTTAAGTAATAGAATTCCTCACTTCTTAATGGGTACAGGTGACATTTCAATCTGGTCTTGCACTGATTAAATTTGCATTACTATATCACAGTAAATAAATATCTCACATTAAAATAAGGACTTCAAAACATTTTAACTGGCTTAAATTTTTTTATTTAACAATAATTTCCCCAAAATCACTTATAATCACTATAATAAAAAGTGCAAAACATGCACACTAAAAAGCTGACTTCAAACAACAGGATCTTTAATGGAACTCAGAATACAGCACAAATGCAGCAACAGCCTAGAGTCAGAGACCAGCTAACCCGACGCTTACCTGGGTTAAGTTATCAAAAGCATCTAGAAAAACATACAAACAGAGAATATCTGATACGGACAGTTCAGGTGTCAAAATGCACGGAAAGAGCAGGCTTTGCAGAGCGGGGGCCGCGACGGACAGCCTGTAGCCGGCGGCAGTCTGAAGCGGGCCGGCCTTAACATCAGCGGGGCTAACAGACAGAAGCATCCCCTCCTGCCGAAGTCAGACTCGCCGGCGACACAAAGGGCCTGTTGTCTGGCCCCGAAAAAGTGAGACGACGGGCAGAAAGGTGAAGTTCCTGAGCTCAGATTCCCGCGGCTCGGTCACTACGCGCAGCGTGGCGGAGACCCGTCCGGGGTGGATAACAGAGGCAGCGCCTCGTTAAAAAAGAGCCCGAGTAAGGAGGTGGGGGTTGGCGGGGAGGGTGGGGGGCAGCCTGAACAAGGACCTGGCGTCTGATCATCTAGGAATAAAGTTCCCTCTGTCTAAACACTGGGTTAATTGTGCATTGAGTTTAGTGTAGGGTGGGGGGCACAGTGGGTGCAGTAAGCATAATAATTACTAAGACCAACGAAAGAATACACTAAAGAAGGACATGAAATTAAAAATCCCCCCACACCCAACTCCCACCCTCGCCAGACGAGACGAACTTTCAGATGGAAATTAATATTCATAACGGGACATAGGCCAACAGAAGTTCCTCATTCATGACAGGGCGAAGCCGTAACAAGAGGCTATTGTCTGAAAGGGCCGGTTCACACGGAAAATGTCCTCGGTACCTCTGTGCTCCTCGCCGGAGCGCAGGAGGCAGCAGGTTGGCGGAGCTGAAACTCAACTGTCCGGGGGGGGGGGGGGGGGCTGGGAAGGGGATGGAAGTCTGTTTTCAAAGTAAAGCTGTTCTTCTGAGCGTGTGAGTCTGTGAGAGAGTTTGAACTGATCAGAAAGTCCTGATGATCGCATGAAGGTCTGAGGCAAAGTACGAGTTTGTGTTGAAGGCGTCCCGAGTCGGCACCGTCACCAGCAAGGCGAGGAGAGAACCGGGCCGGACCCGTCGCCAGGCAGGGTGCCGGCTGCCTGCATACGTAGCAGCCTGGATATCTAGCCCAGCCCCGACGGGATGATTAAGAAGCAGCCGGCCGGCCGCCGCGGCGCGGCCCCGTCTCACGTCTTCGCTCATCTGGCAAGGGCCCCATCACCGAGACGCGTCGCAAAACTATTCAGACTCAACTCACGCACAATTAGCCAAAAGCACAGTGACACTGCAACCTCCCCCCCCCCCACCACCACCACCCCCCGCCCCACCCTGATACAAGACCTTTTTCATTTTAGTGACTGAGCCTCTGCATAATCAAACACATGCCAAGTTTGAGAAAGGGGGGGGGGGCACAACAGAAAATTAGCATTTTGTTGCCCTAACGAAGTGACACCAAACATGGCTCCGGGGGGGGGGGACGGGGGGACGCGTCCCTTCAGAAACAAAAGCCGGCCCCGACGGCCGAGACAAGAAACGGACGGATCTCTTCTCCTTTCTTACGATAAAACAAAAAAAACGGGGATCTCCTTCACTATCTCAGGAGTGGCTGCCCCGGAGCTTCACTTAACACGTGCGTTTGCACCGGCAAAGGGGGGAGGTACTTTAACCCCCACCCCGCACCACACACACACACACACACACACACACACACACACGCTGCAAAAAAAAAAAAAAAAAATGAGAAAAAAAATAGCACGTCAACTTACCATCCACCAGGTCCGAGCTGACATGTCGTAACAGAGCTGCCACTTTATGGTGTCGCCCGTCGCTGAACCAGCCATCACTCTGTCAGCTGCCTTCATCACATGTAGTTCAATGGAAGATAAGACAGCTAATCAGAGAAACATCAGCAGCGGCATGCTGTGCTCCATGTAGGCCAATCCTTATCAGACTGCATCATGGGAAACGCTCTCGCACTACCAATGACTCCAACCTCGCTGCTGTAATGACAAGGATCAGCTTTTTTTTTTTTTTAACCCTCCACCTCCCCCCCCCCCCCCCCCCCGAACCACCACCAACCACTACCAGCAACCACACCAGCAGCAGTTCCACACTGCCCAGCTTTTATTTTTTAAAGGACATTCGGGGGAAAAAAAATAAACCGTGATCGTTCCGTTCTGAGGGCCGGGCGGAGCTGGTGGGCGGCTTGCTGATTTGGGACACGGAGCTGGCTGAAGTTTATTTGCATTCTTGTCTCTTGTATATTGTTAAACTCAATCCTTGTGACCCCCCCCGCTGCCCCACACTCACACACACACACACACGCATTACCCCTCCTTTTCCCATTTACCCCCCAACCCCCCCGCCACAGATCTCCACGTAGATGAGAGGAGGCCGAAATAGCCAGGAATTAATATCTCCAAACAAAGAGATGTGAGCCTCCTTGGCTGAAGTGGTGCGGGTCCAATGCTCTCCGGCGGGAGGGGGAGGGATTGAGGGGGGGGGTGCCCACACAGGTAGCAGCCGCGACCGAAGTTCCGAAACGGCGTCGGATTGCCATCGGTCACCTCCGGAGCACCTGCGAGGAGCAGATTTCCTGCGTCCCGCACAGCAAGAGGAGCCAAATGCCCAAGGAGGAGGTCTCCTCGCGGAACCGAGGCGCAGGAGCGCCGGAGCCACCTGCGTCTCCTCGCTCACCTGCCACCGTCGCCGAGACACACGCTGGGCAAAGCGCCACTCGGCGAACGCTGTCATGCACAGCTGCAGGTAAGGGACATCTGCTCTCTGTCCTCCCGTATGCCGAAACCATCCGCTTTTATTTACGACTCATGTGCTCAAGACAGAGGAAAGACGTTCCTTTGATTTTTTAAAAAATATTTATTATTTTAAATTAATTTCATGGGCTTTTTAAGAACATTTGGTTTTATATTTATAATAGTATGTGTGGAAAGCTGCTTAATGTCAAAAAATACCAAAAAAATCAAAATAAAAACATTGAAAACTGACCCTCTGCTATGTTTTCTGACTCTAAGAAAAAGTTGTTTTTTAAGTTTACTCTTAATAGGACTTGAGGAAATATGTATTTTTCATAAATTTAAGAAGCCTGCTGGAATGCTTTACATGTACAATGTGAGCGTATTCATGTTACATACTGGACAGCTAGGTGCTTAAATCGAGGCGTAATCCCTCTAGTCACTATTTGAACTGACAAAGAGTTTTCAGAGAGACTTGCAGCAGCATCGCTGACGGATTAAGGAACTCAAACGGAGGTTTGAGTGACAGACATAAATCCCCTAATCAGGTCAAGCTAGGAGACGGCTTCGCTTTTTATCCAAAAACAGTCTGCGGGCCTGGTGGTGACACTATGATGGGAAGGCATTTTGATAATCATTACAGTATGCTTAATTTTCAAGCACCATACACAGCTTGGCCCTTAATTGAGTCGGGGGGCACGGATGGTGAAAAGCCTTCTTCAGTGAGCATGAGTTCCACAGACAATGGCTGTTTTGTTCATGGGCCACACAGATGAATATGTGCAGACAACCCAAGGAGAGTGGGGGCTCTCAAAGTGATTTATTAAAAACTTTACAAGTCAACAATGTGATAGGTCACATACTTGGCTTTATAAAACAGACGAGTCCAGATACCAGCACGATAGAAAAAGCCACAGACAGATACAGCCGCACAGGAACGCCTGCCGTTAATTCCGGATGTGACGCAAGTCTGTCTGAGGCGCAGTATGAAAGAGGACAAAATGCCTCAAGGCACAGAATGAGCAGTACGCCTAAAAACAATAATTAATTTTTGTGCGAAAAAATATATACTTCGCTTATGCAGATTGCTTATAAATAACAGAAGGGAGGCAAAAGAGCAAGAAATGTAGGACAGACACTAGGCTGGGCACTGTCCAGAGATTTCTGTGTGCACTCAAAGCGACGAGTTCCGGAAGACAGAGATTAGATGTGGGTTCACCAGACATCGGGCCACATTCAGACCCATTAGTCAGATTCCCTTGCCTGGGCTTGGAGGGCCGGTAAATATGTTCCCAGATGTTTATTAACAGCTCTATTCGTGCATCTACCTTTCACAGCTCCTCTAATGCTGGTTTAATTAACATTAGTACTGTAACCTCAGAGCACCGAGACTCTAGTAAACTCCTTCCGGACGGATTCCATCCCAGCCTAGAACCAGGACAGCTGAGCTGTGCACGTGTGGCTTCTACTGTCCGATTCCCGCCCGAGACTCACCAGTGGTGATACATCTACGCCCAAGGACAAGGAGTGGCAGGAAATATTACTTGGCTTGTGAGCGACGGAATTCCTAAGGATCATGTAGTAACTGCTATAATGTGGATCGTTTTGGGTTTAACATTTTACAGCTTAAAAAGGTATGAGCAGTATTTTAATTGTTTGTGCTCCTTAATATTTATAAACATTTGAGGAAATGATTAGATGAATCAGTACTTTTCCTACAGTATACACAATTGCCGTGGGGACTTACTGTGAATGATAATTGCTTCCAATTAGGGAATTAAACGCTAAGACAACAAATGAACACAGGGGTGGGCACTCTACACACTTCAGTGACATCCGTCTAGAAGGTAGGAGCCAAGGCTCAGGTGACCAAGCTTGCATTAAGATAATTAAAAGCAAAAGTATTAAAAGTGCTTTAAACGTTCAGCGAATTTCTCCAGCATCACGCCTGCAAAGGATCGGTTTTGCTGAACTGCAGCAGCAATAAAATGGGAACTGAAGCCCAGGGCTTACAGTCATGGCGTGCAGTGAGTCACGCCGTAATTGGAGGAGAGCACTGCTTTCGTAGACCTCCTCCGGAGAGAATGAGCTCTCTGCACCGCAACACACCATCTCCCACGTCGCTCTGCCGTGAGGTCCAGAATACTACCGGCTGAGCAGGCCTGAATACGTGACCCAATCTGCTCATGACAAGCCCTCAATTCTCTATACCACGGCTGATTAAATGGGGCCGGGGAGGGGGGTTAGGGGGGCGGGGGCTAGGGGTATCCGGGGGTCAGACAGACTCACTGAAAGCACCTTGCGGCACGGGCAGAGGCCAAGGAACGCTGCCCGCCTGAATCACTGTCAACCAATCACGGTAGCCAGGGGGAAAGCGGTGCCGAGTCGGGCCGGGCCAGTGTGTATGTCGGGGGGGCAGCAACAGAAGGGACGGCAGTTCCCCCGCGACATCCCGAATGCAGAGACGGTTACCCGACATATGTCAGTGTGCGAGCAACACGTGCCACCGAGAGGCCGGACCAGCCGGTCGAGCTGAGCTGAGCCGAGCCAGGGAGGGAGGCAAGCAAAGCCAGGTCCGCGGCCAGGACTCGCCAGCGCTTGGCCGCCGCGCGCCACCAGACTCGGAGCCATTTCCTACTCACGGTTACATGGTCCAGCCGGCAGGAGGCATAACCGTTGACCTCTCCGACTGGCAATGCCCTAGACATCTCTGCCTCAGCGACTGACATGCACGATGTGGCCCCTATGCATTTATAATCAGCAATGTTTACAAGTTTCAAAAATCAGCTTTCCCAACACCTTTTAGCTCAGTGTCACTTAATATCACACACGTTCTTTGACTGTGGTCCCAGAAATGGACCATTATTCAAGAGCATCACAAGAAGGAATGTTCCAATAGTCCCACACGGGAGTCAGAATCCCTTTCGCATTCCGTCCTTCACGGGCTCCGACACTCGGGCCCCTGGCATTTCCGAGTTTACAAACTGCACCAGCATTACTCTGATGAATGTCAAGATGGAGGGCGAATGTGACCCCGGTCACTCACTGCAGTTCATTCAAGAGAGGGGCATCGTTATTCGGAAAGGCAACAGAAAAGACCTTCTTCGCCTTCCCACATTCCCGGCCGCCGCCTCCTCAGATTACGTCCATACAAGCAGATGGTTTTTTTCCACGTGAGCTGTGGGAATGCGTGTGAACTCGCATCGGCGAGCGGCGCGCGAAGAAGCCGGCGACACAGTGTTCCGCTGCCAGTCGACATGTGTGGCATTTAACAGAAGGACGCGGAATAATAGTGTCAGTGTTGTGCCCTTTTGCCCCATCTAGCCGCTCCTAATCACTCATTTACACAAATTCCTCCAGGTTATACGACGGCTATTGTGTAAACTGCGCCGAATCCACTTCAAAACGCAAATAGGGACTGATGATAAATGAGGATTAAATCTATTCATCCCCTGTGACAGGTCTCTGAGACGCCAAGGTCATTGATGATCAGGCTTTTTAAAAATATATAAACAAAGCCTTTTCAACGCTAATCTTCCATTCAGGGAGTATTTGACAGGTTCCGATTGATCCTTATCTGAAGACAAAATCAGGGTATTGATCAACCAACCGATATGCTAATTTGGTAATTCAAATTCCAATTCTTTTTTTTTTTTTCGCACATAGTTGTTTATGTCTGTGGTGTGCTTCATTATACCTCCATATCTGCACTGGGAAGCTGTGTAGATATGGAGGCCCACGTGGCAGAAGCCTCTCCACATTCTCCGTCACACATATTGATTTTTTGGGGGGGGGAAAAAAAAAACCGTTAAGGATTCCTGGACTTCACTGGATCACATGGATTAACACTTGTCCATATTTAATTGGATTGTTTTCCCCTTTCTTTAGTTAAGCAGAGTAAGATTTAAGAAAAGAAATCAATGAGCCAATCAATATTATAACAGCCTTGAAGCTGCTCTGTTGCTTAGCTGTGTAATGGAAAGTAGCATCGATCCGGACATCAGACACCTGTTACTGGTTACGCTGGACATCCTGAGATATAGCCTTTCGCTGAGAAGGTAAGGACACAGATTTTACATTAAAAGATGGCCTTTATTTTCATTGGCCGTCAGAAACACTTCATGGTCAAATGTGTGCGCACATCTTTCGTTTCGTTACTTCGCTTTAATCTTCGGCGATCGGAAAACATGCTCACCGCCTTCTGTCCTGGCCAAACTATCCCTTTGAACATACTGCATATAAATCAGAGAAAAATAACCGCACTCATGTCAAAGGATTGGATTTTAATAGCAGGATTAGTACTGTACATCTGTTATTAGCATTTATTTTACTGAGTAATTAATCTGTCACTATACTAAAGTTAAAATTAATTGTATGCATTTAGGATACAATTCATTTACTCAGACCTTTAAATGCAACCCTTGACTAACCCAGTTGCTGTTGTTATTTGTAAGGCTGAACATGTGGCAGGCTAATAAAGTAGCAATGCTGAAATAGGTTTACACTAAATGAGACCCATATGGACAGAATCAAGGGCCTTCCAACCATTCAAATAATGAGTAATTGTCAGTGACTGGTTCAAAATTAACAGTATGCCGAGAGGTCAAAGTTTTCACGTAATTCCAGTCTGGGATGGGAACAAATAAGGACAGCCCTGAATTACATGTGAGATACAACCATGTGAGATTCAATGCTGCAATTACATTGTACATATTATCATACCGTTCTTATTGCTCTCCTCATCGTGTAGCCAGATGCTCACCTCTGATATATAGTAACAGGTGGCCTGTTTAATTAGTCTATTTGTTGAAGGGACGGGATTTTTCATCATTTGCAGTCTGTTTAAAAATTTTAATTCAAAAGTTAAGCTAGAGATAAAATCAATAGCTCAATGAATGTGTAAGTACAGCATTTCATACTGGAAGGAAAACGGGGTGTTCCCAAACATTATTCAAACAAAAATGCTAAAACACATTTCGAAAAACCTGCCCTTTTACAAAATCCAAAACTGTGATATATCAGACCGACTAATTTATCCATATAAGACCACCTGTTACTGACTCAAAAATGTCTGCATAACAACAATGGACAGGGAAATAGGGATTGATTAGTTAATTCCAATTGTTGCCGGAATAATGTACGGTCAGGCCTTTGCTTGTGGAGCAAACAATTAATGATTCTAAGCAAAAAAAAAAGTCAGAAACTATTTTTCATAAAATATTCAAAAAGAATTTGAGTTTCCTCAATTTCCCTTTATGCGTAATTTTTTGTGAAATTATCTACTTGAACCAGAAGCATTTTACATTTTCTTGACAGAAAAAGTAAACAAGTGAAAGCCAAACAAAACCCAAAATCATGTGAAATTTAAATGCTTAAAAGCCATAAACACTGACAGGATGTACAGTACAGTGACTGAATATCAGACCTGGCCAACACAACATGATTTTGAAAACAATTTACAAACATATATCCTTTGTAAAATGTATTTTACTCGTCCCAGATAATTATGGAAATGATTTAACGTCTGCCCGCAGGCAAATAGGTGGGGTGGTGATTATGAAACTGGACTTGCAACCAAAAAGTAAAATTGCTTTAATAAAATATCCAACTGCAGAAATGAAGTGAAGTGTGAGATTGGAATCCATGTACTGCAATTTTCACCCCCGTTCGAATAGGCCACTAAACACTTATGTTTTGTATAAAAGCTTCTACTAAATTCATTTTATTTATTTTTGTAAATCCATTAGTGGATGAACATACAGTAATCAGGATGTTCTCCATTCACAAACAAACAAAAGCATCCATAACAATCACAAGGTCAGCAACAGCTGGAAGAGGGCTGCATGGCGTGGAACTGGCATCGCATCTTTCTCCTGCAATGCGTCCCACACTGGCATCTGTAAAGCCCACCACCAAGCCCCCCCCCCTTCATAGTCCCTCCCCAGCCAAACAATTGGGCCCGAGGGAGTGTCGCGACGGTCAAGGCAGGCCGCAGCCCCCCCAAGGAGGACACGGGGCGCCATCCAATGTTCTCAACAGTGGATTGGAATCACCACGCACATTGCCAATATTATGACGGGGGGGGGGCTGTTAGGGGGGAGTGTTGTGTGTGTTTCGTTCCATCTCATCATATTCCAGCAGGAGGGACAGGCCTGCTGTCACTCAGCGGAAGAATTGCACACACTGGGAGCTCACCAGTGGCGGCAGGGGCCTGTCAGTCATGGCCCGGCCCTGCCGAGGAACGCACGCCGAGCCAATGAAGGGCATCCGTGGCGGCATGCTGACATCAAAGGCGCAGGAGGCGACCAACCGCGTCGGAGTAGTGATGGCAGGGGGCGGGTCCTTTGTGTAGAACACTTTCCTCATGAGGTTGCTCTTTCAGACCTCTGTTGGCATGACCTTACACATTCCCCCCCCCCCCCCCCATCTTTGAATGCTAACAACATTCAAGAACTAGTGCCACTTCAGAGAACTATAAACGCCCAAACGATTTCGAGGAGAACACTTGAAATAATATTAAACTGCCTCACTCAAGAATTTTTTTAACACCTAGAATTTTTATGGGGGTTGCAATAAGACCGCTTCCAACTGTGTCAGAAAGTAAAACCTGCTCTTAAATTACATGTGCTGAAGCACTGAACAGGTACTTTCAGCTCTGCCTTCCTGATCCTGTGGCTTGAATTTCAGAGTTGGATGGATTGCACCATGCAAGAATTTACAGTTTATCAACCGCACAACAAAGGGGCCTTTGTTCAGTGCTGAAAACTTCACACAAGGCAAGTCCTCCCATGTCCCAAAGGTATGTGTCCGCGGTATATTATTCATTTGATTAGTGCAGTTTTGAGCCGGAGGCAATTTGCACAACTGACTTCACGTGACGGCCTTAAACACTCTACTTTCTCCTCAAAACAGGCCAACAGCTGCGCCTTCTTATGGCTGATGCGGAAATTGCGTCGCATTTAGAAAAATCCAGTTTAAAACAATGATGAGGTGAATTCAGAGGCCCAGGTCCAGGATTCAGGCTTCCTGGACCAGACTACCTTTCATCAGACCAGGATCGATCCCCCTGCTCCCTGGACCCTGATGCCCATGAATTGTTCTTTATTTCCCTTCCTTCACAAAGACGTCTCCCAACCGCCATCACCGGGCCTGGTGTACAGGGACTGCCAGCAACAGCAAGCATATAAGGGGCCTTTTGTTAGGCAGACTGGAGGGGCATTGTCTGCAGAAAAAAAAAATCACTGCCTGCTCGAGATAAAAGGCTTGCCTTTCCTCTCATCAGAGCTAAGTTTATCCTCCCTGAAGTTGGGCTTTTATGCTCACCCAACAAAGGAATGGCTTTAGATGTAAACTGTATATACTTATCAAAATGTCTATCACAGACAGGGATTTATATGTTCTGAAGCAAAAGAGGGCTAACCCAGTAACTACAGGACGAGGACGTAAACTTTGGCAGACAGGGTAGGAAACCCCTGCTCAAAAATATACAGGTAGATACCTGCATGTTGAGCCCGGATGAAGTGGAACAGCTCACATCTCGGCAGGCTTGAAGAACGATGGGATTCGGGCGCAGATATGAATCCCAAACCTGCTGTTAGTCGCCGGGTGCACTCGGCCCAACGCACTTCCAACACCGATTTGCGGGGAGGCCCGCGAGGTGCGAGTGGCTATCGGGTGGTCCGCAAAGGTCTTAAGAGCCCCAAAAAAATAACCAGCGAGAAGTTAAGCAGCTCAGTTGGGTAATAAAGTCGCAGGCGTGACAAAGGACAGAAGGGAGGACGCTGAAGGGGAACGGCACACTGCTGCAACAGTACACCCGCATTAAACCGCAGCGGCGAGGAATAGCTAGGTGTCATGGAGTGTTACCGAAAGTTTGAGGGCTTATTGTTCCTTGTTAAAGTATCAGCGTATCTCTCTAATTAAAACTCCCTTCAAAAAGTCAGGTGAGTGCATGGTGGAGAGAAATCAGAGAGGAGTAGCCGAAGCAGAAGTGTGAAGTGTCTACCTGGGCAGATAGTCACTTAACAGGTCTGACTTTTAGCAAGACGATAACCCGTTACTACGCCCCACGACGGAGGAAGCAGATTAAAAATCATATAAGCAACATAATATAGCTGCGTGATATGATCCTGAAGGCAATAAATAACCCATCTTTACTCAAACCTTCTATAACGTATGCGGGTAGCAAGCCAAATTTCGCCGAAATCAGAAGTACACTAACCCTCCCGTCACGTAAGCGGCCTGTCAGGTGGGATAACGCCATGAAAGCGCAATATTCACCTGTACGTACACAAACACAAAAAGTTCATATGCTCAAACTCGCCACAACCTGATTAAAATAATAAGTCGATTGAGTTTGTTATTATAATGCTATAGCACCCTAAAAATCTCTTGAATCATCCCTGAACGGTTCCCTGAAACTTTACAGTGATGTAATGCAGTGATGTAATGCATTTTTATCTTAAATATACTGACAAAAGTTTTGACAAAACATGGTAAGTGGATGACTTACCTGTGTGAGAATCGGACTCGTAATCTCAAACTTTCTTCGGCATTGATCCGTCTGGCCCTCTGCTAAACTATTTCATGGCCAGCTCAAACTGTTATCACAAAGTACTAAGGGATTTATTTTTTAATCGGTGGTTTGTGAGTTTTTCTTTTCTCAGAAGTGCGTCTACAGTTCCATATGTATCCATTGTGCTGGAATGTCTTATACACTCAGTGACGAAATGTCAAGCACCCAGACGGAGTGGTGGAAATTAAATGAATCTGCACGTGGTGAAAGGTCATGTGACTGTATTGCAATGATTATAATATCAGATCAAACTGGCAACAGTTTGATGGGGTTAGTAGGGTGTGCCGTCTGTGCTGGTGTTAACAGCCTAAGCATGGGACGGTGAATCCGTAGTCCGGCTGATGCCAGTCGTCGAGACACGGTGTGGAATGACATGGGGTGTTGTAGAGAGTCTAATACCTGTGTCTGATGGCAGGTGCAGATGTCACGGGGTTCTGTAATGCTTGCCGCACAATACCACGATCTTTCCTTGGTGGGGTCTGTCTTGGGCGACCACAACCTTCACGACATGTGTGGGTGCCCTCATGTGCCCATTGGTTCCAACATCGGGCGACTGTGACATCTGCATGCCCCACATGCCGGGTAATTGCACGATACGACCACCCAGCCTCATGCAAACCCACAATGTGACCCCTATCAAACTCCATCAAGTGCTGGTAATGCTGTGTAATGCGTCTACGAGGCATCCTCTGTGTCTGGTGACTAGACATGCCAGCTCCTTGCAAATCGAATTATTTATATACCCATTGCTGGTCTGCACGTGCTCAAAATTACATCCAAATCGGACCATTACTTCTGGGTGCTTAACTTTTTTTGTCACTGAGTCAAGTTAAGTCAAGTTTATTTCTATAGCACATTTACAGCAGTTGTAACACTACACCAAAGTCCTGTACAAGGATCATAAAAGAATCATAAAAAAGCAATGAAAAACAAGCAACAAAACAGCAACAAAAGACATAAATAAATAGCTTTAAAAGTCTGGAAAGGCGATCGAGAACAGATAAGTTTTAAGCCTAGATTTAAAAGCAGAGGTAGTTGGAGCAAATTTAATATCACGTGGTAACTGATTCCATAAACGAGGCGCAGCAATTGCAAAGGCTCTATCACCCTTCTGTTTAAGCAGAGAGCGGGGGATGTGCAGGAGGGAGTTACCATTAGATCTCAAAGATCTAGAGGCTGGCTGAAGATGAACAAGATCTGCTATGTATGGTGGGGCCTGCCCATTAAGAGCCTTAAAAACCATCAATAAAATCTTAAAGTGTATATAGACCGACAGGTATCGACCAGCACGTGCTCACCTGGAGAGCAGCCTGCATGGCAGGGTTCATTGGCCATGTGTTTGTCAAGAATGTCACATTAGCTAAAGGACAGGTGACAAACTAAAGATAAGCTGTAGAATCCCTCTGTTTGCTACTTGAAGATAAACCTTTTCTGGGGCTTGGGGGGGGGGGGTCAAGAATTTCATACCCTAAATATTGTTTTTCCCAGAATTCCAGTCTTGATAATTAATACATATCTCTCTGTATGACCCCGACCAGCTGTCATACAGACGTATTAACTGACTGGGGTATGTCGTGGGCACATTCGGCTGTAAACCCTCAAATTTGATTATTTGAGGTCACAGCAACCATAATCCACGCATCACCAGTTACTAAACACACAGAACGTTTGGAGTTATTGTAAGGTTGTACGTCATGAGGACCAAGAGGGATTTTTCAGCCTGAATCAGCATTATGTATGCCAAGCTATACCTCCAGCCAAGATGTCGAGAGGAGCGACCGGGGCAGTCTCAGCAGCTGCTTTCACTTGATTCCGGAGAAACGGGAAGTATGCGAGCGTGCGTCCCCTGACCCCCCCCCCCCCATCCTGTTTTCTCAGCTGGATGTCCATGGGGTCCAGTACTCTCTTTAGGTCCCAGCAGGACCACATAATTTCTCCACCCTGGGAGTATCTGCCAGGAGACAATGTGAATGTGCATATGTCTGACAGCACAGTGCAATCTGGATTCAGGCCACCTGGGACACAGCAGCAGGTAGTGGGATTACAGCCCCCCCCCCCATAAAGGTGGTCACTACTAAGGAAGGTGGAAGCGGGGCAATGACAGGGTCAGCACTATCATATATATCAGAGGTTTCAAGTAATACCACCCTCTGGTTTACTATTAACAGCTACAAATTATGATTTTTAATAGCGTATCACTACGACTTCCATTAGGTTAACATTTTTTCTTAATCGTTTAACAAACACCCTTGTCCAGCATTCACAGCATGCAATCTCTCCAATCTGTTTACACAGCTGCGTTTTTACCATGAAAATCAGAGCAAAATGGTGCAATGCGGCTGAACTGGACTTGTGCCTCTCACGTGAACTAAACTCGAGTCTTATATTCGGTCTGGTGCTTCAACCACGCTGTTACTACACTTTGCAGCATCTTCAGAGAATGGCGTTCCATGTGGACACGAAGTATCTGATGCCATTAAGTAAACAAAACAATATGGATAGCATCCAAATGCAAAATATGAAAATTGAAATGATCCATGTCAAGGACGGGGCGACAATACTCCAGAGAGTATTACCGTAATGTGAATTCTATCATGCATGTCTCCTGAATGTGTTCAAATAGACATTTTGCATTGCGCCGTTAGCCTTTGCGTGAAATCCCACCTGGCAAGACGCAAGGCACACGGTGACCTCGCCATCCCAGCAAACGTGAAGTATTATCCCCCATCGGCAGTGCATACAGAACACCACACCTCAGTACACAGGACATACATCTGGGCTTGAGCCATTCAAATCACGGTGCTTGAGGTCCGAGCCCTGCTGGTTTACTGAGAGTCGGGTGTGAGGCCTCTGTGCCCAATCAGAATCAATAATTATTGAACTATCTACCTGGCAGAACTGAAAACAAGAACTGGATTATGAATTGAGGTCCAGATTTGAGGAACCTTGATCTAGGCTCTAAGGCCAGGCAGCATTTACTCTGAACATGCATAAACAGGCTACCCACAGGACATCGACCTTATTCCCCACGCTGACAAGCCCCATGTTACCAAGAAGATACTTTGCCTCACAAAGGCACGATACTCCCAAAAGTAAATGTTCCTAGGGGGTCAAATCTAGCAATGTGCTATTAACCATCGCCCTGGGATTGTCTCTTGTTGTGTAAAATTGCATGTTCTGTCATGCTAATTGCCACGTACTCTTATCTTCTGGACAGTCATTTCCAGTTTACTAATCCACTGGCCAAAAAAGAGCAAATAAATGAAAACTAAATGGTAAACCGTTATATCGGCTTGGCCAGGGAACACACATGTAGGTATGCTACTAACATATGCAGTCCCACAATGCTGAGCATGGCAGGAGACTGGAATTGGCAGCTGGGAATGACGTCACACAGGAATTAATCACCTTCCAGTACAATGAGTCGGAAAGCTATTTAGTAATACCAGGGATCTGTTTCAAACAGCAGGATTTCTTGCTTAGCCGGGTAACTTGTCGGATTTAAGTTACCCCAGTTTAAACGGCCATCTTCGTTCACTTACATTTAGCCCAGAATAATCAAACAAGTTTTCCAGCTAAGTGAGATATCTTGCTTTGTGAAACAGGTCCCAGGTCTCGCCAGGTTCATTATTAGCCATTGTTAGCAAGTTCATAACAATGCATTATGCTGTATTTTGTACATACGAACTCGGAATTTCCGACTTCCAAGATCAAACAGAATGTACCATAAATCAGACCACCAGATGTGAATGGGAGTGTAGCGGATCAAATCCATTAGAAGTATCCACTGATTTTTTGTGAGGGAAGGTGCTCATGGGGTGACAACGAGTAGTATATGGTGCTAGGGAAGAAATTTGATCCCCTTGCACATAAAGAGAGACCTCCCTTTCCTTAAAATAGCATGGAACCATATTTCACTCACAAAACAGGTGACCTCAATGGTCAAGTGACATTTTAAGTGGGAGCAAGCGGACCTGAGTCCATAGGCCTGGAAATCCGGACAACTTCCTCACAAGCCTACAAACAGGACTGAGGAAATGGCGGATATTTCAAATAAGAAGGAAAGTTATAGAATCAAATGGAATCCAGACAGTGGTTGGGAATGAACCAGCGGATACAAAGCAGACGGCAGACGCGAGCAGGTTGAGGTGAAACGATGTAGTCAAAATGTTTCCAAAATTGCCAAATTGTTTGATAATGCTTTACATTAACTGTACCTTCATAATGCATTCATAGAACATAAGCAACATGTATGTATACCATAACATCCTAACATACCTGAATAGCATTAATATATATTAATAACAAACATTATATGATTATACGATTATAGAAGTTTATATTCAAGTTGTTAAAGCATGTTAGGATGCTATTGCATACGTACCTGCTGCTTATACAGTAAATGTTAGCAGTGTGTTGTTGATACTTCCTCTTGACTGAAATTAAAAATGATTACATCCAATTTTACCGTGTACTTGAACGGCACGTACTTTTTGTTGCCAGAACGAAAAGCTTGGAGTGAAAATACAATGAGTCGGTGCTAACAAACCATTTATTTGATATATAAAAACATAATAAATTACATTTTTAATATATGTGCCCATAACAACAACAAAAAAAAAAATTAAGTCCCCAGCAAAAAATAAATAAATTAAATTCAAAAACCTGAAACATCAAAAGTAAAAAGAAAACTCACTGAAAATGACATTTAGTATGACACCTGAATTTGTCGAGAGACATTTAATACAGTGTGTGGAGCGCAATGAACAGTCAGTTTGTGGTATGTGAGGAAGTAATAGTAAGACGCAGCCCGTATAAGTGTTTTTCAGAATACAGCAAAGTCACGGCCTCTGGGCAGGCCTAAGTGTGACCCTGTCCAATCAAACGAGAAGCACGCCAGCTCCAGCCAATCCCTGCTTTAATGCTCTCTGCAGCTCTCTACCTATTGTTGCTGACCGCAAAGGAAGCACAGGGACCACAAGTGTCCTTCACCACTTGGTTTTCCTTATGACAGCAGTTCATGATGCAGCTCTCAGCCAAGAGTCAGAGTTCAGATTTGTGGCTGCGTGACACAGAGATGAGGGGCCTGTATTAGAGCCGTAATGGCGTCTTAGCCTGTTGGATTCTAGGCATTGGGGAAGGCAGTTCTGGTGTTTCTAACGAGGAAGCAAAACATTATTGCTTTTCAACTAATTATTTTATATTTATTTATATATATCCGATCCCCTTCTTACAGTCTTACCCTTTGTATATATATTAAAAAAAAAACTATTTGCTATAGGTGTCTATAATAATTGAAGTCTGTGGTGATATTACAATTACTAAATTTTGTCTGTACGACACTTAGCATTCAAACAATGTATTCACACATTGAAGCGACAGCGCTTGAAATCTTTGACATGAGCATTTTAAGATCACACGGGTAACGGTGAGGCTGATGGGTGGCCGTCATTGAAAAGATCATTGCGATCCAACGAAACCAGTCTTCTGGTTTCGTTGGATCGTACTCCTCCACCACAGTCATACCTGGCAAAAGTAGCAGTGTTTAGATATGCGTGAATCACAGGAGGTACGCCCTACATATAATTCAGGTCCAGCAATCTTAAAAAGCATTTTAAAATAATCAGGAACGGCAAGCAAACATATCCGGAACAAACATTACAATGTTTCATGGTGACGTTTCACATACAACCTACAGGATGCATTTTTCAATGCATTTAGAAATATATGTTGTAAAAATGAAAGTCACCAAATAACACACTTGGTAGCAAGGATACACATAAGACCACATAGAGCAACTTTACATCTCTCTAAGGAATTTTATACAAGTTTAGAGTTGCGCATTCTTCAGTATTCCATACTTACAAAGACACTTAAACTGGTACAGTGCAAACCAATAATATTTTTAAAATAACGGCACAAAAACCATTTTTGAAATACACCTCATATGTTAGTAACTTCCATGTATCACTCTAGACTCACAAGTCTGGAATATTGGGTTCGTTTCTCTGTGTGTACGGCAGTGGAGAACAAGGTACCTATTTTACCGATTCTCTGCAAGTAGGGCTAGAAGTGGCTACATCTGACTACATACATCTGAGTGGGAGTTTAGACCTAAACTGATGCAATATTTACTCCATTAAGACACAGCGTTAGGATTTAAATATGGAAAGCAGGAATATGAAATGTAGTGTACCGGTTATATGTTTACCCTAACATTCTTAAGGATAAAAAGAAAATGGGAAAAAGAAACTAAATCGAAGATAAAAGTATATCAATAAATTTTGCTATAGCAACAAAAGAACATAGGTATGATGTTTAGGTAAGATGTTATGGTGATTTGAAGGTTATTGTGTCAGGAAAGGCAGTAAACACTGCAGCCGAAATGTTACTACACCACTATTAGTTCTACCAGTTAACTGCACGCATCAAATACAGATATTACAGTCTTTGGTCTAGTGATCAATGGGTTGACATGCACCACCAAAACAAACAATAAGTTAAAGAAAGTTCTAGAGGCACTTCAGACTATTGAGTGATTATATTCAACATACAATGTCAATAAAGGAGTTAATGCCCATCCGTCTCAATATGCTTAGTCCTGCTTTTCTCTTGTCGACACCATAATCGCCACTCAGCTCCTCTTGGAGAACTCAGATCCACACCTCTCTACCGTCTCTTAACAGCAAAATGCCGATTCACCCGTATGCAGAGACGTCAAGAAAACAAACATTAACATTCAAATTAAGGGTCATTGCGAATGAGGAGGAAAAATGTATCATCATGCTCGTGTGCATGTCAGTGGCTAATTGTGCACGCAAGGATGTGCGCGCACACACACACACACACACACACACACTCTCAAGGATCAAAACATACCCCTGCATACAGTACCATCCAACCTTCCCTGAAACCTCCATCAGATAACAGCCAGAGTCCAAGCTCGGGAATTCTCTATCCTAACATTCACGTGTTATCTGGTAGAGTGGAGTGTAAACATTTAAAAAGAGAAATAAAATTAAAATCTTTTCCTGAATAAGAATGTGACTGAGATAAAAGGTGAAGATGACAAAGTGTATTTTGCAATATGACTCAAGAAGATAAGGGACAAACTGTTTACGTCGATCAGTGAAAATCGGCAACAAAAAAATCCATACCCTGTCCAACCGCTGGGAAAACGGCTTAGTGTGATGCTTATCTATGCATAAACAGGAGTGTAATCCTATTTTTGGGTGTAGGTAACGCTAAGGCCAACCCATGCGGCCCCAACTGCACATTAATGATACAACCCAGGGCCGCCGCCGCGGTTTATAACCGATTAGAAAAAGCAGGTGACATGCGTACCCACACAAGCCCTAAGCTCCTCAGGACGGAATCGGTGCAAAGGAAAATACCGGAAAACAGTGGGGAGGTACAATATGGTATAAACATAAAAGAGCATAAAAAAAGAAGAGAGACTGAGCTTAGACACGTTCCTTCTGGCTGGGTGAGAACGCCCAAACGCACAGTCAGCAAGGCCCCTCTGGAGCTGCTGTCCCGCACAGAGGCAGACAGAGGCAGCCATTTTTATCTTGGGTATAAATAAAGAAACATGAGCAGCGTGGAGCAATGGCGACGGAGAGTTGCCCGATCCTGCAGAGAAGCAGGCAAGATGGCAGCCAGCAGGGGGGGTTGCTGGAGGGCGGGGGGGTGGTGGGGAATAGCTGGCCCCTCCATCTGTCTACACGTGGCTGGGGTAGTGGTGGCTGGCCTGCAGAGGCCGTCTTCTCCGAAAGGGCAGAAGCCACAGGATCTTCCAGCGGGTGCCAAACACCTCGGCGAATGTCTGCTGCCACGGTCTCCTGGGCGTCTTCCTGGAGGGGGGGGGAGGGGAGGTGGGGGGGTAATGGTCAGGAGCTGCGGAGCCCGCACAATCGGTGCACATTCACACCCTCCACCCCGAGATTCTCATACTCTCCGTGGCATTAAATTACACACCCCAACCCCCCCCCCCCCCCGGGAGACCACTAAGGTGTGCATGACCGGGATGCCACCAGACACAGCGCATGGCCCAGCGGGCCCAGAGAGACCGAGACAGTCACAGTCCCACTTTCAGCAGACATGCGAGAGTCTCTCCCCACTGTCCACGCGCTGACGCACAGTGGCCAAGTGGCCGCTTCACAGAAGGCAGCGTGAGATCGGTTCATGCAGGCTGTCAGATACAGTCCCCCCACCACACACGCACATCAGCCGTGCGAGGAGCTGCATGGAGGAGGTTCCGTACAGCCGCTCCTCCCCATATCTGAGCATCAGACCTCTGGGAACAAGATGCTCTTTTGAGCTCCTCAAGAATCAAGGCTTATCTGATTCCAGGCAGAAAAAAAAAAAAAAAAAAAAAAACTCACAGAGACCCAGCTCACACACTGTATCGTTTTTAGGTGGGTGTGACATACAAAAACCCATAGGATTGATAGTTCCTGATTTTTCAGGTCTTGTTCCACGGGTTACGCTTGCCAGAAGATACGATAACCAGGAAACGCTTGTCCACCCAGCCAAAATGTACACGTGGTTAATGATGAATTGAGTTCTACTGTGATTTAAGTGCTTAACGCATCTATCTATTTCTGGCAAAAGAATACAAGAGAGGCGGCAGCTGAAGGCTTTGAAAGGGGAAATTCAGGCTTATAATTCACAGCAAGCGAATACAAGCAAGGGATGTCAGTCAAGGTCAAATTATTGGCCCATAGAATATCCAAAGGCTCAGGATTCAGCAGATCTATCTGTTCACCAATGGTACTCACATTTGGTCCAGGAAGTGGGACATTTTCTCAATGGTGGTTGTGTCCTGTGAGAAATGAAGGTGACAAAAAGGAGATTAATGACAGTAAATAGGCCATCGTCAGTACATCACATCACTGTCAGGAACGGAGCAATCAGAGGCTCTCTCACCAAATTATTTAGATAGCGGGAGCTCAGGTTCAAATCCAACCATTAAGCATTTAGGCCAGAACATGTGAATACTGAATTTTGAATCAGCGTTTGTTGAGGGTAGCGGCAGGGCATGTGGATACAGTCTCTGCGTGATAAACAGGTCCGCAGGCTTTTTCGGTCCACATGCAAATGTAAATCTGCAAGCCTTCTTTTAATGAGACCGATTACCAAACCAGCATCGGCGGTAATTTATACAATGGGGACACCATGGCAAACACCGGGGAGAATCCTTTATGACTTCTACCGCGCCAACTTGGCATCCAGAGAGGGCAGCTGCTCGCAGACAATGGGATGTGCATGTTGAGGCAAATCCACACACCCCCCCCCCCCCACCTCCCCGTACGTGAAACGAAGGCGACGGAACGGTCCAAACAGCCAGTATGTAAATCGCTCCGGATTAGTGTTGCTGAAAGAGCGCGGGAGCCAAAAAAATGCAGCTCCAACCGATGGGGACTGCGGTAGCAAACTGCACCGTGTGACGAAACACAACCACCGGATTGGATGGGCGGCAGCCAATGAGAGACCAACACTTGGGAAATTTGTCTTACAGCCAATTGACCCCCCCCCCCCCCCCCTCTCCCACCTCCAGCCCCCAGCCCCAATACAACCACCAACCAGTCCCCACACTCTGGTGTCAGACCAGATGTGTGCATTTCAGGCCCCGTCGATGCAAAACCTTAATTTCCATCTTACTGACGACTCGGGTGAGTGCAGAGTGAAGGACGCACTTCTCAATCCGATGTTGCAGAGCTCAGCTGGGGATTAGGAGGGGGCCCCTACCTAATCAGTGGATCTCAATAATAATTACAGCATTCGGCTGATGTCAGACACCAATGCCTGCAGGTGGAGTGGAGGAGAAGACTGACACGTTTACGGAGTTAGCTTTCGGGAGCACGATGGTACGAGCGAACCAGAGAACCAGTGCGTCTACAGCCTGGAAGCCATCGCTCCATAAGTAAAGGGTTGGGACACCCATGACAGGACAATCCCCCCCCCCCCCATCCACCCACACACAGAGAGAGCATCCAGAACGCCCCGGGCAACAAAGCGACTCCCATACACAGGGAACATCTGGAACGAAAACCCCCGCACGTCCTCCATGGAATCTTCTTTTTAAGAAACGTAATCCCCTCCAATTAGACCCCCCCCCCCTCCCCGATTATCCAGAGCAGAAACGTGCCTCAACATCTGGCGGCGCCTGGGCCGACGGATCGGGTCCCGTGGTGGCGAAGAAGACGAGGGTATCTGTCCTTTTAGAAGGTACCAGTAATTTCTAATTATTTTAACTGGGTCACGGCTAATCCTCTTTGCCAGCCCCCACACGATGTCATCAATTAAAGGATCACAGTCAAAAGTGATTATCGAGTTCCCTCCCCAGCTCAGGCCGACACGACGGACTCTCCTCTTGTTACTGCTCCAGCCCCCGTACCCCCCTCCCGTAATGACGGTAACGGAATGGCGTTTGGCCCGCCTTTGAGGGGTACGGCAACCCAGGGCACGACGGACACAGAGATGCATCTAAGCCCCCTCCCCACCCAGCCGTGACCACTAAACTGTGTCTAGAGAACCAACGGGGGTCCCGCTGACCCCCGCACAAAAACCGGACTCTGAATACCGTGATAATGCAGCTTTGTGTGGGACCTTGGAGAGGGGGCGCTAACGCCGGCTGCTAACAGGCTCAGGTCCAGCTTGGTGCGGATTTAGCCCGGGAATTAGCGCGTGCCAGTGGCTAGCGGCTTAGCGTCCCATCAGACTCAGGACTTGTCAAGGTTTATCACCAACACAGCAGCTCCTGGCTTTGCTGCTCTGGGCTCAGCGATGAGACGGGCGCTTATTGTTGAAGGCTAAAGCCAGTAATCTCCTCCCATTACAACACAGGGGAAGCAGGAGAGAACTAAACCAGCACAAAACATGTAACAGGACTACAACAGCAGGAGCACATCCTAAGAAATGGGAATTAACAGAAACAATAGGTTACAAAAGTCCCCCGACTGGCTATACTGACATTTAAAGTGTTTATGGAAAGTCTGGCATGCTGAATGCAGATCAGGTTCACAGTCAGCACTAGATCTAGCACCAGTTACGATCAAGGACAGGTTGGTGTGGAATCTACAGGCATCCCTGACCACAGGAACCCAAGAACCTAGACTCAAAGTTTGTTGTACAGCGTGCACATAGACTGCATAGACCACAGACACTGAGGAACAGGCAATGCAGATACTGCACAGAATACAGATACTACACAGACCACACAGCACAAAGCGCAGTTAGAGCACAGAGCACAACGCATATGGCACAGATACTGCATAGAGCAATTAAACTGCACAGATACAGAACAGAGCAGAAACAGTGCGCAGAGTACACAGCACAGATACAGCACAGAATACATAGACAAAACAGAATACACAGCACAGAGCACATAGCACAGATGATGTAGAGAGCACAGATACTACACCAAGCGCATGGCACAGATACAGCACAGAGCACAGAGACAGCACAGAGCACAGAGACAGCACAGAGCACAGAGACAGCACAGAGCACAGAGACAGCACAGAGCACAGAGCACAGATGCTGCACCAAGCACATGGCACAGATACAGCACAGAGCAAATAGACTGCATGAAGCACATGGCACAGATATAGAACAGAGCACAGAGGATGCACACAGCATATGGCACAGATACAGCACAGAGATTACACAGCATATGGCACAGATACAGCACAGAGGACAGATACAGCACAGAGCACGGTTGCTGTATCTGCATCTTGGCTCAGGCAGAGCCGGATCCTCAGTGGGGCCTTTTGTTACTAATGCAGCAGGTCTAGAGACCTCGCGACTCACTGCTGCGCCTGTGACGTTCGCCTTGCCGTCCCTTTGGATGACACTACGTGTCACATCAGGGTGACCGCAGAGACCGGAAGGGCTCCCCCCCGCACGGCGGCGGTGGTTGGCATCGTCTCGCCCGCCACCCCGCAGTCTCCGGTTTACCCAAGTGCAAGCGAAGAGGAGAAACCCGACTGCTGAGTCGTGGGGGACAAAAAAAATACCAAAAAAAAAACACCGTCCGGCTTGAGTGGGACGAGTCCGGTCATAACACCATGGGGGCGCGGCACGATGCGGCGGTCATGGCAAAGGAGGGAAGGGACTGCGGGGCAAGACATGGGAGATGTAGTTTTATTAAGAAGGGAAGAGCGGAAAAGCCTTACAGCAAGGATGCCAGTGATCTGGGTGTAGAAGAGGCTGCTCATGCCCCCCAACATCAGCAGACCCATGAATGTGGAGATGCGCAGCAGCGCCAGCTCATGGCCGGAGGTGAACTGCTCCTGGAAGAGGAGGGGGGACAAGGGGGGAGGGGGACAGGCAGCTGGTCAGTCACTATGATGTGATCCACAGCCAGGGTCCCCACACCAGATCTGGGGGTGTCTACCAGCCCGACTGACAGCTATACCCCCTCCAACGGTACCCTTAACACCCCCCCGGCCACGCCCACGTTACACACAGGGGACGCAGCAATGAGCTCTAAGTCGTCTCTGCACAGTCTCCTAGCGCCAGGAGATCAAGGCAATATCTCGCCCCAGCAGCCGGACCCGGGGCTATCCACCGGCCGCGCCCCCCGCTGTCACTGCGTTGGTTTTTTTGTTTTGTTAAATCAAAGCTTTGCTTGTTAATTTAAAAGATCAGGGGCAAGGAAATAAACAAACAAAAACCGGAAATTACGGTTCACCGCGGCTGCGAGGCCACTGTTAGCCGGACGTGCCGTTTCCAAGCTACCGATCGTAAAGTTCTCCACGCTAGACGTTACAGCCACTCCGGTCCGTTTCACGCTTTCTCCCCGTCAGCCGAGCGGGCCGGGACCTCGCAGCCGCGCCGCTCCGATTCGCGTCTCCGGGGAGCCCAGGCCTGACAGGTTAATTAACATGCCTGTGACACGCGTGCACCGGGATCCTCCGCGAGTGCCGCCGACACCTGCCCGTTCCGTGCCCGTCACCGGGACGCGAGGTCACCCGTGCCTCATGCGCAGCGCCGGGTGGCGCCGACGTGCCACGTGACCTCGGGCGAGGCGAGTGACCCCCAGACCGGGCAGCTAACTGGTCTGTGCTGCCAGGTGATAATTAGTGGCAGCAGGCACAGCGATCAGCGTGCCTAATTTTAAAAGGCTGTAACTGTCTCCGGCACACTCCCCCCTCCATCTCCCACACACACGTGCACAAAGACACACACACGCACATACACGCGCACGTGCACGACTGGGCGGGGCTTCACTTACCGGGTCCACCCCGCTGAGGGGCTGAAAGTAGTAATACTGGCAGAAGTCCAGCACCAAGGTGAACAGGCTGAGCACCTGCGTGTAGAAGCAGAGCTGCAGGAAGAGCCAGTGGTTGTCCTCCCCCACGCAGTTGTTGATCCTGAAAGCAGGCAGAGCAGGGCGGCGGTCAGAGCTCCGCCGGGCCCACGGCGGCAAGGCCGGACCGCGCCGGGAGCCGGGAGGGCGGCAGCACCTCATGCCGCTCGCCATTCCGGCCGATGACAGACAGTCACGACTTGCTGGATTAAAACAAGACCCGTCCTTCTCTGGCAGGGGGGCCCCTGGTTACCCGATAGGCCCCGGGCTGACATGTGATGCACGCTGCGACCTTATTAGTGCGCAATTACGGCCTGAAAATACAGGAGAACCTGCATCTGAGTCTGAGGCCACCTTTGGCTAGAAAGCAGTCGAATCAGTTTACAGTCAGCAACGGGGTAAGGCATTGGGGGGGGGGGGGGCACCCTGTTTATCTCCCTGGTCAACCCTCAGGAGAGCCCAGGTGAACACAACGAGGCCGCCATTTTGGTACGGGGGGGGGGGGTCTCTTTCTCCCTGCAGGATGCTCCCGGTACCAGTAGAGGGCAGCACTGGGTTTGAGTCCCCTTCCAGCAGAGGCAGCCCAGTAAACCACATGCAAGCTGCCTGCCACTCTGGTGGAAGTGAAGTTGCAGCTCATTTCGGATTAAAATTCTGAAAACTGTGCAGAATTTTGCGGTTTTAAAATTTTCGCTGACTAAACCGCTCGAAGAAACACACGTTGCTGTCCCAAATACCACAGTAAGGACAGCAGCTCTTGCTGAACCGGCCTCACCAGGGACAGTGGTGGTCCATCCTGCGCACGCAGTGTCCGCAGCGGCTGCAGTGGTGGGACCTCTTCGGCCGCATCAGGTTACACTTGTTACACAGCTCCCACTGTTCACGCTCTGCAACAAAGACCATCGCAGTGGATCACAGGTCATGTGACCACGATCACCTGACCAACACTGGAGGTTCTCAGAGAACATCCACTTAAAGTGCCATGTGATGCAGTCTGCATTTTTAGTTTATCGTGTTTGTGCGGGGAACCATTCCTATGTACTACAAAATGCTGAATGATCTTCACACTTTAGCACAGAAACAGCATCCTCTCCAAACCTGCTGTACTGATCTGCTTTTCATGAAATTCTCACTTTCTTTGAAATTTTAGAAAAATCCTCATGAGCAGCACAGTCCTGAAATTTTTTTTGTCATTATCAAAATACAGATCAGATATTATACAATACTGCCCTCTGGTGGCTTTGCTAAATCAGCGCAGTTTGGCCACAGTACTGCAGAAGGGATAAATTGATACTTTGCTGCTAATTACCAGTTAATGACTGCTGGGTATTTTTTTTAACTTTCTAAGCTCCCAGGAATCAGCAGTTAACTACAGTCATGAACTAAAATCTCTGCACGTCTGGTGGAAAGTTAAAGACGAGTCGCTTCTCCGGGATCATCGGCTTATGTGTGCAGTTTTCTTTCTTTATCGAGGGTTTGGCGGCAGGAGAGTCAGTCCTGAGAGTCAGTCCTGAGAGTCAGGCCATCCGAGGCTGTTAGGTAGTTTCACAGCCGGCCGTGACGATGACGATGCTGCGGAGCAGATGCCCGCCATCGAGCTTAGCATGTAATCCCCGCAGAAGGTGGCTGGGGTTTTTCTCAATAATCCTTCGGGTGAGTCCCTTTCTGACCAACGCAGCGATCTTATGCCCCCATAATCTGACTCACTGCACAGCCAAGGGCCTCAAATCCTCATGAGATACGTGACAAGCAGGATAAGTGACACTGTGGCATCCAGGGTGACAGGAACAATCAAGGCACAGGCCGGAAAACAAAATCACAAACTCATTATATCACCTTAATCGCTTTAAGGCATCTATACAGACAAAATATAAGATGCACTAAAAACATATTTCCAAAATAACTACATCCCAAGAATTCACTGCTTTAAAGATAGTTCAGTGAAGCAACCCTTTAAAAACAAAAAATATCTGCAGTCAGAATAACTTAGCCAGTCACCAAAAAAAATGTTTTAAATTATTCACACGAATGAGGTAATCAACTGGTGGCAGAAAAATACACTGCATTTTATCAAAAGAAAATAGCTGTCAAGATAAGTATCTCTGCAGAAGATCATATAAATAATAAAAGAAAAAAAACTACTAAACTAAAAAATAGCAACAGCAAAGCTACTTATAGAAAAGTAATACTGCAATATGATACGATATATAGAGCTTATTTTTTCTTGCTTGCTCAGGGCCAATCATACAGTTAGAAATGGGCCAGAGCTCTATAAAGAGCAAAAACAGAGCGCAATGTTCTCCTGGGTGAGTTTGTAAAATATATATATATTTTATTTGGTTCACAGTATTTGTCTGAGAATTGCAGTGATTGAATTGCCAGTGAAATACAGCTTGAGGTAAATAGAAAAAGGGTGTCATGTGACTAACCGGGGAACTCGGGGGCGAATCTAAGCCAAGGCCCCGTTTCGGTTCTTCTGCGCGGACGTTCCATCAATAATTCACACACTGAACAAGCCCGTTATGAAGATGTCAGGTTTACTGGAAATGACATCACAGCGGACTGGTAGAGAGCTGCCAGAGGGAAGCGGGTGGGGGGGTGGGGGGGGGGCTCGCTTACCGGAATGAGGGATGTGAGGGTTCTGGGGAAGTCGGCCAGGATCCGCAGTGGAGGCCCTGAACAGGGCGGAGACACAGAGCAGCGATGCCACGTAGTAGCCTAGCAGAAAAGATGGCCATGAGGAAGAATCCAGCTACCAGGCAACACGAGCGAAACGACGACGGCGCCAAATCAGCCCAACTGCAGACAACGGTATTAACCGATAGCGCCTGGGAACAGAAGACTTTTAATCCATGGATCGTGAGCATGTGTGAGCCAGTGAGGCAGCAGGGTCAGTCGGGAGGTTCTCACCTACGACCACGGTCCAGGGGATATGCCCCTCGTACAGGTGGGGCAGCAGCACCAGCCGAGGGATGAAGAAGGAGTTGTAGAGCCAGATGAGGAAGACGAGGCTGACGCAGAGCCAGCCCATGGGATCCACCACGAAGTGCAGCCGGGGCTTCATGCTGGAGCCCTGGTGGGGAGACCGGCGATAAAGTACCCGGGGATGAGAGACCACGCCCCGGAGCACTTACTCCATCATGGGGGTAAAGTGCCCGGCTGATGAAAGGCTCGGGCGAGACGGTAGGGATGCTCCATCGCCATAGAAACCAGAAGCCAAAGTACAAGATCTACATAAAGGCTCACTGACGCTGAGATAGGATCTACAGGCCAATCAGGGACATTTAATACAATCAACAGCTCAAATCCATACCCACCCGTCATCAACGACGATGCTAACTATGGCACAAGCGGCTAATAAACATGCTCAGTGTCTTGGCTGTGGTATCCATTTCTAGGTAGAGAAAGTGTTAAATATGAGTTGTGTGACTTGAATCAACCCTAGATGCACCGTTGCAACATTCAGCTCTTCTGAGTTGCAGAGATCCATCCATCCACCCATCCAGCAGCTTATCCTGGACAAGGTCTTGCAGGAATGCCTCTAGACCAACCCAGGCAGCGTAGGGCACAAGGTTGGGGCGAACACCCCCCCCCACAGGATGGCAGTCCATCGCGAAATACATACACGCCAACACTCACACACACTATGGGCAATTTAGAGACACCAACCAATTAGCCTAATTGTGTGTCTTTGGGCTGCAGGAGGAAACTGACACGACACGAGGAGACCACAGGGGTGTGAAGCAACAGCGCTGCCCACTGAGCCACGGTGCCTCCCCGAATCACATATCATGCAAAACCAAACCGTTTTGTCGTTACATACAGCTCCATCTGCACGTCACACGGAGCGGCGAGATCCCTGCCTACAGACAATGGCTTGTAACAGGTGTTTTCAGCTGGGTCTGCGATAATCGCTTCCCCTGGGCCAAGAAGTGGCACAACAGCCCACTTAAACTGCGGGGCAAAGTGGAGGGGGGGGGGTGTTTTAACACATTCCAGGAACACATTTTGAGAGCAATGCTTTCCTACCCTACACAACAGCGCCGGGAGGGATTACGCGACACATCGACTGGGCACACTTATGCCATCCCAAAACATCGATTGTAACCGTTTCGCTTCTAAAGCGTCAATATATCTGAAAGTGGGTAGGCAAGCAGGCATGGGAATTCCAACAGAATGAACTAGCAAACACGGTTACATTTGATGTGCTCGACATACAGAGAGTAACCTGGATGGGAGTCCATAGTGGTGCTGAAAGAGCCCCCCAGTTGTACTGCTACCACTGGGAGACCAACATTTTAACTAAACTGCACAGCCAGCGAAAGGTGCATGAATGCGACACACCAAACATGCAACCAGCTGAATTCACATTGACTAGATTTGGGCGGTATTACGGTTATATAGCACACTGCAGTATTTTTAAATCTCTGCCACAGAATACTGAATGCCACGGTATAATGTCTGGACGATATGACTGTATGAAAATTAGATACTGCCCAGGTCTAATGTTGGCACATAGACCCAAAACAGAATGCCCTATGACTGAGAACGTAATATGAGGTAGAATTAATAATAATTAATACTTTACTGATCCCCGTGGGGAAATTGTCTTTACGCCTCCCTCAATTTGCTCTATTTTGTAGAGTAAGTTGTCCGTGATGGGCAGCCACTCGTAGCAGCACCCAGGGAGCTGGGGGTTAAGGGCCTTGCTCAAGGACCCACAGACATGCTGAGGCTGGGTTTGAACTGGCGACCTTCTGATTACAGGCACACAGGCTTAGCCCACTGAGCAACACGCTGCCCCGAAATTGAGGAAAGTCTTCCAGTCAAGCAAATCATTTTATGTAAGCACTTTCCTGTGCGTCTGTCTAGCTCAGGGATGGGCAATCTTATCCGCAAAGGGCCGGTGTGTATGCAGGTTTTCGCTGCAACTCCCTAATTAGGTCACTAATTAGAGGACTGATTGGCTGAAGAGTCCTCACACCTGGGTTTGAACAGCTGACCTACAGGTTATCCCAAAAACCTGCATACACACCGGCCCTTTGCGGATAAGATTGCCCAGCCCTGGTCTAGCTGCAAACCAACACCCCTTAATACCGCACAACTGGAAACACAGCAGGTCAGGACACCCTAAGCAATCCGTCTACATTTCCACGAGACCAGCTATGGTGCCACCCTGTGCCAGGGGGAGGAGAAGGTCTTTACCTTTCTGTGGTTTACACTTCAAAGCCACCCCTGCCATCAGGGACCTGTGGGTTAAACTTTTTTTTTTTTACATGACTATTGCCAACTATTGTTAAAGCATAAACACTGGTATGCTTCGTAACGGTTTAAGTATCTATTTGATTACTCTGCACAGGTTAGAATTGCTCCAGTTTTGTAAATAAGAAAACAAGATATAATAGCTTAACTTTTAAACAATGCTGCCAAATTTTATTAATTGAAAATACATTTTGTACTGTACAAATCAGCCTTTAAAACAAACAACAGGCCACTACTGACATTTCACGTTCTGCTGCCCTTTTTGTTTTACATATAGGTGTGTCTCACTGTGTTTGCTCACAAAGACATTCCAGCTCCAAGTCAAAGCTCTTTTTTTGCCACTAACAAAAGCAGCTGAAAACCCTTTGCAGTATCACTAAATCACAGTATCTATGACTGCAAATTAATCCACTTGTGTGACAGCTTTATAAATCTGCTCTGGAATAAAATTCCTTATAAGGCTGAGTTGTTTTTAAGGAAACCCGAAAACTTATTTTTAAGTCTTTGCAACTTTATACTCCAATACGACTTTTTCTTCTCAAACTATAAATTTACATGTTCAGGAACTGGATATCTGTCTTTTTTTAATTATGTGAAAAGAAACAATCTGCCTCATACTGTCCACCTATAACCGTGTATAATCTAGGTTATACATTGTAATTTAATTTACATTCGGTGTCAAAGCTTTGTCACCCGTGAGCCCATAACGCAGGTTATCATATTTAAGAAAGGCATGTTAAGTACATCACTGCTGAACAACAGCCCCGGATTCGAACTGACAACCTTCAGGTTATAGATCAATCTTTTTACCCACAGCAAAGCCACAGCGCTCAGCAATCTCAGAGCGACCTGGCAAGCATCATGATTAAATTAGATTAGATTGGATGGATGGATGGATGGATGGATGGATGGATGGATGGATGGATGGATGGATGGATGGATGGATCCATCGATCGATCAATCAACTAACCAGATACTGCAATAATCGGTTCCACTGGTATAGTGCGACTAATCAGGGGGACGGTTTATGTCTACAGTCATCTATACAGCTTACGAAACATACCCTCCTCTATTTTGAAAGGTGTGTATTGGCAAGTATAAGAAAGTATAAAACACTGGTGTGCGAGTTATTATAATCATTTTACCTACCTATTGCCTTTAATCTCAAGCAAAATGCAATAGCGTTATTTAGTCGAACAGTTTCCCCCACTCTCCGACTGTCATAGCGAAAACGTTACCCAACCAGATAGCTGATGTCAGCTAATATTGCATAATATCTCCAGTAAGCACTCCTGTTTTACTAATGTATAAAAATGTCATATTTATAAGCAGAAATGGGATTAAAATGAGTCTGGAGTCCATAACCTAGGTTAGCCGGCTAGCTAACAGGTGCGGTATAATGCAGGTACTTCTCCGCATCAGCGGAACCTGGCCGGTAGCTGCGCCGGGGACAGCCGGACCCCACCCTCACCCAGTCACGTAGGAATAGCCGGCATCGCTAGCTCCCAAAAACATGCCCGTCTGGAAGCCCTCAGGTAGCTAGTTGGTTACCTGCCCCGTGACATACGCATATTAGGCGGCGCCCCAGCTCAGCATACCCCAATTCATCATCTAAAGTCCGAGACTGTGCCGATAACGCAGCCGGCGCTATCCCACAAACATCCGCCTGATTCGCATGGAGGTGAAAAGCAGCGGAATAGCGCGGATGGCAGCCCGACTCACCGGATCACTCCCGATTGCAGTCCGGGCGACGTGTCTCCGCTCCGCGACCCGCCGGGCAGCTCCGGAAACGGCCCCTTATCACGGACAAAAATCACAGCTCGGGATATGGAGCGCAGCCCATCCGGCTCGGGCGGCGCCCTTCCCAAACTTCGCCGTTTTCGGCAGGGAATCTTTTTCACGGAAGTAATTCGCGTTTGACGCCCTTGCTCAGGTGTGATCCAGTGGGAGCGCCCGGGCTTGGGATCCGCAGCTATCGAGTAACAAGTCCATCTTCACCGCTGCATCACCTGCCACCCCCGCTAAACAACGCCTTTTGGGGAAAAATGTAACCATAACAAAGCAAATGTCATTTCATGCGAATGCTTGCTTCGATTGTCGAATTTAGTCATTCAATATTTCTGTGTCAAACATAAAAATAATCACAATAGTTTTTTACAAGATGCTTGTACATCTAGGCTATGACAGGTTTACATCGGGATATCTTACAGCAGGTGTCGCAATGGTTAAGAAGGGAACTTAAATCTGAACATGTTGAAGGTCTACATCTAATTTTAAAACCAACGTGTATTAAATATAAATAGTGTTACATAAGGAACTGCAAAACAGGCAATGAAAAGGCTAGAAAGTTAAAAATGGAAGATTTCGATAAAACATAAAAATAACAGGTACTAAACATAATCACACGCACCTACCTTACACCACAACCAAGGCTCAGATTATATAAACGTGATATAAACCAACATACGTTACTATAATTACAATAAATACTACAGAGCGACCCTACCAACATGGCCGCCAAAACAGACTAGATTTTGCGAAAGATGTTTTGTGGGGGGAGGGGTTACACGTGTATAAGTAAAAAATAGTGATTTTTTAAAGCACATGATTAATAATTCGACATGATCCAAAGTCATTTTAATGACTTTTAACGAATGCATTTCAGTGAATTAAGTGAAAATGGGCATGGACACAGCGCTGTAAAATGATTTTTCCCGCCATGCATCAGCGGGGTTGTTGCTCGATGTACTTCCGGCGCGCTGTTGTTGCTGTGTCAGTTCCTTGTTACGCTGTTCTCGCTAATAATAGTAGCTGCAGCTCCTGTTACTTTGCTGTTGGATTGCACACAATGGCTTCATCTGGTACATACAAGCTAAGTTCTTCTGTTCCTGGCCACGAAATTGATGTAAGAGGACTTGCAACTGCTGTTTTCCCCGCCGGAGCCTTTGTGTCTGTATCCAGAGACAGAACCGGCAAAGTCTGGGTGCCCAATTCAAGGTAAACTGACAGGCAGGATGGGATGTATGGCTGTGAAGCGTTTGTTTCTATGTGCTTTAACTGGTTTAATTAGCCAGGCGGTTTAATACCAGTACAACTAAAACACTGTTGTTTTGAGACAGTCCAGTCTAATGAAACTTCTGTGTTTATCAGACCATTAAGCACCCCCAGACAACTAGCTGCTTATACTCGTTAGTTACAGTACATGCATAAACAGTTTTCTTTAATAAAGAGATTTAGCGCTTAAAGTAATCAATTAAAGGAAAGAGAATGATTTTTTTAATAGTCGTTAACCATCACGTGACTCATACACATGACATTTATTTTTTAGTTGTATATAGCCAGCATTCGTGCTAAACTGGCATATGAATAGTCATCACAAAAATTTAAATACCCTATTAAGACCTAAAACATTTCCGGAGATTATGAAACGGCACTGGTCCCGAGTTTTACAAGAAATGAATTTGCTACGTAAATTAATTACGGAAGTGCTATGATTTCTGCAGTGTTTGATTGATCAGCATATACGTGTTGTTTCTAGTTCAATGTAAGTTTAGTGCTGTCATCCTCATTTCTTTGTCTTCGTGTCTGTTCAGTCCAGACAGGGGGTTTACAGAAATGCACTGCATGAGGGGTCATAACAATTTCGTGTCCTGCGTGTGCATCATCGCTCCCAACGACAGCTACCCACGAGGCCTCATCGCCACGGGCGGAAACGATCACATCATTTGTGTCTTTTCCCTGGACAGACCTGATCCACTCTTTACACTCAAGGGCCACAAAAACACAGGTACCACACAGCGCCCAAGTGTTGACGTCCTCTCCAGGGTGATGTTCTGGGGTGTTATAGAAAATCCCTGAAAACACTGGTCCAGACTGAAACGAAAATAGCAGTATTTCATTTGAATTAATGGGCAGGCAATCTAATAGAAATGCACTGAAAATATAGATTAAAGCAGGGGTGGGGAACCTGTTCTGCGGAGGGCCAGTCTGGGTGCAGGTTTTTGGAATTACCTCTCAGTCAGCCAATTATAAAGCAGTGGTTCTCAACTCCAGTCCTGGAGACCCACTGTTATTGGCTGATTGAGAGGCCATCCCAAAAACCTGCACCCACGCCGGCCCTCCATGGATCAGGTTCCCCACCCCTGGCTTAAAGAGTAGAATGTTTTGTTTTCTAGTAATAGGAAAAGAAGCAGATCTGTGATTATATATTTGTAGCTGATAAATATTAATTATTAAGATTAAGATGAACTTTACTGATTGCAGTGAGAAACTTTGGTATTTACTGCAGCAAGAACAGACGAACGTACATATAATGGCAAACAGACAAGGTGCAAAGATGGTACACATTTACAAGTAAACGTAGTGCAAACAGATTTTAAAAGTACACAGTACACAAATAAAATATCCTGAAAACAGAATATTATGATAATACAGAAATTAATATTTAAAGATAAGATTAGTCAACTGAAATAATAAATTAGCAGGTGTATATGTGTAATTGGAACAGGCAGCAACAGACTTTTACGGTTTAACAAGTTTAATACACATTAAGAACCAGCTCTCCTCCATAATGGATAGTACAATGGCCTGAATGGGAAGTAGTGGATTTTAATCAGATTCAGTAAAAGGTGTTTCCGTTAACACTGCTGCTGTTTTGTGTGAGCAGTGTGCAGTCTCTCTGCGGGGAAGTTCGGGACACTCCTCAGCGGCTCCTGGGACACAACAGCCAAAGTATGGCTAAACGACAAATGCATGATGACCTTACAGGTGAGCAGCCGTGGGAGTTCTGTGCCTTAATACCACGCCTTTTATTTATTTGCTTTTACCTTGCAAGGTTTGTGGATTTTGCATGGGAGTCAGTAAACAGCACGGTGTCTCTCTCGCTGTTGGCAGGGCCACACGGCTGCAGTGTGGACCGTGGTTATATTGCCCGAACAAGGTCTTATGCTAACAGGATCTGCTGACAAGACGATCAAACTGTGGAAGGCTGGCCGTTGTGAAAAGACATTTGTTGGTGAGTCATCTGCTGATCTGTACTGGATGTGACACAAGGGCACAAGGCAGAGGATGTCCTTGATGGGATGCCAGTCTATTATATGGCACTCATGCATACATACACAACATGTGGGCAATTTAGGGAGACCCATTCTTCTAAACTCAATGTACATGGACAGGGTATCTGGGGAGAACATGCAAACTCCACACAGAGATCCAGGGGTGGGAATCAAACCCCCAGCCCTGGAGATGTGAGGCCACAGCACAACCTCAGAATCATAAAAATGGATTAATTTATGAATAAGCCAAATGTTGCATTTTGATCACACGTGACTATGTCAGTCTGCAGGTATAACATGCAATGAAAAAACATTTCTGTCCTTGGAAAGACGGGACGGTGACTTACATTGCAGATGCTTTATGATTCGCTCTGCAGGACACGAGGACTGTGTCCGCGGTCTTGCGGTTGTCAACGACGTTGAGTTCTTCTCATGTAGCAACGACGCCAGCATCAGGAGGTGGATGGTCTCGGGCGAGTGCCTGCAGGTCTACTACGGCCATACCAACTACATCTACAGCCTGGCGGTGTTCCCCAACGGACAAGGTGCCTCTCCGCTCTGAGGTTTGGGGTGGCGGGCACATTTGCTTATGAAAGCCTTGTTTCAGACCGATGACAAGTCTAAATGGATACGCAATCCTATTAGTCATAACTGGGAAAACTTTACTGTGCAGATAGATGGTACTGGGAATGTCTTTGTCTTGTGAGACAGTTTCACAGAGACACAGATAGGGTTGCAGAATTCTGGGAATTTTCAAGTTTGGAAACTTTCCATGGGAATTAACCGGAATATTTGGGAATCAATGGGAATAAATGGGAAATTTTGAAAAATTGCAGGTGAGCATATTTAATTTAAATGTAGTTGAGGAAAATAAGACATTTTGATGGCCCTAATAGCGATATCATTGTGTAACCATGTGCTTGTGAGTAATTACGTGTGTAAAAACATCCCAAAATAAGCATCTGCCTCAAAATGAACTGCTTCTAAGTTGCATTCATAGTTTGCTTTTTTTTTTTTTTTGCTGTATCTGACAGCTCGTGTGGAGTTCCACAGGGTTCAATATTTCCAAAATTCCCCAGCTTAACTTCTCATGGAAAGTTTCTGAAAATTTTCCATGCCTTTGCAACCATACTTCCCGTGGAAAGTTTCCAGAAATTTTCCACCCTTTTCCAACCCTAGACACAGATGCTGTTAATGATCATACATTGGGGAATGTGCGATTTGCACGTTATTTCTTCATCTGTTGGTGATGTCGGCTCCTTTCAGATTTTGTGAGCACAGGAGAGGATCGAACTGTGCGGATATGGAGGCGTGGAGAATGCACCCAGACCATCCGTCTTCCCGCTCAGTCCATTTGGTGCTGTTGTGTTCTTCCCAATGGTGACATAGTAGTGGGAGCAAGGTAATGGAAATGTGTACCAGCCACTATGTCCATGTTATGTTCATGAAGCCAGCATGGCTTTGGTGGAATGTGAGACAGGTTTTACAAGTGAACGTTTTGCGCATGTTTGGGCTTCCTTGGTTGACGCTGTCGTAGGTGCAGTAATGAAAGATCAGTGATAACATCTGATAGATACCTAGATAGCACAGTGGATATAAGGGTACACACTTGGGACCTGACAGCAGGCAGCTTGATTTCCAGGATTTGTTTCTTAGTCTTTAATCACTTAGTTATTCAATTCAGTCAATTGTCATATAGTGCCTGTAACAACAGTGTTGTGTCTAACGTGATCTACTCCCTAACCAAACCACAGTATACATAGAGTCTTTCAAACAAAACGGCAATCACTCCCTACGCACCAGACACACACACACACACACACACACACACACACAGCACATACACAGAGCAAAGCAGTCCGAGGGGCGCGCGAAGTCGTAAACAAAAACCGGGTGAAAGATCGAAAACCAGAAAGCAAACAAACCAGGGCAGAAGTACAGAGAAAGGGCAAAGCGAGAAATCGTAATCCGAGAAACCAAAACCGTCATACACAATAATCAAACCAATAAGCAAACCAAAGACAATCCAAAATATGAGCAGAGCTCCAACAGGTTCTTTCTGTCCGGCTTTTCACTTCCGCCGGACGGAAGTGACGGCCGGTCTTGCGGGGAATCGTGGGCGGGGGTCCAGGCGGGGAGGCGGAGCAAGGGCGGAGCCGAGTGGTCCTGGCCGTGGGCGGAGCCGAACAACAGCGGCGCGTAACAAACGTAAATTATTCAGTGTTGTGGAAAAACATCATTAAGACAGAATAATACAAAAATGAGGAAAAGGAGAGGAAAAATATTTACTGACGTATACTTAAGTCAAACTGTCAAAAAGGCACATTACTTGGAAGTGTCACATGAATAATGAGTTGTTGTGTGGAAGTTCCGAGCTTGAAAATCCCACTGACAGGCGAATGGAAAAAACAACCCAGCACGTCTTCAGTGTCTTATCTTTTGGTTGATCAAACGGAGAGCCTGTCCCAATCCTGAGAGTAGGACTCTGCTTATGGCCATTTCATTGGTCGGCCCGTGAATAATTTGATAAACTCGTAACACACACCTGGTCGATATACAGGTTTCTGATTGGTTCCCCTTCCTTAGGCTTCAGCTCAGTGTCCGGCCAATGCCAGCCCCCGTGTCCCTGATCACGACCAATCAATGTTCCTGTTTCCCTTGATTGATATTTCTTTTTAAGCCCCTACTACACCTAGGCAGCTATCCCCTCCTGCTTTGGGTCACTCTACCCCAACAACTCAATAACAAACCACTTCCTTCAATAAAACTTGTATGTCCAGCATAAAATGGAGCAAATGTTAAGTTAGGGATCAAATGGGATAAATGGAATAAATTCCATGAGTGACGCAGTGGTTAGCGCTGCTGCCACACAGCGAGATGGTCTTTGATGGAGTTTGCAAGCTCTCCCCATGTTCGTGTGGGTTTTCGCCAGGGGCTCCGGTTTCCTCCCATGGTCCAAAAGCATGCAGGGTAGGTTGATTGGTGTGTCTAAATTGGCCCTGTGTGTGTGTGTGTGTGTGTGTGTGTGTGTGTGTGTGTGTGTGTGTGTGTGTGTGTGTGTGTGTGCCCTGTGGTGTGTTGGCGACTGCCCAGGGTTGGTTCCCACCTGTGCCCATTGTTCCCAGGCTAGGCTCCGGTCCCCCCCACGACCGCAGTTGGGATTCAGCGATTTCAGAAGATGGATGGAACCACTCCATCACGCTTGTTCACTGAGTTTCTTCCTGCTGTTTAGTGACGGGACCATCCGCGTGTTCACCGAGTCAGACGACCGTGTGGCCGACGCCACCGACCTTCAGGCCTTCGAGGATGAGCTGTCCAAGTCCATCATCGATCCCAAGACTGGGGACCTTGGAGACATCAAGGCAGAGGATCTTCCCGGAAGAGAACACCTGAATGAGCCAGGTGGCCATACCTCGTCCAGCACACACGTCGACACGGCAGGAGACGGGCAATGGGGCTGGATTGGAGGGGGGGGGGTTGTTAAGTGACAGGCATGTGTGGGTGGGTATGTGTGAGTTTTGATAGCTTTTTCAGAGACTGTGTTCTTAAAGATCTGGCGAGCTACTATCCAGTCGCTTTGGACAAAAGTCAGATAAATGTAATGTCTTCTGATGAGCCACTCCTGCTCCTGGTATTTACCTGAGAACTAGTGCTTACCTGAGAACTAGCTCATCAGAAGCCAAGTAGGATAGAAAACCTATTGAATAGTAGCTCTCCAGGACCGGAGTTGGAGACCCTTTGTTAGGGTTAGAAATCACAAATTATAAAATATCAAGAGTCAAAACAAAGTTCCATAAAGACATTACATTTATCTGACTTTCGTCCAAAGCAACTTACAGTAGAGGGAAGTGTTATAACAAATCTGGGCCTCGATTCCAAATCCAGGCCATGTTTTCAGTTCTCCCAGGTAGGTAGTCTAATAATTACTGATTCTGACTGGCTGGAGGTTTCACACCTGGCTCACAGGTGGAGGAAGGCTGGAAAATCAGCAGTGCTCAGCCCTTGATTTTTAATAGGCCTGTGTTATAATTGACCTTTGAGTCGTTGGCGTAATGGTCTGCTACAGACCGATATGCCGATGTGTTTCATACGTGCCTGTCTGTGGACTTTCCCTCTTCCAAGGAAACCGGGATGGTCAAACGCGGCTCATTAAGGATGAGGGCAAGGTGGAGGCGTACCAGTGGAGCATGAGCGAGGGACGCTGGGTGAAGATTGGGGACGTGGTGGGGGGCTCGTCCCAGCAGAGCTCCGGCAACAGGGTCATGTACGAGGGGAAGGTGAGGGCAGCTTCGACATCTCGCGCGTCAGTCCAGAGAGAATTCTGACTCTAGAACGGAGCGCTTCTGTTATTCACACGTACCCCACAAGTGATGTCTGTGTAAATCTCGCTCTCCCCGCCCCCCCCCCCCTCCCCCCGGAAACAAAGGAATACGACTTCGTCTTCACCATCGACGTGAACGAGGGTGGTCCCTCCATGAAGCTGCCCTACAACGTGACGGACGACCCCTGGCTGACCGCGCACAACTTCCTGCAGAAGAATGACTTGAGTCCCATGTTTTTGGACCAGGTGGCCAACTTCATCATCGAGAACACAAAAGGGCACACCCTGGGCTCGGCCCAGCCCAGTACCATCGATCCATTCACCGGTAAGAGATCTGCGCTGCTGTGTGCTTTGAGGTCTTGTCCAGTTTGACATTTTCATTTATGTCCATAAATTTATTATCTTTTTTTTTAATGGTGATGTTTGTGCCGGCCATCAGGTTCAAATCGATATATTCCGGGGTCATCTGATGACAGGACAGGGTTTGGGATGGATCCCTTTACCGGTAAAGCTTTTGTGATGTTTTAAAAATCCTTAACTCTATGTTGTTTGTCTTCTCCTGTATGTTTTCTGAAGCCACTTCCAATAAGAATTCTTGGCAGAAATTCTTTTCCAGTGAATTGCCGAGTACTTTCACTGTGAATTATTGCTGAATCTGTGGCTACAGGAAAAATGTAAAAATCCAAGAATTTCACATAAGAAATTTACAAACGAGAGGAGGCCATTCAGCTCATGAAGCTCGCTTGGGGAGAATTCAACTAATAGCTTAAAGTTGTTAAAATCGTATCTAACTCTGATTTAAAGGAACCCAAGGTTTTAGCCTTCAGTTATATTGCAAACTTATTCAGTAACATTCCGGATTTTGAATCGTTATTTTAATTAAAATTGTAAATCATTTTGGTTTCAAATGCATTGGCTGTTTGCCGCTGCTTTGTTCTTATGGTCCTCCGCTTCGCTTCCCAGGTTCTGGCCGGTATATTCCCGGCTCAGGCACTGACCCAGTGGCCCCAGCGGCCCCAGTGGCCCCAGCAGGTGCAGCAGACCCGTTTACAGGTTCGAGCTCCAGACGCTGCCCCTTAAACGTACACAGAGGCTACATAAGCTTTAACTTGGTTATTACTGCAGCGTATGTTGATTAATACCGTTTTGGAACAATAAATAGTGTCAAGTGCACAATGCATGGATATGTAAGTATAATGAACATTTTATACAACAGAAAGGTTACAGAAGGACTTGTCCAGTGCTCGCTTTAAGTTGTATTTTAGCATAACTAGATCTTCTGGTATATTCAAGGAGGGTAAAGTTTTTTGTTTTTTTTAAATATATATATGTTTTCCATCACTGTTTTAATGAGGTTACTGATTCTTTGCAGAACTATTTCTGACTAGTGCAAAGGTTTTCGTAATTTGTCAGTAGAAAGAATGTGAAATATTTTATCTAGGAAAACCTTAGTTTCTTTCCACGCCAGCATGGGAGCTGTTGATAATTACTGAGGAGATTTTTTCCCCCCAGTGAGTATCTGTTTAGTGGCTCTGGCAGCACTAAAGAGAAAGTGGTGACGTGACCTTAGGAGCCGGTCTATGTCAATACAGCGGAGCTGTTCAGAGCTCGAAGCAGTGAAGCATTTAGGGTGAATGGATATAAACGGAATCTGCAGTGTATGCAGCATGTGATGGTTGAAGACCTCAGATCCTTATATCTGGAGTGGTTCACTAGGGCTGATTAGCAGATGCCTGAAGCGTTCACACAAGCTTTGTGGTGACAGCACTATGGTGTGGAAGGTGTGACCACTGGTAGGAATGTAAGGTTGGATCTTCCACTCCTCAGGTGGCAGTGCCTACTCGTCCACCACCCAGCAGCAATCCACCCTCAACATCTACTTCCCCAAAACGGATGCTGTCACGTTTGATCAAGGCAACACTACACAGATATTAGGTAAATTGGGCTTGCAGCCTTCAGGTCCCTCAGGATGACGTTCAGTCTTAATTTTTATTTTTTTCCTCTTGACTTTGCTTCATTCCTCAATCCCCTGAAAATTCCCTTCTGTGTCTCAGGTATGTCTCTGAAGGCAATGGGAACATAGCATGCATTCCTGTCAGGCTATAGCTCAGTCCTGGAGGGCCAGAATCCAGTACAGTTTGCATATTGCCTTCAAATACACCTTCTACACCTGGTAATTAGCTGGTTAAGATACGTCTGAGCAGGGAAATCTGCAATATGAGTTGGATTCCGGCCTCCAGGACCGAAATTGCACACGTCTTGCAGCAGTTGGCCACCATAGTCAGCCAAGCCTTTTTCACTGCTATGTCATTCCTCTTTAAGTCTGATTTATACTTCTGTGTAGAATCTACGCCATCGGTTGCTGCGTAGCCGCACACCGAAAAATCGATATGCGTCAGGCTACAGTGTAGACTATGTAGCTACGCAACTATCTACGGCGTATATCTTGGCTATTTGCATCACAGGCCTCAAAGGCCAAGCACTGCTGATTTTTCCAGCCTTCATTTACCTGTGAGTCAGGTGTGAAGCCTCTGGCCAATCAGAATCAGTAATTATTAAAGTAACTACTTGGAAGAACTGAAAACAAGGCCTGGACTTGGAATCAAGGTCCAGGCTTGAAGAGCTCTGGTGTAGATTCTATGCAGAAGTATGAATCAGCTTTTAGTGTTTGCGAATGACCCCTGTTTGGACTGTAGAAGATCCCACGGCGTAATTGTCAGCACCACTGGAGAGCCGTTTGCCGTCAGCATTTTTTAAGAGGAGGGGCAGGCCATTGCCCTGTGTGTGACGTCTCCCTCCCCACAGCCAAGCTGAAGGAGCTAAACTCCGGGACGTCCGAGGAGCAGCGGCTGTCAGAGCATTCCGTCACTCAGCTGGAGGCGCTGCTTCTGACTGTCTGTGACCAGCAATCCAAGCTGCAGCCCACAGCAGAGCAGGTGGACATCCTGTGGAACACCACACACTGGCCTGAAGGTAACTCGCACCCCTCACTCTCGATAAGGACGGTATAAAAAAAAAACCAAACAAATAAAACAATCTGGTTGTCATCGTTGATGCCGTGGACACTTGAAATCCTGAAATTGTGTAGTTAAGATGAGTCGTGATTTTTAGCCACGATGTTGTAGAATGAAATTGCTTTAAAATGAAACAAGGAAAAAAATGAGAAACTGAAACCTTTATGCCCAGCGGCGCAGATTGACTGACATTATGGTTATCATTTTGTGCCACAGATATAGTCTTTCCTGTGTTGGACATACTGCGTTTAGCAGTACGCCACCCAGTGGTTAATGAGCACTTGTGCAGGGAGACGGACGGCACCCAGTTCTGCAATCACATCCTCAGCCTGATGGTGCCGCAGGGCCGGCCAGCCAACCAGATGCTCGCCCTCAGGACATTGTGTAACTGCTTCTCCGGCTCAATCGGCCGCAATCTCCTGATGGCTCAGCGCGAGGCGATCCTTTCCCGGGCCTGTGACCTGAGGACCGTCCGCAACAAGAACATCCACGTGGCCTTGGCCACACTGGTGCTCAACTACGCTGGCAGCCTCCACCAGATCCAAGACCTGGAGGGAAAGGCGCAGTGCCTGTCTGTAGCTAGCGCCGCCCTTGAGGTGGTGCAGGACAAGGAGGCCATCTTCCGACTACTAGTGGCACTGGGGACCACTGTCTCGAATGACACCACAGCTGGGGATCTGGCCCGTTCACTGGGGGTGCAGTCCCAGATCGCCCAGTACACATCCACCTCAGACCCGGCCAAGGTGGCCGAGTGCTGTAAATTCGTTTTACACAAACTCCAGTGACCTTCTCCCTAACCCTACAAGCACCGTTTGTATATTTAACAGAATCAAATATGATGATGAATGTTTGACATGTGCTGGAATAAAACTGATGTACAAATTGAACCTTTAACCAAAGAATGGTGCTGTTTTCATTCTGCAGCCTTAAAAGGAGAAAGTTTGTGATTAAAACAATTGGATTCAGATTGAATTTCATAACTGACCTCATCAGTGTTTGCTTAGAGAAATATTTTTAGGCAGTTGCACCATGGTTAGGGAGTCTGTCCTCTTCAGCTGCCTGCAGTTTTTGTACTTTTGCTTCCCCTGCATATTAAAGGAGTAAAGTCAACAGCATTTGGCCTAATGGGAAATTAACTGAAAGATGCAGGTTACATGCCAACAGTAAACTAGGATTCTGTTGCCCACGGCAACCAGGCATCACTGAAAGATCAAGCTGGTTCAGAGTGAAGGCTCATGCATTCAGAGGGATTCGCTTCAGCATGTGTTCGAGTGGGACTTATGGCTGATTTTGGTCAGGTACACACTGTTCTGTGAAAAAAGCATCCTTTTCATTCGACACAAATGCTGTACAGTTTCATTTATTTTAAGGGATAACTTTTCCAAAGAGCAGTGGAATATTTCACTAATATTTAAAAACACCATGGCCCATAATTGTGGTTGCGATATTTGACACCTTGGGAAAGACAAAGGAAGATTGAAACTTTTGAACAGGAGATAGACAATAATCAATGGCGCTTGATGGGAATGAAGAGAATTTAGCACGTGACCAAATGCCGCTAAAGCATGCTTTATTGGGAGAGCTGCACAGTTCAAAATGGGACAGGTCTGACTGGAAGTGGGAAATGACATTACTGAGTGGAAGGTCAACTCCGATCCACCAACTAATTTGTGTGTTCTCAGACAGCTCTCATGTTCATAATGTCTTTAGCCACACAGCATCACTCCATGCAAATGTAATGCCCTTATTTAATACTGTGTAATTAACATTCACACTTTCTTGTTAGGGGCAATAGACTGCTTGTGTCAACCTCTGCCAATTAGTTTCCAACAGACAAGCTTGAACATTCATGGATTTGTAGTTCTAACAGTAGAATGAAGAAACGGAAGCAGCTGATTGGCGGTGGTAATGTGAGGTGGGTTCAGACTGAAAAGAATCCCACTCATTGTGACTGTGAGGCCATTGCAATGCTACAGTGATTTATATTTGGATTTAGTAATACAGAAGTGACATAAATGACATAAAACACCCTCATTCCTACACAATGACTGTAAATGTCTGTCACCAGACAATAAATAAAGTGCACTAACAAAATATACAATCAAATTCAGCCAAGCTAATGCAAGGAAAACTCCACACTGATTCATTTAACTAATTTCACAACATACATCTGTGCGTGCATCAGCAAAACAGTCAAAACAAAAAAGGCAAATCACTGTATGCTGTAGTCCCTTTCATTTGTGCCAATATGCCAGCCTGTGTAGCCTGTTTAATGCCAGAGTTAGGTAATTCAGGTCCAGAGAGTAAAAAGTCCAGACCAGGATTTTGTTTCAACCAACCAGTTGAATAGTCTGTGACTGTGACTCTTTATGCTGAGCTGGTTGGTTGAAACAAAATCCCGGTCTGGACTTTTACTCTCTGGACCTGAATTACCCAACTCTGTTTATTGCAACCCTATGGGAGACACCAAGTTGGAAAGAAATCTGAGCTTTAAAGGCAGTGAAAAACTGTAGACACTCGCGTTTAGAACCAGACCCCTAATATTTAATTAAACAGTTCAACATTTTCAAGTGGGATGTAAGTCAAATCACAAAAACACAACACGTAGTAAATATAGCTTTCATTGGCTAGTTATATGGGTTATCTTAAGATAGTTACCCTTACCCAAAAACGTATGAGGAAATTAAATCGACTATATGATGGAACTATGGACGATCAGATCACACAGTCAGTGGTAGGATCTCTAACGCTGGTATGGAAAATGCATATGAAATCAAGCATCCTTCAAACTGATGAATACGCCAACATTTTTGTTCCAAGACACTTAAGGAAAATGTTAGCTCTAAGAAATCAAAAAGTGAACCACATACACCTCAAGTATTAATCACGGTGTCAAAATTTGGTATTGAGACTCTCCACATGAGGACATAATTACTCACTTTAATCGTTAACATCAACCTGATATACCCCTATACCCCTAACCCTATACCCCAGTCCTCGACTCACCACTTTTTCATACAATCGGTCAGTGACATTCTCTCCATTGTGACCCTCCGATGTACTTGCACTAAATTCCCTTTAACAATACCCTTACTTAGGTCAATAACTGTGTAGAAAATGGGGCAAAAAAGCTAACAATGCAGAGACAACTATTCAAATTAATTTAAAAATGCAGATGCATATTTATATTTATGGGAGGGAACAATATCCATTAATTGCAAAACAAGCTCCAGTGTTTCCCTTAATTAGAAAAGTTACGCACGGATCCTTAGTAAGAATCGTAACATTAAAACATATGTTCAATGTGAAGTTTGTAAGGCTTAAACGGTAGTATATGCACTAAAGCCTATTAATTTCTTACATATATAGTCACATACCTAACCTCTTACCTGAGTTTGACTCATTCTACGGTGGCTAGTCAGTCACAAGAGAGTGAGGCTAATACATCCTTGATTATTTAGTTTCTTTGGCTCAACTGTAGACAATTTAGCACAATTGACGCATGAACAATTCTGTTACAAATAAGGAATTAGGCTCCATATCTCAATACCAATGTCTGGCTAATATCAGCTATATTCACTATTTTTCAGTTGCTTATCAAGCAGCAACATTTTATTCAATGTTTTAGCCACCCATAGCTTAGCCAACACACGGCGACTGAATTTATTTAACATATTTAAGTCAGTCTCAAAATTTGTATAACCAATATTCTGAATACAATATTTGGTTCATACTGGGTTTAAGGTTCTTTGAAATTGTAAGTTGGGTACCATGCAAAATGGTCCAGGAAATGATGTCATAACAGAGGTAAGACACTATAAGACGGGTTGTGTTTTTCCAGACAAACAGCCCTGAAGCACCACAGCAGGTCAAACATGACGGAACTGACTGGACTTGTCTTACAATTAATAGATCTTCCTGACAACCCGATAAAATCAGGTACGAAACACAGTGTGAAAACTAGGGGATCAGGAGGGGATCGACCCACTTGACGCAGCACAAACAGCGCGGGCCGGCTCTCTGTCCGACCCACACATCCAGCCTTGGTGCTGCGCTGTGGAGGGGGTCGGTGTTGGATGCAGGCCACTGTCCCTCGGCGGGGGGCAGGATCGAGGTGGCGCTGTCCATGGGGAGGTGCTGTCAAACATGGCGGGGGGGGGGGGGCAGGTGTGGAAGGGGTAAGGGAGTGGCTGTCCGGGCAAACCTCCCTCCGTCCAAGATAGGGGGGGGTCCACTACACATTCACCCGACACTTGGGAAAGATGGGCCCCCCCTCAAGCCTTCTCTTTCGTACTGCAGAGACGAGAAAGCAGAAGACACAGAATGAGTTCCCTTTCCATGCTGAGCATAGCCCTTCCCTGCCACCACGACACCATGTACGTCTGCCTTCCGTGAAGACAATGAAGCCTGCAGCATACTGTAGCAACGCACCGAAGTCCAACAGCAGCACAAACACTGATTCAGTAAATGAATCAACCAACGGGGCTCTTGGAGCTACGAAAGCTGAGACAGCTGCATCTGCAGTGGGGTGCGACTGAAACCGCAGCGTCCTGATCATTACACTCTTAGTCCCCGGTGTGTACAGGTGGTTCAACTCATCAGTCTACAGCAATATTTATAGTCTGCACAGGGCCAGCATGGCATTCAGATACACCAGAAATAAAACACAGAGTTTTCTTAAATTAGAAACCCCATTTTTCATGCTACAGTAATTTATATAAAGTGAGACCTTCTACACAAAATTGAAAATATTTTTCCTCCTCTCTATGCCTCCATTTTTCTGCTGCCCGTCATCCTGGCAGCTTTCGCGAGACATGAGAAATGTGTCCGCCGTCGACCCGCACGACAGTGGGGAAATGTGAGATCGAGGCAAAGTATAAGCCAAGGGTGACAGGCACAGCAGGCGAAGCAGAGATAAGCTTGAGAGCCTTGCGCATGAGATAGCCGCCGGTGATGTCCCCGAAGTCCAACCATATGCTCTGCCCATTTAGGCTGTAGATAAGTCCTTGACTCAGTTTGCAGTCCTGATAAGACTCAGTTTATTCTGTCCCTTTGACTGTTAGAATAATAGCTGTCAGAAGTGAAAAAAAGTGGCACAGTATCTCAGTGGGCAGTACATTCATTGTTGGATGACTGAGTCCCACCTTTACGTAATGAGTTTGCATGTTGTCCTTGTGCCACGTGTGTTTCTCACCGTAGCCCAAAGACATGCATGTAGGCCTAGCGTGTGTGTCTGTGTGCGTGTATACATGTATGTGTGGCATCCCATCCGCAATGCACCTCTGCATTACACCCTGGGCCACTGCTTGGGTTAAACCCCAGATACCCCCAGCAACCCTATGCTGCATAAGCAGCCGGAAGAAGATTTGAGAAGTAAGAAAAAAAGATGGATCTGAAAGCTGTCAAATGAAGTAAGACAATACTGACCAGCCATTCCATAATCTGAAGGAATCCGAATTAAATATTTTGGGAGATGACACACAGTAACAGATATCAGTCCTTCCCGCTATGGACCCAGCAGACAGGAAGTGGTCATGCCAACTCAGAGGAAAAGGACAGAACGTTAGAGCGGCTCGGAAGGAAAAGGAAGAAGAAGAATCAGCCGTGGGCAGCAGAACAGCTAAGGTGCCAAGAGAGATACAGAAACCAAGAAGGGCAGTCCAAGCAAACCAAGAAAATGTACAATATATTCTTGTTACTTGAACTTTGACTTGGTCTTGAACTTTTTTTTGAAATGCTTCTCCAGCTCCGGCACAGACAAGGTGAGCGTAAAGGAACCGTCTGTATCGGACCGCACCACTCGAGCTGCAACACAACAGCGATGTGGTTCATACACACCACACACACATAAAAGACACATTATGACTCAAGTAACAAAACAGCTTCTTATAAGCTAGTCTTTAATACAGCCTATCATTGCCTAAGAAGCTGGCAACTCATATACAAAGTTACCAGTGCTAATTAGCTCAGACTCTCATTGGCTGATACCGTTTTCCCTGGTGAGCTGTTGGAATATAGGCTGAGCTGTTGTTGAGGGTAAAGCATAACTAGTAACACTGTCGATCTGGAACATCTACACAACAGACAATGGCTCCGTGTAACTGTATGTCACGTTGTGGCCAATGTAGATGTAGCGTGTGAATTATACTCATTAGAGCACTTGGCATCAGTCAGAGGGCACCCTGGGAAGACTGGGCCTCCATCCAGAGAACCACGGAGAGCTACAAAACTTCCTGGACGATATGCTTGGTGCAGGACATAGTACCTTCATACATAACTTATATCACCAGAGAGGCATATTTTTACACCATACAAACTACACCGAACTCTTCAGCATTTTGGTTGTTGAGATACGGAATGGACCGACCAATAGGATGGAGGTCCAGGGAGGGGTCCTAGTGTCCTATTGATGTTTCTACACAATACATGTCCAGGTGTCCAGCGCTTTGAGACAATGTCATGTTGTGAAAACACACTATACAAAAATAAATTTGTTGTTGTTGTTGTCGTCATTTCTTCTTCAAGAATTAATTGTTTGTGTGTGTGAGTGAGTTTGAACTCACCCAGGTCATTGTTGTTCATCATGGCGTTGGAGCTGCGCAGACGTGGACCCTGTTGGGTGAAATGGTACCCAAACTTGAGCAGGGTGGTGTTCTTCTCCAGCATGCTGGCGATCTCCATCTCCACCTTGTTACCCAATGGCTGGCTCTGAAAAATTGGGGCAAAGTAGCCCAGTGCCTACAAATTCTACTACTTGCCGTAATGAAATTTATGTCCACTATAGGAAAAAGTAATAAGCACATAAATTTTATAAACATTTTTATAGGATGAGAAGTTACCACAGCAAAGAAATGGATAATAGGGAAAAAAATCATCATCAGTGAATTCATCCAAAAATCATTTTCACCACTTTCGAATGGTAGCCTGGAAGACTCTTCGACACCTGAGCGTGATCCGTAAAGGGAGGCAGAGGGGCTCGTACCTGGTTGTCGATCTTGAGTTCAAGGAGGGTGGTATTAGACTGGAGAGACTCCAGCAAAGCCAGAATGCCTGCCCCTGTGATGAAGTTGGACTCAACGTTGAGGGACTTCAGGGTGGTGTTGACCTTCAGCATGTCTGCCAGGGCCTGAGGAAGGAAGGGGATGCCAAGGAAAGCTTGTGCCAAGGTGGGGAGATGCAAAGCTGACTGCCTCAGTGATAGCCCAGAGCTTTTCCCCCAGCTATATATAATCCTGAATGACCTCTTTCTAGATCTACCTCTTAATTAAGACAAACTTGTTTCGAGACTTTGAGGATTAATGGTAACACTTCACTTGACTAGGCACAAACAGTACAGTCTTATACTATTACTTATGTACTAATTAACCACAAACTAAGCCTTAGATACATACTGATCCTATATTAATTCATCATTAATGAATCATGATGCAAGTTTTATCTCAAGCAGTTATTATACTTGTTACTATATCTGTTTATTCTGTAAACCTTTGTCAACTACTGAAGGAACTGCTGAAGGAAGAAATCATGAATAACACAAGGGAAATACTGATCTAGTGTTTGTTCTTCATTAATGAATCGTGACATCTTTTACCTCAAGTAGCAACTATATTTGTTCATAATTTGTACTTGTACAGTATTTGTGCCCCATCAAGTAAAGTGTTACCGGATTATTAATGTCTAAACATTCCATTAAGGCTGATATATCAGACTACCAGGACAGAGTCTGGGCACCCCTGAATGATCATTACATCATGTCCAAACATTTCAGCAAGTGTTTCTGCCAATGCAGCAGGAACAATACTCACATAGGCTACAGGATCATTACTCCTAGTTCCCACAATACTAAACCGCTCCACTATGTTGTTGCTCTTTAAAGCTTCTGCATAGGCCTTTAGCGTGGGAATGGGAATGTTCTGGAACAGAGAAACACCAGTCATAAAGCACACAAAGACAATGCAGCAGCGATATTCCAGTCAGTCTAATCCAGGGGTGGGCAATCTTATCCGCAAAGGGCCGGTGTGTATGCAGGTTTTCGCTGCAGCTCCCTAATTAGGTCACTAATTAGAGGACTGATTGCCCATCCCTGGTCTAATCTATGCTATAAAATGCTAATATACAATTCCTTTTGCTTAAAAGAACCTGGTATCTACAGTTACCCTCGTATTATTGTAAGTCTTGCAGACATAATGTTCATTAAAACGGTCATAACAATATATCGCCTTTACCTAGCACAGTGTTTCCCAATCCGGTCTATGTCCATGTTCTTGCTCCCTCCAAGCTCCCTGCCATACAGTTCACATTTTTGCTCCCTCCCATACCCTCCTGGTATGGGAAGCTGGGAGGGAGCAAAAACATGGACTGTCTGTGGGTCCCAAGGACCGGACTGGGAAGCACTGCCGTAGCACATAGGTTAAATAAGGCAGACAGGCCATCTTGACCCAGCAGCCAATGATGAACCCGCTCCTTTTCAATGCTGTCACCTTGATGTTATTCAGGTTGACCTCAAATAAGCTGGAGTCATTCCTCTTGATTTTCTCCAGGGTATCCTCTACATTTGTTGAGTTGGGCTGCTCGTCTGGGATTTGTTTATACTGGGTACACTGGATCACACCTGGGTAATTGGGACATGTGGTACACTCATGCTCAGAGGTAGATAATTCAGGCCCAGAAAGTAAAAATCCAGGCCATGATTTAGTTTCAACCAACTAGTTGCGTTCTCTGTGATTAGAGGTGGTTTCAACTAAGCAATTCAGTATAAAGAGTCACAGTAGCACAAACTCAACTGGTTTGTTGAAACAAAATCTTGGTCTGTATTTGTACTTCCTGGATCTGAACCTTCCACCTTTGTCTGTGGCTCTGTAGTTGGTTGAACCAAAATTGGTTCTGGATTTTGACTTTCTGGACCCAAATTATCCAACTCTTCACACTGATGCACAAATACTCAATGCTTTATTTTAAATGCATCATACGGACATCAGCGCACGGCTTGGCAGAGAAAAACATCTGGCCTCTTTTGCACTGTAGCTGACAACAAAGGCTAGAAGTGAAAGACTCACTGTTCAAGCCCTGCTTGTTGACAATTGTGCTGCTGGCAAGAGCTTCATAGTACTGCTGGTTACTCATCAGCGTATGCATGCCCAGGATCGCTGGAGGAGGGAAAGAGAGAGAAAGAAAGGGCGAGAAAGTTAGTTTAAGGGAAAAGAAGCCTCTAGAATGAGGTTGATGGTGGTAGCCCAGATTACTTCCTACAAGTGCTAACTTGCTCATTTCTTCACGGCCCATAAAAAGGATGCAAGATGAGAACTTGGGGAGTCTGCAGATGCCATCTGACAAAGTATAGGCTCGGCGAAACGGCCGTGTGACCACCCCGCATGGCAAGCATGTCATAAATGCTTTCATGCATCCCAAGTGGACATCAAACACCAACCAAAGCCTAAAATCTTCAACAACGCCCAAAATGCAACATGTGGCACAGGCTGCATGTATATGTCCCATCAAGACCAAGTAAACAGCTTTATAGACAAAGTAAAGACTGCTGAGTGCCTGGCCCAGATCAGACGTCCTGAAAGATGCTCAAACAAGTAAGATTTAACTACCTTCATCTCTCTAGCTCTTTAGACAGCCGTCACCTAATAGGGCATGCTAGTGCAAAACATTTATACAATATATATTTTTTTTAATTTGATATACGTTCTTCTCTGTTCACAAGAAGGCAGTCGGACGGGTGAACTGAAAATCTAATCCTCTATACAGATATACTCTGCCAGCATGAACTGATTCTACGTAAACAGCCATTGGACAGGGAGCACATGCAAGCAGAGATGGAAGTGCTGTCAGACTCCATTAGGGGGCTTATATATTAAGAAAGAGCAAGAAAAAGAAACCTTACCCACAATTCACCGGTGCTGCTTATGCAACCCTCATATGTATATTGTCTTAATTAATGGACTTGCGATTTTAATAAGCCTTTCTTGACAAGCAAATGTACCATTCTAATACCAGGAGATTTGCAAAGGCTGGCAGTATTTCCACAGTTCCATGTCCAATATGCAAGCAAGCCAACAAAAATAAATCGTGCGTATGGGCATTCTGAGCGGCATGAAGACGCAACGGCAGCAGATCTATGCAGCAGTAAACTGGCTCAGGTCTCCTGAGATCATTCATCCTCATTCTGCATTTTGCTCATTTGCCAAAGTGCATGAAATAAAATAAACTCTTCTGTGAACCCGCCAGCTGTGTAACGGCTCCTATACACCACGTGTGTTTCTCCTGACAATATCCAGGGACATTCGGCAAAGTTCTGCTTCATGGTTACTGCTGCTTAGGTCCACCATCGCCCCCTTGACAGGGCCTTACGGTCCACAATGCGGATGGAAAGACAGAGCAGTGATGATGTCAGGAGGAAGGGACTGATGATTTGCTGAAAAGATAGAGATGATAAAATATGTTGTTAAGGTGTGACAGCATAACTTAGAGACGCGTCACCCCACAAAAGACAGGTGAGGACCAGTAGTTCATCTTCTGCTCCCTCAGTCTAACAGGCTTCCTGTGTCCATACCTCTAAAGATCCCACCTCTGTGTTGTTTAAGTATAAATATTATCATGTATGTAACTGGTAAGGTCAACCACAGCTCTACATTTCAACCACCGACTAGTACACCTAATACCATTTACTGAACATACCAATGCACAGATGCCCCATTCACTGACAGAGCGGTAACAGAATCCACCGTATTACCTACTGACAGAACGGTCCTTCAGTCTGGGAAGATAAATCAAGGGTCCTAAGTCAGTCTCAAAGATGCGGTCAATCAGTCACCACGTCTAAAAATGCTGAGGCCTACAAAATACCCTGGACTAGACAGAACGTACCGTGTTTAGGATTCACTTACGATGGACATACAGTACACACCACAAAGAAAGGACATAAACAAAAGCACACACAGGAATTTGACATTTGGGGCTAAAAGTCATTTACAAATTGTATTTCAAGATACCTAATCTAACCAAACTGAGTGAGGGCTCACTGCGATTGACAGCTGTGTTTGTTTTGTGTGCGCGAGCGTGTGCATGTGTCTTTTCCCCTTCTCATCTATCTATCTATCTATCTAATCTCACCAGCAATGTCGCACAGTTCTGCATCGTTGGCACTGGCTAGAGCTTCCTCCAGTTCAGGCTCTAGCGTGACGCTTTCCATGATGGGGTCCGCAGCCTTCGTCTTGGGTACCCAGGCTTTGCCTGTAGAAACAGGACGCAAGTCATTACATGCCAGAGCTGAGCACTAATGTGCCGTCTGACTTATCGAAGCACAAAGGAAAACTTTGCGACAAATTAATAATAATAATACATAGTCTGTACTGTAACATTTTCAAGTACTGGTTCATTACAGCGATCCTTGATTTTGTTTTCAAGTCTATCTGTTGGGGGTTGGGTGGCTAAGGATTAACAAATGAGTGTTTGTTAGTGGTGCCTGGCGACGTTCAAACACTGGCTGAACATTTCTGGTGGAACCGTCAGTTCTGTGCTGAACTCGCGTGACGCAAATGGAAACGTGAGAGCGCTGTAAACTGGGAGCGTTACGCCCCTCCTGCACCCCCCACCCCATATAACAGACAGGGCAAGAGTATGACCACAGTCTAATGGCGGGAATAGTAAATAAAGCAGCTCATGATGCTATAATATCATGGCAGCGTGTGGCTCAGTGGGATCAGAAGGTTGCCGGTTCAAACCCAGCCTCAGCATGTCTGTGGGTCCTTGAGCAAGGCCCTTAACTCCCAGCTCCCTGGGCGCTGCTATGGGTGGACAGCTTACTCTGCAAAGAGCAAGCTGATGGAGGTGTAAAAACAATTTCCCCATGGGGACAATAAAGTATCAATTAAATTAACTTGTGATCCAGATGCTGATGAAATCTGGGATGAATCTGTGGTTTATGCGATTGTTCACTTGAAGGCCATGTACAGAGGTGGAAAATTGAGGCCCATGAAGTACAAATCCAGACTGGGGTTTTGTTTCAACCAAACAGGTGAGTACTCTGTGAATGTGACTCTTTATACTCAACTGGTTGGTTGAAACAAAAACTTGGTCTGGATTTGTACTTTACGGACCTGAACATTCCACCTAGCCATGCAACAAAGCATACAATATGGGATTTATACACAAAAGGGATAATTCTACAGTCATATTTTACCGTACAACACCAGCTACACAGGCAAATTTAAAGTCACCAAGAAGTCACAGCTCCTATAAACTGTAAACTTGCTAACAGCCTGGCATTGCTTATCAACTAGCTATCAGCCTGGCCTCCAGAGCCTTGAGGTTTGTTAGCACGTTGCCCACCTCTCTTCTCTCCTGTGTAGGGCACCAGGTCCTCCTTGTCTGGGTGTTCCTTGGCCTGTTTCTCCAGGTGAGCCAGGAGGCTATCCCTCTGAAAGGTGCCTGTCGGGGCCTTCTTCGTCTGATCCTTCTGCCTCATTCCTGCCGGCAACAGGGCATTCTGAACCCAATTTAAAGAAAGAGAAAAAACTCAAAGTGGTGAATCAGAATTTCCCAGTCATTCACAGGACATTTTATGGGACTTTATTATTCATATGAATAGCTTGTGTCCCAAAGGTTCCCCTTCTAAACTGTGCTGTTTCAGTCATGGCTAGTTACACATACTACCGAAGATAATGGTGGCTGATTCCCTCAAGGAGAATCTAAATATAACAGAGTTAATATAAACAGTGTGAACTCTTCAGCAGAGGCACCGATCAAGGCACGGAGAACCCGTGATAGGCTGATGGTCAGAAAACACAAGACAAAAAGTAAACATAAATGTGGAGCCTGTAAAGACGTGGAAGCAGCTGGACGACCTAGACTTTGCAGATGATCTGGCTCTTCTTTCTCACACTCAACAACAGATGCAGGTAAAGACCAACATGGTTGTGGAAAACTCGGCTTGCCTGGGTCTCCACATTAACAGAATGAAGAGCAAGGTGTTCAAGATAAACACACCCAATTATACACCCATTAAAGTTGAAGGTGAGGCGCTGGAAGAGGTCGACAGCTTCACCTATCTTGACGGTATACTGGACAAGCAGGGAGGAACAGATGCAGATGTCAGAACCCGCATTGGCAAAGCAAGGACAGCCTTCCATCAATTGAAAAACCTTTGGAGGTCCAATGGAATCAGCACCGCCATCAAGATCAGGGTCTTCAACACCATCATGAAGCCAATCCTATTGTATGGAGCTGAGACCTGGAGAACCACCGCAAACACCATGAAGAAAATCCAGGTCTTTATAAATACCTGCCTGAGAATGATACTCAAGATTCGCTGGCCAGACAAGATCAGCAATGAAGAACTGTGGCTAAGAACTAGGCAACAGCCCATTGAGGAGGACATCCTTCAGAGACGCTGGCGATGGATAGGACATACCCTTCGAAAGCCTGCTTCTAATATCACAAGACAGGCCCTCACCTGGAATCCCCAGGGGAAGAGGAAGAGGGGTCGACCTAGAAATACGTGGCGCCGCGACCTGAATAGAGACGCAAAACAGTTGGGAAAGACATGGGGACAGCTGGAAAGACTTGCTCAGAATCGAGATGCCTGGAAAAAGCTGATTGACGGCCTATGCCCCCGCCGGGGCCACAGGAGGTGAACTGTAAAGATGAGCATCAAGAGGGCCCTGATGGCATCTTACCTATAGTGTTAAAAGAGATGAGGGATATTATTTGCCGACCCTTAACTTTACTGTTTCAAAAATCCTTATCTGAAGGTGTGGTACCTTCTGATTGGAAGCATGCCAACATAACGCCCATTTTCAAAAAAGGGGATAGAAGTAATTTGTCAAACTATAGGCCAATCAGTCTAACTTGTATAACTGGTAAAGTTATGGAGGCTATAATCAAAGAGAAAATGGTAGATTACCTGGACACAAATAACATTTTGAGGGATAGCCAGCATGGATTTAGGAGAGGTAGATCCTGTTTAACAAATCTGTTGGAGTTTTTTGAGGAAGCTACTCAGGAAGTTGATGATAAGAAGGCCTATGATGTCATCTACTTAGATTTCCAAAAGGCTTTTGATGTTGTTCCCCACAAGAGGCTCTCACTTAAACTCAAAGCGACAGGTATTTTAGTTACTGTAGCGACCTGGATTGATAACTGGTTAACAGATAGGAAGCAGCGAGTAGTTATAAGAGGCTCAATGTCACAGTGGGCCTGCGTTCATAGTGGGGTACCGCAGGGTTCAATTTTAGGACCACTTTTGTTCCTAATTTACATAAATGATATAGACACCAATATATACAGTAAACTGGTGAAATTTGCAGATGACACCAAGGTGGGTGGTGTAGCAGATACTGAACTAGCGGCTCAGCAGCTACAGCGGGATCTTAATTTAATTAGTGACTGGGCTGACACCTGGCAGATGAAATTTAACATAGACAAATGTAAGGTACTCCATGTAGGGAGCAGAAATATAAAGTACAGGTATTTTATGGGACCTACTGAAATAAAGGTAGCTCATTATGAGAAAGACCTTGGTGTGTATGTTGATGCTTCCATGTCTAATTCTCACCAGTGCGGGGAAGCAATAAAAAATGCCAATAGGATGTTGGGGTAAACTCCACACACCTGGAGATATAAGTCAAGGGAGGTAATGCTAAGATTATACAATTCCTTGGTGAGACCTCACCTAGAATATTGTGTACAGGTTTGGTCACCATATCTTAAAAAGGACATAGCGGCCTTAGAAAAGGTGCAGCGTAGGGCCACAAGAATGATTCCTGGTCTTAGAGGAATGTCATACGAGGAAAGGTTATTTGAGCTAAATCTGTTCAGCCTCAAGCAAAGGAGACTGAGGGGGGACATGATCCAGGTCTATAAGATTCTAACAGGTTTGGATGCTGTTCAACCGAATAGTTACAGTACTTCAGCATTAGTTCAAATACAAGAACTCGTGGCCATAGGTGGAAATTAGCGGGAGAACATTTCAAACTGGATTTAAGGAAGCACTTCTTTACACAGCGTGTAGTCAGAGTATGGAATAGTCTTCCTGATAACGTAGTGCAAGCTGAATCCTTGGGTTCCTTTAAATCAGAGCTAGATAAGATTTTAACAACTCTGAGCTATTAGTTAAGTTCTCCCCAAGCGAGCTCGATGGGCCGAATGGCCTCCTCTCGTTTGTATAGTTCTTATGTTCTTATGTCAGGGGGGCACTGGCTCAACGCAAACGACCCAAGGTGGACTGACCTTGGGGACTGAATTGACAAACAAATCACGCAAAGCTTTCATTGGGTTCTTGGACCACCTAGAGCAGCGTTTCCTAATCCGGTCCTCGGGGAGCCACAGTCGGTCCAGACAGACAAAATGTGGACTGTCTATGGGTCCCCGAAGACCAGATTGGGAAATACTGACCTAGAACAATATATAATAATAATTTAATAATAATTTAATAATAATTAATAATAATTGATACTTTATTGATCCCCGTGGGGAAATTGTGTGCAGACACAATGCTGACAGCAGGCATCTACACAGGGAGGGAATCTGCACAAAATCAGGGTCCCTAAACATACAAGATTTTACCAGTGGGTGCCTGAATGTTTAACTCGGGTAAATGTTGCTCCTCGGCACAACTAAATGCTAGAGTGGCACATCTGGGAGCCGGGTTCCCATGGAAGAACCCACCTAGCTTTGATTGGCATGCCAGTGGTAAGGCTGCTTTTATTTTGATAGCATGCCTCCCCGGTATTATCTACCCTGCCTTCTACAGCTCCATCCCAAGGCAGGCCTGCGGTGATAAGCCCAGAGAACTGCACTGCATGCAGACCACCATGCCTGGGGCTAGCAGTGTAAGAAAGGTCTTCCCGGTAAGGGTCTGTGCTGTCTCAGCGGCCACCTCCGGCTCTGGCAGCCACAGAGCTGAAGACGCTCACTGAATCTTCAAAGCAGACATGTATTGAAGGATACAGGAAGCTCGAAAGGCTCGAGAGGCAGCACAAACACCCGCACCTCTCAAAAAAGCAGCGTCCAGTAGCCTAGCACTGTGTTCCATGCCATCCATTTCTTTTGCCCATGTTGGCTTTTTTACTGTGTCCTGTAGCCAACATTTTAACCGACGAGGGCATTGATAGGGACCAAATCAATATAGATGGGGTCCACATCAGCCCCATGCCTCATGCCCATGCCTTTGTTAACCAATATAGATGTCATAAAAATATGAATTGTACTTAGTAATGAATCAGTTACAATTGAAGTACAAATTATGAACAAATCATGAAAAAATATAGTACTCCTGGAGATAAAAGATCTGTCCCGATTCATTAATGATGAACAAGCATGAGATCAGCATTTCAACTGTGTTATTCATGACTTCTTCCTTCAGTAGTTCCGTCAGTAGTTCACAAAGGTTTACAGAATTAACAGATACAGTAACATATACTAAAACTGCTTGGGATGAAAGATGCACCATGATTCATTGATGATGAATAGCTGCGAGATCAGTATATAACTTCTGTTATTCATGACTTGTTCCTTCAGTAGTTCGCCAAGGTTTACAGACATAAATTAACAGACATAGAACCAAAGATAGCAACTGTCTGAGATAATATATGCGTCACGATTCATTAATGATGAATTAACATGAGATTAGTATGTAACTAAGACTTAGTTTGTGGTTAATTGGATGGATGGAAAGTTCATGATAACTCACATGAGTGAGCTCTTCAACTGACTATGGCCAAGATTTTGCCCTTTCACTCGTGTACTGGCATAAAAAATCAGGATAATACTCACATCTGGATCTAGCTCTTCTAATTCATCCTCCAGCTTCTTCAGCTCTGCCTCTGAGAGGTTTTTCAAGAGCTCATCCTCATCCACATCCCGGTACTTCTCCAGTTCCTTCCTGAATGACATGGCCAAAGGTGGGAAGCAAAGGAACTAACAAGAATGTGCTGTCCCACAAAGTCCCTGAGAAGAATATCTGGAGAGAGGAGAAGATAGCATATAGATGGTGAAAATCTCACAGTCGTGTTTATAGGTGCGTCCTACACGATATATATTCCCATGCTTCACAAAGGTCAAACCCTTCAGAGGATACCAGATGTGGTTCGAGAAAGTTTCTTTGATTTTTGGAAATTTAATGAAAGTCTATTGGATTCCATGAGGACTGAGTGAGTTTTGGATCCCAATCCTGGAACCTATGATGAGGAAGCCTGACTTTAGGTAATTTGGGGTCTCGTGCCAAAAACAACAAAAATGGACTGAGTGAGCTTTGGAAATTTGCTCTTTAATTTACTGTAATAAATAAGTAAATAATTATAATAAACAATTAAGTCTGGTTTATGTCACAAATTTCCTCACAGTGCACAATACTTCTGAACAGTCCCAGTTTATGAAGAAACGTTTAAGTCTGGGCTCACTACTGGGTAACGGTGGGTAACCTCACACAGAGGGCACAATTCAAATCAATAAGCAGGGATGGATGGATGGATAGATGGATATTCACATTAAATGATGGTGTGGATGGACAAATGGACAGGTATTCACATTTAACAATGCTGTGCTTTCATTAAAAAAATCAACTTACAGTTTTACCAATTTGCAGAATTAAAAATTTTAATGGAGCAGTTCAGGTTACACATTTTGTTTTCTGCTCTTACCTGGGCCAATGAATTGAGCAACCATTAGGTTACAAGTCTACAATAGTAATTACTCCAAGGTACCTTCTAAAATAATTATAAAATAATATTCAATTAGCCTTTAATCCTTTCAATTGAAGAGCCCAGACGCATTCTATTCTTTTGTTTCGCTCTTTGGGAATTTTCTTTGACAGTTCCTCCTCACCAATAAACAAAAATAACCTGCTTCCTAGCATCGCCTGTAAAGCCAGATGACTGGAAATTGCGCCAGCCCCAAGGCCGGTAAGAGCTACACCGTTTTTTTAAGAGCGTGCAGGCTACACGCACCCTTAGAAAAAACACATTTGTACCCTGCATAAAGACCGGCAGAATTCCGCGTGCAACAAAACTAACGGGTAAATGGCTTATGAACAACCGAGAAAACAAATGTCGCCGAACTAAGGGGTTAATCTAAATAATAAATTCCCAAACTGAAAGCAGAACTTTAAATCACAGCTTTAGAGTTAGCAACAGGTGGGGTTTAACTTAGGATATTTATTTTGACAGGTTTTAAACAGCTGATAGGAGCCAGAGGAGACGATGTCTTTGATAGACCTCTAGGTCAATGTTCTTATATTGCTTAAGTAATAAGTAGCTGCATAAGTAATAGGCTTTCAGACATAGCGTGTGTTTAGAAAAGTAGCCATTACGTTTGTAGAGGGGGATTCCCAATGTTAGATATAAATTAGTTGTGAGAAACGTCACTAATGTCCATTGACGACTTTAACTTCATGAGTAATAAGTGCGATGACGAAGAAAAAACTTCAGCATGTTACCCTAAGACGCATCGTACAAAACTGATGCATTTCAAACGACAGCGTAAAATTGTAGTATCGAATAAGTAATTTAATAACATATAATTACAATTTTAAATGTGGCAGCATTTACAATCTTTTGTGTAAAGCTCACTTGTGACAAACGTCCCTTATGGAGATATACTAAATTTATTTTTTAATTTATACCTGAGAAGTGCATTGACATAAATATTTAATATCTCAGCGAAATATTACAGTAGCAGTTTAAACATTGTTAAGGTAAGATGTGGGTGAAACTTTACATGCATAGACAACAAAGCGATGCACAGATGTTTTCATTGATAATATGCAGAAATCGGCATTTGAACGCTCGCCTTTACATTTGCTTACCTCTTCCAGTGACTATTCCGGGCTATTTATAGAGCGGCTCCGCTTTGACAGCTGAATAGTTTGACCAGATATGGCCACTTTTCAGCGCGGATTGAGAAAGACTCGGGCGTGCAGGAGCTCACGCACCCGACGGAGGGCCCTTACCTCGCGAGTGGAGGGCACGCCGGACGCCGCACTGGGAGTCCCTGGAGCTCCGCGCGGGCTCTGTAAGTTGCAGTATTTCCACGAAAGTTTTTTTCCCTTGTCTCCCACAGTCAAGGGGACGGCTGACGGAGCTCGGGCACAGCCGGGGGAGCGCGCGCCGCCTCGCTGCCACTCACGTGACGTCAGGCTGGCCTGCGCTTGGAAGGCAGCGGACCACCGCTGGCAGTAATGTAACTAAGTATATATACACGCGCGCGCGCACACACCCCCACCCACAAGGGCACACATAAAACAGACATTCAGTAGCTGTTCTTTCTGGGCATGTAGCAAAACGCAGGGAGAAGTATTTTCACAAAATTTATTTTTATTTCACTCTAGAAATTCGGTCAACCATTAAATAAACCCTTCACAACAAACAAAGCAGTGCAAATTTAAATACAACGCAGCCTTTCCATTCAAGCTTCAAGGAAATAGGCAATGACCTGAAAAGCAGGAACTATATTATCCAAACATCCATAAATTAGTTTCACAATAGATTCAAGTTGCTGTAGTTTTGTAGTAATAAATTTAAGACAGCACTAAACAGCTGGAAGTCAAAAGGCTTCATAGTATAAAGCAAACAAAGGATTTTTTTCCCCACCTTTATATACCTCCATGAACACAAGCTGCATATTATATATATGTATAAAAAAAACAAACTAAATATTGTAAACTTTATCACTTTGAACATTGAGTTCATTTTAGCATGTTTAGTACTATGTGAACAGATCCACACTTAATTAAGCAGGAAACATCGCGGGAGAGCCTGAACTTCCCATGTTGCAGTGCCGAGCTCAGATGGAGCTACAGTTTAGCATGTGCAGGAAAATCCAACAAGGACTCTGCTGATAGGGGCCAGGCTGTGTTATGCCGGCTTGCTAAGTTCCTCCGCAAACTCGGACATGAGGTCATGCACCCAGATGTCTCTGTCTTCCTGACTGGTGTCCACCAGGTATGCCACCACCTTCCGGTCCCAGGGCTGGGCTGCCTCATGCACCACCTCGATCTGGGCAACCAGCGCCTTCTTCTCCACATGGTTCCTGAACACCATGGAAGCTTCTTCTGACCACTGTAGAGGTTTGATTCCTGTGGGAATAGGGGTCAGTGAAACTGGTCAGGAAAAGCAGATTTTCACTTATAAAGTTCAAGACACCAGGCTTGAAATCACAACTACTGTGGGGAAAAGTAATTGCTATTACTACTGGGCACCACAAGGGGGAACCCTTCAAGATCTTGCAGACCCGACAAGAGCACTTGATCAGCAACGTCCTATGTTTAATATATTGTAGACAGATGTGACCATTTCAGGTCAAGGAGGTAAAAATCCAGACCGAGATTTTGTATCAGCCAACCAGTTGAGTATAGAGTCGCAGAGTACTTAACCAGTTGGTTGAAACAAAATCTTGGTTTAGATCTTAAACTTTCTGGACCTGAAATGTGCACCGCTGAATAGAGAACAGAGGTACCCAACCTTGCGATGTCTATGGATCAATACAAAAATTTCATACCGTTAAGATGATCCGGGGTGCATTGGGGGGGGTGGTTCACTTACGAGCAATTTCATAAGTTTGGCCATTTTAATTTTTTCAGATGCGCAAACATGAGGGGTTGTTAAAAATTTCAAAAACCTTTGTTGTTCCACAGCCTGGTAGAATATTGGCCTTGGACCGGTGACAATCCACAGACAGGATTGGGGACCACTAGAGTGCAGTATATACTAAAGCTGCATTTAGTAATTATAGAAGGCACGCAGCCATGCCTAATCACCAGACCACCCAGGGCATCCTTACCAGCCAGCTGCGCCGTGATTCCCTGGAAGGGAAGCTGGCGGAACTCGCTGATGAGTGGCTGCAGTTTGGTGCAGCTGACCAGCTCGTGTTTGCCGTAGTCCAGCTCGTACACAGACACCAGGCCATTGGTTAGGATGCACTTCACGAGCACACGGTGCCAGCTGAGAGGACAAGCGGGGACAAAAGGAGACTGGGTTAGCATCTCACAGGGCATGGGTGCGGCTAGAAGGAGCAGGCACCATCTGCGGACACAAGTTCTCTCTGAGAGGGAAAGCAGAAAGCCTGCAGGAAAAACAGAAATACTACAACAAAAAAAATCTATGTTCTGTATCACAAAACAAAGATTTTTGTTTTTCACTGTTCAGTACAAGACTACTAAGTCGTCAAAAATACTTCATTTAGAAACACCACTTCCTATATAGACCTTGGTTCCACGCACAAACCTCACACTGGCGAAACAGCTTCCAAGTAATCAGGAAAAGTAGTAAAACAAAATTAAGCTGGGGCTTCCTCATTTTTGCGTGAAGGCAGTCTATCACTATTCAAAAACAGCAGTGTGACTAATTTCTTGTCAAGCCAAAATTTATATACTTAATACAAATAAACATATTTGAATTTATACTGATGTCGCAGCAGCTTATATTAATTGTAGGAAAGAGTGGGCTATGAATAAAGGAAACAGAAATATTCATGTACACCCTGTTGTAAATCTCACCAGTGTTTGTGCATTGGTACTAAGCCAAGGACTTGCTACTCACTTGTTCTCCACTTTGGCAGCATAGATCTGGTTCTTCTCCACACTGACTGGCCTCTCCTCAGTTTTGTTATAATACAGGATCATCTCTCCCATCAGGACCACCAACTTGTACTGCTCCTTCCAGGGCTGCAGCACGAAGTGGCCCGGATGGCAGGCCACCGACACATACATGTCTATGTTTTGCCCCAAGGGTGGCAGTTCTAGCATCGGGGGAAGCTGGAGATCAGGGGCGTGCTGGCTGCTCCTGAGCTGAGGGCTAGCCCTGCCGTCACTGGGGAGTGTGGCCGGGCGACTGGGCTTCTTGCCAGGACCACGGCTGCCCAGAAACACATCCTTCTGATGCTTCCACAGGTCCGTGTCAGCGACCTGCTGGTTGACACTACGTCCCGTGTCGTAAAAGTCCTTGGAGGTGAACAAATAGATGTGCACTAGTCTTTTGGCCTCATCCACTTTAGCGATCTGTTAGGTGAAAGATGTTACACAAAGATTAATGTGTTCCATTTCTGAAGTTAACCAAGGCTGAATAACTGGGAAAACAAAACAATATTCTTTTTCACTTTTGCTCTGTAAGTCCCTATAAGTTTCTGCAATTACATTCTGATTTTCTGCTGTACTATACCGACTTATACTACAGCTGACCACTGAGCGTCACCACAAGTTGCTTATGCAAATGTAATCCAAGTCACCGTAGCATTCCCAGGGACACGGGAGGCTAAATAGAATGAGCCAGGGAGAAAGTCACGTGACTGGATCCTGACAGTTCCAGTCACATGATGCTTTCAGGCAGGGCCTCACAGTATCATCATAATTATGACTCATCATCCTTTATTGTACCATTGGGGAAAGAGTTTAAATGGTATTATTGGAATTAGCGATGGGTGATCCACATTTTTTCAGTTCCGATCCGATTCCAATACACAATTGCTGATACCGATACAGATTCCGATACAAGAGCTCTTTTTACTTTGTTATACTTTATATATTAATTTTTTTTAAGCTAGTAAATACAGATGGAAAAAATGTATGACAAAAAATATTTAATTAGGCTACTACAAACGTACATAACGTACTGTTCCACCTTGTTTGTTTTAAGCGTTTTTGAGGCATTTGCAGTTCAATATTTTCAAAGCAAGTATACACAAGTGGCGAATGCTTAAAATTTTAACACACTTTTTCTCCCATTGGCTTCAGCGCAGTTACACTTTGTTGCGATGGCAGCCCCTCTTGTATCACAAGCTGCAGCGAATTCGCAAAACAGTCCAATTAAGTTAGCGACTCCCAAATCATCCATTGCTTTGTTTTGTCTCGCAGTTGCGTGTGCTTTAACTGGGATTGTCCATTAAACGCTATTCCCACCTCAAAACTTTATTTTACATAGATTGCAAATCGCTGTGCTACTGGTTTCTGTTAAAAGTGTAAAATACTCCCAGATCGTCACATCTTATCTTACACTCCTCGTACTGCGAAGGGTATGCGCATGACATCACAGCAGGCAGAAGTCACTGTACTCACACCCACTGAGTAGCAAAAAAGACTGAGGGGCAGCGTTAGCATTCGATTTGAATGCCCCAAAAAAACACATGTAAAATGGGAAAGAGCTGTTGTGCGACTGATTGCCAAAAACTAAATAAGTATAGGACATGGATCGGTCACGCATGGCCGATACCTGATCCGTCAAATAGGTCTGGATCGGCATTGATACCGATCTGAATATCGGTATCGGTGCATCTCTAATTGGAATGACAAAATAGCTCATGAACAACTGGTTCATTTACCAAGTAAATAGCAGCCTCTGGTTATATATGCTAAATACTAGTGATGGCCAAATGAAGCTTCATGAACCAAATGCTGTATTTTCTGGTACCACTAGATGGTGCTCCCCATTCAAAAAATGGCTCAATTCATGCCCCAAAGCAAACCAAGAGCACTATCTAATGGGGGCCAAAAAAAATACAGAAAATAGTTCACGAAGTTTCATGTGGCCCATCACTACTAAATACACATCATTTGGTTTATTTGGGAAAGAGGACAATGAGGGCCCTTGGTAAATATAGCCTAGCATAGATGTGATACAGAGGCATTGTGGGTACAGAGCACATGCAGACGCACAACACTGATACAATGGGAGTACTGGCCTTGATGCTGCACTCCGTGGAGCCCAGCACAGCATCCCTCAACCAAAGCACGGCATCTGGGGTCCAGGAGCCCACCTCGAGTGGCAGCCCGGTCAGACTGCACTTCAGAGCCTGCCGGGGAGAGAAACCCTTCACAGTCATGGCCGGGGATGGGGGCAGAGTCACCATACAGGACCAAGGTCACATGCCAGCACTGCCACTGACTATTGCTGATTACTTAGCCACAAGAGATACATACCCCAATACAGATTATGGGATGATCATAGTCATCGCTATACCTGCTCATGAAGAGCCCAGTAGAGCTTTTGGATTTACATAATACCTCCGGAATAACTGGAGGCCAGAAGGTGACTGATAACCGACTACTTTCCAGTGCCTTACTGAAATGTTCATATTCGAGTAACTTGTACCCAAAACCCCCAATTAATTTGATGTCACATACTGTAAGAACATAAGAAATTTACAAACGAGAGGGGGCCATTAAATGACAGCTGACCCCAGTCCCCCAAGAAATAGGTAAATAGTAATAAAACACAGAAAGGTTGTACTGATAATTCTGACAGCCTGGCGATCAGGCTGCCCAATTAGCCTCCATGTCACAATCAGCTTACCTGAGGTGGGATGGCTACAAGCTCCCGCAGGAAGGGGGGCGGGACCTCCCGCAGCTCAATGACCTCCACTGAAGCGGGGACACCCACGTCCACAAACTGGATGTCCAACACACGGCTGCCGTGCAAGTTGGTGATCTGGGACAGGACGACAAGGCGTATCTCCTATAGTGCCATTTGTACGGCTACATTAAAATACAAATCATACAGTAGGCCGCCTGTATCTGCAGTTTACCTCAGTCCAAAAAAAAAGTTAAATACGTAACAGCATGTTTTTTCATTATTTCTTCGTCCTTTGAGGGGTATAAAAAGCCTGATTATATTGCTCATTTATTTGTTGATACATGATAGAGCAATGAAAAAATATCTCTCAAGAATTAGGCTAAAATGTTAGAATCCCTTTTATTCGAGAGCACAGTACTGTATAATAAAGTATAATGTACTTTATTACTACTGTATTTAATGTTGTTAATGTCTCACTGTGCGTAATTTATCAGTTGCCATATGTATGCACAGGAAAATCACAGTATAAGTGAGGTCTGCGGATGGTTCACTATTATCCACAATTTTGGCCATCCACGGTAGGTCTTGGAACGCATTACCCGCAAATATGAGGGGATCACTGTATATAGAATGCCCCCTTTCTATGTGCATGGGAAAATAAGTGTGTAAAACAACAGGTAAGCTATTTCCTCTGTTTGCAGTGCCCCCCCAATAGGATTGCTCACCTCCACTCGAGACCATTTGCCTTTATATCGGGCCAGACAGAATTTTCCGCAGAAAGGCCTGGACACCAGAAACTCTGACGTCACCTGGCACACAGGAGAACAGGTCAGACCAACAAGTGATCAAACTTGACTGTAATTCAAACACCGCCAAAAGGACTTGGAAGAACGTCTGAGGTCAAAAATCACCCTCGAGCAATTTCACTGTACCATGCTGCCAAAGAAACGACCCGGACGCAGAGAAATGCTGTGTACTCGACAGTACAGACTGCTTCCCGTCGATCAAAACCGCAAATCCCAAATCGAGATATTGAACATACAATGAACAATGAACATACAATTTGAACAAGAGAAGCGTCTTGTTCAAATTCAACAGTATGAGCTCAGCAAGATGTTACTGGTTTTTGCAGATGGGTTAGTTCCAGTGTGACCTGAGAGATTATTTCGCCTGCAGTCTCACAGCTTATTAAGGGTATTAACATACCCCATCTGTCTATGCTACATCCACTGCCTGGCCGGCATAAACCTCTGCCGGCCTAAGACCGTGTGCTCGGTCGACGCAGGGCCTAAAACATCTCTTACCTGGGAGTGAAAGTAGGCCTCAGTCTTTTCCAACATTTCTGTCAACTTGGCAAGACCACGTGACGACAACTGGCAATAAATGCTTCCATCAGAGCAAACGTTGGTTACACTGACGTGCATGTGGGTGCTGTTGACCTTCAGAGAAAGCACATACGGTGAAATGCCCCGATACAAAAAAAAAAGACATTAAGCAACGGCTTCTAAACGTGTCATATTAAAGATTCAGGTGACACGTTGGGAGACGATGAAGACTGCCAAGTTACCTCTAAGGTGTTCTCCAAAGACTTGTCCTGCAAGGCTCTCATACAAGCAGCGTTGATGTTGACATCATCATCTTGTGAAGTATCATACAGCACAACCAGGGGTGTGTCCCCCCTCTCCAGGATCTCAGCCAAGAGGATCTTTCCACAGGCCATGGTCTCAAACTTCTTAATCACTGGAGGCTCCTGGCAAAACGGCTCTAAGCCTGAAAGCACCCATTTCACTCAGCTGAGAACTATTTTATAAAGTGGCTACTTGCCACCCAAGATCACAGACACATGAATAATTTAACAAGAACAGCACATCATCTAATAAAAGCTTTCAGTTAGTACTTTCTTAAATCCCTTCCACAAGTTAATTTTTGACTGATTTTTTTTTTTTTTTTAAATCAGATAAACATGTTAATTCTGCTTGAGTCTACGCTTTGCCTCTTTATTAAACAAGCTTTGCATAAAAAATATTTGAATGTTAGCACACCTCCCCAGCCCCTTGAAATTTCCCCTTCTCTGTTTAAAAAAAAAGGGATATAACATATACAGCTCACCTGCTAATTTGCATTTAGTGGCCTGGAATGGCAGTCTGAAGAACTTTGGATGTAGTTCCAAAAGTTTGCCAGTGTTGATCACTTCAGAAAACCCGTGATCGACATAAAACACCTGCCAATGAAAAGACTGTAAGCACCCTGACTCAAGGCAGAAGCCGAGGCACGGGCTGGGAGCAGAGGCCCAGTACACTGGCTCTCACCTTGGCCTTGTCACCCATGATCTCATACACTTGTGCGCGAAGGAATTCCTCCTCTTCCTCAGCCTTGACGGCAGCCAGCTGCCCAAGAGCCAGAGGAGAGAGGCGCTTCCTTGTGCTGTCCTGACCATAGAACTCCCGCATTTCATCCTCCAGGGACTCCTGAGCCTGGGAGTAGTCCTTACCAATAAATCTGTGAAGCAACAACAACCATGCAGACCATTTGAATCAACTTCAATGGGAAATCTTCAATTAAAAACGTTACCGTATTACCAAAGCGCTGAAATTCACACTGCTAGGACCCTACCACAAGGTTTTCCCCACACCTGTGCATCCATGCACTAGGGCTGCACGATTGTGGAAAAAATGTGTATTGCGATTCTTTTGCCTAGTATTGAGATCACGATTCTCCGTAACAATTTTTTTTTTTCTCTTAAATTTAAACATTTATTGCACTCAAATTGCAACAGGGAACACATCAAAACATGACTGTGCCAAACATATGATTGATCCAGGACTGGCATATCAACTTCTGACAACAGAAGAATGCAGAATTATGGAACACTTGAGACTCCGGGGAAAAGTAGGAGTGCTTGTTTTGATCTAGCTGATGTAATATAATGCAGAAGAACCGTTGTAATTTCGAAATGAGATCTGCCAATCGAGATTTTTATTTATTTTTTTATTGTGCAGCCCTAGCACGCACATGCACGCATGCACACACACACCTCACCAACCCGCAAAGCAGACAGCTCTTTTAAATCTACACACTCACATACATGACAAAGATGTATGAAGTGTGACATTTGGTGGCAGCTCTTGGTACAGCGATACCGAATAACCCAGTTTTGCTGCATGACAGGTATTTGAATAACTAGCTGATCCTCATCATAACAAGTCTAACAAATTTTAAACATAAGTAAAACTGCAAAATGATAAAGGTCCTATAAGCCGAACTGTAGCTCAATCAATCATGGGCTTGCCTGAGAGTAACGCTGACAGTGCTGGCCACTTCCACCACCAATACAGACGGGTACTCTTCCTCAGGAATTAGGAGAGGGGGTACGGCACTGGGACGGCGAAGCACGTCTTGAGTTGTCTGTGACACGTGCTCTGGCACCACGCGATTCCGATTTTCGTCTACATCTCGCAGAGGGTACAGGATGGCCTTCTTGAGGTTGTCAGGCATTGGATAGTTAACAGTACAGATGTCCTCCAGGACACTGAGGTCATCGAGAACATGCTCGGGGAACCGGATTTTGTAAGTCTCCTGAAAGAGCTTAGGCAGAGCGTTGGCCCAAAGCCCATTGCTGTACTTAGCTAGCAGCTCGCCCAACTTGACCTTGATATCCGGGCTTAAACCCACGGGGGACGACGGGGGAGAAGACAGTGAGGAAGTCGATGGAGAGACCCCGGGGCACATGGAGCTGGACTGATTCCGCATGCTGGGAGATGGCTTGGGGGACGAGGTGGAAGATGGGGACGAGCTGGGTCTGGTCTTGGGCACCTCTTTAGCAGGGTAGAGCAACAGCTCTGCCGGATTGGTGCTACATGGCTTCTCTACCTACACCAAAACAGGTCAGGCACACAGGCCAAACAGCCCTGAATTTCACAAAGAAAGACCTTTCATTCTTCTGATTCAGTTAGTGATCAGCTTGTATGTAAGTTTACATTTACAATTATTTTTATTTTGCAGATATTTTCATCCAAAGCAACATAAGTAAGGAAAGCTTGGGGTCAAATAGCAGAGTCGACCAGTTCCCCTCAAGTAGTAAGAGTTAAGGGCCCTTCTCAAGCACTCAAAGGTGAAATGATTCCTGAGCTAGGCACAGGATTCAAACCCATAACCATCTAGACACAAGCACAGATTTCTACACACTGCACTGTAAGTCGAAACAATATTGTGTAAAGGAGCTTGCTTTGGAGAATTTAGTCATTTGGAACCTTATGTACACCTTTCCAGAAGGTACATTGACAAGAATAATTTAGACACCCTGACACTGATTCAAACTCACCAAACAGACATGAGACCACTGCTCAAGGTCTTTGAGTGCCTCTGTGGGCAGCTCCTGCTTGTACAGCTCACGGTAGAGCTGAGGCAGCTTCGACACCCAGAATCCATTGCTGTATTTATTCAGAATATCCCTAAGACGGTTCTGGACCAACTGCTGATTGTAGCCACTGGACTGGAGTGGTCTGGACTTCCCAGGAGGGACATTCTGGTTTATGTTAGAGGGAGCTGCAAGACAATGAATAGGGCCGAAATGTCTGAAAATGTATCAAGGGATGATTGACAAACACTGGAATTCATTTAGACCAGTGTTTCTCAGTCTGGTCCTCGGGGACCCATAGCCAGTCCACATTTTTGCTCCCTCCCAGCTACCTACCTGGAGCTGGGAGGGAGCAAAAACGTGAACTGTCTGTGGGTCCCCAAGAAGCAGATTGGGAAACACTGATTTAGATAACTGACTAAAGCAACAAAAGTTGATTGAAGACAAAATAGCAGTGACCAAAAAAACCCAGGGGATCAAGTCCTTTTACCTACCATGATTTCTGCTGATTTTATTGCAGAAGAAAAATAATTTTAGGAGCAGGCTGCTGTTGTGGTCATAACAGGCCAATGTGATGTCACATGTGCACACTCTCTCACACGTACACACATGAGATGCCCCATCATGTTAATCTTACCACTGGTCTGCGGAAGATTCCTGGACAGGGTCAAATGTACCTCCTTCTGAAACTTCACGGGTAGGGTTATCTTCTTGTCGTACCTAACAGAAAGATAGGATAATCAGTTATGTGGTGAGTGGAGGTACAAAGCCACCACTGCAGGCTGTAGCGAAAGATGTCCAACATAGCCACAGGTATTTTGTGATCTTTACTAAACCTTAAGTTGAGGTTCAAGTATCTTTTGCACTTATGCAAGCAATGAATAAGACTCACCTAAACAACCTGTTTTCTGGATTATGGGAGAAAACTGGAGCGCCCAGAGGAAGCCCACACAGAGCGAATCAGGGGGTGATTCAAGGCCCATCCAGCATGCCTGTGACTCACATCAACACCCTGCTATATTTCCCCTATGCACTGTTGGGCAACGTTTTATGGGCCATTTCAACAATTCTTTATTCATATTTATGACACACACACACAAAGCTCTGCAAGCACAATTTCTGCTTGTACATTTCCTTAAACTTAATTTACATTTGCCTATCAATTAACATTAAAATTCAGCTGGTCCACAGCAGCTCATTGGATTTATAAACCAGTACCTGAAACCTGCATTTTAATGTAGGAGCCTCAGAGAGCGAGAAACACAGGAGTGCCTTGAACAGGACTTTAAATGGTTATCGAACATGCTCTCTGCCCTCTACCCCAATACCACACTCATGACAATCTTCCAGAACTCTTCCTCCCTAGGTTGTAAAGCCATTTTTCCCATTTAGCTGGTTCCCATCGGGACTCTCTAACCCACCATAAACAAAAACAAATCACTGAACCACCAACTAACACTTCTGTGGTCTTTAAAATTAAAGTTGCATGAGGTAAAACGACCAGGAGGGACATTTTTCCTGTCCTACAGTACAACATTACCCTCTATACAACAGACCTCTGCAGAGGGACAAAGAAATTTAACAGCTTACAAGACAGCTAGAAACCCAAAAGGAACGTTATTTATTGCTGATTTAGGTAGGCTTGTGGCTTTGGATACGGCCACAACTACACGCAATGACTAGAAAGCCAGCTTCTGCACCGGCCCTGTGATGTGCTGATTCACAGGATATCGATACAGGACAGTTTCTCACTATGTTAAATAGAGGGATTACAGACCCTTTGTCATGCTTTCTGATGGACCTTTGTTTTTCTGCTGCTCAGGGAAATGCGCCCCATTGTATCTTTCGGGCACCTCCTACAGCGGGTCGGATAGGGTACCCCAAACAATATACCCAAAACAGCCAGTGAGGTCAGTTGCTTTCTCTAGCTGGGGACCGTGCCAGGCTATAAAGGCACCCCCCCCCACCCCCAGCGTGACATGCTGAATAAGCAGGACAACGGCAGTGCAGGGGGGTTCCAAACTCATTAAGGGTGTAAGTGTGTAAGAGAGGGACTCAGCCAGGTTCCAAATTGGGCCCAATTTCTGTTGGGGGGCCTGGTGCCATCATCAAGCCTCATTGCCTGCTGTCTGGGAACAGCTAACCTTCACTGGTATACAGAAAGTTGAATAGCAATAGCAATCTGGGGAAATCGCACAGGGAGACAGCCAGGAGGAGTGTACCTTTAGGTTTACACCCAGGTTATTCTCGTTAATCACAATGTAAGTCCTGTGTAGGAGGGACATGAGCCAAGTCTGAATTTTATTAAAGTATGGACCAGGCTGTAGTTCACTGACAGTAAAAACCAAGTGGAAATAAAGCTATATCTCCAAGTGCAAAGTTCATGCACTGCTCCAGACCAAAACCAGAACCTGCTCAGCAGATCACCAACTAATTCTCTGTACTGCGACATGTGTGCCTCACTTCCACACCAAGAGTCAACGATGATCTGTATGCCCCACCGCAACAGGGACAGCTCCATCTAACTGTCCCATTTCATTGGGCTACAGGGGTTTCCAGACACGGCCAGAGCGTGCGAATGCACAGTGGCTGTTGCACACGAAATACCGGGAATGGGGCTATCAAACCCATGGCATCAGGGAGTAGAGCAATTGAAAAGGTCTACTTGTCAGCATTCCTGTCAGAGCAGCACCATCAGGGATCCACTCCAGTTAGCCTAATGAAGACCAGAGAGGCTTTTGCAAAATGTGGAAACTTGCAAATTCCTCTCGTATTACCCTGACATCAACAGATACCTCAGCTCAAAACACTCAGGGGCAAGAACTACAATAAACTCAATATGGTTCAGTGAGACCAAGGGTCTTTAATTCCGGTCCTAGAGCGCTGGTCAGTCAATTGGACTTTCAATTCCAATTGAGCAATAAAGTAATGTACTGAGCTAATTATGTCCCTAGTTGAATCTCTTTGGCCTTCTCTTACCGTACTGCAGCTGTCAGTGGTTCTGGAACATTAAAATCAAAGAGTCAGGAGTTCGGAATCAACATAAGTTGGCAAGGTACTGTTCATCATTCTAAAGAATAAGATACTACTGGGACATGTAGAGACAAGCATTTTGAGTAGGTATGGGGGAAATGAAGCTTAAAAACAGGCACTTGGGGGGGAATGACCAACTGCATCATAAAGTAATCAATGAGAAGCAGGCTGACAGCAACCAAACTGAAGCCTCTCTCTTCCATCACTGGAGTACTGAATGCTTGCTTTTCCATTTCAGGAGTCAAGGTCAAAGAAATAATGCATTATTTCTAAGGTGCATCTGACAAAATAATTCAGCCATATATACATACTAAAAACAAATACTAAAAAAATGCATAATAATGTTTTTCCACAGTATTGGTCAATAATCACCCACCAATTGCACCCAAGATGGATTGCACTACCGTGTTTCCAAACTTAGAGAGAGAAACGCAAGAGTGCCCTTGCAAATTCCTTCATGTTGCTCTGACAGGAACGCATGTGTTCACTCTGAAAAGGTGACAACGCTAACGAAGCCAGGTCTGTCTAAATTCACATCTAGGAAGGTTGCCATATGCTTGATGAGTTGTCCTCCTTGTATAACTCAAATAATTTCATGTGTATACAGGTCTTAAAGAGGAGGTCTATACAGGCACTCAGTTGCCTGTTTTTATTGACAATCATTCTCTGGGACCTTTCAGAGCCTTTAGAAACAAGAGAGAGCAGTGAAGCATCTTTAAATCTAGCTGCATATTTCCCAGTCCATAAGTGAGACGTGTAATGCAGCCCACACCCAGTTAGGGTTAGTAGAGGTTAGTATTAAATCACTTCCTGTGAGGAATTTTGGGGGGGAAAAAAAACAGTAATTGTCTGCTGTAGTGCAATCTTTTAGACTATCAGATAACAAGTAGGCCTTTTAAGCTGAAGATCATCAGGAAGAGGTATCACAGACTGTTCCCTTCACTCACTTGTCACCCGGTATGGGAGGCTTCCTTATCTGAATTGGGGGGGCCTTGTTCTGGGCAGCGCTGACCCGCCCGTCAGGTTGGGTGTCCCTCATGGATACCTGCCGGAAGTCCCCTGGGCCCCCGAGACGGCTGCTCAAGGACAGGCGTGTCATTCCCTGTCCAGCATGACCCATGTGGTCTGGCTGGCGAAGGGATGTCCTCGGCTTGGCTGCAGAAGACGAAATATAGAAGGGGACATTATGTGGAGTGCTGGCACAGCATGGGCATACTCATAACTATACTTGTGGAGAACTGACACTCCTTATAATGTAGTTAATCTATCCATCCATTGTCTGTACCTGCTTCACCTATTAAGGTTTGCGGCGGGTTTGGAGTCCATCCCAGAAGCTAACTCCAAATTAAATGTCAAATTTCTGCAATAGCATATTTAAAAATAAAAAATACATTTTGAAATCTCCAAGAAAGGCAAAATTTCATTCCCACGAAATACCACACACTAGGGGTGTGCGATTTGACGATATTACATCGTAAACTATTAAAATGTGTCCTCGATCTGCCTTTACGGAGAGATTGTTAGTATTGCGTTACAGAGCACATTCTATTAGATGCAGTTCTACGGTACATACACGCATCCAAGGCTGTTTTGACAGTCAAATTCATTTCGACACACCAATCAACTGGTAATAGGAGCATAGCTAAAAGTATGTAGTGCCTTGGATTTCATCCTCTCTCATCCCAAGATGCAACGTGCAACATACAACACATTCCCTATTTGGCAATGCGCTGGTATGGACAACATGGAGGAGTTGATTCCTAAAATTCAACATTTGTAATATGGAACTTCCTTGGATTTTCCAAAACTGACGCGGCACAAACAGTGATTTGCAAAATGACAAACCTTTCTTACCACCTCAAAAGAAAACACCTGAAACAATGTTGATTATGTTTTTATTTTCAATTTTGTTACCTTATAAGGCTATATTTTTTGGTTGTACTGTTCAGTTGTACTGTTCAGTAAATGGCAAGAGAGTCTTAAAAACCAACATAAAAAAGAATCATAAGATCGTGATCCTGCCTGAAAAAAATTATTACAAAAAAAATGTAAATGTAAATTGCATGCAAGTGAAGGACCAAAAACACCTAAAAAGACAAGTAGTCATTTTAAGCAGCAGCACAAGATGCAATAACAGAGCACCAGCAATACATCACCTTTAAGAGCTGACAAGTTTTTTTTTTTTTTTAGAAAAAAAAAAACCATTTCACAGTCTGAGGCTGCAAGAGAGAGCATGAAATCAGCTGACTGCAAACTGTCAGTCCAGCAGCATCCCAGCAGTACTGCTGCTCTGTGCTCCCGTCGGCCCGGTGACAAGCTCAGACTAACCCCCCCTCCCAATATAAAAACACAAATAAATCGCCTCTGCCTGCCACGGTCCTACAAGTACTACCCACTGAAATGCTTGTTTGTTCACCTTCCCTCTGTGCACTGGGGCTGGCAATCAGACAGGATGATTTTACAGTCTTGATTTAAGAGCAAAATCGATAGCGCTTTCCAATGAACCACAAAAGCACAGCGAGGGACGGGGCAGCTTGGGCCGCCCCCAAACGCTACACTGGCAGACAGGCAAGATTCTCCCCAAAAAGCAGCAAACACAGACATCCTCCTTTTTGCTGCATCACACCCGATCGGAAATGTCATTACCAAGCTGTGTGATATCCAGGCAACAGCGACTGAATGGAGCATCTGGCCTCATACCAGAACTTTATTCATAAGTTCCTGTACATTGGCAAATCCCTCAAAGGAACATTGAAATAGGACAGATTCCTGTACTAGCTATTTTCGTACCTAAAGTTGCACCAGGAACTATTGCATAATGCACAGTAAATTATTAAGTTTGATTTTACTTCACCTGGAGGCACTATTCTGGCAATATAACAATGAAATTCAAAGTCTGGCATCAGTACCCCAGATAGGAATGTAAACAGTCACTCGCTACTTCCTCCTTAAAACTGCAGTCCAAGAAACTTCATATTTATAGCGTCAAGGTACAAATAAAATTTTAAGATGGTATAAGGTATGTACCAGTGTGATTAAGGTGTTGATAGGTTAGACCAGTGGTTCCCAAACTGGGGGGCGCAGAGGTATTGGGGAGGGGCGCACCAATGGGATAGCCTCAGGGGCATGTGCCACCTTAAAATAATCTCTTCACAGACTGGACGATTAAACAAATAAAGCAGCGCAACATTACAGTAACAATAAATAAACCACTAACTTACGTGTACTATTAGAGCATTTATGTAATTTATTTAAACTTTATTTTACCAGGTAAATTAATTGAAAACCAGTTGATATTCGGGAGAAATAGCAGATAACAATTTGGAACTTACGGGGATACAAGCTTCATACAAACGTCACGTTCTTCAGTCAATAAGGAAAAAGTTGTGTCGTCACGGACGCTGTTCCAGTTTGTTCAGCTGGCTGAGAGGTGCTGTACGATCTGTCTTAAGTCATCTTGCTCTTGCAAGGTTTTTGTACCACGTGACATGGTGACGCATGACGACGTTTTGCAGCGCCAGACAAAAAAATATAAGCACATCATGAAAAACGAGGTTTAAAATTTTCTACATGAAGTGCAGGGAGAGTATCAATTAATGGGTATGATTTAGTGTTGTTTCGTGCTATAGTATAGGCTGAAACCTGCGGTTATCATTAAAAACTAAATGCAGTAATCGTAAGACAAACTTTAATTTGTGTACGCCAATGAATATTAACAGGAATGTTAAATCTGCATTTGCATAATTTCAAATTTATGCTGGACTTTTATTTTTAATTGATTGCTCTTTTTTCTCCCACAGTGGAGAAATTGCACCATTTGTATTTTGTAATTGCATTTGTTTCGCTCAATTAGAAAAGGGGGTTGTATTTCAAATAAAGTTTGAATCTGAACCTGTGTAGTTTGAATGGGGGGGCTCAATAATGTTCCTATCTAGAAAAGGGGGGCCCTGCAGAGAAAGTTTGGGAACCACTGGGTTAGACAGACTTCAACAGTAGGACCTTGATTGATTAAGTACTACCAATAATCACTCATGCAGCACAAACTTAATGTTGGTACTGTTGCAATTGTTTTTACAGTGCAGGATTACATGCGAAGAATTTGTCTGACAGCTTTTTGGAAAAGCGATGTTGAAAGTCTCATCGCGGATGAGATTTTTATTAAGTAGGCAACACCTTTCCAGTGCCCCATTCCCAGATGTCTATAATGGATCACTAAATCCATCTCAAAGCCACACACAAGTGTCACTATGAGATGCATCACAGCGACAAACAAAAACTTTGAAGCATCTTTTAAACAACGGTTTAATTCTCCACCAGCTAACGCCCTGCGATACTTGTGCTGAGCTTCTGTGGAGTCTGGAGTTTGCTATACAGGCGTGGCAATAAAGCACTGGGATTTCGCACAAGCCCGTGTACCATAGCACAGCACTACCATGGCGAAAACAAGTGGATGCAGTCTGCAATCACTGCACTCTGGGCTGCATCCCATGCCAGTAATGAGGCTGAAGAGGATACATTTGAAGGCGTAAGAACTGCATGGGTCTGCCAAAACCTACAGCCCTTTCAGCACTCAATTCAAGTCATATATTTAGGCTTTTATGGACTTCAGTTCATCTAGCTCAAAATCCAATTTACAAATCTATGCTGAACCACTTCAATGCATTTAGTTGTATGTGCAGATCTGGATGCAAAAACGAGAGCCATCGCAGAAGGGATCCTTCTTCACAGCAGATAAAAAATAACTCATCTCAACCCAAAGTGCCAACTGCTACACAGCAGGCTCTTTTATCAGCTGATAAAGACACAACAGCATTTCAAACCACCCTGACTGCAGAATGCACTGACAGGACATTCCCAACAGGCAGGTAGCAAAGACATACGGTGAGCGGAAGTGTACCGTTCAACATGAAGGGTGTCGCTGGTTTCACCCTCATCTGGCAGTTGACAAGCAGGGGGCGGCCAACCTTCTTGGCGTTGCGTTGGCGGGCCACCAGCTGAGCGATGTGGGCCGTCTCCTTGCATACCGCCGCAAAGCAGACCACCTGAGGCAGGGGAGGTGAGGGGACCCTGGGCGTGTTACCAGCACATTGCCTTGCTGCAAATACAGGCCATCTGGCTTTGAAAAAGTGTCGCCCTCTGATCATTTCATGGCATTATTTTATCCAAACAAAACTTTATCTATTAGTAATGAGCATTAATTTAGCAACCTTGCCCAGGGGTACAATTACAGGGTGCTCCCAAAGACTTGAGCCTACAACCTTCTGGTTACAGTCCATTACCTTAACATACTGACTAAGAGAAATCATTACGCAAAAGATTCAACTCCTACCCACTGTTACTGCACTGACCAGACGGCAGGTTTTGAGAATCATATGGTCCGGCTACAAAAACAACAGACGCTTCTAAAAACCATCTGGATCACCGAGAGCTACAAAACACAATCTAATCCAGCATAACAAATAGTAGCCAAAATAATAAAGAGAAAGAAAGAAAAAGCTATTCTTCCTCTGCTATCAGCCAAATTAAGTCATACCTTCCAGTAGTATCTTAAGACAAGTTCGGAATATGGTGTGGTTTATCTGTCTGAGAGACAGCCATCTGCTGTAAGTTCAATGGTAAACTGTACCTGTACCATTTCACAACACCTCTAATGACTTTAATCACACCAGCCATCTGCTGATCGAAAACTAAAATGGTGCCTTTCATCAGAGTGCCAGCCATCAATTTCAGGAGGTCCCAAGCCAGCACATGTCAAGGTAGAGTATGGGGGTTGGGGTGTTCATGCACATCTGTATAAACCTCTTACAATAGTAGGCAGCAGAACTTTCTGGAATGCCAGAGCCTTCTGTTAAAGTGACCATGAGGGAACTGGTAAGGCCAGACAAACCGGTTATGTCAAACTGAGGATCAGCTGAATCTGGGTAACAGAATGACGAGCTGGCAAAAATACCAGTCAGCCCTGTGATCCCAACTCTGGACCAGAGCCGGCCCCGCTGGAGAACAAGGCATCTGATCTATGGTGACTCAGTGCCTGTCAGTCCAGTGGGATGTAGGTCCTGCTCACCTCTCCTGTCCGGCTACGTTCCATCTTGACCACCGACGGCATGCTGTTCAGGAAGCTGTCCAGCGAGGGATAGCCCATCTGCTTGTAAGGGATAAACTCGCCCGTCAGGGACTTGTACTCGGACTGCAGCCGTGACAGCGACACGCCATTCTTGTTGGACTGCAACACAGCCCTGAGCATCTTCTTCAACAGCTCCACATCCGACATCCTGGAGGACACCAACGACATCTCCGTGCTTAACATCTGTAATGAGCTCTGCAATGGCCACAATGGCTGTTAAAGGCTAGCATGGGCACTCTGTATTCATACTGATCAAGGCCTAGAAATCGTGTTTGTTAAACTTAATTTAATTAAGTAAGTAAATGTATATTATGCTCACTCTGCTTTATACAATTTATGTAATAAAATTTCAGTTCTATTACAGGTTTTGTGAATACCTCAGGATCGTTCTTTCAAGCTGCCCTGGTCCTTGCCCAATGTTTTATTACTACAGTCGACTAACTGCAATTTTTTTTTCCAGCGTCTAAATACATGTAATAAAGTTACTGACAAGTAATCCCAAGTTATTATTATTATCTACCACTCGAAAATAAAACTTAGGCTCGCAGGGGGTAAAGTTCCTGTGGACCATTAAGCTCAGTTTCCTCGTAGGAGCCCTGCAAACATCTTACACTCGGTTACAACTAATCCCACGTCTACACTTTTCAAACTTGCTTTAAAAAAGTTCTCAAATTAAAACGCGCAATAAAATAACCGCGCAACCGACTTAGCAATAAGCAAACTGCAGCATCGCCATAACAAAGTCTGTCGTTATTCTGTTAAGCAAGCCAAACAACGGGCTGTCATGGTTTATTTGTCAGTAATTTACCCCTTTATCTTCGAAAACACAGACTTTAATGCCGTCGAACGAGAATAAACAGGGGAAACGATTCACTTTTGTTTTTGGAGACGGAGAGTATTAAACTCCTCGGTGATCAGCGAAAACCTGTCGCTGCGTTTTGGCCTCATCCTAAATAAACACACATATATATCATTCCATTTTCCTAGGGCGAGACCAGGACCAAAATATTACATAATAGCGTGTACACGGGCGAGAAATGAAACTATACTGTAAACGAAACCGAAAATTGATCATTATTATAGCTATCGGTATTAAAGAAATCAGGCTTCGTGTGAGTCACTTGAAGCGCGCGGGCTGTCCATAGAAATGTCAGTTGGTTTAATTTGAATAAATTTCTTCTTTCTGGTTTGGTTTTTGCGTAATTAGTTAATTTGACCCGATTTCGCGGGACTGGAAGCCGGGAGAGACTGCGCCTTTACTGTCTCCCGGACGCTTCGCTCCGGTGTAAACGCAGCAGCTCCGGCGCTAAAAAGCGACGCGCTTAACGGTCAATATTCGATAAATAACAAACACAAGTGCGCTGTTATAAAAGAAAGGAAAATATCTGTCCGAGTACGGCTGGGTAGCAGCCCGCCGCCCTGCGCCTACCTGCCCCGTTCGCTCTGATCCACACTGCTACCCCAGTTACCTGCGCCGTGTAACTGGGGCACTCGGTACCGGAGACGCCAGCCTTCCGCCCTCCGCCTCCCTAATGCCGTCAGTCTGCGGCGGCGTCGGCGGTGCCACAAACGGGCGCGTCGGACCGCGAGCGGACGCGTACGTCTCGGTGATTTAATGCGGCGGCCCGTCCGAACACTTTCGCCAAACTTTCTCACCTGTGCTGGGGCGGCGAGGGAGAGATGCACTCCCGTCACTTTTGCTACGGTTGTCAGGTTCGCCTCGTCACTCGCCGCTTCGTTTGCCGTCTCCCCTCGCACTGCTCCGCAGACGCTCGCTTTGACCGATTCACCGGCGCCGGTCAGACCGCTGTGAAGTAGCCGCCAGGGCGCAGGCGCTGCGGCTGGGCTGGCACTGCGGCAGCGGGCGGCTGTTTGGGATCGATCGCGGCTTGAATTGCCGGGTTGCCAACTCTCGCGTGTCCGGCGTGACACGCATGCAGAAATCTTACAGCAAGTCTATATTATTATTCCATAATAAACTTAAAATTAGCCACATCAAAGGCGCTGGGGTAGTTTGCAAACCATACGGACTATTTGCAAGGTAAACTGTTACATACAGTACAAGTAAATGCGTGTATATCTGTGTGCGGACTGGTCTCGAATTGAAAATCTCATTCCAGCCATCTGACCAAAGTTGGCAACCCTAGAATGAACCACACCGCTCCAGCCCACAGTGCAGCTGAAAGCCCCATACCGTTAACCTTTGCGTAATCTCACTATGCTGATGACAACGAGGACAAGTGGAGAGCAGAGACGCTGTAATATCATCTCGTTAGTTTTAGGTTTAATCTTACCTGATTCTAATTAGATATATCCTGGGGTTTACTAAAACTTCAAGTTAGCAACTAAATTCTAATTGCACTTTTACCTGTAAATTCATAGCATTCAAACTCTTATCGGTGTATTCTCTGTACACACTTTATTGTTTAAAATAATGTGAATGACTTACACTTAATATAATTCAGCTTCATTTAGGCATAGCTGTGAAAATAGTTCTTCAAATCCAGTAGGCTACTTTACATGCGTACATTTATGTACACAGAAGAGAATTTTATCCCAAGCAGGGCTGTACAGTGACTTTTCGAGGGGTAGACGCCTCCCCAGTAAAATTTGCTGACTGGGGGGGTCCCTCAGTAAAATCTGCACGATCCAAAACGTACTTGGCATCAGGGGTGCCATGGGGGGGGAGTTAGGATGACTCCAGGGAACCTAGAAAATTTGGAAAATAACTGGATTGGTCTGTACTGGGGGGCCCAATATGATATGCCTTCAGCAAGGTCTGCAAACTAGTCTAGTGGGTGCTCTTCTCATAACTCCATGAACAGTAACTGAAAAAGAGTTTTAATCGTATTGATGCTACTTCATTCATTTTATGTCATGTCTTCTTGGACCCATATATAAAATCTGTCAAAGCCTCCACAGTTACCAAAAACCAGAGAGATCTTTCAGTGAAGTGCTATTTTATGTAAGGTGGCAGACTTCTCCAAAAACCCTTGGTTTTCCAAGACAGAAAGCTCTGATTGAATGTTTAGATGGCCATATGTAACTCACTGATAAGATAAAGCACTATAGCTATATATGCAACTATGTTAAATCATAAAATATTGTATATTATAATAAATATCTCTAGAAAATATCCATCTACATTAGATTAACATAAACTAGAAGGCAATATTCAAATGATGAAAGATTAAATTGTGATTTATGGTATTATATAAGCAGAGATAAAAATATGTCTGCATCACATAGATGGAATAAAAAAAATCACTTTCTGTCACAGTGAGGAAAGAGAGTGTAGGACCTTATCTTGACTGTAACTGCACCACATAACCCAGTCTTTACCAGCACAATGAGCCTTCACCCTCTCAGGAAGATTTCAGCTGCACAGTGTAGTCAATTACGCAGTCAGCTCTGCTGATTGCTTAGATGTATGTAAGACCAATGGCATCAGTTCATAGCATTAGTGTATTAACAATAATATCAGGCACTTGTCATTCAGGCTACAACCTTGTAAAATAACACATAAATAAAATATTCAATTCTACATATTTATATGACAATGAAATCTGTGAGTAGTTTGAAAGCAAATATGAAGAAATTTTCCCGTTATCAGAGCAGGTAGCTGCTGCTCATCCTCTACACCAGTGTTTTCCAATTCGGTCCTCGGGGACCCACAGCCGGTCCACATTTTTGCTTCCTCCGTGCTCTCTACCAAAGAGGCCACATTTTGCTCCCTCCCAGCTCCCTGCCAAACAGTCCACATTTTGCTCCCTCCCAGCTCGCTACCAAACCGGCCACATTTTGCTCCCTCCCAGCTCTCTACCAAAGAGGCCACATTTTGCTCCCTCCCAGCTCCCTGCCAAACAGTCCACATTTTGCTCCCTCCCAGCTCGCTACCAAACCGGCCACATTTTGCTCCCTCCCAGCTCTCTACCAAAGAGGCCACATTTTGCTCCCTGCCAAACAGTCCACATTTTGCTCCCTCCCAGCTCTCTACCAAACCGGCCACATTTTGCTCCCTCCCAGCACCCTGCCAGACAGTCCACTTTTTTGCAAGACAGATCTGTCAGTCAGGCAAAGGGCATATATATGACATATACAGCAAAAACGTGGACTACCTGTGGGTCCCTGAGGACTGGAATAGGAAAGACTTCTCTACACCGTCAACTAGCTTTAAATGAACACTATATGTCAGTTGTGGCCATTATTTTATGTAATCAGTGATGACTAACTTCTTTTCTGATATAAGAATATTAGCCAAATATTGTCCTGCAAAAGTATCAGTAAAATATGACACCTGCCTCAACAGCGCCCCTTGCTGGTGGGGTTCTCTATTGGTAGAACGACAGACTGGCTAAAACCCGAACATAGATGCATCTACCAGGTGAATCACAGAGCTACGCTCAGCCAAATACATTTATTTAAAATTGTTTCTCTACATCAAACAATTTAGACCTAGGTCTACCAGCAGAGCTGATAATTCAACAGTCAATAGTCACTTCTCACTGCACAGTGAGAAGGAAACAGGGAAATACTACCATAGGCACTGATAGAATTATAGGGGCCCACAGAAAGAGGGGCCCCACAGAGAGTCGATGGGCCCCATCACGGGAGGATCAGCTATCGGTCTCTTAGTTTAAATTACCGATGCACATCGCATTGCATTATGGACCCCCAGACACCAAATGATATATGTGCCCTCTACCTGGACTTGCAAATCTGTCTTGCGCAATGTGTCCAATTTTTGAGTTCTCTTTTTTAATGACAAGGCTATAAAAGTTTATATTGCAGGGATATTTCACACAGATACATGGTACATCTGTAACATTTAACTGTTAAGGGTTAGAGGCTTCATTTGTCCACATGGACATGTGTACATAAACGAGGAGATGCCCCCCCCCCCCCCAAAAAAAAGAGAAAAAAATCTGGCACAGTGGCTATTATTTGAAGCTTATGCAACTGATCGTAGCAATTATTCTTAATCAAAAATATACAAAGAAGTGCCCTACATAATAAAGTGTGATTACATGATTAGAAAAGAATAAATATATAACAAATAATTATTTTCTTTGGGAGTACTTGTTAGTATCCATGAATTCATTAATGGATAATTCAGATTAATAAGAACATAAGAACTATACAAACGAGAGGAGGCCATTCGGCCCATCGAGCTCGCTTGGGGAGAACTTAACTAATAGCTCAGAGTTGTTAAAATCTTATCTAGCTCTGATTTAAAGGAACCCAAGGATTCAGCTAATATAAGGGTGTAATGAGTACCAAGTTCCACATGCCATTTGGAAAGTTGCTCTGGTTATAGCCCACAAAAGGCTATTCCAGTCCTGTATATTTTGTGTTGTACAGTCCCAGCAGGTGGCCAGACTGGTCCTTTGCAACATTCATAAAGAAAACATGCCAAAATATAAGAAATCAGCACATTTGTGCACCTCAGACAGCAATGAAAGGTCCGTTTTAAGCAGCCATAGCATTCCGGGCATGCTGATGATCTTACTCACTTCCCCAGCTATGGATCTCCTGTCATGGACTCAGCTGGAGCACAGATCAGCGGCCTCGTCCTGTTCCAGGCACCCACAGAGCCTCTGTGTGACACCACAAATACAGGTATGGCTCTTCATCCATTTAAAGTAGCTGCTTTTTCAATCAGGCACCCTAAGGGCAGTCCCCAGTTCACCTGAACAGCATGCCTTTGTACTGTATTACTGTATTGAAATTAACACAAGTAGCCAGAGAAATCAGCACAGAGTTGGGAAGAAACATACACATCACTGGGTCCACATTCGGTCCTGAACTCTAGAGCCGTGACAATCCATGCTGACATTCTGTCTACGTATGTGCACGCTACATTTATTCATGAAAACAGAACTCAGAAGGATTTATTTTTCTTGTAGCCTATTGTGAGAGAGCTAGTAAACTGTCTGTGGTAACATCTAGAGAAATAGAGAGGTCATTGTAAAGTGCCTTTTATGACCCAGGGTGGGCTGGCCAACTCATCTAAGTAATATAAAGCAATAAACAGACCATAAATCAGGGGCAGCCAGTCCTATCCACAAAGGGTCGTTATGTATGCAGGTATTTGGGATAACCTTTAGGTCAGCTGGTCAAACCCAGATGTGAGGCCTCTTCAGCCAGTCAGTCCTCTAATTACCTGACCTCCAGCAAAAACCCACATACCAAATGGCCCTTTCTGGATAAGATTACCCCCCCCCCCCCCCACCCGCCATAAACAGGGCTTCTTTACAACTTTCACAATGATTCCATAACCTTCTCAAACTCCCCTCTGTGATATGTGACCAAAAGGACTGGTGTTGTGTTTTTTATCGGAACCCTGCAGGGGGTCCAGCCTTAGTCGTAACTTTGATGTTGCAACAAAGACTGAATCTGAAGATCTACACAAGCAGCTTCTAACTCCTGATTTGACAGGGAAGGAAAAAAGATCACAAAAGATGCGTCATGATTCGTTAATGATGATCAAGCATGAGATCAGAATTTCACTTGCGTTATTCATTACTTGTTCCTTCAGTAGTTCATAAAGGTTTACATAACAGATATAGTAACAAATATAGTACTTGCTTGAGATAAAAGATGTGATTCTTCATTCATTAATGATGATCAAACTTGACCTGTTTGTAATTAACACTTAGTTTGTGGTAAATTAATTCCTAAGAAATAGCATAATACTACTGTACGTTACTTGTGTCCCCTCAAGTAAAGTGTTACCAGTTGAACATCTCAATCCGATATAAAGGGTATCACGACGTGGACTATCAGAACTCTCAAGGCAGGTTTTCTTACTGATACCGAGATTGCCGTGGTCACGACCATAGTTGGAAAGGTATGCAACAGAAGATAGCTGACAACAAAAAATGCATAGATCTACGGACAGTGTGATTGTTGTTAAGATAACTGTCTGATTGTAATTTCCAAACAAGTGCTTTGTGGTTTTCGTAATTATTATTAGTCTTTTTATTCATATCCTTAGTACCATTTTTAAAATAAAAAATAAACCTTCACTCTTCATAACCCATCGAATATTCCTTCATCCACCTCTCTCTGTCTGTCTGTCTGTCTCTCTCTCTCTCTCTCTCTCTCACACACACACACACACAAGTTTGTAATTATATATTTGTGGGGACTCCCCATTCATTTCTATGGAGAAAACTCTAATCCCAACATGAGGACCTAACCCCTACTGTAAGGAAAAGTAGTAAAGATGCCCCAATGTTCTTGGTTAATCATTTGAATACAGACAGTGTTAGCAAGTTATGATCATGGGGGAAGTCAGGGAGAGAATAGGGGTTCCAGTCTAGGGTGCTAAGGAAGATAATTCAATTGACAGAGGCCAGAGAAGTGGCTGAGCTACCATTTGCTCTCACGGGAAATCCCCGTCCTGTCCTGTCCCGTCCCTGCCTCAGGATCCTCACCCTCCAGGGGATCACTCTTTATATGTAAATTCACTCACAACACCTACACACAGCACCTTGTTGGGGGGGGGGCTTTTGGGGTATAAAGGGGGGTGAAGAACTGCCCTTAATTTGTACTTGAGCTGCCTTTCAGTACCCGGTGTGTGTCTACACTGTATTACATTATATTATTTTTTCTGTTCAATAAACCACCGTTTTTCTGAAACTGGTACCCATTACACCCTTATATTTGCTGAAAATACTATTTACACGAAGTGGATAGAGTAGAATAAATGGACTAATGACCATAATAACCCAATGAAATAGACATGTTCAGTAAAATGTGGTATAAATAATGGACTATCAATACACACCACTTGATTTTCAGACTATGTATTTCTATACACCTTTATTAAAAATTGGCACTGTGTATGTGTCAGGGTTAGTCCCTGTTGTCCCATTCTGTGTCCCTTCCCCATTTGGCCAGTAGGCGTTGCTGGTCATCCTGTCCTATGTGTTGTCAGTCTTTCCTGTCTTCCTCTGTTCCCTGTCAGCCATGTGAATCCTTCTGTCCTTCTGTTCGAATCCCACCTCTGTATTTGTTCCTAGTGTTTTCATTTGTATGAGTTTTTCTAGTTCCCGTGTCTGGTGATTTTCTTGTATTCTGTTTTGGTTTCTTGCTTTGAGCCTTAGTTTTGTTACTCCCAGTGTTTAGATTCTGTTTTTCCTGTTTTCTTGGTTAGTTCATGTTTCCCTGTTTTAGTTCCTTTGAGTTAATTATTAGTTTCAGCTGTTGCCTGTTTTTGTGCCTGCCCTTCTGTGTTTACCTGATTGCTCGTTGCCCAGCCCCCTCCTGGATTGGTTAATTGTCAGTCTCACCTGTCCTGTGTTAGTCTTGTTACCCAGTTTTAGTTTCAGTATTTAAGTCCCTGCTTCTGTTCAGTTCCCCAGTGGTTCGTTGATTTTTGAATATTTGTGATTCTATAGGTGTTAGATGTGTGTTTTGCTTACCTGACCTGTTTTTGTTATTAGTCTTTTTTTATTCCCATTAATTTTTTGACCCCTCGTGGTCCTTTGTTTTGTTAGTGTTTTCAGTTCATTTAATAAACCCCGTTTTTGTCCTTGGAGCCGCAAGTGGATTGTCTTCCATTTGTGCCTGCACCATGCCTCGTTCTCGTGCCTGACCCGCCCCGTTCCGTGACAGTATGTTCACCACCAGTGACCGTAATAGAGCGACCGCTATTGGACATGAAGTACACAAACGAACATTCAAATGTTAATTGCGATTCCAAAGTAATTTGGAAAACCAATGGGCATGGAAGAGTTATCAACTCAAAATGCTGAACCGATGTCTCGTTAAACAGAGACCGCCACTTTTCGTAGATTATGAATAAGATTTAGCACATATAGAGAAAGGGTTCGAAATGCATAAATGATCGGTCTGCATCTCTGCGTGTGGACATCTAAAGCCTGTGATTAAAAACTACCTGGCTTGCTTGTTGAGAGCTATTACAGCCGGAAGACTGCGCATGGAATATACAGCTAACTTTAATGCACTAACAGGATTATCCTGGGCAAGCCATTTCTAGTTAGGGAAAGTAATACACCGACTTCTTCCATTTGATTGAGCTAAATAATGTCCTTTTGTACGGACGACTAATAGTATTGTCCTGAGTAGCCCTTAACATATTACACCGAATTTTACCCGGTTAGCAAAACATACCGAAAGCCATTTTCGAGCACATACGATCATACAAAATTTTACCGATCGAGCACCTGCACCCCCCAAAAAGTCTCTGCAAAACTCTGGTTAAGAGTATAGCGTATAAAGCAAGTTTACTGTGCATGGTTGACAGTGTTTGGCAGGTGTACTGGCCTCATAACAGAGAGCAACGTGGCATTTGATTATGGCGCACATTTGCCGTGTTTCCACAAACTTATGCAATATCTTACCCTTTATTTTCATCCAGATTTGCATTAATTTCTCACTGAGATCCTGTATTGACAAGTGAGTTGAAACACTCCATAAAGCCTCCTTCAGCACATCCCAAAGACCTTCAATGAGGTTAAGGTCACAACTCTGAGGTGACCAAGTCATGCGTGAAAATGATTCCTCATACTCCCTGAACCACTCTTTGACAATTCGAACCCAATGAATCTTGGCATTCTTGTCCTGGAATATGCCCATGCCAACAGGGAAGAGAAAAATCTGTTGATGTTGGATGGAGGTGTAACCTGGCCATTCAGTAGATTCAGGTACTCAGTTGACTTCACTTTATTGCTGCATAACGTTGCTGAGCTGTAATAATGATCCAATCATTGGCTCTTAAGTATTTGCTGATATAAATTCAAATGGCGACCTTTTTTTTGGCCGAGCAGTATATTAAATGTATAATAAATCTGATGAGCGAGTAAATAAAATCTGTTCTATAATAGAATTATTAATGCTGAATGACAGACTTTGCATCCACTGAGGACCGAGTTAAACTGTCTGTCTTGCAACTGAAGATGCAGTGTAATCACTCTGAAGTAATTTCTTGAGTTTCTGAAAATTTCTGCTCTGCTGCATACTTTGGATGATATTTATATATTTCCTGTGATCCACGATTAACCGCTGACAGCAGAGTACGTTTAGCAATCTAATCTCCCACTGTCACGTGTTTCTCTATGATATCTGCAATTCACTGAATTGTCAACAGATGTCTCTAAGCATGCGTAATACAAACAGCTAAACAAAAAAAATTAATTTCTCCAGTTAATATTATCAATTAAACAAAATGTGAATTTTTTAAGTACGTATACCCAATATACATCTTGTGAGGAACCACCTTTATGTCAGATAAAAAACTATAAGCTAGACTCCTTTATTACCGTGCTTTAGTCGGGTTTACTGCGTGCTGACAGACAGACTCACAGCGTCACCTAGTGAGCACGAGAGTGAACAGGAAATTACAAATAGGAATTACTTTACAACATCACACCACAGCACACAATCAGCCCTATAAGAAAAAAACACAACTCTGTGAGTCAAAGTAACTGGAACCAAAAATACCATCACAGTTAGTCTTGCTTTTTTTTTTCTTTTTACAAACTTTTTATAAACTCTTAAGTACCTAACAAAAACGGAACAAAGCACATGATTCTGAAGTCAATATGCTAACAGGGGCATGCAGTTGAACGGACCTTCAAGCCCAAGGCGCATGATCCTACGTCATCTTTACGCGCCTTTAGCTGAAGGTGGGCTGCAAATGTGTTTCTTGACAGTTCATAGCTGGTGGATTTTAACGAATTAAATGTTCGATTCACTTAATTAGCAAACGTCTGAGGTTATAAAGCAAATCTAAAATGTGAGTATTCTGATGTTTTAGACATTTAGTTCGATCTTTCTTTTCCTTTTCCACGTTACTTAAAATTTTATTGAATTGTACGATTTTATCGACTGTCATGTTCCATTAAGTGAAATGAATCTTGCTAGTTAACCTCTCCGAAAATTAAAGCTCAACACGTCTGATTTAACATGCGTTTTATTTTGACCTCTATTTTTTCTGCGTCCTCCTTTTATTACATATGTATGCTATGCTATCAATTATACCTTAAAGCTTAACATAACCGTTAACGTCCGCATCTTTTGAAGATCTTTTGTTGAAGGTTTTTGTTGAAGTGTGACAGTATAACTTGTATATATTTTGCTGCTATTTTATCTCTAAAGGCTTAATGTTTCTCTGCATAAAAGGAAAAAATGTTAACGCAGCAAATTGTAAGGATTTTAATCGGTTTGTTATTACATATTACGACTTTTTAAAATACTACTGTTATTTCAATACTTGTTTTGTTGACATAATATCCTGTAGTTCAATAATCTCACAATCCTTTTAGCACAATAAATGATTGTGTCACTTTTCAGGACTCCAGCACCTTTGTATGCAGTTGTGTGTCATAGCACAACCAGATTGGTGTTAGCTGCATGCTCAAGGACCTGCCATGCTCGATGGCTGAAAATAAAGCCCCTGGTCACAAGCTCCACATACGCATCGCTGACCAGCCGACACAGTGCGTTGGGCGAGCGGGGCAGTGAAGACCACATGTGCTACCGCCGCACCGCAGATGTGCTGCATCTACCGAGCCGCAACCTGACCACAGGCCAGCCCGGCTGGTACGAGAGCATGGCCAACTCCCAGCCAATCCACCTGACCGAGCAACTACTGGTGACAGTGCAGCAGGCCACTGGGCTGCCCTGGTGGGCCAGCATTATCTGCACCACTGCAGCTTTGAGGACGGCTGTCACCCTCCCTCTGGCAGTCTACCAAATGGTCATCATCGCCAAGGTCTGTGCTGCATGTGAGAGCTGGACAGGACTTAGAGCAGGGTTATTCAACTCACGGTCCTCGAGGTCTGAGCACTGCTGGTTTTCCAGCCTTCCTTTACCTGTCAGTCAGGTGTGAAGCCTCTGACCAATCAGAATCAGTAATTATTAAACAACTACCTGGGAGAACTGAAAACACGGCCTGGATTTGGAATCGAGGTCCAGAGTTGAAGAACCCTGACTTAGAGGAATGTGCAGTATGTCTCAGGGCCTTTTGTGTTGGGCGTCCAAACAAAGTTCTGGTGGTGGGGTATTTTCACACCATGTTGTAATGTTTAGTCAGTTTACTTTTTTAATATGAATGAAGATGAAAGGTGAGAATCTATGCGCATTGTATTTTTTCCCTTGTCTCTTATCCTGGTCCTTTTTATTGTTCTTAATTCTGTGTTAAATTACCCTTGACACTTTAATGTCTGTGGGAGCCAGCGACTGAATGCTTTATATACATTATATGGAGAAAAGTATTGGGACACCTGCCCAATACACCTACAGGAACTTTTATGACATCCCATTCTAAATCTATAGGCATCAGTATGGAGTTGGTCCCCCCCCCTATGCAGCTGTAACAGCTGCCAATCTTCTAGGAAGGCTTTCCGCAAGATTTGAGTGTGTCTGTGGGAATTTTTGCTCATTCGTCCAAGTTCTTCCACACTAACTCAACCAACCATGCCTTTATGGACCTTGCTTTGTGCCCTGGGGCACAGTCATGCTGGAGCAGAAAGGAGCCTTCCCCAAACTGTTCCCACAAATTTGGAAGCATAGAATTGTCCGAAATGTTTTGGCATGCTGAAGCATTAGGAGTTCCCTTCCCTGGAACTAAGGGGCCTAGCTTACCCCTGAAAAACAACCCCACACCATAATTCCCTCCTCCACCAAACTTTACAGTTGGCCCAAAGCAGTCAGACAGGTAATGTTCTCTTGGCATCCACCAAACCCAGACTCATGCATCAGACTGCCAGACAGAGAAGTGTGATTCATCATTCCACAAAACACGTTTCCACTGCTTCAGAGTCCAGTGGCAGCGTGCTTTACAGCAGTCCATCCAAAGCTTGGCATTGCTCTTAGTGATCTGAGCCACGGAAGCTCATTCCATTAAGCTCCCTGCGTACAGTTTTTGTGCTGGTATTAATGCCAGAGGAAGTTTGGAACGCTACAATAATTGAGTCAACCAACAGAGCGTTGGCAACTTTTGTCAGGGCAAATGACAAAAGGGTCCTGTCACGCTAATAACCAGCCGCAACAAAAATGCCCAATCTCCTTGGTCTGTTTTTACTTCCAGTTATTTATTCACCCGAAGGATACATTTTACAAAGCGAAAGTAACCCAGACACCAAGTTAGCACTACTGGTCGTGGCAACGACCGGACAACCACGGGCAATATCATATGGAAACAAATGCTGCTGTGCTCCGAGAGATCCCCCTCCAGCAAGCCGGGCCCCCTTTAAAAACACCGCACCGGCTGGACGGCCAACCGGAACAACAGGCGGAGTCATCGATCCTCCAATCCGGTCCCGACACGTCTGCCTGTTACAAGGGAAAAATAGAACACGCGCGAAGAGCCCAGAGCACCCCCACTCTCATCCCAAACCATGCGGGACGTAACACCCCCATCACCAAATACAACATCCTATGCAAACTAGCTCAGACATGTACGCCGCGCGAGATAACGCATCCGCCAAAACATTATCGCTGCCTCGGTTACATCTTATCTCCAAATCAAACCCCTGGAGATACAACGACCATTACATAATATGCTGGTTGGCGTTGCTCATGTGAGATAAAAATGTTAACGGGTTATGATCCGTAAAAACCAAGACAGGAAGCGAGGTAGAGCCCACATATACTTCAAAATACTGCAGTGCAAGCAACAGAGCCAATGTCTCCTTCTCGATGGTGCTGTAATTCTTCTGGTGTTTTAAGAACTTCTTTGAAAAGTAACAAACAGGGGTGGTCTATACCACTACTATCCTCTTGTAAGAGCACAGCACTGGCTCCAGTGGCACTGGCATCTACTTCCAGCTTGAATGGCCGTTGAAAATCAGGAGCTGAAAGAACAGGGGCACTACACAGAATAGCTTTTATACAGTCTGGCAATCATTAGTCCACTCAAAAGTGCTAGATGCACCAAGCAAGTTCGTAAGGGGTAAAACCACATCAGAAAAATTCCTGCAAAACCCGCAATAGTATCCAGCCATCCCTAAAAACCTGCGGAGTTCTCTTTTTGTAGTAGGAACTACAAAATCAGCCATAGCCTGGATTTTAGCCAAAACAGGGCGAACTTCGCCGTGACCAACCTGCTTCCCTAAATAGGAAACGGTGGCTTTTCCAAATTCACACTTTGCCAGGTTTAGAGTAAGGCATGCAGACGAGTAAAGACCACCTGAAGATCCGTAACATGTTCTTCCCAAGTGGAAGAATAAATCACGATATCATCGAGATACGCTTCACAGCGAGGAACCCCAGACAAAACTATATGCATTAGACGCTGAAACGTAGCAGGTGCATTTTTAAGCCCAAAGGCCATAACCGAATACTGCATAAAGTCGTCGGGTGTGACAAAAGCAGACATTTCAGCTGCTCGAGGTGTTAACGGTACTTGCCAATAGCCTTTAAGCAAGTCCAATTTAGTCACAAAGCGAGCTGAGCCCACCTTGTCCACACAGTCCTCCATGCGAGGCACTTGCTGACCCCATTCTGTTACTTTAAATCAGGGCTGCTCATTCCTGCCCCTGGAGATCTACCACCCTGCCGAGCTTAGGTACAGCCCTAATTTAACACACCTGATACAGATAATCAGGCCCTTCAGTAGCATGTTAGTAGTATGTTGTATGGAGTATGTAGTATGTTGAAGCTAAGTTGGCTCTAATACTGAAATGCTACTTGCCTGCCTGATTATCTGTATCAGGTGTGATAACTTAGTGCTGCACCTAATCTCTGCAGGGGGGTGAATCTCCAGGGGCAGGAATGAGCAGCCCTGCTTTCCATGGTCTGGCACTTTGTGGCTGAGTTGCTCTTCCTAAAATCTTCCACTTTGCAATAATATCACTCACACTTGACCGTAAAATATCTAGCAGGGAAAAAATTTTGCAAACTGACTTATTGCAAAGGTGGCATCCCTTGACAGTACCACGCTTGAATTCACTGAGCTCTTCAGAATGACACATTCTTTCACAATTGTTTGTAAACCTGACTGCATGGCTAGGTGCTTGATTTTATTCACCTCTGCCTATGGTTCTCATTGAAACACCTGAATTCAATGATGAAGAGGTGTATCCCAATACGTTCGTCCATATAGTGTATATACAGGGGCCACAATTTAGACCAAGTAGGTTATTGTAGCCTTAGTCTTTATAGGAAAATACATTTTTGATCCATACGTGTACAGTTTGTGGGTGGCTGTTGTAATGCATCTCATTAGTGGTTGCCTGTTGCTTTTGATTAATCTTTTATTTGACTTGTTTTCTTCTCCCGCTTGGATTGTTCTAGCAATGCTTTGAGAAAGTTACTACTGGGTCGCCAATCAGAGGGTTCAGACATGTCTCTGGAAAGAATGAACTCCTCTCTAATGGATGCTGTAGTGTTGCCTGTCCACCCAGCATCCCCTCTGGCTCCTTTGCTTACTTTTCGGCTGTGCAGAAGTATGAGAGGCATCTGCAGGAGGGACGGGAAACAGGCTTGGTCTGAGTAAACACTGACCCCCTTTCCCCCCCACCCCCGCTTGTTCAAGGCCTTCAGCTGTGGGAGGGGATGTTTCTGGCCTCTGTCCGTGCTGTCCTTCCGTGGGAGGATTCGCTGCAGTCCCCCCCCCCCGGCTCTGTTCTCTGTACAGTGTTCCGCAAGAATCCTCCTGACAGAGATTTTGTAGACAAAACTGTATCTCCCTCAAGGCTGCTGGTTTTGAATTGTTTTGCTAATTACTGGCTAAACATTTTAGTAATGTCTAAGGACACTCACGTCATTTTCTTAAGGGGAGACTGAAACCTCAGTCTCACACCATTGTCTTTAATCTTGGCTGTGTTATCCAGTGAGGTGACGGGGTGCCGGACTGTACTGGGACAATGCAGAACTGTAAATGCTATATTGCATTGTCAGTTCTGTTGAAATGTAGAATCGTGACCCCACTTAAAATGCTTTTGTTTTACTTTGCAGGATGAAATCACAATAAAAAATGATTTAGACAGCTGGACCATAGCAACATTAGAGGTTGAATCAGTCATGAAAAAGAACTTGATTAATTCGGTGTGATGTTTGGCAAAGCAGCCTGGGTGCTCTGCCAGACTAAATAACCTCTTCCACTGTTGCCTTCAGCTAGGTTGAGGGTCTGCAAGTGGAGATCGCAGGACTGGCCAAGCGCCTGAGCTATGAAGTCTCCATACGGGCAAAGCAGCAGGGCTGGTCGGAGAAGACCTGTCGGTAAGGGCTGACTGCTGCTTCAGAAGGTGCTGAGGCTGGCTGATTTGCAGTAACCTTCAGAAGGCTTCAGCCATCTTTATATAGATTGATAGAACCCTTTGTCCAAGTATCTCCGTTCTACTCAAATTATGTCCCCTAGCTGACCTAATTGTGATACTTCCTGGATTGGAATGGCACCCAGAACCAGCCCAGTGCCACGGCTGCCCGTCCTTCCACCTCAGGCTTTTCAACCCTCATCCCTGAACCACCAGGTACCACTTCAAGAAGAACCTGCGGCGGATCGTGTCTGAGCTGTATGTGCGGGACAACTGCCACCCGTTCAAGGCCAGCCTGCTGGTGTGGGTGCAGCTGCCCATGTGGGTGAGCCTGTCGCTGGCCCTGAGAAACCTCAGCACAGGCCGGGCAGGTTCTCCGTCAGGTGAGCCTCCTCTCTGCAGCTTCCAGGTGTCTTCAGCAGGGCACAAGAACCTCCTTCCATACTCAGTAAGGATAACTCTCACCAGCAGCTGAAACAACAAAGATCATCTTGTTGTACTTATATGACACTGTCATACGCACATATCACATCTCCTGCCCTCCTGGTAAATATAGTAATTGAAACATAGTTGGACACTGACATTTCAAAGAATTGGACAGGGGACAGACCAGTTGTGGGTACCAATACTGATAAACCAAAAAAAAACCTCTCTTCCCTGCTTACTTGGATACAGTAATCTGTGTAACTGATAGGGAAAATGCTCTCTCAGCCATCCAGGAGGAGCTGGCAGCAGGGGGCGCTCTTTGGTTTCCAGATCTCACCCTCCCTGACTCTACCTGGGTGATGCCTGTGTCCCTGGGGCTCATCAACCTCCTCATTATAGAGGTGACGCCCCTGATTGGCCAGTACTCTTCTTGTTCTGGCTGATAGGCTGTTTATGTTTTTTCTAATATGAGTGAATATGTTAAGCATGTCCAGCTAACAGAAGTGTCACCATTTTACTGACTCTCTAAAAGAGGTTTTTAGTGTAGTCAAGCCAGAGGCTTTTTAAGATTTTTTAAATTTTTTTATTGGAATCTAATCTTAAGCATCTTAGATGGCTTTAACTATTTATAATGTATTAGTTATTTAATCTTTAATCTGTCTTATATTGAATATAACCCTAGCAGCTGGCATGGTGTTAAGTGTCAATATAACAACAGTGTCACTTTAATTTAACTGCTCAGTTAGTCTAACTAGTTTTTTTTTTTTTTTTTGTAATTTAAAGCTCACCTTATGTACATTCGGTTTTGTATTTGTGTGATCAGGCTTTTAGTTTTGTTTTTTTTCCCGCCCACCATCAGATGTTTGCTCTCAGGAGACCAGAAGTTTCTAAATTCCAGAAGTTTGTGACAAACTTTTTACGGGGGATCTCCGTGGCGATGATTCCCATCGCTGCCACTGTGCCCTCGGTAGGCCCCGCAGTCCCGTCGTGCACATCACCACACAGAGCTGCTCATCTATCGTACACATCACCACACAGGGCTGCTCATCTACCGTGCACATCACCACACAGGGCTGCTCATCTACCGTGCACATCACCACACAGGGCTGCTCATCTATCCTGCACATCACCACACAGGGCTGCTCATCTACCCTGCACATCACCACACAGGGCTGCTCATCTGCCCTGCACATCACCACACAGGGCTGCTCATCTGCCCTGCACATCACCACACAGGGCTGCTCATCTACCCTGCACATCACCACACAGGGCTGCTCATCTACCCTGCACATCACCACACAGGGCTGCTCATCTACCCTGCACATATCTACAAAACAGCGAGTGGCAGCGCTCGATCTCTGAGATGGCAGGAAAGAAGTTGGAGCACTGTAGAGCTTTTATTGGTTCTCAGCCTGTGCCTATGTGGTTCGATACTCCTTTCATTTGAACTAGACCATCACAACTACTGCTCCAGCTGCTCTGATGTTCTTACTAAAGAAAAAAATCAAGTCAACCAAGCAGGTAGAATTACCAGCTCTGACCCATTATTATAGTTTTGATTTATTAATTTGTGCATTTTAGTTTTTATTGGTTTTTCATTTTAAATAAACTGTAACAAAACATTCATAGTTTCCATGAATGTTCATAATTCCAGCTGCAACATGTTACTGTTTTCAATGAGTGCTTCCCAAGTAATGCCACCAACAGCTAAATAATTTTTTAAAAACTACCACCTGTCTACTAGTAATTCACAAAATGATGCTTCGTGAACCATTTTCTGTACTTTTTGCCCCCACTAGATGGTGGTCTCTGTCCAAAAAACGGCACGAAGCATACCCCAAAGCAAAACGAGCGCACCATGTAGTGGTTTAAATTTTTTTTCACAAAGCTGTATTTTGTCCATCACTGCTGTCTACCACTCTTTTATATAGGGCACTAAATTGTATAAATCTAATTAGCATAGAGTTGATTTACTGTTAATTTACTGTATCATTTATTATGCTGGTCTTACCTGTAGCAGACTGTCTTGTACATGTGTCCTGATTTCTGTGCTCTCCTCTTTCCCCACAGTCCATGACCGTGTACTGGCTAAGCTCCAGCTGCGTGGGACTGGTCCACAACCTGGTACTGCGCTCCCCGCGGTTCCGCCAGCTCTGTCGGGTCCCAGCCACTCGCTCAGATTCAGACACACCATACAGGGACATGGCTGCTGCCTTTGTTGCAAAATACCTCAAGTAAAGCAGCCTCCCACCAGCAGGGGGCAGTGATGACCAGACCAAGAACTCAGGGGATGCCCTGCAAAAAGGACCTTCTTATGGGGTGCTCCTCTTAGTTTTAAACTTGATTGGGTTCTTTATAACTAAGGTGCTCAACAATTAATTCTGACCTGGGTTTGGTAACATGGCCAGTCAAGATTTATCAGTGGCTGATCACCACCCACAGTCCCATGTTAATGGCTAATTCAGTCCAGCCTGATGACCATTTGTGGTTGCCATTATCATCCCTGTTTGTGCACAGTAATAGGATCTATCACCTAAATGTTAGGCAGTGGACTCCAGGCTAAGGGCCTGAAATTGAATCTTTAAAAATATTACATTTGAAAAATAATTTAAATACCTTGTGAGGAATGTAATTACTAAGTGTTCATACTGGTACGTTGGTTGAATTTAGTGTGATTTATGAAAGTATATCTAATAAAATTACTTTTTTTTTCATGTGAATTGATTATTCCCTTTTTCACACAACCAATCATGAGATCGTTTTTTTTGTTCACTAATTGAAATATAAAAGCATTTTTCATATGCAACTTAGTGATTAAATCAGATGTTTTGTGATTCTCTTTAGATGTACGGATTATAATTTGTGTAAAATTTTGCATGTCATATGTTGCAGAAACCTATTATGTATACTGCTGCAGTTTAAATATTAATGGCGTATTTCTAATGGTACAATTATATACTGTAAATACACGATAATAGCATGAATGCCGGTGTTATGCCGAAAAAGGTATCCCTGCCGTAGAATGCATGCCTGTCTCTAAATGACCGATTGATCGCTGATCTGAAACGAGTTGAGCTACTTTGTCGAGTAAAGGCTACCGTAGTGCTAATCAATAGCCCCCCAAAACCCGTAAAACTCTAACCCTAACCCCCAAAAAACCTCTAAAACCCTAACCCCCAAAACCCCCCTAAAACCCTAACCCCCAAAACAGCCCTAAAACCCTACCCCCAAAACCCCCCTAAAACCCTACCCCTAACCCCTAAAAAACTCCTGACCCCCAAAAAACCCTTAAAAGCTCAACTCGTCGGAACACCGGCATGCATTCTAAGGCAGGGATGCGTTTTTCGGCATAACACCTGCACTGTGTAACGAAATGGTGAAAGTCTGTAGGAAGCGGAGGCGTTTTCTGGGCGGAGTTGAGCTCATTAGAAAGGCGCGGTTAGACAGGACCCTTCGGCAGATGCGGTCCGCTTGCACCGGGTAGCATAAGCGTTGAGGCGGATCGACGAGATGCTGGGACTTATCGCTTTAGCGGCTTCGCTTACTTACGTAGCAGCGGCATCGGCCGAAATTCGGCGTAACTGTGAGCCCTGCGATCCGAGCCTGTGCGAAGCCCTCTCGGCCGGAGGATGCGAGTTTGGGATATTGTTGGACTCCTGCGGATGCTGCTCCGCCTGCGCGGCCGGGGAGGGAGAGAAGTGCGCAGGACGCGGATCCGCGCTCCCGCGATGCGCGCCGGGGCTGGAGTGTAAGAAGAGCAATAAGGGTAAAAGGAGCAAGCTGGGCGTGTGCGTGTGCAAGAGCAGCTACGAGGTGTGCGGCACCGACGGGGTCACCTATAGCACCGGCTGCGATTTAAAAGCTGCCAGTCTGAAAGCTCAGAGTGACAAGCTGCCCGAGATCAAGGTGCAACATAAAGGAAAATGTTATCAAGGTAAGGTCTTGTATGTTACCTAATATATTTATTTCTTAGTGTTTATATTCTGTGACATCAATTCAAATCTTTTTAATACATGTTGTCATTAATAGATTATGTTACGCCTAATATTACGAATTATTAAGTTAATCTTAAACTTTTAAATGTAAATATACCCAGAGTATTTTCGGATTGTCTTACAGCCAATCATAAGAATTTGATCTAGAGGCGAAGACAATTTCCGGACGCCAGTCATTAGTTCTCTTACTGTAAAACATGCCATCTGCTAGCGTGCTGCTTCATACATGGGGAAAAAGTTTCTGTTCCCAGTGAAAATGACATGTAAGTCAGTGGAGTGATCTCTACAGGGTATCTAATGAAAGGTGGCGCTTGGACTGGGTCACTGGGTCACAGTCCCGTGTGGCCGTGAATTTTCCTGGACGCTGAAAAGGAAAGTTATTAGGTCGATTACAATTTTCATATGGATCACGTGTTATATTAATCGTGCAAATACTAACGTTTTCAAAGCCACGATAAACACACTGGGGATCGCCTTCTTTTTTTAAAAGTATCTGACAAATGCCGCAGCCTTTTGAAATGTATATGAAGTATATAAGAAGTACGTAAAGATTTGTGATATATTATATTACAAATGATCCTGCACTGTAAAGCATAACAGACCATCATACCTTAGCTAATGACGACAACATTAACGTGTCAGTTCACCAGTTAGCAAAATACTGATGAAAACTACAGCGGTTTGGAGTTATTCACTTTATTTTATAGTGTGTGTTCCCTGCATGGTTGTCATGAAGTGCTTAACAAAGCAGTTTCACTTGCCGACATGCAACAGTTTGGGGTGACAATAGTGTAAATGAATAGTTAATCAAATAAAAGACAGCAGGGGAGAGGAAACAAGACTCTTTAGTTTGATATAGACAGGCAGTTCTGTAGATTAGGACCCTTGAAGCTGAGTCCTTTACCATCCACCATTGTTTTATTTATGTGAAGAACTGCAAAAAAAGGCCAGGCATACACTGTAGATGGAAAAATATTTACTGTACATCAAAAACAAACCTGAGAAAACTGCCGGCAAAGTCCTGAGACAATTAATAATTGTAGTTATTAACAGCACTGCTCTAGTGGCAGTAGCTATTTCCAAACTGGATGGCAGACTTTAAATGTCCCCCTGTGTTTACATCAGTTTATTGTGGATCCTCTGGTTTTCCGCTGCTGTCTAAAAACATGCTATTCAGATAAATTTATGAAGTCTATCATTTTTGCGTGTCCTGCCTTGTACCTTGCTCTTTCTTGGGAAAGTCGTTGCGTCGTTCATGGATGCATGTAGGGATGGATAATTCTGTTTTCTACTATTTCTAGTAATAATATTAACAGTTATAATTAGAGACATAGTTATCATGAGTTTTTAAAAGTCTAAGTAGTAGGCACTTTGGAATTTGCTGTGCCTTGGCCAGCGAGACCCCAGTACCTGATTTTTTATAGACTAATTAACCTACTTCCTAAGGAAGTCCTGTATGTCTTGTATGTCTGTCTTTGTGCTTTACACTTTGTTTTTCCACCAGGTGTGAATGTGACTCATTTCATTCCACCAGATGCAGATAGCTTGTTTTTAGAGTTTGGTAAACACCCTTCCTTTATTCTGCTTGAGCTGGCTGCCTGTGTCCCTCTAGTTCTGTGCTATTTCAAGTCAGAGAGTGTCATACAGTGAATGTAAACAGAAGTACATGGTGCAAGATTGGCTTATTGATGTGGGATAAGCTGAAATGAGAATGCACTGGGTATCTCTTTTGGTCCTTCTGCAGACCTGGACAGACGTGCTGTCTGAAATTCCAGCCTGGAGGGATTAGAGACCTGAAAAGGATTTGATTGCTGACAAAACAGCAGCATCTTGCTTGTAGACACAGCGTGGGCTGTTAGTGTAGAGCAAATCCCATAGTCTTTAGCTCAGCCAACAAACACATGATTCATCATAGCCCCCTAGACAGCATGAGATTAGCCAGTAAATAGGCTCTGTGAATTAAAAAATCTTTGCAGAAGCGCATTCCATGAAAATACCTACTGACATTTCTTACTGCCAATATTGAGAAGACAAATTTCCCTTGAACCTTCTCTGAACAGAAGATAAGGCTGAGGGTTCACAGATTAAGCTTTCAGAATTCCATTTCTCTTGTTGCAGCTCCTGTCATTGTGACGGCTCCGGGTGAGATCTGGAATGTTACTGGCTCACAGGTGTACCTGAGCTGCGAAGCCATTGGTGTCCCAACTCCTGTCCTTACTTGGAAAAAGGTACGTATCCAATGGAGAAGAAGGAAGCTGGCAGAGTAGGCGGGCAATGTTGATGGACAGCTATATGGGTCGTGTTCGCTTGTTGATTTATTTTTAAAATGCATTTCATTAGAAATAGACATTAGACTAGTAATTTTAAATATTTATATCAAAGATTAACTTATCAGTGTCTAAAAACTATTGCGGCTGTTATCAGGTAACCGCTTGAAATGTGCTTTTAGTGTATTTGTGTAAATAAGATAATAGTGCAAATTGTTTAAGCAATGATATAAAAGATCTGATTGTGACATGACAGGGATACAGGGATGCTGTGGACAGCGGCATATACATTGTCTGGCCTCCATTATGGAACAAAATCTCAGTGATTTTAAACAGTACAGCGTTTAAAATTCAAAGAAAGAGAGAGATCATTGACATTTTTTGGAAAATAATGCTTGGGAAACGAGGCAAGCAATGCATACCCTTGGGGAACTGGAAGTCAAGTTCTCAGATTATCAGAGAGAGAAAACTCCCGGAAGGTCCCCTCACAGCCTACAAGGGAAGTGGCAGTGTGGTCAGAATGAATCTGGGGGTGTGAATGGAATGGAATTATGGAATGACATTAAGACCAAGTGACAGGAAACAGAATGGGGCCCAAATATACTATAATAATATGAGCCCAAAGACCAGCCTATGTAAGAGTAGGGTAAAAATGAACTATATTAGATGCTAGCCCAGCCAAAAGCTGGAATCTTGCCTTTTCCCAGACCTGCTAGATGAGAGAGACTTAAGAGACAAAACTGTAGGTAACTGCTCCACAAGGTCCAGAACCAACGTCAAGAACTTCCAGCAGGCACTGTGCTGTCCTATGGCCCACTGATCTCAGATCTCTGATCTCTATGGCCCACTGATCTCAGATCAGTGCTTGCATTCTCCACTTTCTCATAACAAAAGGGGTCTAGGAGCATCATGTTCCTACAGCTCCTTCAGGGAACAAAAGCAGGAAGGGGAAGGGAGGGAACAGGACATCAGAGAAATCGCCGCCTTGACACAGTGGAAGGTCAGTCCTCTGTTTCCCCGTGCGGAACAATAGACAACGGAACTTAGACGGGACTCAGACTTAGACGGGGATTTATAACCCTCATTCTCTCATATATCTTTGCTCTTCCGCACGGAGTAAATGCTGACAAACATGAACTCAACCTATAAATGATTCAGTGTATCCCACATATTTCACGTTTAAGCTGCGCTGTGTTTAATTAGACACTGCTCTAGGGAAACTGTCCATCTGTGCCTATAATGTAGCAACGTGCTGCTTTTGTTAGTAAAGTCAAAGATGACTCTACATCCGCTGCTTACAGTCTAGTGCGGGGTAGCAAACAACAGGCACTGTGAACGGGGACCACAGCTGGGAAAAATATTTAAAAATAAAAGTAAACTTTATAGTCATCTCAGCTATATACATGTATTCAGTGAGACGGGACGACGTGGATCCAGTTTATACAGTTTGCAATAATAAAGGCACATACAAACAAAGAGAAATGTAAATAACTGCAATAAAGACCAAACAAGAATTTTAAAAACATGCAATGAAGTACAGAGGATATTTTAACATTCGGGAATTGTGTAAATGTTGCTTCAGCATAGTGGAGGACAAATGCGAGTATAATGCAAAGTAATTGTGTGTGCATTTGTGTCCATACGGTCAGCAGTATTTCAATATAGTATATCGAAAAATACCCACAATTCCCATTGATGTTAAATCCTAAGCATTGTCCATTGATGAATGTTTAATAGCCAGTCTCTATATTGTCATTCATGGGCAATGGGGCCTCTTTTCTTTCTGTTATGAACCACTTAGATGTTCTCCAAAAAGCTGGAAAGAAGCAAAATCACCACATATCACACTCGCGCTCTCCTTTCATCTCTCTGTGCTCTTGTCTGGTCCAACAAGAGGATACAATCTTGAGAGGGTGATAAACATCTATTCCTCGGAAGGACAGATTGTCCTCAGTGAAACTGTATGTGTTCCAGAGGCCATCTTGTTTTGTTTGGTGAAGAACTGCCTTTTTTTCCCCCAGGTGTCTGTCAATGGCGGGAAGGTGGAGATGCTTCCAGGTGACCGGGAGAACCTGGCTGTCCAGACCAGGGGGGGGCCCGAAAAGCATGAGGCCACCGGATGGGTACTGGTAAGTGCTACTGGTCAGCTGACACCCAGGAAGGGCCTGAATGGTAACCACAAAATGAAGTTCTAATGTAAACTCTCTCAGCTGACAGTTGTGAGCGTCGTGTCTGTTAAGCCGTCCCTTGGGTTTGCCAAGATGAGTTGTGTGCTCATAGCAGGCCTTGTATGGGTTTGCTGGTGTTTCGGTAGGAATGTAAACACCAGGCTTCCATGAACAGGCAGTATTAGCCTGAGTGACTCACTGTGGCCTGCTGCTGTTTGCCTGGGACTTTGGCACGGCATGTCGATCAGACGCACAGCATCTGTTCGCGTTCCTTCAAGTAAGCGCGCGCCTTTTCAGGTTTCTCCGCTCACGCTGGCGGACGCCGGCTCGTACGAGTGCCACGCCGCCAACCCCAAAGGCGAGGCCTCGGCTACTGGTGCTGTCCATGTGGTGAAGTCGTTGGAGGACATCCCCACCGAGAAAGGTGAGCATGACTCGGTCGTTCCCCCCCCCCGGGCGTACCGTGGGGCCAAAACACGTCCGCTCTTGCATGCCTAGATCCCAGATGGTGCCGGACGGGAGCCAGACCCTTATCAATCATGGAGATGGCTGTCATGACAAGGAGCATGTTTTTATTGCTGCGCACGCTGACATACGCAGAGCTCAGCTCAAAGACAGTATACCCCCCCCAGCCTTAATGGAGAACACAAGCATCGGCTCTGTAACTCATGCCTTCTCTAGATGACGATAAACCAACACTGTAGAGGAGTGGTGTCCAGTTTTTCTTGAATTTTAAATTATTTATATGCAATTATTTGATCAGTAAACCACATTATAGTGGTATAAATATATCAGGTATAAATAGGAAGGTATTTGACACAATAGAGAAATTTTACAGACATTTGCATGATCAGACAGTAGGGGGTGCTGCTCGCAATGACCAATCATCCATCAGTTTGCTTGATCACATGACTGGCAGCCCGCTGACCCACTCCTGTGTGCCTCCACAGCTAAGGATGACGAACTGTGAAACGGCAGGGAACGTGACCATGGGTGGGGACAAACGGCAGCGACCTACGCCTCTACTCACGCACAGCTTCTTGGTCGTCACATCCCACGCTCACACACTCAGTCTGCATCTCAGTCCGATGCAAGGCCTGCTACTTCTGAACCAAACGCACATTTTTATCATTTACTTAGTAGTTCTGTTAATGCAGATATGTATGCTGGGAAGATGATGATCTGACTGGATAAGGCAGAGGAATGTCCTCACCAAGAACAGGGGCTTCTGCAAGTAGGGATTTGTGTAGGAATGTGCAGGAGTCCAGGTTTGAAAGGAGAACAGGTTTTCAGGTTGGTGGATGAACCCCCCCTTTGCCTTTCAGTGCGGTGAGAATTAAATGGATACACTGTATGGATGTATACTGTAACGGAGGGATGAAATGGATGCTTTTGTCAGTTTGGGTGGATGTAGCTCAGAAAATGTTAATGGTGCTATTATGGCTTTTATAACGGTCTGCATGGCCCTTGTGGAAAGCAGATCCTATTTTACACATTACCTTTAATTTTCTTTATTAAAACCACTTAAATTACTACTTATATTTGCAACACTTGAATAAATATGACCTACTAACGGATATACAGAGTATTGCACACTGTATATTGCTTAACTAATAAAATGGACAACTGAACCTGAGCAGGAGTGATCACTTTGGAGCGATTAATGATTGAGAGGAAAGACAAGTTAGGTGTACTGGGTAAAATAAAGTACCGTTAGCCTGTCCTAATAAAGATCACTTACAGCAAATTTAAAAATGAAATTTTATTACTTTTCCCTCATATTACAAAATAACATTCTTCTTGTTCTCTACAACAATGACAAACACTGTAACAACACAGATGAGAACAAGAACAGCATGTAGCTGCTGGATTCCATGTTCAGTCCACCAGTGCTGCGCTACATACAGCAATATCTGCCGTTGCTCATTTACAGTGACTTATATTCCACAGCCTGGGAACGGCGAGTCCTCTAGGTGGTCATCATTCGCGGCGCAATGCTCATGGACATCAGCTCCTGGAAGAGCAGCTTGCAGGCGTAAGGCATCCTAACCAGAGAGATCTGGAAGGAGAGGGGAGCCCGGTTAGCAACATTAGCGTCCATCTTTACCGAAGCTACATCCAGAGGCATTCTGGGTAGTGCCGACTGAACGTAAAAGCTGAACGTTTGGCGCAAACCTGAGTTTTGTTGCGGCAGCCTCGGCACTCGTAGGTGTGCGTCCGCGTGTTGGCGATGGCCATCAGGCCACAGAGGTTGCACACGTGGACCTGGTAGGGGTCGGACGCCTCGAACAGACGCTCCCTGAGGAACTGCGCGGCGCCGTGGGCAATCTGACAGTCGCGCTCCATCTCGCCAAAACGTAGTCCGCCGTCACTGTGTGCAAAACGGTCAGAGGTTTGCAGCAGGGGCACCAGGACAGGGCCGTGACATTGATGTACCCTCCCTAACGACACGATCAACAGCACTGCATAACAGCCATAAAAGAAATATGTGAAGATAAACCGCCTTTTCCGGGGGCAGTTATGTTCCTTAAAGTGAGGATAACCGTGTCCCAAAGAATCTGGGACTGACCGAGATCGACCCTCCATGGGCTGTCTGTTGAGGATCTGGACCGGGCCGCGGGCACGCGAGTGAATCTTGTCGTCCACCATGTGCTTCAGGCGCTGGTAGTATGTGGGTCCGATGAAGATCTGCGAGGTGAGCTTGCGACCCGTGAAACCGTTGTAAAGCACCTGTGATGGGGGGGGGGGGTTGGAGGGATGGAGGTTAACATTTCAAGTGAGGACAACAGGGACACACCACTAGTAGAGATGTAAGTCGAAAACACAGGGGGGAGCTGCTTGCCTCATTGCCTCTCAGGTGATAGCCGTACTCGGACAGCAGGTTGGAGACCTTCTGCACGTTAACGGCGTCGTTGAAAGGCGTGGCGTCACCAATCTCCCCCTTGTTTGCCGACACCTGGTCAAGGAGGAAGAAGTCATGCTCAGGAGGACTAGAAACAGTCTGGCAATTGGAACGTCGATTTTCATACAGGTCGTTTGAATCGTCAGTCGGGAGATGGCACCTTGCCCTGCAGACATTCGATCAAATGGCCGACTGTCATTCGAGAAGGGATGGCGTGGGGGTTGATGATGATGTCGGGGGTGATTCCCTCACATGTGAACGGCATATCCTAGTACGGGGACAGAGTGTGAAACAAAGAAGCCTGTCAGGATCTAGTGCAAACTCAAAAGATCATTTTAAACCATTTCCTTCCCCATCAGAGGCTGGTCTTCATTAGCCTAGCCTGATATCCACACTATAAACTATCTATTCTTTATCCTCTTGCATACATACTTTATGGACTTTCACAGCCCATGGAACATCATGCTTTCAACAGGCCACTTACCTCTTGCCTGTACTGGATACCACAGGTACCCTTCTGTCCGTGACGACTGGCAAACTTGTCTCCGATCTGAGGGATACGAACAGACCGCACCTGCAAAAATAACCACCAAACGGAGTTGGCACAGCTCAATAAAGTACTACTCAAGCTTAGCTCTGCGCATGTTAGCATCTCTCTTCCATCATGCAGAACTCTGTACTTTAGTACAAAATTATTCAAGACATTTAGGAGAAATTTTACGGACAGTTACATGACCAGACAGTAGGGGGTGCTGTTCACAGGAGGCATACTACAGTCACTGTAGAAGCGATGGCCAATCATCCATCAGTTTGTCTGACCACATGACTGGCTGACCTGCTGCTGTGTGCATCCATAGCTAAGGATGAGGCACACGTGACCACAGGTGGGGGGCCCCACGGCAGCCCTGCCCCCCCACAGAGGACAGCAACCTCTGCCTTTCATCACACACAGCTTCAGGGTCTTCACTTCCTCATACCCACACTCACACACTTAGTCTGCCTCTCAGTCCGATGCAAGACCTGTTCTTCCTCTCTTTACCAAAAACACACTTTTCACTCAGTTTCTAAAATCTATCACAAAACAGCAGAGGAATGTCAGTTCCAAAAAGTACAAAAATGTTACAGAAATGGCTTCTACAAGTAGGGATTTGTTTAGGAATGTATGGAATTGCAGGTTGGAACCAAAGGTGTCTTTGCCTTTCAGAGCAAAAGGATATACTGTAGAGAGGAATGAAATACTACCTAACACACCTGTGACCCAGATTAATGCTTTTCTCTGTTTGGATGGATGTATGTCAGATAATGCTATTATGTTTTTTTTTTTTTTTTTTTTTTTTTTTTTTAATATAAATAATTTTCTAAAGCCTATTGTAGAAGAAGAAAATAAAAACCAAACACAGAACTCATCTGCACGTAAAAGGTCACAAAGTAGATGTGCGTGTCTCTAAGGATTCCGGCATTTCGTACGGGACAGTCCTCCTCCCAGGCATCAGGGCTCACCCTGATTTTGCAGAACTTGTAGCCTTCCTGGTTGAGCGTGACCATGACCTGGTCCACGATTCCGGTCTCGCTGGTACGCAGGAAGGTGCTGCAGTCCCTCTTGGTGTAGCGGCGGTTCGTGCTATCCAGCTCGTCGTCGTTCTCCGGCAGCGTCACCGTCTTGCCGATGATGACGTCCTCGCCGGAGACGCGGACGCCCGGCGCGATCAGGCCGTCGTCATCTAGCTTGTCGTAGATGGCATGTCTCATGCCTGCACATGAGGGGAAGGGGTTAGGATAGATAAATCTCCCAGGAAGATAATCTGCAATTCAGTCACCTTGGATACTCGATTTTAATGCAAGATGCAGAATGTACAACTACATATTTTTACAGCGTTTATTTTGTGATTCACATCACATTGGTGTTAAATAGACTTAGTAGTTCAATGACTAATCCAATGGGTATTTTTGACCCTGGAAAATGCACCTTCAGAAAATTCTTTCTGACCTTTAGTTCTTGGTTGAGCTCACCTTGGCAAGTTTCACGTGTAGGCTTCTCAAACACTTCTTCCTGATCGAAACCCTTCTTGGACTCCTGTTCTTTGTAGGATCGGTAGAACACAGACCTGACAGTATTGGGCAAAATGAGGCCTCATGAAACGTCTGCTGTTTTTTAGACCGTGCTCTTGTTTTGCCCTGGGGCATGCACAAGTCATTGAGCCTTACCTTTGAACAAAAACAACAAGCACACACTACACATGCAAAGCTATGTATGCACTCTCCCTTGTCCCGAGCACAGGGAACTCACCGGAAAAATCCACGATCCACAGCGGAGCGGTTCATGATGACAGAGTCTTCCTGGTTGTACCCAGTATACGACGCAATCGCCACAATAGAGTTGATACCTATAAAGGTTAACAAAACATCTCAAAAGTTGTCTTTGAAAGACGCGGAATAAGCACTGAAAATTCAAAATGGTCACACAACTGGGTTTCTGGCCCAAAGTCTACCTGTAAGAACAAGGCAAACCACTGTTCCACTTAATCACATACCATCACATTGTATAACAAGTGTTGAGTCACTCGGCAATGCTGGACTTTAAGCCCTTCCTGGTGGCAGATCCTTACCCGCTGGGAGCTCCCTGAAACGCAGGTACTCCATGGACCGTGTGGTCACCAGGGGTTTCTGTGGGTAGTACAGTACGTGTGCCAGCGTGTCCATGCGCACGTGGAAGTTTGTGATGTAGACTCCCATGGCCTGCTTACCCATGGCAGATTGGTACGTGTTCCTGGGCGACTACATGAGGGCAAGAACAGGCAGAACATGGTCTTAGAACCTGTACGATGTCCAGTCTGAATGTGTCAACTGTTATTATTCTCACAGAAACACAAAATCGATCAGCGTACTTTTTTTTTGTAAAACTATCCTCACGCAGCTATTAATGCATGAATTTCAATGTTCCTTCTTCCTTACAAATCAGCCAGAACAGACGAATTGGGACATGGTTGCCATGGAAACAACCTGAAGAACTACAGGTGACTTACCTGATTGTGGTCAGGGAAAGGAATGATGGAGGCACAAACGCCCAGGATCATGGAGGGGTGGATCTCGCAGTGGGTGTAGGTGGAACAGTAAGCCACGCCCTTCTCCTGAAGGTCATCAGGGGTCATAGCCAGCATCACCGTCTCCTCTTCAAGCGTGTCAATGTACTCCACCACGCCGCTGGCTACCAGATCCTGCCAGCTGCAGTTAGGGGTCAATCAGTCCCCGCGTTAGCAGAAGTGGTAAAAGCATCAAGCAGCCAATCAGCTTTAGTATAGCAATTAAAGTGCTACATCTCTTAGAGATTTTTGTTTCCTCTCAAAATACCATCTAGGTGTCCTGATATTTCCTAACCTAAGTCAACAAGAAACTTCACAAGTACATACAAATCACTCTGGATACAAGTATACATAATTCTGTTATTATGCAAGTTTCCAAAACATGATTTGGCATATAGCAGAAAGATTTCTGCATGATGCAAATCTCACTTTGGCTTATGATTTCACCCCTGACATGTTGATAGTAACACGTGCCGGTCTGTGGAGTACACTTGACAAACAGCGCCATCTAGTGTCCCTCGGCACACAGTGGCAGCACACCTGTAGTTGTTGTACTCCCTCTCCTTCAGCTGGTCGATGTGTCGCTTCTTCAGCAGCAGCTTCTGCTTCTCCACGATCAGAAGCGGGCGGCAGATCCTTCCTGCGTCCGTGTAGATCCGGATCTCCCTCTCCCGAATGTCCCGGATCATCGATACCTAGGATGATGGACAGGAAGGAAGGAGGCAGCTGAACTTAGAGAGATGAGCCCAGAGTACTCTGGACAAACTACGTCCATGTCCACCTCCTGTATATGCAGCCCAATCAAAGCCAGTGAATTTAAAGCAAGACAGGATAACCTCCAATCCACAAAGGTTAGAGCTGCCTTTACATTAACTTACTCATAAACATGTATTGTGGGCATTTCCAAGACAACAAACTGGGAAGGACAACTTAGTATGACTGTTCTACCTCTGAGACAATGATGTCCATCTGCCGCCTCAGTTTCCTCAGTGTGTTCATCAGCTGCTCAGGGTCTTTGTGAATGCCCACCCAACATCCATTCACAAAGATCTTAGTGGCACTGTTAAGGGAGAAAAGATCATTCATAGCTTTCAAAAGCAGAACTTTAATCCAAAAGCGTAAATCTAAAGGAGTTAGATATTCCATTATTCTGACTATACTCATTCTTCCTGTTACTCTGCTACTGAATGCTACTTGAGGATGCTGCCCCCTGCTGGCCATGTCTATACTCACTCTGCAATGGCTGCTGGAGAGATTTCTTCCAGATTCTCCATGCTCCACTCTTCCAAGAACTCAAGGATGGGGGATGGCTGGGAGCCCACAGAGATGTAAGCCATGAGCGCCAGGTTCTTCACCAGTCCCACAGCGTGACCCTGGTGTGTGGGGAATGCAGGAGGAGACAAAAAAAAAATTAAGATAAAATAATTCCATAATCAGTGTTAGCCCTAAACAGACCTTTTAGAGCCAGTAGTCAGGGTGCCGCTCTGGCGCCCCCTAGCCTACCTCAGGGGTCTCTGCGGGACACACCATGCCCCACAGTGTGTTGTGTAGCTGTCTGGGCTTGGCCAGCTTGCCATCGCGGCCAATGGGGGAGTTGACTCTCCGTAGATGAGACAGGGTGGAGGCGAATGTCAACCGATTCAACACCTGCAGATTCACAGAGAGAGAGAGGGATTGGACAAAATGGAAGATTTTCACAAGCAAACATTCGTAGTCTTCTGGAAGGTAGTTAAACAAAAATGATCTAGTGTACTGGCCACTCAACACCTTTACAGTAGACTTGCTTGAGAAAAATTATTCCAATAAGCATAGTCGACTCTAGGCTTTTCTGTCAGGGAGTGCAAGGTGAGTCAGCCAACCAGGCATTCATTACAGGCCACGCTAATCTGAGCCACATAGAAAAAAAAACCCAGTAAATTCATTTACAACAAATTATCATTTAACATTGATGTGACTTTCCTAAGCCACATATTTATATATAACTTTACAATACAGAGATCCATCAGTCACTGTGCAGGTCTGGCGGTCATTTATGTACTATTTACATCTGTTTGCACGGCGTTTACTTTGTTTGCACTATATACACACACTGTCTTTGTACCTTGTCTGTCTAGCAGTATATGTATGTTTGGCTGTGCGCCATGTTCTTGCTGTTCTATGCACCAGAATTTCCCCCTGAGCTTAATCTACTCAAATAATCGGTATAACTGAGCCTCTTGCTCAGGACAGAGCGCTCGAGGGTCGGGCTGGACTATGGGGGCTTGAGCAGACAAAAAAAAGTCAGAAGGACTGATGCAGTAAAAGTACACTGCAATGCTCAGTCAGTACCGGCAGCCCACACAGAGCTCTGTGGCGTTACCTGAGACACCCCAGCCCTGGTCTGGTGGGCCTTCTTGACGTCTCCCCAGTTCCCGGTGGCGAGGGAGTACTTTAGCCCATCAGAAATGATGCGCGTCTTGATGGCCAGCTCCAGATTAAAATCTTTCCCTCTGTCAATGAACTTCTGGGCATAGATCCGGATTTCTTTTAGTAGATTTTTAAACATTCTGAAATGAAAATGTATAAGTTACAGTTAATTGTGACTTTTCACCATCAGCAGCACGTGTTGCGCCAGTCAAATCCAGAGACCAGGCAGACCGTTTCAAGCAAATACCCGCGAAAGAGGAATGCAAGCAGGGGCCCGGCGAGATCCAGCCTCTTGTTGCCGTAGTGATCTCTGTCATCCAGCTCACGCCGGCCCAGTGCAGCCAATAGGAGTCTGTGTACCATGTAACTAAACAACAGAAGACAACAGCTTCATCAATTATTCCCGCAGTATATGAACTTGCATTATTTACTGCTAAAAATCAAGACATTGATCAAATTCCTTGAATATTAAAAAATGAATTGTCCATTCCAATTCCCAAGTCTGCGCGCAAACTAATCGTCCTCTACAACACCATTTCGGATTGTGCTTTTTCTTCAAACACACACCTCTACAAATTAGGGTGAACTAGTGATGGACAAAATGACACTCCATAAACCATCTGCTGTATTTTTTTGACTCCACTAGAGGGCACTGTTCAAAAATGGGCAAAAAGCATGCATAAAAGCAAACCAAAAGCACCATCTAGTGGTATTTGGTGAAACAGCAAATGTTTCATGAAGTGTCATTTTGTCCATCAACTAAGGCTAATTATTACCATCACATCCTCCTCCTGCAGAAACACCCTGTTCACACCCTGATACAGAAGGAAGGCGAGGCCATGTTTGCCAACATCCAGCTCACCCTAAGAAGTAGGCCTTCTTCGTCTCGCAGAAGTCGCTGACGCCGACGTGGGGCAGCACCTCTTTCTGCAGGACCTCCTTGGCATACTTGATTCTCTTCTCCTTGGTGACACCGGGCTTGGCGCCTCTGGACCCGATGAAGTTCAGGGCCACGTTCTGCTCCTGGATCACGAAGGCTTCGTCTAGGGAGGGCTTCACCTGGTATGGAGAGGACCGGCGTGTGAAACATCCCTGCTGCCACGCAAGGCGACCGTCGTCTCAGCTGACATTCTTGACGATTCAGCGCGAAGACGCATACCATCTCCATCATCTCAGGATCATCAAAGTCATAGATGATGTGCTCCAGAATGTCTCTGTCAGACACGAAGCCCAGGGCACGAAAGACTATGATGATAGGAACTTCCTGCCTGATGTAGGGGAGTGTGGAGACGATCCTCTGACCTATGGCGCTCTTCTTCACACCCTGGGTATCAGGAAGATCAGCCGTTACACCGATACAATAGGGAGACTCTGAAAGGTTATGATTTTTTAATAATCAGCAGCCATCCCTGAGCATGGTGAAGTAAAATGTTTGTGGCATGCAATTACCCTCAGAACTTGCCTATTGGCAAAATAAGAGATAGAGGTCACAATCTCTACAGTGCAGTGTTTCCCAATCCGGTCCTCAGGGACCTGCAGACAGTCCACATTTTTGCTTCCTCCCAGCCTGCACTGTCTAGCACAGAGCTAGGAGGATGCAAAAACATGGACCGTTGATGGGTCCCTGAGGACCGGATTTGGAAACACTGGTATGGTGCCCCAAAGAACTCTGTAGCTCAAATGATCTGTTCCTGCCGGCAGAAGCCAAAACACTCCTTCGACAGGGCCCACAAGCCTCACCTGGCCGCCTCGGGCCATCATGCTGACCCAGATGGAGCTGGTAGGGCGGGAAGAGTTCTCCAGACAGGAGCGACACTCAGCCGTGTAGGCGTACTTGGAGTCCTTCTTGGCAAATACATACACTGTGTTTGTGGCCATCTTCTCTTGGGCAATGAGAACCTATAAAGGGAACAGGCAAAGCTTATAATGCTGCACAGTTACATGCACAGTGCAGAAATACAGGAGCAAAATACAATGTGATTAGCACCAATATACAATGTGCCTGATGAGCAGACACACTGTCCTGGGATATTATGGCTCCAAATTGCTTCATGTTGACCTTTAACGGCATGCAAGACACTAAGGCTATATTCATGGCGAGAGTGTATGGATAATAAAACAGAACAAGTAACTCAAGAGATACAAACTTCATAAATAACTATACAATATTACAAACAGTTAAAAAAATCTAAAGGAGATGCATAATATTAGCAAACCAACAAAAAAATAAAAACCCTGGCTTGAATTTGCCAAAACCCACTTTTAGAGAGTCAGTAAAATGGTATTTTCACCTAAGGCTATTAAAAGAAAGACGATACAATAAAAGATCTTTAACAGATAAAGCAGTTTTGCATGTGAGACATACAGGTGGATCTTCACCTGTGAAAAACATTTGGGTCAGCCTGGAACGCCCTATGTGAAACCTTATACAGAAGACCTGCTCCAAACAATTTTTAAAGTTAGCTTTTGTTTATTTTCAATAATTGGGCTGATTTGGCTAAAAGTTTATCATTAGTAAATTCATCATAACTGTTCCATAATGTTAACCCAAAACTCGGATTCAGGGGGCCGTAATGATATCCACTGTGCATCCCTGGTGAAGCGCATGCAACTTGAAATCACGGTAAGCCACCTTCTCGGAGCCGTTGATGATGAAGTAGCCCCCGGGATCCAGTGGACACTCGTTCAGCTCACAGAGATCACGGTCTGTCAGGCCACTCAGCAGGCAGTACGTGGAGCGAAGCATGATGGGAATCTTTCCGATGAAAGTCTTCTGGTGCTGAGTCTGCAGCTGCTCCTCCCCCTCCTTTATGATGGTTTTGGTGATGTCCACGTAGAGGGGGGCAGAGTACCTGTGTGCGAGTGTTCATGTAGATTGTTCAATTGACAGATTCCCCGTGGGCTTAGGAGTAAAGTCAGGCAGGCTACAAAAATGTGAACCTAAATTAGGGCTGCACAATATTGGGAAACATTCACATGGAGATATTTGCAATATTTATTTTAAAAAAGGAGTTCAAATTTACCAGAAATAAACTACAGACGCTCCTCTACTTACGAACGAGGTACGTCCCGAACAGCAGTTCATAATTTGAAATGTTCGTATTCAACATCGTTTTAAGGGTATACGCAAGTACAAAGAACTAGGATGCTGGGAGTCCGCACGCTACGCTGCTGCGCGGCGGGAGTAGCGGGCAGAAGTCGTATTAGGCGGAATTGGCACGCAGAAAAAAAATTGGATGTTGCAGACAGGAAACGGGAGCCCAATGAACAAAATTTGGACTTACAGTCCTCTTCGTTCGTATGTCTGAAAGTTCGTAAGTTGAAAGTTCGTAAGTGGAGAAGCATCTGTATAGCCAAATAGAACTTATTAACTACCAATAGTGTTTGTCAAATGAGTTGGCGTCTGTTGCTGCAAGTTGTGCCACAAAAGTAACGAAGAAACAAAGAATCTTGAAAGCATCCATCACCATAAATACTACGGACACAGAAAGGGCAGAAAATGCGGCACACTGCAACGTAAATTTACGTGAGATTCCGCAGTCTGGCCTCATTGGGCATCATGGGCGAAGGTGCCCCATCTCTCTCCCAGTGTGTGGGTTTAGAAAGGTAAATCTGTTCAAACTTAAGAAGATATCTTGGCTGCGGAGAAACAAACAAAAAAAAGAAGCTGTCACCGTTTAGTCTGTATATACGAACACAGCAGAAGCCATGTTGCTCTTCTGTACTCACCGGCTCCTCCACCTCCCCGGTCGTGTGCTGAGCCTCCGCCTGCAGGTCAATGGGCGGCGCATCCTCCACGATCCTCTGCACAGACATCTGAATGAACTCGTCAAAGGAGTCCAGCTGCTGTCGCACGAGGCCCTTCTCATCAAAGTAAGAGCTGAGGGACAGGGAACATGTTGTTGGGTGCGGCATCAGTGAAAGCTACCAAGTTACTTTTCACAAACAACACCATGTATGAAATCTCAGTACTAATATGTAACATTTTCCACACGCGCGATTGAAAACACAAGTCTATGGTAACGAGAAAAGTTGCATACGATGGAAGTTTCCCATTTGTACAATCACCTAAAAACAGACACATAAGAATTTTGTTCTCATATGGGACACAAACACACACATACAGGTGACTCTCAGACACAAACTTCCCATCAGCAGCGCCAGAGGCCACCTAGATGAAATATTTTCAATCACAGAAATACAATACAATAATTAGCAACGATAACTCCAGGTAATTAAGCTTGTATAAGAAAAACAAGAGTTATTCTGTAGAGTATAGACAAAGGGGGTGCCATCACCTGATGACAATCCAGCAGGCTTCCTGCCACAAATCGGGGGTAATTTCATCATCGTCTTCGTCATACTGGATATCTAAAGAATAAATTTGTTACAAAATTACTGCTTACAGAATGCACATGAAATGTGAAACAAAAACTCCTCGGTGCATTTTACAATATCACGCCGTTTGTTCACGGATTCATTTTTATTTTAACTGGTATAGGCAGCTTTCGTTCAGATATCAAAATTAACTAAGATAAAGGTTTCAGCAAATCATCACACATTTAGCAACATTTAACAGGATGTGTTCATGCCTTTGGCTGTTTTTTTCTGCGGCATGTCCATTTGGTATTTTTTGGTACGAATAGGTATTTAACTGTTTTAAATTTCAGCAGATAACTTAGTATTACCGACAGTGATGCTCGGAGATAGGAAGAATTTTGTGAGAATAACGGATCCATTATCATCCACCTATCCATGTGAAAGGATAAGCTTGCAGTTAAGTAAAACATAAACTTCGTTAAGGATATAACATTACAGAAATGCAAGACCACGATGACTGAAATAGGCTAACATGAAAACTATCCTGGCGCCATGTTAACGGCAACTTAACCAGAGCGCTAACAAAAACAACACATTAACACTTACCCTCATCTTGATCATACATGTTTATGGATAAAGATTTCCCTTCAGAGACAAAACTAACGTGCTTAAATTATATGGCTCTCCCTCTCTTGTCTTTTATTATACTCTTCCCCTTGCGTAGTTAACAGCGGTAACAGCAAAAACCAAATGCTAGAATATCGATGGTCGCTGTATGCCATACGTCACATCCGGCAGCCTCACGTCTTGTAATACTTACTGGTTATCTAAATAAAAGTTACTATCTTCTTATAAATTTTAATTAGCTATTAATTGGGCGTATTGTCAATTTATATCGGGTTTTATATAAATGTGTTTTATTACACGTAAAAAGCTCAAAATGAGGCAATATACATACGCAACTTCCGGTTATGTAGTGACAGCGAGGTTCACGGGTTACTTGCTGAGTTTTCTCACATGTGAAACGTGAACATTCCAAGTTATGCGCTATTTATGTGACGAACTTCATATTTATTGTTACATATCGTATCACTGTTTGTCACAATGCAAAGATTCGTTCAAGTTACTTTGAAACGATTTTTAAATTGCAAATTATCACGACACCTATCCATGTCGTGTCTCCGACTACCTAACGGAATCAAGTCGAATAAGTTACAGGGCGAGTGCAGCATTTCGTTAACATATAAAATAAATCCAATCCACCTGACGATATCTAATTCTCCATGGACAATAAGACACAGATTCTACTATGCTGACCCAGGAGTACGTGGTGCACCTCAAAGAGGTACGAAGAATAACCGAAAGTCAAAGAAATACACCTCCGTAGAACCAGAGACTGAGGAAGAATTCGTTTTTCTGGACTACTCGGATCCAGAAGAACCCAGAGAACTTGAGCTTCCTTTGGAGATATCTGCGCAAGTGGATACTGCAATGGCCATTGATAAAAAGGTGCGAAAGATGAGCAGTACCGAGGTGAGTCATAGGGCACTGGAAGTACAGTTGCAGTCAATTAAGGACGTAATTAGAGAAGATCCAGACATTGAGTTTCATGATGCTGGTTACTCTCATGTAAAGTCAACAAGGACCAACCCTAGCAAGCACCGAGTGTACGGCACACCAGATCCAGAGGTACCCGTAAGTAGTACATGCTGCTCTGGGTGTGGTGCTGTGATGCACTGCACGGTCCCAGATTTACCTGGTTATCTGCCCAGCGAAAAATACAAACGTTTATCCGAGGAAAATACACTGGACAAAGCGATTTGTCAGCGCTGTTTCTTACTGGTGCACCACCAAAAGGCGTTAAGTGTGCAAATGAAAAAGGAGGAGTATCGCAGTATTGTTAGCCGTATACGGAATGAGAAGGCTTTAGTATTGTTGATTGTGGATCTCCTGGATGTCCCGGATTCTATTATACCGGATCTGATTGATTTGGTAGGGGAAAGAAAACATATTGTGGTGCTAGGAAATAAAATTGACTTGCTGCCGGGGGACTCTGATAACTACTTAAAACGAATCAAGGCTCAGCTTTTGCAGTACTGCACAGACTTCGGCATTTCCCCCGGCAACAGCATAAAAGATGTCCATCTCATAAGTGCCAAAACAGGCTATGGCGTTGAGAATCTCATATCAAGCCTTCAGTCGTCTTGGAAGTATAAAGGAGATGTTTATTTGGTGGGGACCGCCAACGCTGGGAAGTCTACGCTGTTCAACACGTTGCTGGAATCTGACTATTGCAAATCTAAGGGGTCGGATGTGATTCACAAAGCCACGATATCTCCTTGGCCAGGTGAGTGTCATCGACGAGGTTTGCCCTGAAAAAGATGAGGCTTTCTGCAATAAATTATGATTTCAGCAGGTGCGCCGTTTAAAAAAAAAAAAAAAAAAAATGTCATGCAGTTATTCCGTTTTTACCATCAAACGATCATTGAATTACTTAAGTCACTTTGTTTCTGTCAAAAACACTTAGCAGAATTTAACTGTTGACACTTCGCTGTTGAAAAAAAAGTACAAATGGTAACAGCAGCGTTTTAGGATTTTGTTTTTATATATACATATATTTTTTTTATTGAAGAATGACATTAACAGAAAAATCCTTTCCTGTGCAGGAACAACATTGAACCTGTTGAAGTTTCCCATCATAAATCCCACTCCATACCGCATGTTCAGACGGCATGAGAGGCTGAGGAGCGGCGCGACTGCAGGGGAGGTGGTGATGAATCCGCAGGAGATGCAGAAACTGCAGCAGCTCAGCAAGCAAGGGTACTTAGTAGGTGAGGGCAAATCAGTGAATGAATTAATGAATGAAAGACACGTTTTTATTGCTCATACTCCTATCAGGTGTGATCAGTTCACATTTTGGCAGTGAGTAGTAAATAAAATTATTTTTTTCAATCAATTGTTTGGGTATATGCCATGCCAACGCATGAATTCCAAGAGTTTCTCATGGTAAAGTGTAAAACGGCTAAGAACGTTGGGGTGCACCTTAGTTCTTGAAAAGCAGAAGTAGTTGCAACTCTGCCTTTCAGCTCCCTTACGCTCCATTTGAAATGTCGTGTCAGGCCATGTGGGCAGAACCTTCCGGCAAGACGCGCAGAAACGGCTACATGCCGGCATCGTGGAATTTGATCCCGAGGAACTCAGCTATGGAGGAGCCGAAGGGGACTTTGAGGGGAAGGTGATCAGACCACAATCCTGTGACCCAGTGGAGTTCACCCACAACGAGCTCAAAGATGCCCATTGGCTGTATGACACACCAGGCATCATGAAAGAGTGTGATGTAAGTCCCCCGAACAGGACATCATAAGCTGTTGGTTAGGTTAATGGGAGCCATAGGATCATAGCATAGCTAAGCGGCTTGGTCTTCTTGTTGGTTGAATAGAAACGTCTTAACAGAAGTGTTCTATAGTCCGACAAAGGCAAAAAACTAACTATACTGCCACTGAAACTGAGAAAGAGGGCTTTATAGTTTTTTGACCATCCACCTTAGGCAGGTAAATGTTTTCTTCAAAACCGAACATAGTTGAACTAGAATATTTTATGAGATAAAACGGAGCCTAAAAAGACTCAGTTTTGGCCATAATTCTGTTAATATGTAGTTACTTTTATTTGCCTTTGCACAGTAGTATAAGCAGAATATTAACACTTAAGTGTGATGGCATAGTCAGAGTATGATTGTATAGTGAAGAGTTTTGTCTCCCTTGGGCAAAGTATGTATGTAATTTCTGAATTTTGTTAGATTTACAAAGTGCGTAGGCTGTATGTCATATGACATTGCCAGTGTTCTTTAGATGCTATTTTCTTCTTTTGCCATTTAGATTCTCAGCCTGCTAAATGAACAAGAGCTGAAGATGGTAGTGCCCACTCATGCCATTGTGCCAAGGACCTTTGTCTTGAAGCCTGGCACGGTGCTGTTTCTGGGAGCACTGGCACGGATCGATTATCTAGAGGTCAGTATACTGTAGGGCTCATCAAATGTAAGTATTTTATTTTGTGCGCATATTTTACATAAGTTACATTTTGAGTCTCTCTAAAGCAGTGATTCTCAAAGTGTGTGCCCCCCCTAGGGGATGCCGTGGCACTGCAGGGGGGGCACTAAGCATAACAAATGCCAGGTTGAGTGTGTGCTAAAATGGGTAGCGGAACTGGAACATGTGAGCGGAGTGGAGTGATGAGGATTTCCGCTCATCGCAAGCGGAGCGGTCCCTGCTCACAGCCGCTGCAGACTGCTCCGCTCATTGTCACTCCCCGCTAAAGGTCAATTTTCACTTCACCTCAATGAGATCACTCACCGCTCGCTCCAAAAAAAACCTACATTGTATAATATTTTAAGCTTAGTTTGACGCCAGGCTACAGTTTAACTGATCAGCCAAATCCACATTCAAGCAGAAATTATTTATTTCAAGATGTGAGCGGGTTAGTGACTTTGGCCAGCTGGCTGGCGTGCGATTTTCAATTAGAGACAAGTCTGCACACGCATTTACATGTTTGTAATAATTTGATTACCTTGTAAATAGGTAGTTCGCAAACCCTACTGAAGTGCTTTTGATGTAGGTAATTGTAGGTTTGCAATGGAATAAGATAGATTTGCCGTAAGATTTCTTGGGCGTCACACCAGATGAGTGAGAGTTGGGAACCTGGCGAAAGTGGAGTGAGACTCAGTGAGAGATAAGGGGACGCTGCAGTGTTTTTGAAATATGCCGCTCCCGCTCCCGCTCCGCACTCACTCCCGCTCCGCTCAGCTGACGTGCTCTGAGCGGAACCAAAGTTGAATGTGTGTTTTTCAAGTGGGAGCAATAGCAGAGTCTTAAGGTTTTTTTTTGCTTTCAGACAGTGAAACAAACATGGACATTATATATAATATATGCGTGCGTGTGTGTGTGTGTGTATATGTGCGTGTGTATGTATGTGTGTATATATACTTGTTTTCCATTGATTACTGCAATATATTTGGTATTTATGTGGATGTCCCCCTTTTTTAGGGTGAAACATCCTGTTGGTTCTCTGTCATTGTTTCCAATCTGATCCCAGTTCACATCACTAGTCTGGAGAAAGCAGACGACATCTACCACAAGCATGCTGGGAAAACACTACTCAGGGTAAGATAATACTTTACAAGGAAGATTTCCCAGACCAGACCAGAATAGAACATATAGTGTTGCAGTACCTTGTGTTAATCATACGGGTGGCATAACGGAAGGAAGTAATGCAGTGAAAGCGAAAGCAAATGTTTTTCGCACAAACCTGTGTGCACACCTGCATGGACTGCATAGCAACCATGCAAATTATCCTCGGTCATATTGAACAGACCTTCCTGGCTGTATCATGCAAATAAAAACCAGTCTCTGGTGAGATTCCCATAGGTTATTACCTTTCCAGAGCACCAAAGAGAGATTTTATGCCATGTATTGCTGTTGGACTACAGCATACCCTGAAGGAATTTACTTTGTTTTACCATGTTCCATTCATTGCTTTGCACAGCGATTGTGACAATTGGACACCTTGTGGGGCCAACAATGGATGTAATTAGGGACTTGATTTCTTATACACAGGGAGCTTTTTTGGGATGAGGTGTTTTTGTATGAGAATGTTATAATTACAAAATCACAGTGGTGAAACCTATTTGCTATTCATGATTCGGTTTACATATTTATTAGTAATAGCTAATGTGTTCTGACCAGGTACCAACTGGAGGAGAGGAACGGATGAAGGGGTTTCCACCACTCATTCCACATGACTTTGAGATGAGGGGGCGGGGCAATCAGGAGGCCACAGCTGACATCAAGGTCTCCTCTGCAGGTAACTGTCCAATTGGAAGAGCTGGAGTAGAACATGTAAAAACAAGCTTCACTCACTGGAAGGAGAGATGAGGCCAGATTCTCACAGCCAATCATTAACAATAACCACATTACCAAAGGAAAGGTGTCAGCGCAGAGTCTTCAGTATCTCCACATTAAAGATGTATATATCTCTCCCTCCATCAGGTTGGGTGGCTGTGACAGGCCAAGATGGTGACCAGCTCCACATCCGGGTTCATGCACCGGAGGGGGTTGGACTGTCTCTGAGGGCACCCCCATTACTCCCCCACATTGTCAACATTAAGGGGGAGCGCATCCGCAAGACCCCTGCCTACAAACCCAAGAAGCCCCGACCCCTGGTGGACAAGAGCCTATCAGCAGAAGGGGCAGAACGTTTGAAGTTTAGAAAGAAGTAGGGGACATGTTACATGAACGCGCAAGAAATCATCTTGGAATTTAACTGGGTCTTTCAATTATGGTGTTTTCATCCATCCATATTCTATGTCCGCCTCTGTAGTATAAGGTCATGGGAAGTCTATAGGTTATCCCAGGAGGCACTGGGATATCATGGATGGGACACCAGTGCATCACTTGGTAATATGAATGTGGAACATCTGAGAGGCTTATTTCTCCACGCATTGAAGTTCATGTACCAGAAATGACAGGTAATACATATGGCTGTTACTCTAAATGGGGGGGAGGTTAATATTACTACTCCTACTGTTGTTCACTGTTTAATTGTATATGGCCATACGAATGGACATTGCATATGGAATGTATACCTGGAGGAAGGAATCTTTGTACTGATACCAAAATTAATGCTCAGTTCATTTTTCCAAATGGTCAAGAATGTAACAAGATTTTTTTTAAGCCAAAACATTTTATTTTTTTGAGACTGCATTTTATAGTAAGAATATCTGTTTTCTTTGTCAATTACAATTTTGGCTTGAGAAAAAAAAAGATAAACCTAATTTATATGCAAAAAACCTAAGTTTATTATAACAACCTAGCATAATCAAAGAAGTCACTCTGCATCCCTCTCTTGAACACAATGTGTCAGACCAATTATGTGGAAACAATTCATTCACAGCAGCTGTAAATGCTTACATCAGTGTAACTTGTTATGTTTACTATTACATACAAGAAATAGGATATGATTTTGTTAGACAAAATGGCAAAAAGACATGATTACATCGTTAAACATTGTTAACAGTGCTTGTGTGATAAAATGAAAATGGCCTACAGTCACTAAGGCAAATGTGTACATAATATAGATAAGCAAACATTTTCCATTTACATAAAGATAAGAGGGGGCAACATTTACATGACAAAGAAGTCTAACCAAGAGTGCATTTTCAATGGGATCAAGGTACATAGGGCCAAGAACATCATTGTTGCGTACAGTCCATGGACAGATCCACAATGATCAGCAGTCCTTGCGTTCTTTCACTTCTTACTTTGGTATCATAACTGAGACACTATTGCACAGAACCGTCAGAAACATGTGTGGGTGCATGCTGGGGGATTTGTTTTGTACTGAGAGACAAGATCAGTGAATCAGATCAGGACTTCACGAACTGAAATCCATTCTCAAGTTCAATGTGGGGGGGGGGGGGAAGAGGTCAGGATGGTATGTCCCAGCTAAATGACTTTCCTCAAAAAAAGAAAACACTTTTTACACCGACAGCAAAACAACCTGCATTCACAATGGTGGGAGCATACTGATTTAATGGTGTAAATCTTGCAATGACCCCTCAAAGAAATGCTCCTTTGATTACATTTCTTCCCCTAAAACTGGGGTCAACACATGGTTTAAAGGCAAAAATCACATTTAGGGCAATTACAGGCTAAGAAAAGAGGCATTTGACCTTGGTCGAAGCAAAGCAATGCTTCAACTTCAGATCAAGGAATGGTTCAAACACTCGCAAGTCACCCACCAGCCAAAAAGGAGCTCTGTAAAGGATTACTTTCAACAAAAGGGTGTTTGTTTGAAATACTCTCTCATCACCATTTAATAGAAACGATAGAAGGAGAGGTTTAAAAATGAAAAACCATAGAATGATTGTCAAAAGCACCAAAAAAGCAACAAGTGTAGCATGCAATAAAAAAGTGTGCTCAACGTAAAAAAAAATCTTTGGACAAAGATAGCAAAAAAAAAAAACTTACTAACTTTTCTTACAACAAATGAAGCTTTGAATTCTTTATGTACACAATTCTACAGTTGCGTAGTTAACGCAAAACTTAAGGGGATGAATATTACTGGAAACTGATGCTGTCAAACACCAGTGGCCAGGGTTTATACTCTGCATGACCGCCAGGCTGATCGTTCCTTGGTCTCCCATGTAGAAGTGAAAGTGCAGAGAGTTTTGCCTGGCATTTACCTCCATGGAGATGCATTTTCACCATACAGTCTAAGAAATAAATTTCTAATAATTTGTGTTTTGGGGGGGGGGGAAGCGACGTCCGACATGCGCCAGATACCTGCTCACAAACTCATTCACAGAGAATGATTATGAAGGAGCACCCACACTCCATCCTCCAGCTGCACATTTGTAACATCAAAAGGCCACAACAGAACTTTAAAATGTGTGAGCCACCATATGGAGTCAACATGTTCTAGTGATCCAATACAACGGTAAGGCAGGCCTGTAAACAAAAGAAACAAATGCAGTTTCATTGGCTGCAAAGTGCTCACCAAAAGGATGGAGGAACAATGCCTCTTTACTGGCTGTCAATTGAGCGCGCGTTGCTCCACCCCCCCATGTTGACTCACCAGACACAGAACGCTCCACTGAAGAATCCATCACAAAAGAAGCCAGAGGCCCATTCTTCTCAACCCTGCTGGCTTTCGACCACCTGGGTCCGCCCAATCTCGTCTCACCACGGGGGTGGTGAAAGGGGCCATCTTTGGCTCCTCATTTAGAAGCGTCACGCGTCTGCTCACAATGCACTCTGTCATTGTGGCCCGCAGACAGAGTGATAAATGGGGGGAACTCATGAGCTGGGGGTTGTGGGGCACTCTTTGCTTACTCCATATAAAAACGTAACAGGGTTCTTGTTAGAACTCCTTGTCAAAATTCCAGATTCCTTCGGCACTTGGTTTCTAGTACACATTTAAAAAAAACAAAAAAAAACAGCAACATGCAATCGCTGTTCTACCTAAGGGCACAATCCAGCTCTCAGAGGTCTCACCATGGTCTATACACCCTTTAGCTCAATCAGTAGGACCGAGTGAGAGTGGTTCCCACACAGAATTCATGATTACCATCAGATTGCCTCTCTAGACACACTTGATCAGTTATATACTTGACACGTCATCTAATGCTATGGACATAAAGGCCAAAATGAAATGAAAACCCGGAGCTGGTTCCAGTGATGAAAGAAGACAACTAGTACTGTTTATCTGTGATCCGACCTAAACATAAAGAAGCTATATCCAGTGCAGACACACTCCATAAAGCTAACATCTCAGTTTCTGATGGTTACAGTAAAGCATTATGAAAATGAATCAGTATTAAATAACTGTAAAAAAAAGTCATTTGTTTTACAGCTGCTAAAGGCTGAACACTTGATACCTTGCTTGTAGCTGCTATATAAAGTATACAGTTTGAGGAAGAAAAATTAAATAGAAATATTAGGCCATTCGATCAAAGACCCTAGTGGACGCTCACTGCTCCTCAGAGGCAGCGCTCTCCAAGTAATATACGTTCACCAGGTGCCGATTTAAATGCCTCCGGTACTCCACCTCCATGGGGAACGTGCGGTCACAAAAAATGCAGGTGTGACTCGGGAGTGCTGTGGCTGTGGGGACGGGGGGCACCTCCTCCGTGGGGGTCTCTGGTCCTGCGAGCTTTCCTGAGCCGCTGAGGCCGGAGTCGTCGCTGCCCTCGGAGACGTTGTCACTGATGTCACTGCCGTCGTGGCTGTGTATACCCTCATCTTCTTCGGTTTCGGCGGGCTTGTGACCCGTCCGAGGAAGCTCCAGAGTAGAACTTGGCTGACCTTGCTCTCCCTTCTGGGGCTCCAAGGCTTTCCCCCTTGCCTCAGGAACCTCATTTGGTGCACTGTTCACCGGTCCATGCTCCATCTCAGTCCTTTCTTCCTCATTTACACCGTCTACAGGATTCCTGAGAAGACCAAGGTGAGCCTCGACATTATGTTGGTCCTTGTTTGCAGTGGTCTCCTGAGGTGTCTGAATGAGTACTTGGTGTTCTGCCTCCATGGCTGATGCATCGGTCTCCACTGTGGGATTCTCCCCTTCCAGCACTTGCTCCACAATGTTCTCGTCCACCATGCTTGGCTCTAACAAGCTCAGGCTCTGCTTCTTCTTGCTTTGTACCTTTTTGGTTTTTGTCTGCAGCTGAACTACAACAGGCAGGCCAAGCCCCTTGGCTGGTTTGTCTTTGCCCCTGGTGGCCTGGCAAGTTTGCAGTACCTTCCGCTTGCTACGCAAGATGCTGGAAGCCTGAAGGGGCATGTCCTCAGCTTTCTTCCTTCTGCTTTTCCTGGAGACAGAGGGCTCAGAAGTCCCTTGGCAGTGTGAAGACTGCTCCAATTCTTCTGCCTTTCTCTTACCATAAGTATTTGCCACTTCCCTGCTTTCACATTTTCTTGGAAGTTCCCAACATTCAAAATCCCTTCCTTGATCTTTATCCTCCACATCCTTCATCACTTTAGGTGAACTCTGGCAAGCACTTCTGTCAGACTTCACTGTCTTTTTGTTCTTTGACTCTGCCTTCTCCCTCTCGGTCCGCTCTTTCTCCACCCTCTCCCTCTCAGCCTGCTCCTTCTCCAGCTTCTCCCTCTCTACTCGCTCCTTCTCGGCCCTCTCTTTCTCAACTCTATCCCTCTCTGCCTTCTCCTTTTCAAGCCGCTCCTTCTCCACCCTCTCCCTCTCAGCCTTCTCCTTTTCAAGCTGCTCCTTCTCCACCCTCTCCCTCTCTACCTTCTCCTTTTCAACCCTCTCCTTCTCCACCTTCTCCTTTTCAACCCTCTCCTTCTCCACCTTCTCCTTTTCAACCCTCTCCTTCTCCACCTTCTCCTGTTCAACCCTCTCCTTCTCCACCTTCTCCTGTTCAACCCTCTCCTTCTCCAACCTCTCTTTCTCAACCCTCTCCTTCTCCAACCTCTCTTTCTCAACCCTCTCCTTCTCCAACCTCTTCTTTTCAACCCTCTCTTTCTCCACTCTGGCCTTTTCAGTCCTCTCCTTCTCCATCCTTTCCTTTTCAGCTTTCTCCTTCTTCTTCTCTACCTTCTCCATCTTATCCTTCTCTTCTGAGCCTGTTGTCATCTTTGCAGATTTCCTTCCCCTTCTGTTTGGTGTCTTGACTACCGTACCATCCGAGAGCCGGGAAGCTTTGGTGGTCTTCTTGGCCTCTTTTTTCTTTTCCACTTTTTCCAGGCCACTCTCAGCCTGTTTCCCATCACAATCAGCCTTCTCCATTCTTGTTGTTCTCCCACCACTTCTCTCCCGTCGTTCACATTTCTCTTTCTGCTTCTCCGTCCCCTTCTCCTCTGCCAAACCCTTCTCTGCTTTTCCTGTGCCAGCTTTCTCAGAGTTTTGCTCCCCTTTCTTGGAGGTCTTGTCCTTGCGCTCTTTCTCGGCAGCAGGTGCTGAAGCTGGCCTGTTAGATTTCCGCATAGAGAGGTTCATCGGGGTCAGGTTCTGCTGTTCATCTGCAGTAGCATTTCCTTGCTTGACAGATCTTTTCTCCGGCTGCCCTTTCCGTTCCTTGATTCCTGTCAACACATACTGGGTGTTCCCGTCCACATTGTAGTAAGTGGAGTTAGAATCAGGTTTCTTGACACGCAACTTGACTTTGGATACATCCATGGTGATCTCAGAGCAGTCTGGGTGCCGGGACTTGATGTGATACTGCAAGTTGCACTTCTTGGAGGCAGCGTAGCTGCAGACGGGGCAAAGGAACTGCCGAGGGTTGATATGAAGCTCTACGTGCTTTTTGTAATTGCTGCGATCCGCCGTCTTGTACTGGCAATGTGGGCAGCTCAGGGGTTTGGGGCCGTTGTGAACCTGCCTGGCATGGCGAGTCACTTCATGCTGGTTGGCAGCTAGGTAGCTACAGGTCTCACATTTAAATGGCCTCTCACCTGAACAAAAACAAACAATTGTTTAAAAACTAATGAAAAATATATATTTATATAGATCTATATCTTTTCAAGTATTATTTACAAGTATCGTTACCAAGGAAAATTTCATGCAATGAAAGGGACACAAACACCACCGATTACCACACACGGGGACAAACAAACGATACATACCAATTTACCGTTTTTGCTAATCCAAAACCAACTGCTCCACCGAATGCATTGAGTACAACAAAATAATAATATTAGTTTTATTTTTCATTTGTCTTTCAATAGAACACAGCAAGGAGACTGTTTGAACAGTGTTCTAAGGCTGTAAAATAACTGAAAGCTGACCACCACTGGTTATTTCTACATCATGTCAAACTCTACCAAATACTTCTCAACCCTCTTGCTGGCAAAGGTTCCAGGGCTGAGACTCACCTGAGTGTGTTCTCATGTGCCGGGTCAAGTGCGTTTTCTGGGAGCTTGAATACTTGCAGTATGGGCACCGGAATGGACGCTCCCCTGTCACAGAACAAGTGTGTTAGAACCATAGAAAGACACAACGATGGTTTCTGGTGCACCCAGAAATCCTGTGTCGTCATCTGCGCAGCTTGACGCGTGCGGTGGCATGCCTACCTGTGTGAGTGCGAATGTGCTGCACGTAGTTGTTCTTGCGATCAGAGAAATAGCAGCACTGTGCACAGGTGTACAGCTTGCTGGGGAAGTGGTTCCGCAAGTGCTTCTTCCAGTGGTACTGACTGATGGTGGTGTACGTGCAGATGGTACATTTATAAACCCTCTGGCTGTCCCCCTCCTTAGTGTGATGTTTGAGGTGGGCCACATAGTGGTCATAGCGGTTTGTATTATAGCCGCAGCGTTCACAGCGAATCACTCCCTTCGTGTACACCAACCCGTCCCCTCCCTCAGCACTGGATGCTGAGTCCTTGGCCGCTCCCTCAGCCTCAGCCTCCGCCCCATTAACCACGATTAGCTTCTTGGCACTATGCCTACGGATGTGATGGACAAAATCCTCCTCACACTCCGCCTGATACTGACAGGGCTTGCAGTGGAATGGCTTTTTCTTCTTGGGTGGTTCCACAGGCCGCTGTATGCGCTTACGCTTGCCTACTCCTGCCGGAGACTGATCCTGCTCTGGAGGTTCAGCTACCCCCTCCTGATCATTTCTCGTCTCCTCTGGCTCTGGCTCCGGCTCCGCGGCAGTCTGGCATGGTGGATCCGGCTGGGCCTCGTCGTACACGACCAAAGGCGCCTCTGCTTGGCCGTCAAACCCACTGAATCGCGTCAGCGCCTCATCCTCGCTATCAGAGTAGCTGCCACTGCCCACCGTCTTCAGTTCCACCATCTGTTTCTCCTCCGTGAGGCTCTCACAATTGGTGCCCTCGGAAGTGAGGGCCACGTTGGCAAGCATGACCAACTGCGGGGCAGCCATATCCGTCACTCCCTGGCCCTCACCTGCCATGGGCACAGACACCACAGGAGTAAACATGCCCACTCCAATGGGATAAACAGGCTGGGCAGCCATGCTAGATCTACAAAGAAAGAACAACCATGAGTAAAATCTATATCAATACAACTCACACATAAATAAAAATATATAGCCTACAATTACACCATTAACATTTAGACTACAGCATAACAAAATTCATGAAGCATTTCATTATTCAATTTGCAGTCCTTCTCAAGTGAAGTCAATATACACAATGAAATGAAACGGCGTTTGTCCAAGACTTTAAAAAGACAGACCGACATAGATGCTGTAGAAATAGTGCGACATTTACCTAGAGCTATGCAGTGGGTTTCACCAATTCTCCACCAAAAATAACATTTTAATACCGTTAGGACCAGTAAACACAGACAGTTTCTGCCTGGTGGACAACATTTAAATGGAACTTCTTGTTGGCAGTATGTTCTACTACAACGGGGGGCCTTCATTTAACTACTGCTTTCTACACCCAACCCCCACATCTCATGTGACAGCTGTCCATACTACATTCACACTAAAGCAACACGAAAGCTCAATAAAATCACTGGAAGGTGACATTTAAGATATTGGAATACTTGTTTCTCATCCTGCACCTCAGCATCTGAAAATGATGTGAATACTGGGGGAGGGAGCAGGTATTCGTAGGACAAAGGCTAGCACAGATGATCTCACAACCATTTACAGAGAAAGCCTGTGTCTAGTTATTGGTGCATAAGGAATGTCAGTAATATCCCAGTCATGTGACCAAAGGCATCAACAAGTTACCATACTTCAGTCTCTCTCTTTCCTCTCACAGTAGGAGGAAAAGAAATACCATACAATTTTCATGTTACTGTTTTCCTTATATACAAAACGTGCTGAATCAAGGTTTAAAGCATTTAACTAGATTGTTGCTTCAACAGTAATTAGTGGAAGCTGCAGTTACTATTAATAGTCCATCTTCCATTTAAACAAAACAGGAACGAACAAAAAAAAAAAAGTTACAAAAGCCATTTTTTTTCGATGCCGAATTAAGTCCACTGCCATTTAAGGTACAGGAAGACAATCATGTGAAAATGAGAATGAATGTTGAATCTGTAAGGGTCAAGGATCATCCTTTTGACTCAGAGTAAAAAAAAAGGTGTTACTTCAAAAATAATATAATTATATGATTTTTATTATATGATCATAACACTTTTTAAATGCAACAAAACTTTCAAATGGAGGTAAATGTTAAAAGAGTACACCAACTTCGAATAAATTTCGATTAAAAATTTGACCGCATATGCATGATACACAGAGAGAGAGAGAGAGAGAGAGAGAGAGAGAGAGAGAGAGAGTATATATCACTGATTTCCTGAAGAGGGTCGATGCTATTTTCCCATAAGAACTAAAACTATGAACAGAAATAATTAGGAAAGTTTTAAATCTTTTTCTCAACCGTGCCTCAGCCACCAAGTTTTCAACTACTGGCTGATCCCAGGAAAATAGTTTGTCAAGCCGTTCCAATAATATAACGTGACAGAAAAAAAAACACATACATATATACTTAACCCAGGTGAAATATGTGATAAAAGGCGCAGCACCCCCTTACAGCTGCAAACCGAGTGAACATGGGCCTAGTGGGTTAGCCAGCTACATGCATGAAAAAATTTGTGTTCGGCCATTTTACAGCCACAGCACTACCGACACTACAGCAACTCGATGTTTACTGGGACGTCGCTATTGCGGAGTAGGGCACACTTATAAAGTGATGGCACCCGCTGCATGCTTGGCTATGAAGTGCAAAACACATTAAGCGGCTACCTATGGTTACAATATCAATAAATAAGTCTGACTTATCCTCTCTGAAAACCGTAATCCTCTCGGTCACCAAGCTTTCGTGGTAACCAGCAAGCTAACATTTATACAAGAAAGTCAGCGTTTTCGCCAACGGCAGTGTGGGCTCAGTAAAAAAATTAAAATAAAAATCAATTTAAACTGACTTCTAAACTTCACAACTTCTTAAGTTCACTGGTCGTGCTTTACACGCCAGTGAAAACTTTTTCACAACTGAAAAAGTTGCCCTCGAGACTTCAGTAGTTCAATTAACATGCTAATACTTGTAATAAGGTGCCCAGTAAAGTCGGAATAAAGTGTTTACTACTAGTACTGGCCGTGCAGAAAGTCGGAGGGTGGGAGAAAAAAAAATCGCTGTCCAGGGCCCTCGCGAAGCTAGAAAGCTAGCTAGAAAACTTACAAAGTAAACATCCCCTTTCCGGAAACAGAAGACAAGACACGCTTTGAGCAATGTTCAACTTCAGCGGACAGCGCCTGTGTTTTTATTAAGTCCTCAGCGTGCACAAATCCGACGATTAATCCGGAAAAAAAAATCGGTTTACTGGCTTCATACCTCTACTTCGGGCGAGCGTGTATCCGTATGTGTGTTAGCCGTGGTCCTGATCTCCGTGCTGAAATACGAGCTTTGCGCCGTGCGGAATCAGCCCTGGACAGCGCCTCTCCCCTTTTCAGAAAGCAACCATCCCCTCCATGTTTGAAACAGTTTTTCAACAACTTTTTCCTCTCTGCCCTCTGCCGCTAGGTCGGAAAGTCCGAATCCCCCTTTCGCCCCCTCGCTAGACTCACCGCCAGTCCTTCGAGAGATTAAAACGAAAACTGGAAACTTGCGAGTCGAAATGTTTCCAAAGTTTTTCCCCCCTCGACAGTTTGCTCCGGCACGCGCAGGTCCCCCTCACATTCCAGCACACGGCCGCGTACGCAGTGATGGCTGACGTCACCGGCGGCTCGTGTTTCTTCCCGCGGCCGCCCCAGCTCGGCGTGCGAGTTCTGCGATGTCTCGGGCTTTTCCGCGGAGCTCCGAGCCGCGCCTGTCTGTCTGCCTGCCTTTCTTGAGCGACGAGCGCGGTCCAGCTGCGCCAGTGTACGTGCCAATGCAGATCGCTCTAGCGCTCGGTGGCCCTTCTTTAAGCGCGATGCCGGCGTTGAGTACGTTTGAGCGACGGCGTCTCTTGACGTTGCGTTCAGCTACCATTTTGGGAAGTAAAAAGGACGTAAACACGTTCTTTATATTGAAGTAGAGGTCTCGTATTTGTGTTGTGGTCAAAACGTACCCACACGTGCGATCTTTAAGAAGAAGGCCAACATGTCGATTAAGACTATTAGAAAAAGTTAAAGAATATGGTCTCTTGCTGACATCTTAAGTGTGGATAGCTTGAAAAGTAGGCATTTGTCACATTTTATGCCCTTATATTACCTTTACAACAACTATTTATAAACAGAACAAAGCATTTACACTTTTTAGGTTTTGGCGGTTTGAATGAGTTCACATTCTCCTCTGAGTACACTGATTTTCTTCCTCCTCCAAGGGCGTCCATTTAGGTGAACTAGTGTTTCTAAAATTGCCCACTGTGTGTACGTGTGTATGCATCGTGATGCGCTAGCATCACATCCCACATGTAGCCCTGCCCTGCGCCCTATTTTCCGTGAATATTATTATTCATGCAGTTGACATTTTTATTTATTTTAATTAAAAGATCACTGACTTATCAAGCTATTTAAGAAAACTGAAATCATACGAAGGTAACAGATTTTTAATTGGTTTAGTAGAGAAGAAGCATTTCAGGCCTTCAACTGTTCTTTAGATCAGCAATAATTATTCATTTGTGAACACTCGTTTTGGCTGTAGTCTAGTGGTTGTGTTCAGACATTGTTACTCATGTGAGGAAATGCAAGAACACTCTCTGTAAAATGATAGAATAACTTTGTAGTTCTAAACTTGTCATATATTAATGTTTAAGTACATTATGAAAAACTCATTTATTTGATGTATTAATAAATACATGAAATGTATGAAAGGAGGATAATTCTAGATTATGTAACTGATTTGGATTTTTAGATACTCCTAAATGTATTTTTTGGTGGAGAATGGTGATGTTATAGTAAGTGTTATACTTTATATACAAAATTTAATATGTTCACTCAGACCTGAAACACCCTAGCATAGCTGTTGGTTCTGCCATGAGGAAGTTTTTCTGTTTACTAGCAGTTTACTTCAGCAAAACTTGAATCTGTGGGGCATCTGATGAGAGTTTGATGTATGTTTCTGTACATTGAGGTGCAGTTCTAATTAGCCAGCCAGTCATGAAATAGTACTGATCTGAGAGCATGAGTTGAAAGCAAAAAGTTATCCCTGATTCTTAAAGTTTTAACAGATCATAACATTTCTAAAGGGAATTCAGAAGTTATAAACACATTTATAAAGGAAAGATTTAGTACACTGGATGATTGAATTTATATTTTATATTTTACATTTTATAAGGATCGCCCATAATTTTAGCACAAGATAAAGGTATTGAAAGTAATGTTTTCTTGCAATGATCTTGTGTTCAGTCACTGCAGACTTTGTGAGATTCATAAATAATTGTGAGCAGTATTCCAACAGATATGCAGGGCTGAGGTGGAATGATTAGGGAAACTTCTAAAAACTAAATATGGTAATGGTCTGGTCCAAGTTGAGATCATCTGCATGCTGAAATTTGATTTTAGGGTAGGCATTTGGGTCATTCATGCTTCAGCAATCAGAGGCTGGGTTATAATAGCTGAAGAGGGGTAAAGCTGATTGGTTTGAAGAGAATGTCTCCTTAATGCTGGTGTTGGCTAGACTGAATCCACTTGCCATGGGGATATTTTGAGGTTATGACATTGATTGTCACCAAGAGTAAAATGGAAATTAATAGCATCTATATGAATGAGTACTATCATGACATGTTTCAGTCTTTGGTAGCAAGTAATAGATCCATAGATAGACATGAAAAATACAGAACCAACCCTGCACAATAACCTTCAAGTATATTAATAGATTGGCCTAAAAGCCATCTTTCTTTAAAGATGAGTTCATACCTGTTGCTGAAATTCCCAAGTAGATGCAAGTCATGTTTAGTACAACAAAGTTAATGTTTTCTCAAGAACTATTTGGTAAACAATTTTTTTTCTATTCTTCTGTTCCCTTTAATTTTGAATTGACAACCATTAGGCACAGTTCATGAGTTTTATGAAAGCCTTGGCCTTCCAAACTCTAAAGACAAACTCTAAACTCTCAGTTCTAATGGGGGCAGTGTGTGGCTCAGAGAGCTGAGCCTCTGTGCCTTTGATCAGAAGGTCACTAGTTCAAGCATCTACAGAAGTCACATGTCCATGGGCCCTTGAGCAAGGCCCTTAACCCCCACCTCCAAGGTTACTGCATGCTGACTGTGCTATTAGCCTCCAAGCTTGCTCTCACCTGTATGGTGTGTCTCATAGGGAGCAAGATGAGGTAGAGAAAACGTGAGTTTCCCCACAGTGATTAATACGTTTCACTATTCCATTCTAATTGCATCATCAGTATGTGAACTACCTGACTGAAATATGTCAAGCATGGTAGCAATCAAATGCCTTTGTCTAAAGGTGCATGCTTAGTATAGTAGTATCACAACTGTGATACTAGAAGTGGATGAATTAGATGTGCAATGATCGATTTGAACATGATCAAACTCAGGTTAACATCTCGCCATACGATCATCGTTACTGTTCACTTAATTCCACTTGGGTGTGCTCTTGCCTAGGTTTGGCTGAATGCAACAACTATCCGGCGCTAATCTCGGAAGTAGCGACAAGGGTGGGGGCAGAGCAAGGCATGAAGCAGAGGAACACTGTACGGCACAATCCCAATACAATATTAGAATAAACAAGTAGGTCTATGTGACCAACAAGCCAAAAAAATCCACGTCCTTAAGACACACACAATATACGTACAATTATTTATTTGCTCTTTTATTCACTTCGTTGCAAATACTTTTTTTGTAAATAAATTAGTAAATATTTTTTATTAATTGCTTCTAATGCGCAGGTAAATTAGTTCACGAACAATATAGATCATGTTTTTTTCATACGCGTCTGGCGTCGCAGATAACGTGGCCAGTAGGAGCCGTTTCTCGGAATCGGATACCGCCGGCGCACTTCGTTAGATCGGTCCCCGTGACTATTGGCCGCGCGGACCCGGAAACGTCACGCGACAGCTAGTTTAGCTGCGTCTCGGAAGGAAGATGGGCGAGCGCCTCGAGACGGATTAGTGCTAACTAATGGTAGCTGTACATACTTTTAATCGCTTGTAAGTCTCAGTATCGATGATTAACTTGCTCGGCTTACTTCGGTGTCGTAATATCTGTGGCGTCGACAGTCGGATGATCTTGGTATTTAGAAAAAAAACTTTTTCCGTCGTTCAGTGGTAGCCTCTTCCCGTTAAGATCTTAACCTCGGATGCAAACTGCCAAGCTTAATTTTCGAATAACATAAATAGGTGTTTAATTGCGGGTGTTTCTAACAGAGATGTCTGAGTTGATCTTGCTAGGCGATTTGTTAGTTCACGTGCTAAGCGGATAAACGGGAAATGTACTTTTACTAGTTTTAGGAAATTTTAAAACTGTCGGTAAACTTGAGAACGGTTGTGTTTGCCTGATAAAGAAATTACGTTAGCTAGGTACGTGTCTCAAATATGTAATTATTTCTTGGTATTTGTGTGATACGTTGATCTTAAGAGTTTTTTTTCCGTGTCAGTTTTATGCTTTTTTTTTAACTTGCAGTTTTAATAATGCGCGAAACCGCTGTAAATTTCGGTGTTTTACATAGAATATGCACACTGGTTGTGCTTTTGTGCTTTGTCCATATATCTGTTACTATAGTTTATTATGTTAGGTCTCTCGATGTGCGAGGTTCATTCCTACAAAATCAGCAAACAAAGCCTGGTCAGAACTATAATAAATCGCACCCAGTCACGATAGCAGCGCCAGTGAAACGGGAAAACATGGATGCTGATTTGGTTCCCGTGGAGGCAGAAGAGCTTACACGATGTCCTGACGATCCACCTCTTCTAGGTAATTACAGTTATTTTGACTTTTAAATTATTAAAAAATCAGCTTTTTTTTGCCAAGCTGTATTTAAGAATGCATTTAAATTTACATTTTGTTGCTGTCATGTTGGTTTGTACTTGCTTTAAGTTTTATTAGATGGGGAGTAGTGTGTGTTTTCGGCAGCTGATGGGATTAAGGGGGGTCCTTAATGAGCTTTAAGCTTAAAGTTTCGGTCTGACTAATTACTGAGGACTATACTTTGCATGTACTTTAATTATTTAGGCAACATATCTAATGAAATCGGAATTCTTTCCCTGTAAATCTTTTATCTGTATGATTCTTCAGCTTTCTGTATAATGCATAGTCTATCCACACGCAAGACATTTTGTGGCGTTGTCTGAGGGGGGGTAGGCCTAACTTTGACACCAGATAGAAGTGTTTTATCTGGGTGTATAATGGCCACGTCACTGTTTGATCTTGGAAAAACAAACTCCGAGGTTATGCGAGAATTCCAATGAACAGCTTTCGTTTATCATTTTTTTTAGGTGTCAGTGATACTTTCTTTTACCATATTTAAATGGAGTTTAGTTAGATCACAGTACCTCTGGTATGTTGTCACTTCCTCCGGGAGTTTTCTTTATGACGGTTATTCCTGTAATTCCTCTGTTTTGATGTCACGGCTGAACAACCTGTTCGGATGACCTCCCTTAATCATGTAAGGTTTGCGTTCCACATAACAGCAACAACTGAAACAAGCTGAACGAACATGATTTTTCAGAAAGCTACAGTAGATACATTTTGAGGAACCTTATCATATTTTGTGCTGAGCTGATTTACTCGTAAATTGTGTAGTCTATTTAATTGGACTAGGAATGATGGTTGAAACACGAGAAGCACTCATACAAATGATTTGTATATTGAGAACACACTTTCTGTTCTCTTCCCCCCCCCCCCCCCCCCACCCCCACCCCACCATACAGTGGGCCCTCTGAGAATCGAATTCTCCGACCCCATTACCCTTGATTTTGTAAGGGCTGAGAATCCAAAGCTCTCCGAGGGCGGCCGCTACAAACCTAGCGAATGCATTGCCCTCCAAAAGGTGGCAATAATTATACCCTTTCGCAAACGTGAAGATCACCTCAGGTTCTGGCTGTACTACCTCCACCCCATCCTACAGCGGCAGCAGCTGGACTATGGTGTCTATATCATCAATCAGGTAAGTCCCTCTGCCATGTGTCACCAGGGGTAACCCGAGACATTTTTCATCCGTGCTCTCTTCTCTAAGTTTCCCGCTTCGTACACAATGGTCAGGTTTTGCTAGTGAGGTGTGTTTGCTGGAAGTGTTCTGGTAATTCTTTAATGTTTTTTTTGTTTGTTGTGATGCAGCTCAGCTCTTATTTATTTTTCAGCTGCACAATGAAATCTGGGAATTCCAAGGGCTTTAACAATAGTGCACCACTGCAATCTTCTATTCAATTCGCAAAACATATACAATATCAGATCAATTAGCTTCAGCGCTCCTCGGGAGCCCTACACCAACCATGCGATAATTCTTATCTTTACGGTAATGGTGATTGTAGTGCAATGATTTTCACCCTGAGTGTTTGTGGTATTTTAATTATTTGCCTAGTGAAAGCATATCTGCAGCTGTATTATGCATCTGTAGATAATTACACAGATGGATTTTGACATTAAATCTGCTGTTCAGGTTAAAGACTTAGCTGATGAATACAATTTTTAATCCCTGCTGAGGTCCTTATAATGCACATTTAGTGTTATCCTCTGCTTCATAAAAAAGCAACAGTTTTTTATGGTTGATGTAAAAGGACCATTGTCCTCTGTATGTTTGCAGTTATGGATACCAAATTGTTTTTTTTCTCTCCCCTTTGTCTTGGTGTAAATAAACTGGTTTTAAGTGAGTGGGTAGAATATGAGGTTGTGTTATGGTAGGTTACTCTTTTGTGTGACAGCTGAATTCTCACTTTGGCTGATACCAGCTGTCTTGTCTGTCACTGCATCACTGGTCCCAGAGGGAATGTGAGAACCAAACTGGCACAGGAAATAAGCAGGAAGTTTAAATTCAGCTGAAGTTCCCTCTGTAACTGTATGAATTATGGCTTTATGTTGTGAGGGGATGTTGTGTAGGAAACTGATGCATCATGGGATATGAGCTCAGGTGATGTTAGAGGCACATGGTAAACTAATCTGCTCTGGTGTCATGGAGCCACTAACATTATATGAAAGTTTCCTGGTTACCAGCACCCTAGGGTTGGTAAATCCTTGCCTCATTGCTGTTGAGCATGGGGGGGTGGGTAGTGTCACTTGTCCTTATTTTGGCTTTATGTTTCCAGAGATCAAGAAGCAGAGCGTGTCCCTTGCTAAGATTCCATATCTGGCTTCATTTTACAAACTTATTTTTTTCTAGTGGAGATGATGTTTTACACTGTAATATGCTTCAGCTTTTTATGATGGTGTATTTCTGTCAGTTATAATAATGATGATAATAATAGTAATGGCTCCTGGTGCTGAATCCTGAACAGAGAGGGTGGTATTGCCGTGTTCTGCTCCTTCGGTGGTGCTAATTTACCTCCACTACTGACAGTCTGCGGTGCGAAGAAATCAGCTGTTTGATGTTTAGTTTGAATCATGCTTCTTAGTTTATGGCTTAGCCAGGATCAGAACAATGGTGTTTGTTTTCTTTGCGCAATGACACTGCACTTCCTGGTGAATGAGTTTGGCATGAGAGAGACTGGGTGTCAGTAAAGGCAGCCCTGTTTCCTGTCTACTGGATGCGGCTATACATTGCTTTCTGTGTCCTTGTTGTCAATCTGCTCAACTTTTACTCTCTTTCTCTTCTGTTCCCTGGTCTTCCCCTTGTTTTCATGCTGTTTTTTTTTTCTTCCTCTTTGTAAAACTCTACCACAGTCACACCCTACCCTCCCTTCCCATGTATGTCAGGCTTGTCTTGCTGCAGGAAGAGGTGAAACCAGCGGGTTTCTCCATGGGCCATTTGGTGACCCGTGAGCTTTGGTGCACAACCGGTAATGTGGCTTTCTTCTTTCCTTCCTTTTCTCTTGGGGCAACTTGAAATCTTCTTTCACTGCTTCATTAAAGTGCTAGCCATCTGATGTACTTCAAAACCTTTTTTTTTAAATTTTATTTTATCCTTGTTCCACCCCACGTTATTTAAAATGTGGTACCTTACTATACATTCTGACAGACATGTATTTGTCAGTACAGTGACAGCTGGCACAGCACAAGTGAACATTCCTGTGTTAGATTTGGTGAAACCCAGTTCTCTCTACTAAAAGATGGAATGGATCATCATCGCTTTATTTTTAAAATTGTGTAGCATTTAGAAAGTACAATCATATAGGCAGATGTTATATTGTGGGTTTTTTTTCTATCAGTACATTTGCTGTACTTTCAGTTTTATTTACTACCTACCAGGAAATGCATTTTGAAAGAGACAAAATGGGCTGGGCAGGCATTTCCCCCCAGTTAATATAGAGAATACAAACTAATGGCATTGCCAAGCAACTGAACATGGCCCAAGGCAGCTGCCAGAGCGCCTGGCTGGCGTTCTGGGGAGGAAATCACGGCTGCCCATGTCTCCCCTTTAAGAGGAAACGCAGACTACGGATCCGCACTCCGCTTGCAGAAAAGTAGCTGGGGGGTTGTGGGGGAGCACAGTCTGTTGCCGCATTTGGGTACTTGGAGGGGGGGATGTGTTTTTCACAGTGAAGGGGTGGGTGGGAGGGAAACAGGGCCAACAAGGAAGAGGCCCAGACTGCCGTTACCATCCGGGAAAGTATCTGAGCAAGCACCGCCAAAGACGCGATTTTATGGGCCGCGGCAGCCTTCCAGATGACGACCATCTGCTGTGTACCAAAAGGCTCTTTCTAGTAATCGCCCATGTGCAGAGGGCATAAAGACATAATAAGAGCTTGTGAGCAGAGTCCTGCCAAATTCTCCCCCTCCCCAGTCTGGAAGGACCTGTCCAGTCCATCCTTTGCAATTCAAAACAGAGCCGGCTTTTCCACATCCTCCCCCCCACCGTGCCTGTAGGAACCCGTTCCTGCATAAGTCTGGGTGTTTGCCGGAGTCTTCAAAAAGCAGCAGATAAGGGCGTGTTGTGTCTAAAAGGAAACAAAAAATCCACAAATGTAGAAGATGTATTTTCTTGGGAAAACTTAACTAGGTCTGCCAGTTGAATATCTGGAATATGTAAGTGTGGTGTTGGTGGGGGTTGGTAGGGGAACCTCGTTCGTCAGTGTCCAGTGCTTGGCTCTCTTACTGCACCACTATCTGTGTGGCCATGCAGTATCAGCAAATGAACTGCCAGAATCGGTCAGGACACCCTGTCTTGTCAAGGCGGCCCCGCACTCCTCTGCCAAAATGCTTGGAGGGAAACATGTCAGCGACAGAATGAGTTCCACATATGCATTATCAGGCACCCATTCCCAGCAAGGAAGATGCTGGTTTTCTTTGCAAATAAGAGCTGTTTGGCCACTGTTTTGTTTTTGCTTTTGTGTGTGTGCACTACTTGTGTGTAGCTTGCCCATTGAACATGCAGGTTGCTTTGTAATGTATGATGTGTCAATATTACCTTTAGAAATGAACGATTTCTTCGGAATCAGGGATGAGATCCTGGGGCTGGTTGCAAAAAACACCCAATGTTTTCCCCTTAAATATGACACTTAAGGTTTAATTTCTCCTTAGCTAAGGGGTTTATTTAAGGATGTTGCACCGAACCCCTTAAAAGGTTTCTTTAGTTAAGGAAAAGCATTTAGGTATTTACAACATTGAAAGACATTTTACAGCAGTAAAATTGTCCCGTTTCCATGGAGACCGTTCATATCACTCGTGTCTGCTTGTGATACCCGTTATCGCTTCACGAAGTTACTCACAAAATAAAAAAAATGGGAGAAAAGAAGACAAAAGCCAAATTGAAGGAATACAATAAAAGAACATACTAAAAAGTAAGTTTGATCCGCAAATAACAGCAAACAGAAAACAACGAATGTGAGAGAAAATTGCAATGAAAATTAATTCAAGAAGTCTACATTGTGCTGCAACATTAATTATTTTATGTTCATGATTGCAAACTAACTGGACAGTGATTGAATATTGATTTTTTTCTGTTAATAAATTGATCTTCATATTATACGGGAGCTTGAATCCTGATGTAGGTCCCAATCTTGGGAAGCCGACCACATTAAAGAAGTGTGTCGCTATTTCATCCTGTTCTTGTTTAGAGGGGAATTTCACCACGGTGTTCAACAGATGAGCCATGGCGTTTGAAATTCGGTGAATGACGCGGCATACCATTTAATTGTGGACATGAGATACATCGCCTATTACAACCCGAAATGATCGAGCCCGTAGCATAGAACCAGAGAGCAATCATTAATTGCAACGCAGCTGGGAGAGCACGGCTTCGGATTGTGGAGTGATCCAACTGTCGACAGTCAGACAAATCATAAATTGACTGCCGGTCAAATTTATAAAGCAAAATCAATTGCTCATCATTAAGTGTATCTAAGGGGTTCTCCCGGTCGCGGAACACTTTTTGGGATTCGTTCATTTTCGTTATTTATTATCATAAACGCGGCCATGTTGCAGTTAAGGTATGGTTAGAGGTACCTTAATTTTCTTCCCTTAGTTTGGTTTCTAAGGTCTTTTGTGCAACCATTAAGGGATTCCTTAAGTATAAGACCAAGATAAGTAGAAAAACTTAAATACTTAAGAGAAAATGTTAAGGAAACCTTAAGGAGGAGACGTAAGGGTGTTTTGTGCAACCGACCTTATTTTAAGGAGACCTTAACTCGGACTTAAGGAAAATCTTAACTTGAGGTGTTTTGCAACCGGCCCCTGGTATTAAACAGGCCTAGGAGTTGCATTAAACAGCGCAATATCAATAACCTCTGATGTAATCTGTTCTATTTTTAGTACTGAAGAAATTTGAGAAGCAATAATAAGATTTATTTTTGTACATAAAAGTTCTCTTACACATTTCATCTTCCCAGCTCTGTTTCCCCTTGCATGTTCAGTATTTTGAGAAGGGAGAGATCTCTCTCAGAGCCTGTCTGTGAGGGGCAAGGCTAGGGGCAGCCTTTGTGCGAGAGGTGGGGCACGGTGGAGCTCACTCGCGCTCTCTCTGATGAGCAGCAATGTGCAGCGAGCACCAACTGAGACCCTGTCTTGAGTGATGAAAGTGGAGAGAGCTAAACGTTCAAAAGTGTGCTAACATTTCATTAGTCAGTGCTGACAATGTGCTTTGCCACAAGCGCAACAAATCTTTTGCATGTAAGGGTGGAAACACAAGCGATCTGTCTATGTAGTGACAGTCCATCACATGCATATGGAGATATGTGCAGTTTTTCCACTGTCTAGTTCATTAACAAAGATATGTATGCTTAGCGGCCTGGAGCCCACAGAGTTAACTAAATTATACGAATGTGAATTAGTTATATGCATGTGGATAATGCGTAACCATTAGCCAGCTGATTGTTATGGGTGCGTTCATAAATTTCGGAAATCTGAAATGGTCAGAGCATCATATGTTCTGAAATTTTCAGTTTCAGATAATGGATTTAGTGATTTGGAAAAACGTTACCACACGGTAAAATTAGTCAAAGAAAAAGTCCTGTACTCAATTTTTCACTTAAAGTGAACATTATAGAAATGTAAAACAAATGTAGTAGTCTCAATCAGTCTGTTATGGTGAATTGTTCAAAATGTTGCTGTTTCTTGTGCTATAAAAAATTGTTTTGCATTTCGATAATTACATTACAGTCTATAATAGTGACTTGATCAAAACAATGTTGCTGCAGTTTGTCACTCATTAATTTGCATACTGTACGTATGAGAAAAGTCATGTTAATTCTGCTCTTAATTTGGTACTTTTTCTGTCTTATTCTAAGTTCACACTACACAACTTTCAATGTCATCAGATTGTATAGTGTGAGCAGAATAGCAGCTTGTTGACAGGAATCTTGAAGTCGTCGCAGTTTACACACTACTCGACTGATTGGTGACAGATGGTCACACACTACAAGATCTTTCACCAGGAGGAATCGCTGACGAGTGTGTTTGGTCTCCAAACAATGTTTTGTCATGAAATCACACCAATCAACCTACCAGTATTGGGAATCGGCTGATTTTCTGCGTGCTTGGCCTGGACTGGAAACTGGCCGGTCAGTCTCATGTATTTCCGATACCAAACCGGTCCGTGTTACACATGCACCACACGTCATGCACAAAGCGCCACAGGCAACTGCGTGCACACTTACAGCCACTCACTAACATATCGTTACCATGGAAGTTCTTCCCTGTGATTGAAGACGACACAAAGATTGCAATGTGTACCATATACATACAGGTAAAGCCAAAGTAAATATGGTGAAACCTTGGAGGTAAACTTTGAACTGATTATTAGACCTATACTAGATCTTGAAAAGGAATAATCGCTAAAATTGCAAAGCTCACTAAGGTTTTTTCCTATGGCAGAGTAAAAATGGTTTAGCAAAACTTCAACCCCCTGCGCTATGATGTCCATACAGTACGACGGTATGAAAAAACCTGATATTAATCTAACTTACTAGCGATGTAAGAATTATGTGCATTTCATGCGATGTTAGTATTAATATTACCCTGCACCTATTATTTGGAAAAGTATAGTACACTTCAGTTTTATTTGGAGGTTTGTAACCTATTGACTTTTTTAAGACAAAAAAGAAAAGAGGAAAAAGATCAATGTTGTGTTATCTGGTGAATTTTAAACATGGTGGAAAGTGATATTAGTGACTGACATTTGTTTTATTTAAATCTGTTGCACCTGCTCTTGTTTGATAAAGTAAAATATGTCAGAGAAAGTTGTCTGTACAACAACTCATTTTCAGTTAATTTATTTGTACTACTTTCCAGTCACATAGCACTTTTTTGACGATTAAGTGAAAGATGCTGTGAGTTAGTCCTGTTTGGGGGGGAAATTATAAAGTACATTTTTGCAATGAAGAAAAGCTGATTTTTGTTTGTATTTGCTGTCAGTTATAGTTAGAAAGAAAATCGGAATTGGCAAAAATCGGTATCAGCAGGTCAGACTTGGGGGGGGGGGAATTCGGAAATCTGAATTGGCCAAGAAAATTGTAATCGTTGCATCCCTAGAAATGATACGTGTGAATCAGAGCCTAAGTGAGGAGCGGGAGCGGGCGGAATTTGGTCAGAGCGCGCATCGGTTTTTTTTTTTTTAATTAAGGCTGGAGCGGTCGCTCTTTCTCGCTCCAATTTCGCTCTGATACCGCTCACACTACTACTCTGAGGCGTGCCCAACTCTACCCAGAATTCATCTGTACAATTATCAAGACCGTTACACAAATTGACCCAAATGGAATTCGCAAAGTATTTCACAAAGGAAACTGATAGGTCATACAAGTGTACTATTCTTATCAAACGTATATATGACAATGTAGGGCAAGAACAATGTGGTGAAACTGTTTTCAGTGAGTAAAGATTCACTTTGGAATCTAAAAAGACGCCTTTCTCGGAAACATGAGTGTGCTACGCGAACACGCGGAGGCCAGAGCAAAACGTGAGCAAGTTTTATATGGTTGTAGCATATCCCGTCTATAAAGTAAATAAAAGTATTAAAGCCTATAAAGTATATATTGGTAATCAAATTAGTTTTGTCATTCAAAGCAGGTCTAATTAAGGATTTTTTTTTTTTATTCACGTAACGCTGTCAGTGAAATTTTATTTTAGAGACAGACGCAGCAGCATCAACAGAAATAAATTGGGGAGTTTAAAATGTGGATGCTTAGCCTGTATATTCTTTAGGCTATTAAGCCTACTGATTCCATTATTTTAAAGCCTATTTTTGTGTCGAATGCCATTGCCAAACCTGTCCGTTGTTGCCCATATGTTGTTGAAATATTTTCTGTTCTCAGTGACGGTGTTGCCGTTGCTCATATTTCTTTGACATAAGGCTTCGGTGTAAGGTGACAGTTGTTAGGCATGCAAATTATTTGTCCCTCTTAAATTGGAGCGATCGTGGAGCAATTTGACTGGAGCGGGGGGAAATTTTAGTGGAGCGAGGAGCGGTGTTGAGTGGAGCGGCTTAGTGCGGAGGAGTGGGCGGAGCCAACAGCCTCGTGAGCGAGGAGCGGAAATTATCACCGCCCCACTCCGCTCACATGCTGGAATGACACCTGGAAATCATCATTTGTAGCGTGTTCAGACTAGAATTGTTAAGACACTTTAACAACACACATGCTCAACATTTACAAACGTGTGGCAAGTTAACCCTCACACACAAAGCATTGAAAATCGTGTAGTATGAACTTAGCATTGCATAAAAAGCACCAATAAGAGTACTGTCAAAGTACTGGATCGATAAGCAGTATCAGTAAGAGTAGTAGTACCATTAAAATCTTAATGATGCCCATCCCTACACATGCCTTTTGGTTCTTTGAGGGACCCCCTGTGGTGTCACCTGGTTGAAGGATGCTTGGTGTGAGGCTTCATGAGCTTAAAGCATACTTCCCACCCCCCACTCCTGCAGGATGGAGACGAGGTGTTCAATCGGGCCAAGCTCCTGAACATCGGCTACACCGAGGCCTTGAAGGAGTATGACTACGACTGTTTTGTCTTCAGTGATGTGGACCTGATTCCCTTGGATGATCGCAACATCTACAAGTGCTTCAGCCAACCTAGACACCTGTCTGTGTCTATGGACAAGTTCGGCTTCAGGTATAGCCTCATCAGCCATTCTTAACCCTATGCACGGTTGCTTTGGGTGACGCACATCGAATTTGAATGAACACTCTACCCATTTGATCTTCTGGAGATAAGCACAGCTCAGCATTTTGCACCACTGAAGCCTGTTATGCTTCCCAATATATGATTTTCCCAGTGATATATCCCAGTTGGTGGCTAAACAGGGACATGCCCTGCTAACCGTCTGGATGCCATCTATGGAAGAAACTGTGTGATGCAGGTGGTTTCACTTGGTACAGAACCGCAGGGAACATTCTGCCTTTGGCTTTAGGCGGTTTTTGCACCCAAATGTTGTGGTTACAGACAATCAGTTCTGATGTAGACCTGGAAATGGAAGAAAGCAATGAGTGTACACTTTATTAGGGGTCCAAGCATGTCATGCTGGAACCCTGTTTTTTTTTTTTTGTCTGTTTGTTGAATATCTGTAAAATGTAAGTGTGGTGTTAGGGCTGTCACGATCATGAAACTTTAGTTGACGATTAATTGTCATACGATTAATTACGATTGATGATTTGTCTTTTTCTTTTCATTTTATAACACTACGAAGTTAACCTAATCATAGTTTAATATTATATATACACCTCGTGAAGAACTGAATATTGAATATTGGAAATTGCATTTCCCTTTTAAGCTTTATAAGCAAAAGTTTATAAATTTTAAATTGCTGTACCTTAAATCTGACAAGTTATCCGGCAAAGCAAGAAATCCTGCTTCGTGAATCATGATACAGATCCCTGGGATTAATCCGTTTAATTCCAGTCACTTTTTTTGCTTGTCATTTTAAGTATTCACTCCAATCATCTATTTCCAGTTTTTGGGTCAACACACCTAAATATCCCATATCTGAAATCCTAGTTTATATTTTCATCAGTTGAAATTGCTGCTATCCATTGACATGGTATTTTGGTATATGTATAGCTTTGGTTCACTCTTAACTGAAATATGAAGTTTGGTGTGTATTGTTTGTTTCAGCCATATTTATATCTAGTAGCGCACATCACTGCTACGCAAGTATGCATTTACAGTATATCCAAATGCGTATTCATTTTATGTGCATTCGCGCTGCTATGACAACAAATCAATGTGCGTTTTAGCTCTTCTTCCCCAAAAGAAGTCCAAATTAGCCACAGGTTATAATGCTTGGTAATTTCTTGTCATAATAGCGAATGCGCATAAAATATATATATATATATATATATGCATTTCACTGCTACAACAAGAAATTGCCATGCGTATCGCTGGCGAATGCCTACTTGCATACCACTTTTGTTTATCACTCCAAAGCAGTGGGATCAGAAATAAATGGATGAAATAACTTTCTCTAGTTCTTTGTCCTAATTGGCATAATATACTAACTTGCAGCAGAGTAGTGGCAGCCGTTAGGGGCATATATAGTCATCCCACCATAACGAGATGCGCACACACACACACACTCCGACACAAGTGTAGGTGCTTTCATTAAACAGAGAACACAAAGAATCCAAAATTGGAATATGTGGCTGATATTCTGGGCTGATGGACATTGCTCACAAGCAGCCCGTTATGAACCTGAAGTAGTGAAAAGAAATACTAATGAGATCAGGCTGGGTCATGAGTGTTGTGAAAGGAAGTGGTACAAATCAGGCACAGTCGTAAAATTTGCCGTGAAGTGTAATGCTGCGCATGCGCAGACGTGCGAGGTACAAATAGGACAGGTGGTATGGGACTGGTTCAAAATCGGAACGAGAAGATCATTAAACGAGCGCCAGTCAAACATCACACGGTAGAAAACGCTATGGAAATAGAACCGTCATATTCGTACAACTTTCTCATCCAGCTGTTTATACGGATGAATGGAGGCAAAATATAATTGTGGTCCGGTCAAATAATCTTGATCAGTCGATTATATAATAACTGTGGCAGGCCTATGTGGTGTTGCTGGGGGGGTGCATTCGGCCAAAGAACTGCCAGAAACGGTTGGGATGGATACGGCTTTGCAGTATGGATATGTACTGACTTGAGAAGAAACTGAGTTGGGAAGATACTTGTTCTGCAAATGCTTGTTTATGCCCAACATCAAAACATTCTCCAAAGTTTATAGGTGTGTAGTTGTGCAGTTATTGGTTTTTTTGAATAAAATGGAATAGAAATAATCTAGGATTGAACAACATGAGCTGTACAGTTTCCAGGAATTTCACCTTTAACCCTTTTCCCCAGGCTGCCGTATAATCAATACTTTGGTGGGGTCTCCTCCATGAGCAAGGAGCAGTTCCTGAAGATCAATGGCTTCCCCAACAACTACTGGGGCTGGGGTGGGGAGGACGACGACATCTACAACAGGTACGATAGCAGCTTGAACTTTTAGCACCGCCCTCTGAGGAATGGAACAAGTTCCACTAGGTTGCATTGGGCCAGGAACGTGAAAAGAATTTGTTTTTGTAAGCAGGTATGTATGTGGTGATTGCATACTGCAGATCAATTCACGCGCAGCAGGAACAAACACTTAAGGCAGTTTTTGTGTTGGATACGTGATGGGGTTAGTTACATGTCCACTTCAGCCCTATTGAGCAATCTAGCTGTGCCACATCAGAACTCTTGCTAGGAGAAGCTGCCATCCAGTGTCAGTCATCTGTATGGGAGTTCAGTTAGACTTCTGTAAGTAATTCAGGCTTGTCTGTGGGGAAAGTCTAATATTCAATGTTTTGAGAATCCTATCCCTCTGTATTTAAGCAGCAGTGAGGTATCTGAGACCTCTCTTTACTGTCTGTCTATGATGCTGATTAGTTTTATTTTCCAGTATAATAGTCCCTATTCTTTGACCCACTTTCTTCCTCAGGCTGCTTTAATTCTCTCATTGAGGGAATGTCATACCCTGCATGCCTTTTTGTTTTTTGGAAAGGAATGTGCTTAAACACTGATTCAGTGGCAGTATCTCTCTTCCTGAGAAAATACCTTCAGGGATCACCTGGTGTGGTTCTGCTGAACCCTGGAACCCTGAAAAGGGAAGGGGGGTCAACAACTGTATTGATGTTATTTTATGATGGGTTTTTTATTTTCAGTGTAACCCTTCAAACGATGTTCCACTACTGTCATTGAACGTTAGAGACGTTAACTTGCTATGAGGAAGTAAACCAGTCAATTATCTTTTTCTACAGCTTTAATGATAACTGATAAAGCTGTTTGTTTGGGGATTGTATTTCCTTAGTGATGGTTTTACTGTGCTCCGTGATAGGAAAATGAGATGAATAAGATACAAAATGTTTTTGTAATGGAAATGACAAGATATGATTCTTTTTTTTAATCGTTCTTTAAGAAAATGTGCTCTCTATTTGGATAGCACATCAATGCTTTTGAAAAGACAAGGCTCAGAACAACAGGAAGAGTGACACCATTTGGTTGCCTGACCAGAAACCTGTTTGACAAACTCCCAAAGGATCATAATCTCCCTTTATGAACTCATGCTGAGAGTCTATTTTTCAGTACGTTTACGTGCACACTAAGGAAATTGAATTATTATGTTAGTCCGACTGAAATCGTACTAAATGGAATTTCTTGAAGTTGGACTAAGACACCCAGATAATGCGATTGGGAATCGATTTACTTCTGCATGTATACATTCAATCAGACTCAAACTGGCTTGGGCACTCTGCGCATGCTCCAAAGTTTCCCCATGGCCTTTGACCCGGAAGTAACGGAAGAAGCCGGAACACAGAAGAAGCATGGAGCATAGCAGAGGACGTACAGCGCTGTACAATTCTCCGCTCTACTAAGGGTGCTTGTCCACCACACCAGGTACTGTACGTTTGGTACTTCAAGAAGGTACCAAAAGTACGGTACTTCAAAGTGTTGGTTATCCACTGGCATAAAAACTGGTACCAGTGCCGAATGACATCAGTGCGAGGCGGGGTATTTTGTACTGAATTCGAAAAATGGCTAGAGTAGGACTGGACGACGTGATATTAATACGAACATAGTCAGCTAGATTAAGATCAGGCTTTATCTTTCTTTAAATCTCATACAGATGATATAGGGTGGGGAGTTTGTCTCGCTAAAACATTTTTACTCTGTCATAGGGGAAAAAAACCTAACAAGTTTTGCAATTTTAATGATTATTCCTTTTCAAGATTATCTAGCATATGTTTAAAAATCAATTTAAAGTTTACCTCCACTGCTTTTGCATGAGCACTGCATGCGTTCTCCAAGACAGTCGTAGTCATTTCCATCCTTGCTGTCACTCCTAGACAGGTTTGTGAGAAATTTGTTGAACTCCATTTTTGTTTCATAAATACCCACATATTTATTGCAACAAAATCACATTGCAATATTTGAAAAATTTCCAATATTGTGCTCTCATAGTATATTACACAAAATACTTTATTTCGTCAGCTATCCTGATTTTGTTGCATTTTTTGACCAGGTCACAATTAAAGGTTGTGTCACTTAATTTCTCCATGCATCCATTAATAATTTTATAATTTTTTTTTTATATCTGTGACAAAAGCCCAATTCTAACAAGCTGACAGGAGCCATATCGCAATCTACTGTAGCCATACTTCAGACATACTTCAGTCAATAAATCGATTCCCCTCCTGTGCATGTATACTTTGACAAGGACAGTAGTCTGAGTAGTCTCTTTATGACCAGATATGTCTGAGAGAAATTTGGTGATTATCGGTTGCTGTTCTGGTACATGTAGCCACATTAAGCTCTCTAACGTTGTGTTTTAGAATGTCCCCATTGATATATTAATTAAAATTTGCCCATGAAAAAATCTGGAATACTGAGGGGTGTTGCTTGGTTTTGTTGAAAGATATTGCAGCCAGAAAACTAAATACAAAGCTAACTTTACCACTATGTCATAGTTAAGGTATAAACCCGAAACCACTTTTGGCTATACCTCCCAGGTACTCTGGCTTGATGGTGTACAGTGAGGGAACTCTGAATTCTTAAGCTGAGCCATTGATAAAGAAATGAAGTCTATAATTTCTCTGGTAAGTTTATTTTAACAGCAAAAGATTAGATTATCAACAAAACAAGCAAGGAAAAGTCATCGTGTAACAGTTACAAACCAATTTGTCATTTTTCTAGGGAAATAAATATTTGATCCCTTGGAACAAATGCTTAAGTACTTGGCAGAATAACCATTGTTTGCAAGCACAGCTGTCAGACCTTTCCTGTAGTAGGATACTGGGTTTGCATGCAGGTCAGCAAGAATTTTCTTCCCCCCGCTTTTTGTGGACCTCCTCCAAATATGTTTTTTTTAGGTTGTCACTTGGATGCACGAAGCTTGAGTTCCCTCCATAGGTTTTCTATAGGATTAAGGTCCGGAGACTGGCTAGGGCACCCCATGACCTTAATGTGCTTCTTCTTGAAGCAGCTTAGGGTTCTTGTCTTGCTGGAAGACCCGCCCCCCCCCCCCACAATGCATTTTCAGTGCCCTGGCTGAAGGAAGGAGGTTCTCTTCCAAAATTTTAAGTTCCATGGCCCCATCCATCTTTCCTTCGATGCAGTGCAGCCGTCCTGTACCCTTGGCAGAAAAACACCCACAAAGCATAATGCTTCTGCCTCTGTGTTTGACAGTAGGGATTAGGGATGTGACACTCAGCTCACAATATGATTTTCTCACGATTTTTTAACAGAATGAGCTGCAAATTTATTAAAATAGACTCCTTTATATTTCTAAACTTGCAAAATGTGTCCTCTTAACAGTGCAACTGAAATTGAATAAAATACTGTTTAAAAAAAAATCAAAATAAAAAAATCTTCTAATACTGTAAATAAACGGTAATGCTTTACATCAACTGCACCTTCATAATGCTTTTATATTGCATTCATAAAACATTCAGTACACCTTCATAATGTATACATTAAGTACTCAGAAATCATTCATAAACATCATGCATGTATAGCTTTACATCCTAACATCCCTTAACAGCTGTAATATACAGTAATAACACATTATATAATAAGAAACATTATAATTGTATAATCATGTAATGTTTGTTATTAATGTATATTAAAGCTGTTAAGGGATGTTATGATGTTAGTGTACTTGCATGCTGCTTATGAATGCATTATGAAGGTGCACTGAATGTTCTATAAATGCATAATGAATGCATTATGAAGGTGCACTTAATTTAAAGCATTACCAAGTAAACTAAGGCTTGCATGTGCAGCTTTTTAGTGTGGTTTGCCCCGTTTAATAATCTTCGCTCTGGCGGTGGTGAATTGAGCTCACTGTGTTTCTGGTGGACATGCTGAAGCATGTTCGTTGTGCTATTTGTATATGTTATCAGTCTTTTACAATGTTTGCACGCAGTTTTTGTCATCTGTGCTTTTCCCGCCGTTTTCGTTTGTGATTACCATAAAGCTAAAATGCTGCCACACCGCCGATTGAAATTGAGGACACATCCCCCCAATCTTAAAATTCGCCAGCCATCTCGCGTTTGGTCAAAACCAAAAATTAATGTACGACGTCGACATGAATACGCAGTGACATCTGACATCGAACTGATGATGTGAAATCAAATGTAATATTACCCCAGTTTTTCTGTTAAAGTACCGTGAAGTACTGCTAATGTAGCGATTCATTTTCTACATCAGCCGGTTTAAATCGTCATACATTTACATCAATTTTTAACCGATTTCGTGATTGATCGTTACATGCCTAATAGGGATGGTGTTCCTGGGGTTATAGTCGGCATTCTTTTCCCTCCAAACACGGCGAGTAGAGTTGATGCCAAACAGCTCAATTTTGATCTCATCTGACCACATCACATTTTTTCAAGCCTCACTGGAATTATCCAGGTGTTCACTGGCATACTTCAGAAGGGCCTGAACATGGCCCCTCTTGAGCATTGGTACTTTGCCAGCACTGCAGGATTTCAAACCGTAACAGCATAATGGTTTTCTTGGTGACTGTAGTCCCTGCTGCTTTGAGATCATTAACGAGCTCCTCCCGTGGAGTTCTGGGGTTATCCCTCACTGTTCTTAAGACTGAGGGTGATTGACAGTTATTTTATCTTTCTTCCACTTGCGAATAATTGCACCATGAGTTGTCACTCTCTCACCAAGATGCTTGCTGATAGTCACATACTTCATTCCATCTTTTGTGAAGATCAATCTTGTCTCTGATGTCCTTAAGTTTAGAGATCAGTGGTCATTGTTGACACACCACAGCACACAGTGCACAACAACGAAATGTGTCCTCTGCATTTAACCCATATGTGACGTTGTGACATAGCAGGGGGCAGCTAAATTCAGTTCCCAGGGGAGCAGTGCTTGGAGGCGTTACCTTGCTCAGGGTGCCTCAGTGGTGTCTTGCTGGTCGGGGATTTGAACCTGCGATCTTTCAAGTACAAGTGCGCTATATGGATGGGGCCATGTACGACTTTAGACAGCTATGTGTTATTTCCCATGGTGATAAGATTGAAGATGTAGACAGGTTAGTGACCCAAGAATACTATTTAATAAAGTAATGCCTTTAAATGGGAAATGCGGGCTTGGTATTGGTTAATCCTAGATTAAGTACTACGTGTGTTGTTAGTGCATATGTACTTTACCTAATTTCTTGCTGGCTTGTAGGGGATCAAATTATTATTTCCCTAGACCAGGGATGGGCAATCTTATCCGCAAAGGGCTGGTGTGTATGCAGGTTTTTGGGATAACCTGTAGGTCAGCTGTTCAAACCCAGGTGTGAGGACTCTTCATTCAATCAGTTCTCTAATTAGTAATCTAGGGAGTTGCAGCAAAAACCTACATACACACCGGCCTTTTATGGTTAAGATTGGCCACCCCTGCCCTAGATCAATGACAAATTGATTTGTAGCTGTTACATAAGGTTTTTTTGTTCCGTTTGTTTTGTTGAAAATCTGTCATGTTAAAATAAACCTACGATTTGAAATTAGAGTTCTCTTTTCTTTATGAAAGGGGTGAACTTAGGAATTCAATAGGGAGTCAAATAATTTTTCTTCACTGTATGTATGGATATGCGGATCTCTTCTGAAATATTCCCGAAAACGGGTTCGAGTTTAAACCTTAACTCCAAAACCACGGTAAAGTTAGCTTTATATCCAGTTTTCCGACTGAAATATCTTTCAGTGTTTGTAATATATTTCAGTGTTTGTATGGGTGCACTTCACATTCAGTAGCCCAGCTGTCTTGCTTAAAGTCACTGGCGGTGAATGGACACAGTGCAATTATTAATTAATGCGTATAAAAACACATTAAAGTTACATGGTGTACGTTGTCCCCATAGTTTAATGCTTAAAGCACAATTTACAGGACATGTCTGTATTATTTAGGTTTATCCTTGCCGTCACGTTGCAGCAAATAGCAAGTGGAGAAGTATAGTGGGATCACAAAATTATTGTGAGTGAATGGGCTCCATAACGGTATGAACTGGACAAAATCCACAAATAGACAAGAAGTGATCCACAAATGTGCAAACCATGTTTCACGTGTACATATCACTATAATACATACACAAATACATATTTGTGGATAGTTAAATATTTGTGGATCATGATGCATATTTGTGGATTGTCTTCTGTGGGTTACAAATAATAAAGCCCAATAAAAATTTCCATGCAAGTGCCACATCCCTCGTGGTGGCATGTAACGTTGCAAATTGTCATCCAGCATGGGAGGTGCAAAAAGCTCGTAGGTTAAACTTCACACCGCCACCCCAAAACAATGTAGGATGAACAGGGGTTTTGGTTAGTTACCAGGGGGGGGGGGGGATCGATCATGATCATAATGGGGTATAGCCTTTTAGTTATATTTTATTTATATGATCCGCTACATGTTTATAATTCATAAATAAATCTGGCCAACAGAGTCTTCTTACTCTGCTAGTAACAGTAACAAAGCAAAGATAATTCCATCTGCTCTTCTTTTTTTTTTGAAACCTCTATTTTCATCTCTTTTCCCTGCACTTCTGCGCTACTTCCAAGTTAGCACTGGTGCTTGTGGTCAACCAGCTGGCAAGTTAATCACTCCCCAGTAGTGCCACCAAGGAACTACAACTGAATCAAGTTCCTACAAGTTCCTGATTCCGGGAAAAAAGTCCTTGCAGTGGGAAAGCACCGTATCTCTCTCTCTCTCTCTCTCTCGCACACCAATTCTTGAGGCATTTCATATGATGTACAAAAAGGTTTAAGTTTAAATGTTGTGTTATAAAAAAGAAAAACACAAACATTTGGGCTTATTTGCAGGTTGCACTGGTGAATATTTACAGGTCGCGTTTTACAGTAACAGCACTGCAAAGTGGCCAACTCCCTATATTGTGCACTATGTAGGGGGCGAGTGGACATTTCAAACACAAGCTTAGTTGCCTTGACTCCGAAAATGGTTACAAAATGCAACTAAATGTCCGTAGACTGGAGCCCTGGCATTTGTTAAAGCTTCTGTATAAGATGAATCCAGCAATTATCACTTCAACTATCCAGTCTGGTATTTTAGTCAACCTCTATTCTATCATGCTGCCCAAGCCTACAGAACTGGATCTTAGATTATTTAAGCATTTTAGAATGGTTTACTTTGCTTTCCATTCCTTTTCACTGTTTTTTTTTTTTTTTTTTTTTTTCTCAACCTCAAATATCTGATCTTGTAGGTGTTTTCAAAATTCGAAAAGGTTTTTTCGGGTTATTCTGTCATCTGTCATGAATGACTTGATCATTTTAAAGGAGGTCTATTTTTGGCGTTATGTATTGTGTTCACATTTATTGGATAGAACACCCCCCCCCCAATAGATACAGGATTAAATTGATCCAGCTACATAAAATGAGATTATGGAGTATCTGAAGAGCAGAACAAACTGTGTGGGGTGGTGGGTGTGACCTTGTGGACATAAGAGGAGCCAAAGTAAGCAGAGGATATCGGAGATTAAACTGAACCTCTCCCTGGTGATCAACAGTGTAACACAGTCAGCTGCACAACGTCACTGTGAATGACGCTTTCAGTGCCTGCCTTTATCCTCTTGTTCCTTTTATACCCTAAAAGCAGAAATAAGATCTTGAAATCCAATCGGACGCATACACTGACACAGTGTAATGTCCTGTATATCAGGCATTTGTTCACCTAAACGATGGATGAAATCTTATGTTGGTATTTTATGTAAGTATGCTATTAATTGAAATGCTTAAGGTGACACCAGTTTAAGGTGACACCAGTGGAAAGTATCTGGTTCCTGATCCTCTTTACGAATTTATGTATAACGTGTTTCGGTGCAGGGAACATGACACTGCAGATTGTCCAAGCCTTTATTGTCCTTTTGATCAATCTCGCTCTTCATGCTCAGCCCTTAACTCCCGTTTCTTTCAGGCTGAGCTCGAGGGGGATGAGGATATCCCGGCCGAGCGGAGAGATCGGAAAGTGCCGGATGATCCGACATCAGAGAGACGAGAGGAACGAGCCCAATCCCCAGAGGTACTGTCTGCATTTGTCAGGCTTGGATGCTCAAGGGGGTTCGTAATGGTTTGGTGCCCTGCATCAGCAAAGCCAGTTTAACTCTTTTATTAATGGCTGTTTTTTCAGCTGCCATCAAAGTACCTTAATTTGTCACTGCAAGTGCTGGAACATTTTGGTGCTGTGTAATGGTTCTAAGCCCTATACAACTACACTGTGTGTGTGTGTGTGTGTGTGTGTGTGTGTGTGACAATACATTTCTCATTCCAGTCATTGATTCCTCTCCACTCTTGTTCCCATTTTTCATCGGTTAACGTTGTTTTTTTTTTTGTTGCAGGTTTGACAGAATTGCACACACGCGGGATACAATGAACAGTGATGGAATCAACTCCCTGTCATACAGGGTTGTCAGGGTCGAGAAAGATATATTATATACGAAGATCGTTGTTGATGTGGGGAAACCCCATCATTGAGGGACTGTCGAAGCTTTCATTTTTCTTGGGTGTGTTTGTTCGTTTTTTTTTTTTTAATATATATATATTTTATTTTTGCTTTTAATGGATACAGTAACCAAATGTGCCTTAATGATGTGAGCTAGGAGGCCTAGTACTTCCTGAATCTGTCAGGATTTCAAAAGTACCTCCACTGGTTCTATTTAATTTTGTAGAGCCTGAGGTGAATTCTCTGCAGCTGGATTTTTTTTGTACTTGTATGAAGTAAAATTGTGGTCAGGTTTCATGGCACAGTGGGCTTGTGGGAAGGAGAATAAAACTCCATTTACAAAACCCTGGGACGATGTGGCAGCCATTTGAAATGCCTTTGCGTAACAGACTTTTCTCCTTGGCAGTTTGTTGGGACTGCAGTCTGCCTCAAAGAGTTTGACCTAAAAATGGACTTCAGGACATTTTATCTTCGGTCGGGGTCTTTGGACCATTGTGTCTCTGTTTTTATGCAATATTCCCCTTCAATATACTGTGATGTTTTGTATGGTTGGACCTTGAGAGATTTTGAAAGTGCCACAGCTTTGGGGGGCTTTTTGTCAAACTAGTCACCTTTTATTGTCCAGCTGCTGTGGCTGGTGATGACAAATGCTAGCATCTTAAATATTTATAGCTTGTAATTCTATTGCTGACGGCCAAAAAAAAAACAAAAAAAACAATCAACTGAACATGTTATTAGCAGTAAAGTAAAACAGACACTAGGTGAACCCAGTCAAGATGAATGAGAAGTCGGCAAACATATGGTTCAGCTTCCTCTTTTCCTAAAACATCTTCTGAAATTCAGCATTCGCATATGAGGAGTACAGGATCGGTCATCGCCACAGGCGTCTGTAGCAATAAGCCGAACAGTGCATGTTCCTCTCTGCTCTGTATATGCGCACCTCACACTTTGGTTCTCTAAAGTCAGATCAGGGTTTAGGTTCCTGGCACGAGGACATATCAACTTCAGAATTTGCTCCCCAAGTCTCAGATAACTTGTCCATCACGTATCGTTGGCAAGGCCGTGCCGTTGTCTGCCTTCATTGGAGGTGGGAGTGTCCGATGACTGCAGCTGACCAATGAGATGTAAATGTCTTAAATAACTTGTATCTATATGACTTCAGTGTGTTGTGGGGCACGAAAAACTGTTTATGACCAAATGTGATCCCCAAGCACGTCAGAGTTCTCCAAGACCACAGGTTTTAGGTGGACACAAGCTTTGTTAATTACACCTGACGACAAACTGGTAACAAAGGGAACACTAGTTATTTTTGGTTGTTTTCCACATGTCTTCGTTTAGTTCGATGCTGGGTTTGAAATTCTCTGAGATATTGTACTTTAACTCATTGTGTATTTGTGAGAAATCGCACTTGAATTTGATCGTATGCAACTTTTATCTTATTTAGATGTTGTTGTTTTTTTTTGTGCCTTTTCTGTGCTTCTTGTCATCTCATTTATAAGGTCCTATTTGTCCAGTCATGCCAGTCGCTGAATGTTTGTCCTCTGCAGCTCACTCCTGGGGCACCAATTCACAATATAATCGTTTGCTCAGGGTAATTTTTTTTTTTATTTTAAAAAAAGAGCCATTAACTGTTGTGCAGCTGAAGGTCCGTCTTAGACTGACAGCCTAATCAACCCATAACCAAAATCAGTCTGCTTTCCCTGCCTACATTTCCATTGATATCAGGACACTCTGCCCAGTTCTGACCTTAGGGCTGGTTGGAAAAATAAAGGATAGCCCGAGATGTTCAAGATAAGAGCTTGGAAGAAGTCATCATCACCATTGCATGTACTTGCTTAACGTATCAACTTCAGAATTTGCTCTTGCATGACATGAAAGAGAACCGTCCATATACTGCTATCTCATCTGATCCAGCTCATCCCACCCTAAAGGACAATACTTAGGTTGGTATCTGTTTCTGTTCTGCTATGCCGACAGGATACAAAATGGCAAATACTCCAATGGTTAAAGACCTGAAGTTAATCTCTAGTAAATACCTACCTCTTAATACTGTTCAGTGTTGGGGAGGGGGGGGATTATGTAGCCTTAGCACATGAAAGGCATTATATAGGGTGTGGTGGGTTTTTATTTTCATTCTAATTGGTGTATTGTGTGTGATTCATGACATGCTTGGGGGGCACTGTTCTGTTCAAGTTAACAATGAGGTGAGGTTTTGATTGGATTAGGGGTAAAACTCGGTGATGCCACTACAACCTTATACCAACTAGGAGTCAATGAAGTAAAGTAGGCAGATCAGCAGAATTTCTTTCTGCTTTCATTCATTTCTGTCTTTGTTCTATTTGGTTCTGATTTCATGTGGTGTCCTTTAGCAGACCATGTTCGTTCTTGAATTCTTTTCCATGTTTTGATGAAGCAATCCTAATTAAAAATGTCTGATTTCACTTTTTCATTGCAGTTACTTCCCATGCTGTGATTTTTTTAGTTTTTTTTGTAGAGCTGGGTAGGTGTCCAAAAAAAAAACTGCAAAACTACCTGGTTATGACTTATCCCTACTTCCCTGTCAGATATGGGATGGTGGAGCTGAAACGTTCTCATTCTATCCATCCATCCATTTATCAAAGGCAGCAGTGACAGAGAACATGCCCTGAATGAGATACCAGCATATAACAAAATTAGATTTTTAAAATAATATGACTTGTAACACAACTCTTGTTTACTTGTGGTTAGAAGGTTCAGTAGTAAGTAGTAGGCCATGAGGTATTTAGCCCTGAGAGAGTGTGTGTGTAAGTACGAAATAAAATCTCAGGGTTGTGCACCATTCAAAATTGGACTGAAAACTTTCCTAAAATTCCAGTTCTTGTGATTTTTTTTGGAATTGCAGGTGATTTTCAATTCCAAGTACATTTAGAGTGAAATTCAAATAAATTCAAACACATGGTGTAGTTGCAGCTTTTAGCAATACAGCTTAATATTTTTATATGACATGCATAAATGTTAAACAACATATATTGTTAAAATGTCAGTGCCACTTTAGTTTGCTTCTTAATTTATTAATAAACTTACTAATCTTTTGATAATATTTGTGAACATAAAGATTTACTTATGATCAAATTTGGAAATGAATTACAAAGATACCTTTCTCCGGACTCTCAAATTCTTTACTAAATAGCTTGTAAATGCTCAATTATAACTCATTTATGTGTGTGCTTACTAACTCATTGTTTTTTATTTGCAACTGATTTAGGAGCAGTTTTGTAAATACTGGGAGCAAGATATGACATTTCTAAATTTGTTTGTGAATGAGTCTTTTAAAATAATTAGTAACAGTTAATAGTGTAGGGGCAGAAATGAAAGTGTTACCAAAATCTAATACTATTCACATTGAAAAAATGCAACATTTAAGTGTAAAACAAAGTAACCAAAAAGTGTAACTAATTTTGTTCACTATAGTGAATCTTCTAACAAGAGAAGTTGAGTGTCTCCTCCAAAACTCAGTTCTGGCTATAATGACTGCAGTGTCCAACCAAAGAAATCTCTCTCTTCTTACTAGAACTTTTCCTAGTTCCTCACCTGTGCCCTACTGGGCTGAAAAATGGCCAGAAAAGTGCCCTTTAGAGTAGCAAAAACACCACTAGTGATTGCCCTTCACATGATTTAGCCCCACCTAGAGCACCCTGGTAATGTTGGATGATGTGCCCTATTGAGCAAGAAAATGTGATGAGGTGGCTTAACGAGTGCCCTTCTAGTGGGGAGAATGTGGTGCAATGCCCGTCCAAGTGGGCTATCATGATGTGCCCTTCCAAGTGAGCAAATGTGATGAAGTGCCTGCGTAATGGAGAGCAAGATATTTGGGTGCCCGTCCAGTGAAGAAAATGAGACACATTGCCTTAATATTATTCTATACAGAAGACAATTAATAGGAGCAACAATGCAAAGTATTTACAGCATGAATATATTCATTGCGGTGTGTTGGCGAATGCCCAGGGTTGGTAGGCTCTGGTCCCCCTTGCAACCCCAGTTGGGATTCAGCGGTTTTGGAAAATGGATGGATGTATATATTCATTTACACTTAATGTTAAAAAATAAACTGTTAGCAAGCAATAATTTAAAAATGCAATTCACACAAGTAAAACACTACAGGTATGTGGTGTTACAGTCAAACAAGTAACCTATCACTGGCTCACAGATTCTCAAGGAACGTTACTGCAGACGTCAAAAATGCAGATGATACGCAAACCGTTAATATGCAAAAACAATACATGTACCCACGGAAAGGGAATTAGAGGGCAATCATAAGGCAGTTTCATATCGATCAAATAGACCAAAAGTTATACACATTTTCTTTCTTACAACAGTGCAAATGTGAAGTACACTCTATGCACTTGTACATATACAAGCTCAGTTTATACTGTATAATTATTTATGTTTTACTAGATTAAATTGCATTCCTGTTCTCTGTGATTGCATTTTTTAATTATTCAAATGAATTCTTTTTCCTGTCATTCCAATTCAAATTCCATTGGGTGCCGCCAGTTGAATTTAAACTCCAATTCCTGAATGGAAAGGGGCACAATTTGTGAATTCAAAATTTTGGAAATGTATGTATAAGTAATGTAACAGTCTAGGTTGAGAAGGACACCATAAGGTATGTGCACAAGCTTCATGACTAAGTGCTGTCAAACACCAGTGATTGTGATTGAGGAAGTGTACACTTTGGACTCGCTGGTGTTTTCCAAAGCACAGTGATAGGACAGAGGTCAGTCAGCCCTCCATCACCCCCTTCTGTCATTCTGTCAGTTAATGTTTAAGCTGGAGGGAGGTTCTTCTAAGTCCCCAAACTATGGACTTGTCAGCCGTATCTCTGGGCAACCAAACTGGTCTGGGAAGAATAGTGCAACATTCTGGGCTACAAACAAGCACACAAAGCATTTCTTAAGAAAGGATTGATTCAGAATGCCTCAGGTGAGAGGAATCCTTTTTGGGAGGGGTAACTTTGTTACTTTGTTATTTTATTAAAAAGTTGGAGTGGTGGAAGGTCACGCGACTGTATCGCAATGATTATAATATCGGATCAAACGCGCCACAGAGTCGGCAGTATGGGCACACTGCTGGTCCCATGTCAGTAGGGTGTGGCACCCCCCCACCCCCTGGCCCTGGATATATGTGGTGATACGGTGCAGAAGGGAGTTGGACAGCAAGTCGGCCCACAGCTGTTGTAACTGGCCCTCGAGATCCTGCAGATCAGCTCTGGGTCTGAGTTGACGTCCTTGCTGATCCCACACATTTGATTGGGGAAAGATGGGAGGACCTCAACATGACGCAGGCAGTCCATAGACACACGTGCCGTGTGTGGACAGGCGTTGTCTTTTTGAAGGACTCTACCAGGCTGCTGTCTCAGGAGGGGTGAAACGCAGGATGTCACTGACGTAGCGCTGTGCTGTCAGGGTCCCCCAAATCACTATCAGAGACGACCTGAAGTCCTACCCTATGGTTCCCCCCGCCATGATGACAGGATTGGTCCTCTCCCCTCGGCGCCCCCATATTCGCAAACGATGGTCAACCTTGTTAATGCAGAACCGAGATTCATCGCTGAACATGGCCACTCATCATCAGTCCATGCCTCCCAGTTACAGCACCACTCCAAACACAGCCGTGTCTGCGCTGGTGTTAACGGCAGCCTACGCATAGGATGGTGAACCCGTAGTCCAGCGGACGCCAGTCATTGAGACACGGTGCAGGATGACTCAGGATGTTGTACAGAATCCAATACCTGTGTCCGGATGGCAGGCGCAGATCATTTTTTCTGTATACATTACATTGAGGGGACCAAATGTCCCCACAATGTGATAAAAACCTGTTGTTTTGATGTTGTGGGGACCGTTTTTTCGGTCCCCACAAGGGGAAACTCAGATTTATATAAATCTGTGACTGCAATCAAAAAACTAAAAACCCCAAAAGACTTTTGTTTGGTTACGGTAGCGTTTAAGTCGTCATTGTTGGGATTAAGGTTTTGCCCATAGAAATGATGGACAGTCCCCACAAAGATATGAGTACAGGTCTGTGTCTGTGTGTGTGTGTCTGTCTGTCTTTGTGTATAGACTCTGGTGTCTTTTGTGAGGTGTAAATTCAGTTTGTCATTTTTATGGCACTTACGCCTCCCAGGTAATAACTCACAGGTATAGATGCAGTCAAACTTCATATGTGGCTCCGGTTTGTTCTGACCGGTTTACTTACACAACAGGCAGATCATGTGACATAGTTAATCTGCTCTGATTGTAATTTGTTTACTCAGATTTTATGCAATTATATTCCTCAATGGTTTTCCACTGGATACATGAAATAAGTGACCTAACAGCTCATTAAGCATTACATTTCTGAATGACTGGGAGGACCTAGGTGACGGGAGATCTGGAATGGAAACACACCACATTCTGGGCCCTAACAGACGATGCGAAACTGGTTCCTCGTCTAAAAGGGAAAGGGCCACATTACTTTTTTGAAACGAAAAGCCATTTATATCTGCTACACTACCAGCCCTGCCTGCAGGTTATCCAGGCTGTAGTGTAAGAGGGATATTTCTCGAGTACAAAGTAGACCAGGCCGTCAGTCATAAGGAACCCAGCTTGTTCTGGGTTGCAGGACAAGTTACAGGAGTGAATTTCCTGGTTGATGTAAGGACCTGCTCATGCAAGTGACCCAGATTTAAAAATCTCACAATTGTGTCAAATGTTCACACAAAACCAAAACAAAGAAGGGAGAAAAAGTGGGAATTTTACTTACACAAAAATGTTCTGAGGGCAGAAGAAACAATGCTTGTTTCAGAGAAATAACCAGTCAGATTGTAGAGGAGGTGGGTCCAAGACATCTGATTGTTATCTCCCTGAACCAATCATGTTCCCTTCTGCCCTCAGAACATTTTCCTATAAGTAAAACTCCCATTGGTGAAATGGTGAGGCGGAAGATAGACTAGCTTACTTTGTAGCTTTTGGGAAACTAAAAGGCTGCATTACTGGCCCTGTTACTGAACTGGAACAAAAACAACTCCATTTTGAGTGAGAGTAGTTACGGATGTCATCTTGCAGCTTGTCATGTGACTTTTAGCACATGTACCATGGCTACACAGACTCTGGGATTTGTTTTTTGTTCTCCTGAATCAGAGGCCTTGTATCAGGCCATGAGGGTGATTCTGAGGACAATGGACTGAGGAATGACTCTCTGACCTCGCTGGGGATGACGGCCTCTTCCTTTCCGTTTTAAGAACGAGACTGAACTGATAGGTGGAGTATTTCACTCCGAGGCCCCCCCTTGACAACAAACCTACCGCTTATTTGTACAGCCCTATGTGGTTTGCAAAGCAGCCCGACAAAAGCTGCAAGTGGCTTCAAGCCAGCGGGGCCACAATTCAACACCTTGACACATCTGACTGCATGAAATAATTAATGAATTATTTAATCTAGCATATAATGACAGCCCTTGGCCAGCAAAAGAAAAGTAGTTCAGTATGTGCAAAAAAGCGAAATTAGTCAAATTTGGATTAATTTATTTGAGATAATAGAATATTTGTAGATTAGCATAGGTTTTTATCTTACCAAAAAGTCTGTACGAGATAACATATACACAATAACTTTACATCCCAGTATAAATGCATACAATTCTATGATGTCTCCGTATCTGTAGACAAAGCCTGAATGTAGACATTAGCGGTGCTCATTTGTTTTTCAGAGGGCAAGGAGACCTTGAGCCTTGCTGGAGACCCACAGGCAGGCCTGACCTTCTCAGCAGGCCTGCAGGGTTATCAGGTTGCCGGTATCCGGCCTCCCTTCAGGCCTACTTCAGGCAAACCTCCAAAGGCTGGCAGAAATAATTTATGGAGCTTAACTGCATCGTACCTTAAAGGAAAAGGATACAGAAATTGAATGTGCCATCATTCATGTGATCATACCAGTAATGTGATCATACCAGTAATGTGATCATACCAGTAATGTGATCATATCAGTCATGTGATCATGTCTATGGATAGAGCATAAAGGTCTATGTTGTTTTGAGCTGAAACTTGACTGTTGCTGAAACTGCCTGTGTACCGTAGCTCTGGAGGTCAGTGCTCCCTGTTGTCATGTTCCCTGCCCCCGCCCCCCACCAGTTGGAAGGGGAGCAGCTGTCGGGGGCTCAGGAGCTGCAGGGGAGGCTGGCTTGGATGGGTGTAGAGCGGAGACTGCTGGCGACACCACTAAGAGCTCCAGGGTCACAGTGGGAGAGGCTGCTCCCCCGGAGGGACCCCCAGGACGAGAAGACTGGGAACCACATATCTGCAGACCCTGGGTAGCGATGTTCTCTCTGAAAGCTGCGCATAGCACCCCCCATTAGTGGAAACATCCCCTTCGCCTCGAGTGCCCCCAAGTTTGGTTTGGTTTTGCCCTTAATGGGTTCCAGTCCGTGTGAACACAATGTTTCAGCTGCCGGAGCCAAGGAGAGCTTATTAAATGTTTTATTTATTGTATGGGGGAGGGAGGGGTCTGCGTGATTGGCTAAAGGACATCTGTTTGTGCTTTAACAGGGCCTTGGAAGTGGATGCAGGAGACCGTGCCCGAGAGCAAAAAGAGGAGGAGGTGGAAGAAGGGGATGAGGAACGGCAGAAGCTGGAACCCCAACGGGTGTGTGTGCCGCTGGAGAACATGGAGGGCTCTACCTCTGTGGCTATCCCCTCCTCCCTTCTCAGACAGTCAGGGCTCAGTCACGCCTGTCAGGGGCCTGAGGTAACTCCCCCCATACAGGACCTGGGTGATATAGGCCAGTGTCTGGCAGGCAGCAGAAATATGGACCTTCTGAGGGTCCCAGAGGACCGGGTGGAGAAACACGGATGCAGGAGATATGTGTCAAAACTAGAATACAATAGTGATGCTTTATTTAACCCTGTGGGGAAGTTCTCGTATCGCCTTGCCTCTCCCATCTTGCTCCCTATGAGACTCACAGACACATATACAAGTGAAAGCTTGGGGGTCACAGCACAGGGGCAGCCAGACTGGGGCTTAAGGGCCTTGATCAGAGGCCCAACACTGGCATCGGTCTCCTACCTCCGGGATTAAAACCAGCAACCTTCCCGTCACTGGTTTAATCTGTTGAGCCACACACTGCCCCCACAATGCAATGGCTATGAATTACCATTCTGCGCCACAACATAAAGAGTTACTGCCCTGTAAAGGTGTCTTTTCCGTCATTCAAATGACCTTGGGTCATTTATTCACGTGGAATGTTTGATTTCTTCCCATGTTGACAGTGCTGTGCCTGTTGTCTGCTTGCCTTCAGACAAAATTCCTGCTTTCCCTCTGTGAGGAAATGAGACGAGGTGTGGAGGGTTCGAGCTGCTTGCCAATCCAGCTGGCCCAGTTTGCCCGTCACTGATGCACTCTAAAAACAAGCTCATGGGAATTTTACTTACACAAACATGCTCTGAGGGCAGATGGAAAGATGATTGGTTCAGGGAGATAACCAATCAGATTGGAGAGGAGGTGGGCCCAAGCAACTAGAGAAGCCAGGACCAACCAATCAGATGTCTTGGTCCAGCCTCCTCTACAATCTGATTGGTTATCTCTCTGAACCAAGGCCCTGTAGCAGAATCAAATTATAAGCTTCACTACTTCCAGACGATTTGGATACCACAGACTTTGTGATCGCATCTTGTGGAATCTTAATGTCTGTGGAATCTTTTGTTTTTAAGCTGCAGCAGGGTGATCTATTTCCAGATTAAAATAACAAAAACTCCAAAGCTAAATTCCCTCCAGAAAATGTTTTCTTATGCAGGGTGCCCACAACCCATAATGCACTGCCTTAAAGGCACAGGTCCATGGAGGAACATGAGGGCAGGTCCCTATACGGCACAAGAACTGTAAGGACCTGCGGAATCAGAACAAGCTCGTTTCAGGCCTGGCGAGTGGTGGGTTGGGGGCGGGATTATTTATAATTAAAAAAGGGAATTACGGGGACAGGGCAAACCAGAATGACCAGTGATGAAATATGATACTGCAATATGACAACAAGCAAGAACTCTAGCTGGAGCTAAAAATATTCAGCCATTAAATCTAGTTGCATGACAGGGCACATTTTCTGTTTTTCGCTTTTATGAAATGGCCAAGAACCACCAAGCCTGACTATAATATGCTGTCTGCCCCCCTGCTGCTACGCAGTGAGTCTGTATCTGTGAGCTGGTGACATAACCTCTGTATGACATTAAAAGACACCAAGATTGTCTTGAAAATGTGTTTTTATATCCTGGGGTTTGAGCTCACCGGTCACTTTTTCCCCTGTCATGGCCGCCGGGCCAGTTTGTGCTGATTACTCTTTTTTTTTTTAAGTTTTGGGGCATTGGTGGCCCTTGATTCTAGCCTGGCTAAGATTGAATTCAATGTTTCCGTGCCGGTGAGCCAAGAAGGGGGGGGTTGATCCTGTTAACTCTCACCCTGTCTATTTGGACTATGATCTGTCACATTAATGTTTTTGTCTAGTGTCCCAAAAAAAAGATGGATATGATAAGTCATAATTGTTTGAGCAGTTAGTCAAATGAACCAGCCATTTGTTTATATTGGATTGCTGTACTGATGACACAAGCACTTTTCTCTGCGGTTGTGGTTGCTGTTTACCCAAAGGAAAACGTTTTTCCCATAAACAGTGAGGAAAATGTCGTTCCTACTCAGGCCTTTCGACAGCTTGATCTGAGGCAGGTGCTGATGAGGGAATTCCCCGAAGAAAATGACGTCCCCAGGTAAGGCACACAAGACTATCACATGTACACATCCTGGTGGGGCTGCTCCCTCCCAGCCATTTGGGGACTGTTAATGGAGAATGTCTGCTTCATTGGGTTTAAATCATTATACATGAAATACAGCATAGCACAGCAAATTTCAGACGGCCACAGGCGTGGAAGAAACATAGCCTCACCATAAACAAAATACAAACGCAGGCTGTTGTAATTATCTTCAGTGTACATGACGGCCAACTGGATGTGAAGATTATATTAAAGGTTTTTATTCATCGTTTTTATATTATATGTGAAGCACTTAAGGGTAATGATTGTTAAGAAGGATACTGGGTTTGTATGGTTTTACTCACCCATTTTGTCAGGCATGCCAGAAGGATACCTTCATGGGTCAAAGGCCCCAAGAACTGGTGGTTGATGGGATTTGTAGTCTCCATGTCACACTAGACAATCCTGGAGCAGTGGAATTGTTGCTGTTTGGAGAGGGGGTTACATTTCTAGTTTGTGTATTTTATCTTGTTTATGGAGAAAATGGTTGAAGTAACTGGAGAATATTGAAGTTAAGTAATGATGATGTATGGAACTGCAATGTTGAAATTATTGAGGGTATTAAGCTGCCCTTGGTTGGGTTTGGGGGGATAACCATTTATTTAAGGAGCATGATGGTTGACTGCATATGAGTACAGCCTAAATCTCAGGGCACTGTTTGCCAAAACATGGGATTAGTTTTGGTACATTTTTCTTTTTGGCTCAAGTATTTCATTTTCTTTCTTTCTTTTTCATTTAATTTATTTCTTCTGGCACCATTCATCTGTCACAGCACTTAGGGAAAATAAATAGCCATCTGCATCACCTTCTCCCTGGCAAAAGTAATTCTTTCCATCAGCCCTTGGACAAACGCCCTGGGTTGTTAGTCACACAGTGTGTGTAATTAGAAGCTGGCTGCCTTCAGCTTTTCTTTGCACAGGATTTCTCGTGGCATACATACTTTGTCTATGGAGAGAATGCCCATGCATGCCCAGTGTCTTCCAGAACACACAGTCCTCAACTATATGGACAGGAGCAACAGGCATGGTCACACTTTCAGGTAAGACAGACCAAGAGAGAGACAAAATATGTCACCGTGCTCCGAAACACACCTTTCTGAGGATCAGAGGCATATACATGTCATGCAATGTGCAGGTGGATTCTAAGCAATCAAATGATCATTTATTATAATAAAATGATGATCTTTGCAAAAAGAAAATACTACGAGGGAAGAACTTGGGCATACAACATGGTGAGATTCTGTTGCCATTTTGGCTGTCACAGTTGTGTTCTGCAAATTTCCGTTATGGAAGCTAATGATGCTTAATAGCTATCCATGCCATTCATGTTACAGTCACACATAAGAAACCTCTCCCCATCTTCCATCTCCTCTGACTTATTTCATCTGTCCACTGAATGTAACCCCCAGTTCCGTGCTCAGAATGGCCAGAAGGCTGCTGGCTCTAGGCCCAGTCACTGGAACCCCTGGCAGGAATACCCAGATGTGGCCAATCAGGTGAGCCCTAGGATGTCACATGACTTTTCTCCACCAGTAGTATCCACCAGTTGATACAGTTGCATGTATTCTATTACTTAACCATGGCCAGAGTCCAATGACTAACCCTGAATATGGAAAATGTGGATTTTTCCTCTGAAGTTGGCTTTTTTTCCCCTTACTCCTTGCCTATAAGGATTGTGCTTTTATCCACTGTCTCAAATTCTGAGCCCTGCCTTGATGTTTTAAGATGCAGACCTCATACTTCATTTCAGATTATTGCGTTAGTTATTGAACTTCAGCAGCTGAGAAGGGTCTGTCGGAAAGGAGGGTCACCTGACTCCCCTGAGGACATGGAGGCCAGGGATTGGCTGGAAAGAGCAGCACTGCTGAAGGTTAAAGATTGATTCTTTTGTATATTTTTGTTTATGTTCATCAAGAGGCAAAGGCAAGATATCCACTGTGATGAAGTACACCTTGACCAAGGATGCCAGTATCCTTGCTGACTGTAGCTCACACTGCACCAAAGTAGCAGAACAAGCACCAGTTGGAATCTCTCACTGTATGTGAACAGCAACTTGTAGTCCTCTGTCAGCCCTGTAGGAGGTGCTGATGAAGCAGCTCATCATGATACCTTGGTCCCTTTAAGCACTCCCCTGCCTGACAGAATGATGACAGTCTAGTTACTTTGCAGGATTAACAATCTGCAGCCGTACACCTGCCACCTGATGCAGACAGAGCTATGAACACGTCCCTAAATGAGTCATTCTTCTTCAGCACTGTGTGGGAATTATGGAGCACAACGAGGCCAGACTGGCTGCCCTCAGGAGAGAGGTTTCAGAAATGAAGCAGGGAGGGGTCATGGATCAAGTGGCCTTCCAGAGGAAAGACCTGTAGAAAGCCAGCCCCAGAAAGCAGACGTGGAAACATCACATTATGAATGACAAGCCAGAAGGAGCATATCAACTACTGCACCTGAGTAACCATCTTCGGATGTATGATTGTTTGTCTGAAATGTAATTAAATGTGACAAACTAAAATGTCCCTTTAAATCTAGTGTATGGCTTTAAACTACAGTCTATATAAACTGCATACAGGTAAACACTATGCAAATACAGACCCCATTTCCAGAAGAGTTGAGATATTTTCTAAAATGCCATAAGAACAAATATCTGTGATTGGTTAATTCATGTGAACTTTAATTAAACTGTCAAAAGTACAAAGAAAAGATTTTCGACAGTCTCACTGACCCCAACATAATTGTACCTGTAGTTTGTAAATACAGATGCTTCTCTACTTACAAACTTTTAACTTACGAACTTTCAGATATACGAACGAAGAGGACTGTAAGTCCAAATTGTGTTCATTGGACTCCCGTTTCCTGTCCGCAACATCAATTTTTTTTTTTTCTGTGTGCCATTTCCGCCTAGTACACGTAGTCTGGCCACTACTCCCACCGTGCAGCAGCGTAGCGTGCGGACTCCCAGCATCCTAGTTCTTTGTACTCGTGTATACACTTAAAACGATGTTGAATAACGACTTACGAACATTTCAAGTTATGTACGCCCATACAGAACGTATCTCATTCGTAAGTAGAGGAGCGTCTGTATACACAAAGTTAGAATTTGATGGCTCCAACACATTCAACAAAACCTGGGACAGAGGCACATTTACCATTGTGTTACATCACCTTTCCTTTTACTAACACTTTTTAATTGGAATTGAGGATACTAATTGCAGTGATTTTGCAACTGGAAATTTTGTCCATTCTTGCATGATGTAAGACTTGCTTCTCCACAGTCCGTGGTCGCCATTGACTGATTCTCCTCTTCTTGATGCGACATACATTTTCAATAGGAGATAGATCTGGACTGACAGCAGGCCAGTCAGGCTCACGCACTCTGTGTCTACGAGGCACATGGTTGTAGCCTGTGCAGAATGAGGTCTGGCATTGGCCTGCTGAAATAAGCATGGATGTCGTGGGAAGAGACGTCGCCTTGATGGTAATATATGTCTCTCTAAAATCCTAATACAGTGGTACCTCAGTCCTCGAACTCATTAGAACTCGAATTTCTTAAAAGTCGAACCAACCAGTTCGAAAAAAAATTATCTAGAGCTCGATCTGAATCTCAGAAGTCAAACCGTGAATGCTGACCTAAGATAATTTGTACATGCAGGGAAACTTGTACGTCTCTCAGTGGAAACAAAGGGTAAAGCTTCAGTCTCAGCCTCGAATTAGCTGTGATAGCACCGTGCATGTTTATACATTAACTGAATACATATATTTAGACAGTAAAAATACATTTAGACAATGATAGTAACGGTAATTATTACTATATAATAAAATACATTTTAAAATAAAGATTTCTTATTAATTATCTTAATATTAATAATAAATCATTAATACATTTAATTATAATAATATTGTTGTGCCGAGCGGGGACGGAAGGGTGATAAAGGCGCAGACGTCAGCGTATCGGGGAATACAGGGTTTAATTACAGGTAAAGCAGGCAAAACGCAGACGGACAATACAATGACCGGAAGGGGGAACCAAACTGAAACGCGGACAAAATACAGAGGACTAATGACAACAACCAGAAACAGCTGATCACACAGGGATTCCACACGGGGTTAACGAAAGAGTGGCACACGGAAAGAATGGACTATCGGGGCAGGACACATTGTTTGGATACATTTATTTTCTTACTTTACAAATTACTGTTTTGGTAAATGTGCTTAGATGTGTTTAGTATAGTATATGCTCTTCTTGTTTTATCCGGTTCATTTTGTGTTTAAATGCTAAAAAAAACATATTTAGGTGCAATTTTTTGAGGCCGGGAACCAATTAACTGGTTTTCCATTATTTCTTATGGGGAAAATTCGATCACAACTCGAACTTTTTAGGATTCGATCCGGAGTTCTGAACGGATTAAATTCGAGTTCTGAGGTTTCACTGTATATGGCTCAGAGTCAATGCCACTCACCCATGCTATGAGTGCTGACACCCCCCCGTACCATTTCAGATGCTGGCTTTTACACCTTTTGCTGATAGAAATCTGGATGGGCGCTTTCATCTTTGGCACATAGCACTCAACACCCGTATTTCCCGAAAAGCTGAAATGTGGACTCATCTGACCACAGCACACGGTTCCACAGTCTTTCGGTCCATCTGAGCTGAGCTGGGGCCCGGAGAACCCGCCGGCGTTTCTGCGTAGAGTTGATGCAGGGCAGGGCTATTCAACCCACAGTCCTCAAGGGCCCTGCTGGTTTTCCAGCCTTCCTTCACCTGTGAGCCAGGTGTGAAGCCTCTGACCAATCAGAATCAGTAATTATTGAACTAACTACCTGGGAGAACTGAAAACAAGGCCTGGATTTGGAATCGAGGGCCTGAGTTGAATAGCCCTGATGTAGGGCTTTCTCCTTGCATAATAGTGTTTCAAGTTGCATTTCTGGGTGCAGCGACGGACTGTGTTAAGTGACAGGTTTTCTGAAGTGCTTCCGAGGCCGGGAGGCTACATTAGTCACAGTAGCCTTACGGTTTCTCAGGCAGCGCTGCCTGACGGCTCGAAGATCACGTCCAGTCAACAGTGGTTTCCACCTTTGCCCTTCATGCACTGAGATGTCTCTGCATTCTCTGGATCTTTTCACATTTTCTCCTGTAGATATTGCAAAACCGAAATTCTCTGCATTCTTCCGTTGAGGAATGTTTCTTCTGAACTGACTAACAATTCTCTCACAAATTTTGACACAAAGGGGTGAGCCAGGACCCATCATTACTGACGAAGACTCTGCTCTTGAGGAACGCTACTTTTATGTCCAATCGTGAAACCTCACTTAGCCTGCTTAATGTTGAGTCTTCCAAACCGGTTACTAGAATATTCACTGCATTTTTCAATCTTATTTCAACTGTGCCAACTCTGGTTGAGTGAGTTGCAGGCATCAAATTCTAACTTAGCGTATATTTACAAAATACAATTAAGTTGACCAGTAAAGCTGTTGAAAATCTTTTCTTTGTACTTTTGTCAGTCAAATAAAGGTTCTACGGAAGAGGATTAGGGCCACCATGAAAATATTATTTGAATTCTGACTTTTTTTTCCCTCAGAATTCTGACTTTAATCTCCAAATTCTGAGAAAAAAGACAGAATTCTGACAAAGTCAGAATTCAAATAATATTTTCATGGTGGCCCTAATCCTCTTCCGTAAGGTTCACATGAATTTATATTTCACACATTTCTGTTTTTATTGTTTTAGAAAATATCCCAACTTTTCTGGAAATGGAGTAATTATACAAAATCCTAACCTATAGTCTCTGCCAATTCCAAATGTTACCAAATATTTCAACAATCCATGATTATATGTGCAATATAATACAAATCAGTTTCCATGTCTGTTCGGTGTCATTGTGTAACTTCATTCATGTTTTTTTTTTTTTTTAACAGTGTTAGGACCCAGTTTAGGGGGAGAAAAATGAAATGGAGTGAGATATTGTTTCATTTGACTATAATTTTAGGGGACGAACTTCAGTTTAAAATAGCAAACAAAAATGCCGTAAATGAGGGAGGTTAACTTCTCAACTCAAACAAAACATGAAACAAAAATATACAGAACTTTCCTTTCTCCCTATCTTCATCATAAATCAAGATAAAGAATTTATAACCAGTGGCGTCACACTCACTACTCTCCCAGAAAATATATATATGTTATTTACAGAAAGAGGTTGGGGCATAATAATCAAGCAGAGATCAATCATAACTTTACAGAGGAGCTTACGTTTCCAAGGAAATGAGACTAATCCAAACTGGTCTCTCACTCAAGTGACTGACACGTTTTTAAAGGCAAATCTGGAAGAGGTGGTATGACGACGTAATAGACCAAGAACAGGAAGATATTCCTACCTAGAGCTGCAATAATACTACTCATTTTTTTTCTTATTTGTCCAACATTATTATTCAAAGTGACTAACAGTAGATGGCAGGGTCATAATTTGTTTGCTCCCTGAGATTCAAACACACAACCTCTGCCTTATTAGCAAAACCTGTCGCGTTGCTACAGCTATTCACCTTTTCAACACTGGATGACCTTTACTGAACCTGGGTCTCCACTGTGACTTTCATCTCAGCTGACAAAGAAAGATTAATGAGCGTTTCCACTGCCTTGAGCCATTTGTTTCAGGAAAACGGCACTAATCTGCCGACCGTGCAATGAGTCAGGTTTAACCAGGAAATTGTTTTCTTAATCATATGCTGTCAAAGTTGACTTTTTAGGTTTGTTGAGAGAGAGAGTGGCACCTGAGAAGCTAAATTCAAACACAGCACTCAGTCGGATATCGTTAGTGATTAAATGAAAGATCCAAGAACTTAAATACATACTGATAAAGTAATATATTTAAAACAAATAAATGGGCATTTATTTGTGAAAAACACACAAAACATTAATCAAAACCTGTACAAAAGTAATGACAGTAAAGCATTATTGTACTTCCTCAAGTAGCCCAATAATATATAAAAGCTTTCAGGATATGTTGACAATCCTGGAACAGATCCATAGAAGTCCTGGCCCAAGCCACACTACTCTGGTAGGACGACGCACTGAGCTCTCATTGGCTGCTGCATTTCTGTCACCGCACCCGCTGCTACGTCACACGGTCGGCCACCCGCCGGAAGAGAGCCTGCCGCTGCTGCGTGGTCATGTTCTCGCAGCTCTCCAGGAGGTTGGCCACGATGAGCGTCTGCTGCGCGGTCCGAGCTCGCACCCACACCCGGCCGTTCATGCCCACCACCATCTCGAACGGGAACGTCTTCTCCAGGTCTTTCACTATGTCACTTTGCGGTGCCAGTAACCTGCATGATGATTAGACAGGGTAAATAATTAACGGGGGTGCTCCAGACATTCGAGGGGGGGGGGTTCTGGAACTTCTGGAAGCTACAGGCGCAAGGCAGGGGACAGGCTTGGGTGGCATCTATTTTTTCATTCTCCTACTTTTCACTCCAATATACACTCACCTAAAGGATTATTAGGAACGCCATACTAATACGGTGTTTGACCCCCTTTCGCCTTCAGAACTGCCTTGATTCTACGTGGCATTGATTCAACAAGGTGCTGAAAGCATTCTTTAGAAATGTTGGCCCATATTGGTAGGATAGCATCTTGCGGTTGATGGAGATTTGTGGGATGCACATCCAGGGCACGAAGCTCCCGTTCCACCACATCCCAAAGATGCTCTATTGGGTTGAGATCTGGTGACTGTGGGGGCCATTGTAGTACAGTGAACTCATTGTCATGTTCAAGAAACCAATTTGAAATGATTCGAGCTTTGTGACATGGTGCATTATCCTGCTGGAAGTAGCCATCAGAGGATGGGTACATGGTGGTCATAAAGGGATGGACATGGTCAGAAACAATGTTCAGGTAGGCAGTGGCATTTAAACGATGCCCAATTGGCACTAAGGGGCCTAAAGTGTGCCAAGAAAACATCCCCCACACCATTACACCACCACCACCAGCCTGCACAGTGGTAACAAGGCATGATGGATCCATGTTCTCATTCTGTTTACGCCAAATTCTGACTCTACAATTTGAATGTCTCAACAGAAATCGAGACCCATCAGACCAGGCAACATTTTTCCAGTCTTCAACTGTCCAATTTTGGTGAGCTCCTGCAAATTGTAGCCTCTTTTTCCTATTTGTAGTGGAGATGAGTGGTACCCGGTGAGGTCTTCTGCTGTTGTAGCCCATCCGCCTCTAGGTTGTGCGTGTTGTGGCTTCACAAATGCTTTGCTGCATACCACGGTTGTAACAAGTGGTTATTTCAGTCAAAGTTGCTCTTCTATCAGCTTGAATCAGTTGGCCCATTCTCCTCTGACCTCTAGCATCAACAAGGCATTTTCGCCCACAGGACTGCCGCATACTGGATGTTTTTCCCTTTGCACACCATTCTTTGTAAACCCTAGAAATGGTTGTGCGTGAAAATCCCAATAACTGAGCAGACTGTGAAATACTCAGACCGGCCCGTCTGGCACCAACAACCATGCCACGCTCAAAATTGCTTAAATCACCTTTCTTTCCCATTCTGACATTCAGTTTGGAGTACAGGAGATTGTCTTGACCAGGACCACACCCCTAAATGCATTAAAGCAACTGCCATGTGATTGGTTGATTAGATAATTGCATTAATGAGAAATTGAACAGGTGTTCCTAATAATCCTTTAGGTGAGTGTATAGTATGTGGTTTTTTTTTTTTTGTTTAAAAAAAAGAAAATGCAAATCATGTAGGCTACTGTGAACTCTGGACACAGCGATAGAAAAAGGTATTAAAAATACCTTTGCGATTTCTAAATACCGGGGTATACCGTAATACCATCATACCATCATACCACCCACGCCTATTTTAGCATCCCCGCTTTGTCCACGCGTCAACGTCTCTGCTGCGGGGCGGATCCCCGCTTTGTCCACGCGTCTACGTCGCTGCTGCGGGGCGGATCCCCGCTTTGTCCACGCGCCAACGTCGCTGCTGCGGGGCGGATCCCCGCTTTGTCCACGCGTCAACGTCTCTGCTGCGGGGCGGATCCCCGCTTTGTCCACGCGTCAACGTCTCTGCTGCGGGGCGGATCCCCGCTTTGTCCACGCGTCTACGTCTCTGCTGCGGGGCGGATCCCCGCTTTGTCCACGCGTCTACGTCTCTGCTGCGGGGCGGATCCCCGCTTTGTCCACGCGTCTACGTCGCTGCTGCGGGGCGGATCCCCGCTTTGTCCACGCGTCTACGTCGCTGCTGCGGGGCGGATCCCCGCTTTGTCCACGCGTCAACGTCTCTGCTGCGGGGCGGATCCCCGCTTTGTCCACGCGTCTACGTCGCTGCTACGGGGCAGGTCGCTGCTGCGGGGCGGATCCCCGATTTGACTTTACCTTTGATAATGGCCAACAATAACAGAATGTTTGATTTAGAAAAGTTAGAAAAGTCCAGTTGTAACCCTCTTTCAGAGCGAGAGAGCACTTCTGAAAACTACTGCGCTTCACCTAACCATTCTGTTAACTTATCGACATAATTATAGCCGACACTGGGTTTCTGCTCTGACTGTACAGTACACATGTAACTTCCACCTTCCCCTTTTAATAACATGCAATTGCCAAGATGGTTAAAATAATCAAATTTTTTTCCAGGGGTCACCAACCTTTTTCAAACTGAGCTATTTCAGAGGCACTGAGCCATACGAAGGGCTACCAGTTTGAAACGGCCTCCTAAACTTATCTAAACTTCATGTATAATAAACATGTTTTATATGTTTTTTTTATATTGTAATTTTCAAATCTATATAAATGCAAATGTGATTAAAGAAGAATAGCAACAGGATAAAATTAAATTTTAGATGCTGCTCATTGGCGAGTTGTGCTATTTTTAGAACTGGCCTGCAGGCGACTCATGTGGTCCTTGGGGGCATCCTGGTGCCCGCAGGCACCATGTTGGTGACCCCTGGCCTAGACATTGAAACCGCAGCGATATGTGTCCGTTATCTAATGTTACGACGTAGTGCTGGTATGACGTCAGTATGACTATCAACCAATCTTTTAACGGTCGGTTTTTGCTACAAGTGTAACAAACAGGCGCCACACTCTCTAGGACATGCACCACTGCTGCAAGCCGCGAGCTGCATATGGAACATGCGTGTCATGCAGGCAGTGTGGCTGCTCCAATCTGTTAACGTGGGCAGTGAAATGAAAACCAACACGCCAAGCAGCTGGCATGTTACTGGCCTAACTGTCCTTTCTAAGCAACATGACTTAACCGTGTGTGCATGTGCAGTATCTCACGTATACGCAAAAGTGCAATATCCACTACAGAGAACAAAAAAGAATTGCTGGATCTCAGGAGGACATGTATTCAGTCTAGCACAATATACAGCTCTGGAAAAAATTGAGACCACAGGAAATCTTTCAGTTTCAATTTATGGGTGTGCCTCTAGGTAAAATCTACATGTTTGCTAACTCCAGCCTGGCTCTTCCCTGCTTGTCATTGATGAAGGGCTTCTTCCTTGCTTTATGGGTCTTTAGGTCTGTCCTAGCAGTGCGCTTCACACCACTTAATGTTTCCAGTTCTTTTTGAAGGTCACTTGAGGTCATCCCCCCATTTATGAGGCACTGCCGGATACGTTAATCATCAGTGTAGCCTTCTGACAGCAGAACCAGGATTAAACGACGCAGATTTTTTGAAAATATAGAGTGTTCTCAATTTTTTTTCCAGAGCTGTATGAAAAAGGTAACATACTCGTTAGTGTAATCTCAGAACCCATTAACATACTGGTCAATAGCACAGTTTGAAACAGGACTCTCAAGTTTCATCAAAACTTTGGAGTGAGATTACATCTGTTACGGGCCAGAGCGTGTCTCACGGTCCATGTGTGAGACATGAGAGTAGGGACGGGCTGATCCACATTTTTTCAATTCTGATCCGATACCGATACAGATTCCGATACAAGCTCTTTTTACTTTGTTATATTTTATATATTAATTTTTTTTAAGCTAGTAAATACAGATGGAAAAAATGTATGACAAAAAATTATATGGCTACTATACACTCACCTAAAGGATTATTAGGAACACCTGTTCAATTTCTCATTAATGCAATTATCTAATCAACCAATCACATGGCAGTTGCTTCAATGCATTTAGGGGTGTGGTCCTGGTCAAGACAATCTCCTGAACTCCAAACTGAATGTCAGAATGGGAAAGAAAGGTGATTTAAGCAATTTTGAGCGTGGCATGGTTGTTGGTGACAGACGGGCCGGTCTGAGAATTTCACAATCTGCTCAGTTACTGGGATTTTTACGCACAACCATTTCTAGGGTTTACAAAGAATGGTGTGCAAAGGGAAAAACATCCAGTATGCGGCAGTCCTGTGGGCGAAAATGCCTTGTTGATGCTAGAGGTCAGAGGAGAATGGGCCAACTGATTCAAGCTGATAGAAGAGCAACTTTGACTGAAATAACCACTCGTTACAACCGAGGTATGCAGCAAAGCATTTGTGAAGCCACAACACGCACAACCTTGAGGTTGATGGGCTACAACAGCAGAAGACCCCACCGGGTACCACTCATCTCCACTACAAATAGGAAAAAGAGGCTACAATTTGCACGAGCTCACCAAAATTGGACAGTTGAAGACTGGAAAAATGTTGCCTGGTCTGATGAGTCTCAATTTGTGTTGAGACATTCAAATTGTAGAGTCAGAATTTGGCGTAAACAGAATGAGAACATGGATCCATCATGCCTTGTTACCACTGTGCAGGCTGGTGGTGGTGGTGTAATGGTGTGGGGGATGTTTTCTTGGCACACTTTAGGCCCCTTAGTGCCAATTGGGCATCGTTTAAATGCCACGGCCTACCTGAGCATTGTTTCTGACCATGTCCATCCCTTTATGACCACCATGTACCCATCCTCTGATGGCTACTTCCAGCAGGATAATGCACCATGTCACAAAGCTCGAATCATTTCAAATTGGTTTCTTGAACATGACAATGAGTTCACTGTACTAAAATGGCCCCCACAGTCACCAGATCTCAACCCAATAGAGCATCTTTGGGATGTGGTGGAACGGGAGCTTCATGCCCTGGATGTGCATCCCACAAATCTCCATCAACTGCAAGATGCTATCCTATCAATATGGGCCAACATTTCTAAAGAATGCTTTCAGCACCTTGTTGAATCAATGCCACGTAGAATTAAGGCAGTTCTGAAGGCGAAAGGGGGTCAAACACCGTATTAGTATGGTGTTCCTAATAATCCTTTAGGTGAGTGTATAATAGGCTACTACAAACATACATAACGTACTGTTCCACCTCGTTTGTACGTCTTGTTTTAAGCGTTTTTGAGGCATTTGCAGTTCAATATGAATATCTTCAAAACAAGTATATACAAGTGGCGAATGCTTAAAATTTTAACACAATTTTTCTCCCATTGGCGTCAGCTCAGTTACACTTTGTTGCGATGGTAGACCCCCTTGTATCACAAGCTGCAGTGAGTTCGCTAGACAGTCCAGGTTAACGACTCCCAAATCATCCATTACTTTTTTTTGTCTCACAGTTGCGTGGGCTTTGTTAAATGGGATTGCCCATTAAACGATATTCCCACCTCTCAAAACTTTATTTTACAAAGATTGCAAATCGCTGTGCTACTGGTTTCTGTTAAAAGCGTAAAATACTCCCAGATCGTCACGTCGTATCTTACGCTCCTCGTGCTGCGAAGGGTATGCGCATGATGTCACAGCAGGTGGAAGTCACTTTACTCACACCCACTGAGTAGCAAAGACCACCGAGGGGCAGCGTTAGCGTTCGATTTGAATGTCGCAAAAAAACGTGTAAAATGGGAAAGAGCTGTCGTGCGATTGATTATACAAATAGATTTAACACGAAATAGGGACTTCATCTTTTTAGAGATTGCCAAAAACTAAATAAGTACAGGACGTGGATCGGTCACGCATGGCCGATACCCGATCCGTCAAATATGTCTGGATCGCCGCCGATACCAATCTGAATATCGGATCGGTGAATCTCTACTTGAGAGTCCTGCTTACCGCATTCATCTGATATTACTCTTCCGCCTTGTCTGCACTCCGTGTTTGTGTGCATCCACTTAGGATCACATGTAACTCATTCTGGAATTTACCCGGAAACAACAACTATTTTCTGATTGGCTGGTAGGTGGCTAATAACGTGTCTGCAGCGGGATCGCATGTAACTTGCCCGGAAACAACAAATACTATTTTCTGATTGGCTGGTAGGTGGCTATTAACTAGAACTTTGGACAATTACGAACTCAAGTGCATAACTCCACCCCATATGCCTACGCCTCGTCTGTTAATTCTATATAACGGGACACCTTTGGTGGGCGTTATCCCTTACTTCGCAGCGTGAGAATTGGTTCAAATGCATGTCTCACAGTCAATGCGTGAGACTTGATTGCCCCGGTTTGAAATATGTATCGCATATACTATATCAATTACATTAAACTTTATATGTGTGTTTCTTTAGTTACAAATGCAGCCCTACACACGCACCTGCGGACCAGCCCGAGGGACACTTTAAAGAGGAGACCATCGGCACCAAACACTCCCATCCCATTGGCCCGGCCGCAGCTGTCGATGCACACCAGCTCCGGTTCCATGTCCTTGTTGGCGATGGTGAACTGAGCATACACCAGATCCCCTACCTGCAGGAGTCACACACACACACACACACACACACGAGGGGAGGCACTGACATAAGGACGGGAGTTTCAGTGTTTATGAACGCTACCAGCAAGCTACACATATAAATTAGTAAAAGCTTCCACTAAACAACTAGTAACGCAATCATCATCGTAATCATTAGAATTTCCGAACAAAATGCTCCCCTCACCTGAACATTGGGCCTGTTTCGCTTCGTGGCCCCCTCAAATGCCAAGTAGGACAAGGAGGCCTGCTCGCTTCCCCCCACGTCCACCTTGAAGACGTCTCCAGATTTGACCGTCACGATCCCGATCACGCTCTCGCCTTTGGCCGGAACATACTGAAGGATGAAAAGAACAGGCCATGTGTGCAGGACTGCGCTCTTAAGCGCCGGACCGGCCTCCTCCAAAATCCGTTCCGGCTCGCTAACAAAATTGTGACAAATAATCGGTCAGTTTTACATGAGGTCAAATTTTACGCCTAATACTTAGTTAGTGTATTTTATATCAGACAAAGGTCCACAGCAAAAACCACACAAAACAGAAATAAGAAAAAAACAGCTATACAAACCACATTTTTTTAAAAAAAAAGAATTTTTCCAATATTTCCAATAACAAGAGAAATAGCGTGTATCACTTATAATGAGGGCTCAGTTAGGGCTACATGTAAATTTATAAATAAGACTTCTCAACACAGCATAAAAAGTAGGAACATTATTGATCACAAACATATGACTTGCACTAATCCATCTTGGGAACTTAAATAATATTCTAAATGTATCTCTATATATCTCACCGAAAATATAAGTGACGCCAGCCGAGTGGCAGATGTTTTCCAGTTTCAGCCACGTGATTTCCACGTTTTTAGACATGTAACGGAGGAATCGGAAACCTAAAAGTATCATAACCGTGCTATTTTTTTTTCAACAAGCCATTTGCACCTATGAGTCGCATATTAAATAATTACTTTACCCGTTTCTGTATGGAGTCTATCCAGTAGAGGTTCGGCGGTTTGTGCCGGAGAATTCCGCTTTTACAAACCAGGACTTCATCTCCGTTTCGGCGGAGTCCAGGACCACAGATCACTTTGTCTGCTTTATTGTCCAGAGGCACTAATTCAAATGAAAATACATCTCCTGGTAACAAAACTTCACCAACTTTATCCTTAAAGCATTCAAACATGTCTAATGTTGTGACTATACCTCGCATTATACAATTCCCCGGTGTTTCTTGGGGAAGAATTTTAGTGTAACACACCCGGTCTACGTAGAAGGTTGAGGGGGAAAAAACGTGGGCATTTTTCCATGGCATTCAACAACTATCGCCCCCTGTCGGTGGACTACGTGTGAGTGTGGCAAATCCTGTTTACGGTGTTGTTTTACTATGCATTCTTGTATAACGAGTAATTAATTATTACATAAGGAGCATGCACAGATTACAGCGCGTTGCCGCATCCATCACACGTCAAACCACCTCAGGGATGAGAACCTGAGTGCAGCCATGTGGCGGGTGAGTCCGAAAGGACCAGTGTGAGGTTTTTTTTCCGGTGGCTGGAATACCAATCTTGCCACCAACCCCACAAGTTATCCCTGTAAACTGAAGGACCCCTTCTAGGGCTGTATGTAATCATTACATAACACATTAAATTGGATAATATCACGTGTCCGTTGTATGCACATTATTCGATAAATTTAATTCGTCAAATAAATCGGAATTAGCCTGTCCTTAATATTATTTATTAAATATTACAATGCATATAACCTAGTGATAAGTTATAGTGTTCCTGTTTTATTTTCCTAAATTTTTAAATATCGGTATATTATTCTCTATTATTCTGGCTACGTATAGAATGTTTTTTAATCACGCCCACTACAATTCCACGACGGGAAATGTTGCTCTAAAGTGTCTGGTTAATTAATACGTGTTCTCCAGTCACTGGCGTCAGCCCTATAACGACTGACGTGAATCAGGTGAATCAGCAGCTCTTTCGCAACCGAGAGTGCAAACACGCCCCTTTTAGGCTTTCTTTAACTGCAGTTAATCCCACTGCGTGCTTGGGTTTCTGTAAATCCAGATTAATGACTTACTGGAGTTTTAGCAGCGATGAGTAGATGAGGAGCAGCTTCGCCAGCTTCTTAATTACTATCGAACCAAAAGGTCTTAGCGAAGTTAAGGCCGGTCATGGGACACAGTAAAACAAACCTCCGTGTCTCCCTTGATGCATACCAGTTTGCGCACTGCTCCAACCAGTCTACAGAGGGCGCCAAAACCTTGACCCTTCAAATAGATAGAATAGAAGTTAGGTAGGAAGGAAGGAAAGAAAGGAAAGAAATTTAGGCATCCAGTAAATTATACATTTAAAAGATCAAAACAAAAGAATAATAGGTAGAAGAAAAAATAATAATAATACTGGCAAAACTGGCAATAGTAACAATGATTAAGGATAATAATGATGAAAAGTAAAGTACTGTAATAAGAATACTAATCACTACAGGGTAACTATTCAGTGTTACAGTATTCTGGACATTCTAACAGAGAGGCCTCAGTCTGTCAGGGTAGGGGACCTCACCTCTGCTAAAATCAGACGGAGCACAGGAACCCCCCCCCCCCCCACCACCAAGCTGCTACCCCTGCTATTCACACCCCAGACATCAGACTTCCCACCAAGGTCATCTCTAATCGTGTCTAAAGTAAGCAGATGACACCACCATGATCATCACATGCAGCCTTTTCAAATCGTCTTTGTTCCACTGCTAGGAGATTCTGCAGCCGGGACAGTGAAGCTTAAAACCAGGTTTTTTTGTTTTCCACAGACTAACTTTCTGGCTCCTCCCAGCCTAAGACTGGTCTGTCAAAATGACTAATACCTCTGCACTCATGAATTGGACACTAAATCAATTTACTGCACATTCTGCTAATGAAATTCAATGCCAAATTTCCACACCAATCAGGTGGTTAAGTGCATTTGTATTGTCTTAGTGTCCATGTCTTAAAATGCTGTGTATCAGTATTTATTTTCTAATTATTTATATGTTCTAGTAATTACTTTTCATTTGCTATTAAACCACCCATCCATTTCCAGGAACTGCTTGCTCTATTCAGGGTTGTTGAGGGTCTGGATCCTATAGGCACAAGGCAGGGAATAGCCCAGAAGAGAGCACCATCCCCGTGCAGGGCACACTCACACTTCATTTACACCTATGGGCAATGACTCAATCCCAGGTGTGAGGCAACAGTGCTAACCACTGTCCTACTATGCCCCCCCCCCAACACAATCAACAATGAGAGCTATATTTCACCTTAGTCTCTGACCCTCTGACGTTGACAATGAAAGATACTTTGGCTTTGACTTGTATGTCTATGTGTGTTTTCCTGATTGTACTAATACTCACTGTGCCTGTATACATATGTAAAAAGAAAAACAAACAAAAAAAATCTTTCAAAATGTGGAGAAAGAATAAAGATGACCAAACACACATCATTTCAGTTTGTCCCCATTTTTATTTCATTTTTTGCACATTAATTTTCATAAATTATGATTTCAGATGTCTAACGGGAACACATTATAAATATATCAGGAGATGAGAGTGAAGCTTTCAGCAATTTATTCTGCATCCTTTTAGCAGTCAGGGATTAAGGGTCATACTTAATAGCTCAATGGCGGCATAAGTCTGCCTGCCCCAGTATTCAAACTGACAAACTTCCAATAACAAGCACAGAGTCCTAACACACTCAGCCACATATACCTCCTCCCAAACGTGACATTAAGACATTAAGTAAAGGGGTTGATGAGGAAAGCATTAGTGATGGACAAAATTATGCTTCATGAACCATTTGCTGTATTTTTTGACTCCACTAGATGGAGCTCTCTGTTCAAAAAATGGCACAAAGCATGCCCCAGAACAAACCAAGAGCACCATCTAGTAGAGTCATGTTTCATGTCATTTTGTCCATAGCTATCCTGCACAGAGTGCACATACCTTGGTGTAGGTGATCCCATCTCTGCCACAGAGAACAGTTGCAGGGACACGCTTGGTCGGCCGTCATGTTCCCACCAAAGGGCTCTGCACAAAGGGAAACACAACAGCAGCTCCTTGGAACTCCTTATCATTGCACAGCACCTGACGCCCACTGGCTTGGCAGTATCAGTACAGGAGATCACTTGAAGTCAGCTGGTTCAGGATACCCATTTCATGGTCTGAGACACCAACTAAAGTGTAATATCTCCAGAACAATCATATAGTGGCTTACCTGTCTGTAGGGTCAGATTTTGCTATCTTTCTGTAGGACCAGATTTTGCTTTTATTAGTTATTTAGTACAACCAGTACGCTTAAGTTAGCGTAAAATTTTACGTTTGCATCATCATGTGGCACGGTAATGGTGAACAAATGCTGTAACAGACCCATAATAAAAAGGATGGGCAGGCAAGCAGCAGCCTGATGAAACTTTGCTAAAATCCTGTTAGGGCTTGTTTTGCTTTGGTGGGTCGGTTTAATAGTGTTTCTGCGCCTGAGATCAGACAGTCTTTACTGCATGATCAAAAACATCTGTTGGCCATTGTGACGCTGTTGTGACTGCAGCTTTCAGCTATGCAGCTGTCCTTGTCACCTATTCATCATATCACATACATTCCTTCACCCTGCCATTATTTTTTACAGAGGCATTGAAGGGTCAAGGGGTATTCAGCATCTACCTAAAACACTGACTAATTCCTGTGTTTATTTGGGACTGCCTGGATCTCGGATGTTTGGCCGGAGCTGCCTTCCGGATGCAGCTGTATCCGACTGCCGCATGGTGGACTTCCTTTATTGAGTGATAAAAATTCCAACCAGTTGAAGTTTTGCAGAGGCTCAGCTAAACTGTTCAGATGAGAATGCTAACAGCAGAGACTGCGTTCAGCCATCTCATGGCTAAGATCTTTTACAGAAAAGTTAGCTTTGTGGGGGTTGTGTGTGGCTTGGCATGTTGGTATGCTGGGATTGTGATCAGAAGGTTGTTGGTTCAAATCCCAGGGTTAGCAAAGTGAATTCATCTGCAGCTCCGTGAGTAAGGCCCTTGATCCCTATTCACTCTAGGGGTTGTCTGATGCTGCCTTCGCAATCCTATATCACTTGGGGCAAAAAGTGTTTGCTATATAAAACATAATCTAAAGACAAATCAAATCATTAATTATCGGCTACCATATTTTGTGATTAACCATCATTAAAATTAGGCTGTAGTTTAGCGAATGCTTCTCGGGTCCAGATCACAGCTGTGTGTGTGAAGGGTCATTGCTCTGTTGTGCTGTTTTTCTAGTTTATATGCAACCTTGAGTTTGTCTAAAATTTTGACTAAGAGGAGTCCGTGTCTCTGGGAAAGTAGCCTGAGAATCTGCTTAGCACCAGGGAACAAGGTCACTAATCTGTAAACATATACAGTATCTCATACATGCAGGCTGCCCAGGTGGTCACCAGGAGGATCACACAAGCTCTTTTTAATTGGTAGAAGTGCCATCTATGTTAATCAGTCTGGTTGAGTGTTTTATATAATGTGGTGGATTTGATGGATCAAGAGTATATGTAGTATCGCGCGAAAGTCTTAGGCAGTCATAGAGAATGATGTCTAAATGATCTCCATGTTGGTGTAAAACTCCGCTGTTACGTCTGTCAAAATGTGCTCAATTTCAAAACCCCTCCTAAAATCACTCCAATGTTTGCAGCAACGGCCCAAAACACCCATGTATTTCTTCATTTGACCACTAGCACTCCTTGTATGGCTAACAAATGCCTCAGTGACTTTTTTGAACTATTTAACTTAATTCATCGAGCGAGTTCGTGATAAAATTTAACAAACGCATGGAACACCTGGTGTGCCCCTGAGGAGAGATTTGGGAATTGAAATGGTATTCATCTACCCATCCAACAAGATATCAGTACCTTTTTAGAGAAAAGAAAAAAATACTGTTAGTTTTTATTGTGTTACTCTTAATATGCATATGTTCTGATGTTATATTGCTTTAGGTTCTAAGCAAATATATATTTACCTAGATAAATAGCTCTGAATTTCCTTTGACTGCCTAAGACTTTTGCACAGTACTGTACCTGAAAAAGTAAAGGTGCATTAGAATTTACCTGGTGGTGCGTTAGAGTTTACCTTGAGTCCACGTGTCCTCATTTGGCATTTTTCTTTTACTTTGGTATATTGCCTTTTTGTCACATGGTATGACACCATCTATCTGGCATGGGAGATACCATTATCACAAAGGTGGTTCACCCAGGAGATACCATTATCACAAAGGTGGTTCACCCAGGAGATGATATTATCACAAAGGTGATTCATCCAGGCCAAAGCTCAGCTATTGCACTGTTGCTGCATTGAAGCATGCATGTTCCAAGGTTGCATGATACCTGATAATGGAGGACTGTGTGGGTTAGGAACCATTGCTTATGTCTGGGAGGTTGTGAATTGAAATCCTATGGCTGGCAGTCATCGTATCAGTGCTGGGCCTATAATCCTAGCTGCTCTAGGGACACTGATGGAATATGTGAAACAGTATTTCCACGTGGATGTGAATGGATTGCATCTTTGCTGTGGCTTGGATAGGTCTTATCTTAACTCCTTAATCACCCATTTCAGTTTCTAGGATGAATATGAGGTGTTAGGGGAGAGGATTTCCTTGGTCTGAAATTATCACAACATTGTAGAAAGTACAATGTGCACTACATGCTTGTCCAAATTATTATTTTGAAGGGCACAAGTAAACAAAAATTCATACAACAGGGTCATAGATGGGTGGGAGCCAATGCCAGCCAGCATAGGGTAATAGGCTGGGGTACGATCTAATGGATGCCAGTCTAATAGATGCCAGTCCATTACAGGGAAGACACATGCAATAAACAATTTGCAAATTAGATCTGCCAATTAGCCTAACTTCATCTCTATCGGAGGAACCCTACGTGAGAAAAATGCGGTGTTAGTTAGCCATGTTAGCCACTGTGCCACCGCGTACCTCCATGCTTAAATCAATGCAGCTAAAATTACCTACGCTCACTAAAGTCACCTTGCAAAAAATTTTGAGACGCCCCGGCTTCCGTACTTTGCGGAAATAGTTTCTACGACGTGACTTGCGAGAGCGAAATGTTGCCAATATGGAACGCGTTTCGGAGAACTGTAACTCATGCAAAAAATGCCAAAGTCTTAAAACATGCTAAGGAAGTAAGTCGTGTTCGAATGATTTGTTTCAAAAATATCTGTGAAAGAAATTTAAGGAACAAAGCCAAAAATGTTACAACATGAATAACAAGCTGAACTGCATCCATTGTGCTTACATTGTGATTGTGCTACAGTACAGTTTTTATTGTTTATTGTGTGACTGCGTATTTGACGCTTGAATGATGTCAAGATATGTCGGTTTTGTGTACTTGCACGCCATTAATCGTCAAGAAATGACTAATAAGAAACTTAGTAGATCTGCGTTCAGGAGTCGAAATCCAGCGATGTAACAACAACAGGCGATTCGTAGTTCTGGCAAACAAGTGACTAAGTTATTAAAGAAAGTTTTCTGCGAAAATGGGCGTCGTGCACAAGATAATTACATCGTTGTTGTGTTTGGCAATAATAATCACCGTCAGTACGTACGGAACGTAATGTGAGCAGACATTTAATGAAAGATGTCTGTAACGTGTAATTTTTTATGCTATAATATAGCATGTAACGTGCAAAACTGATTATCTGAAGTGTTGCATTGTGTCTTGGTTGTTGTCGGTAATGCACCACAACAGTTCGTACTAAGTATACGACTCTTGAAATAATACGGATGGTTATATATAAAATTCTGCATATTCGGTCACATGTGTGTAGTATCGCAACATAACCACTCGATGTCAGCATCTGTCCTGTTCGATCCCTCTAGCTGCGGGCTTCCATCTCCACCGGGCCCCAACAACAGCATGGCACTTACTATGAGATTCGCTCATACTGCATCAAGCCTGAGCATAACACCACCTTCCTCAAACTGTTAAATGAGAAGATTCACCTGCGCACAGCTCATTCTGAACTTGTGGGCTTCTGGACTGGAGACTACGGTGCCTTCAACCAGGTCTTCCACATCTGGAAGTATGGTGAGAGGAGAGATGGCTTTGACGCTGCAGCTTGAAAGGATGATGGGGTGGATGCATGATTTCTTGTCTTAAGCCTCTGCCATATAAAATCTAACTTAATTAGTTGCTAGAAAAAAAAGAATATTTGATCCCTGCTGGGGTGAGAGGGGCCTGGTACCACCAAACTGACCTGCACTGTTTTGGGTGGATTACACAGCTGGTTTTCTCTGTCATCGCTCCGCAGTAATGTCTACTTTATATCTCCACCCCCCCCTCACACTTTGCATTGGAGTTCCATAAGGGATATTAGGCTGATCCAGTTTGGGTGAAAATAGGGATACTGTACTTGGGTAAGAAAGGAACGACTTGTATTTTTTACACCATGACACACAGTCATGATATGTGATTATTCGAGTGTGTAGGCCCTGAGATGGACTGGCATCCTGCTTATGGTGCTTCTCTGCCTTGTTCTGCCTGATGTCACCTGGAAAGGGCTTCCGTTTTCCCTGCGACCCCCATGCTGCATAAGTGATGGGAAGATAGCTGAATCGAAGGAAGGGTCCTTTCGATTCAAAACCAGCGTTTGATCTGCATGCAGATCTGCATGCCCTGCGGCCATGCACCGCGCGAACGCGAATTAAAATGAAACGTCTTTGCCACTCCTCCTGCGTCTATGGTGTGTGTTTCACAGACAGCTATGGCCACCGGACACGGGTGCGAGCCGCTGTGGCCACAGACCCCCAGTGGCAGGAACAGTTCATTTCAAAGGTCTTGCCCATGCTGGTGTCCCAGGAAGTTGAGGCTGCCTACCTGGTGCCGTGGAGTGAAATCCAAAAGCCTGCAAAGAAAGGTATCCGGACTGTTGCAAGAAGATTTGGTATGTTTTTAATTATAGGGGCGAGAACAAGCAATTATTTCTCCCAGTGTGGGATTTTGGCTGAGCAGATCTCAGATTAATGTTGTGGCCTGTGTGCGGTCATGCTCTTCCTGTTCCGTTTCGAAGTACATTTCACATTCTTTTTATGTGCTTAAGCATGCTTTCACTCTGTTTGCAGTGAATCAGACAAAATTGGGAGGTTAAATTCCTAGATTGAGATTGGCCAATCAGAGAGGTGGTCTTGCTTAAGGCAGTTGTCTACCTGAAATATGAATACAGTTTAGCTTAAGAACTGTATTTTTTTATTATTGTGTCTTGTTCCCTGCTGGTAACCACGACTAAATGTTGTTCTGAGTTTTTATTAAGAATATGTGCTACCCAAAGCAGGACCTCATGCGTAGGTGTTCCGCTCAGGTGTCTACGAGCTGGTGACGTTCCAGATGAAGCCCGGGGGCCCGGCCGTGTGGGGGAAGGCCTTCCAGGTGGCTATCAGCGCTCGCACCGGCGCCGGCTACTCCCACTTGGTGGGTGTTTTTCACAGCGAGTTTGGACTCCTCAATCGAGGTGAGGGTCAGCAAGAAACCAAACTTTTCCTACTGTGTCAGCAAAAAAAGGCTACTTATGTGGCCCATCCATCCCTCCATTTTCTGAAACTGCTTGTCCTATTCAGGGTCGCGGGGGGGGGGGGGCTGGCGGTTATCCTGGAGGCTATGGGCAAACTTGTGTAATCCACAGGCCAAAATGCCAAGAACAACAGACCTATAGATTATAATGGTTTTTCACTCAAAATTAAATTTTAAACCATTGTCTTAATTGCACACTAAGTGCTCATATCTATAGATGCCACCATTCTTGTCATCCTCTTTATTTTTTGTCTGTTTGTTTGTTGAGTAACTCATCAATTCATCCCCCCCCCCCCGGGATCAATCTAAATAATTTGTAATAACTCGATACTTACTTGTGATGGATGCATGCCTGATGTCAGGTCTCTGGGGTTGTTTTCCCATTATCCAGTACATGTCCTGTGGTGGTACGAGAGCCCCGACCAGCGGGCGGCGATTCGGCACACGGCCCACCAAGATGCCCGTGTGGTGGCGGCAGGTGAGGCGAGCATGCCAACACGTGCCACAGTCTGCGCCCGCTCCGCGTTTCAGCTACAGCTTGGGCTCACGCGGGCATACGGACGCACGTTACTGAACGCCCTGCCAAAGCATTTATTAGACCGCTTCCCCTATCATGCAGTTAGACCAGTGGTTCCCAGTCAGGTCCTAGGGGGGACCCTCTGATGGGCCACGTTTTTGCTCCCTCCCATTTCCCAGGGAATTGGGTGAGAGCAAAAACGTGAACTGCCTAGGGTCCATGAGGACCGGTCTGAGAGACACTGCATTAGAAAGCCAATCTACTCTGACACTACATCACAAGGTGTTTTTAACAATATGTCAGCTAGGAGTGTTTGAGAATTTTTGTCACAAATATGTTTGATGCTGCCTTGTAATATTAAGCTTGTTGTGTATTTAATTATTTTAAAGCATTTTTGATTCATCAACTTTACTAGACATCTTTACCCATTTTTATATCAGTTCATTTATCTATTTATTTTACACGTTTGTGTATTAAATTTTACCTGGCTCCTTACTTTATATGAATAGTTATCGACCGAACCTAGTTCTTGCCATGAGACAGCCATAGACACTGAAATGGCAAACTTTGTAAATACATACATACCTACCTACCAGAACACCCTTTTTTAACAAGTAAAAATTATTCTCAAAATAGTAAGCCTTACTTTGTAGAGGTACGTCGTAATCTGACGTGGATTCGTCACACATTTTGTTTCTGATCTGAGTTTAAGGACTGGCCGTGACCAAATCGCATTTAACAACATTCATTTGTAATATAAAGGGGGTTTTAGCCCCTCCCCGCCGGAAATGTAGTACGGAAATGTATCATAAGTGGTGTCGGTGTTTTTGCCAGCGCTGGAGTTTCTGCTGGGGATAGGTCATAAAAACAGCCTCCTGGCAGAACTCCATGTTTCGATATCTGCAGAAGCTGGCTAAGAAGTCACATGGATGTGCGTGTGCAAGATTGCCTCTGATGGCATCTGTTTTGTAGTAGCCCTAACCCTTGTCCCGTTATTGTCACCCCCCCCCCCACAGTGAGGGAGAGTGTGTCATACCTGGAGTCCCAGAGTAACAAACTCCTGCTTCCTACTCCGTTCTCGCCCCTCCAGTGAGCACAGGCCTTGGCGCTGATGTCCTACCTGTTACAGTGGCTTCCTGAGCTGATTATTCTTTTTTCTGTGCACTTGGAGGTAAATCACATAAATTCTACATGTAGTTTGCAAACAGTTGCGATATAGATGCAGTGTATGCAGTTTGCTGTTGCTTGAACCCTTACGCTGAAAGTGCTGACGAAGTGGATCTCGAAGAAGATGTTAAAGAGCCAAATGGCTTCATTTCAGCACCCCGCTGAATCTCTACCCTTTTTCATCTCCAGTGGACTCCTAAAATATGCATCAAAATATGCATCAAACGCTCCTGGCGCATGCACATGCACCCCCCCACCGGTACCTGTTGAAAGAACTTCTGCTTAAATTACACGTTTGAGCCTGGATAGTGTGATAAAATATTTTCTCTGTTGATTGTCATGTACATCATGTATCCTGCCAAATGCTGTGCTTAGCTTTCAAGAGCAAAATTGCCTTTAAAAAAACCACCGATCCGTGTCACCAAACTGGTCCACATCACCCTTTAAGACACTTGCAGTTTTCATTATGACTCTGTGGTGTTGGGGTGGCATTTCAGCATCATTTTCATTTTATGCTATGGGGATTTTCCACCAACACAATGCGACAGCACTTTTGTAGCAAAAAAAATAAGTATTTTAATTGCCTTGGTCAGTATTAGGTAAATGAAGACAAAACAAAATAATGACATTGATCCCAAAAGTCCTTATTGGTCATGATGATATGTTCACTGCTTATGTTGTGGAAGATGTCTCAGATCCACCCTGAAACCTCTGCTGTCATCAAGCACATGTTGTGTGGGGGTGTACTACAGTGTTTATGACTGTGTTTGTGGTGGGGGAGGGGGTTGTTTGTGATCCTGTGACCGTGGCCCATTAGTGATGTAATTATGTAGATGACTTTAAAAATAAATGCTTGCTGTGTCCACATTGGTGTCCTTCACCTTGTTCTCCACTTTTAAGCTTCAGAAACAAAGTAAGGTGTGATAATGTGTCAATCGGCAGCCAGCTATGCTGGATGGAGGTGTTATGGGGTAACAGGTAAACCATAGGGATGATTAAAGAAGTGATGCAGCTATACTGTAAGTTAGAATGCAATGCCTGGCCAAAAAAAGTCTGTTTGAAATTAAATCAGCAAGGACTTAGAGGCCAGATTGGATCATTATTACAGCTCAGCAATGTTATGCAGCGATGAAGTGAAGTCGACTGAGTACCTGAACTTACTGAATGGCCAGGTTGTCCCATCAGTGGATTTTCTCTTTCTGAATAGCATGGGCACATTCCAGGATTTGAGTGGTTCAGGGAGCACGAGGAATCATTTTCACACATGAACTGGCCACCACAGAGTCTTGACCTTAACCCCATTGAAAGTCTTTGAGATGTGCTGAAGAGGACTTTATGGAGTGGTGCAACTCGCCTATCATCAATATCTCAACAAGAAATGAATGCAAATCTAGAGAGAAAAAATGCTGAGATGTTACATAACCACATGGAAACAATGAATCGACGAATGTGCACCATAATCAAAGCTAAAGGAGGTCCAACGAAATATTACAGCTACTTTTTTGGCCAGGCAGTGTAGAAGTATGCATCCTGTGGATCCCAGTGTCCCACCCACCTTAGCCCTTTTTGACTGGGATCGATACCCCCCTGCGTTTTGGGGGAAGATGTTGTGTTCTTTGGTCTGCTACGATTTGTATGTTGCAATGTCACAACAGAATATCGACAAAAAAGGGCGTGGATTGTTGTTGTCTGACACAGGTGAGCCCGGAATAAACCTGTCGTCCCAGTTGCCTGACCGAGGTTAAGTGAATTAGAGGCGATTTGTGGAGCGCAAGCACCACGATCACAGGCCGCTGAGTAAATAACGCCGATTCAACAAAATGAACTGAGTGGGCTGAGGTCAACATAGACGTACTTTGCCTTGGCGTCCATGCTCTGCCTACACCGACGAAATGCTGCCAATAAGAAACGCACTGAAACAACTTGTGATAAATAACTTAGCGAAGAACTTGCAGGTGAGTCGAGTTTATTATTAAGTCTAAAATCATGGATAGAATTTGACGATCTCTAACGGCTTTAGTTGCTCAACCTATGCAAAATGCGTTTGTGTGTTCTGTTCGGAAGCCGTGGATGTGAGCATGTAGATGACAGATTGGCATTTTTCACGAAATCAATACAAGCCCCGCGCGCCAGGGAAATATTCCGGATGAACTAACTGCAAGTGTTCTTCGAATGTGTCTCGATTGATCCATTATTGTCTATTATTGTTTTTACTTTTTATGATTTATATAGTGATTTAGTTAAAAGCATTCATAGTCCAGAAATGTTCCTCCTGGTTCAGTCGGTAACGCTAGGTTTAACATTAACTCTACTTGGCCGTGACTTGAGTAATAGTGCGCGCCCGTTTGCAGTTTTATTGACAAATTGTTTGACAGAAATTAAGGGAATTACAATATCATCTCCAAATGGTTGCGTATGACTCATTGTGGAGCTGAGACAAAAGTTGTGTGGTGTAATTACAACTAAAAAAAAGCAGTACAAAGTTCTGTAGTACAGGAGTTGAATGTATTTTAAATAGAGACGTAACGATGCATCTTTTTTGTGATCAAATTTTAATTTAACAATTTAAACATAGGACAAAATATAACACCCCCCCCCCCATTTTTGTGATCAAATTTTAATTTAACAATTTAAACATAGGACAAAACATAACACCCCCCCCCAACGATGCAACTTGATCAATCGATAAGATAGTTAAGGTGATTCAGCTGCCATCAGTCTGTAATCGACTTATGGGACTCAGTCCCCCTTAAAGAGATTCCTACTTCCGGGTTGCGCGCGCTCTCGCGCTCCCGTACAGCAGGTAAGCGCGCGAAGCAGCAGCTCCTGCATTTCCGAAACGTGGATGCATTACCATAGATGCAGGCCCTGCGTGGCGATCTTTGCACTACGACCCTAATGGGACATCTGAGGAGAAAAAATAACCACTCCTTTTGCACGATCTCACAGTACTTTAGCGTTACTATGAATAGCTGTGTCCATTCAAAGGGTGGAATTAGGCTAATAGTGTAAAACTGAATGACGCCGACATGCCCAGTAAAATGTGCCTCAAACATTAGATTATGGGAGACAATGTACACCATATAACTTTCAAGGTTATGCATTTTAATACGTACTTATTAAAGTTTATTCAATACCAGACTGTAAGCGAGATAGATATTGAATATGAAGTTTAACTTTAAACATTGAAATATGAATTAATATTCACCCATAAAGAAATCTGGAAAAACTAAATATAAAGCCGCAGTGTCAAGTTAATTTTTAAGTCACTGGTAATGAATAGACAGTGCAATTACAAATAAATATGTATAATACATAAACTGAAAGTTAAATGGTGTGCATTGTTCCTCACTGTCTAATGCTATTATGTCTGTTTCATTTAGTTTTATACTTATTAGTCAATTAATTCTATCATCTGTACTTTGAACAGACACTGCAGCTATTAATAGAAGTATTGCGAAAAAATTGCAAATCTTGCAAAAGTATTGCGAGACAACGTATTTTTTTTGTGACGTCTTGCAGAAGTATTTTGAGAACGCAAAAGTTTTGCGACATCTTGCAGAAGTATTGTGAGATCTTGTAAAAAGATTCGTTATTTTTTATCCTTTCCTTTGTCCTCCTTGTCCATCTTGTACTGGGGAAAGGTAGGTTAGCAGGAACTTTGCGCTACGATGCTTTTGGAAAACGGTCCTCTTTAGTAGCGCAATTTTGTTTTTCTTGTACGGTAGCAAGACAGAAAGAGCTCAGCTAAGTAGCTTAGTTTAGCGATGCACAATATATATTCGTTAACATATCGGTGTAGGCTGATATTCTTTAAAACCGAGATATCAACATTGATCCGATGTGTCGGTTTTGACCAGTATCGCCGATACTTAATCTAAAGACACAGCTACTGAAGTATGAATGATGACTGCATTGGACAATTGACTTCTATCCTTAGTAGAGGATGAGGGATCTCTTTGGCTCAAAGTACAGGACGACGCTGCATGCTTATAATTCAATATTAAATTTGACCCTTCTCCCGCTCCGTAAGTGGCTCTGAGGTTAGCAAGTCATCGGTATCGGTTAGCAAAAATAATCGATTAATCAGATTGTGGTAGAAGTTTTCTGATGCATCAGATAGATCCTTAAATAATCAAATTCGCCTAGGGGCCAGCGATCTACACTGCTAATGTTAAAGTATCTAAATGCCCATGTGGAGCACTGTGATGTGACCAATGGAGTGTTTCTCCTGTTCGGTTCCCCCAGCTGCGGGCTTCCATCTCCACCGGGCCCCAGCAGAAGCATGGCACTTTTTACGAGTTCCGCACGTACCGCATCAAGCCCGAGCATAGCGCCTCCTTCTTCAAGCTGACGCATGAGAAGATCCACCTGCGCACGGCTCATTCTGAGCTCCTGGGTTACTGGAGCGTGGAGTACGGTGGCCTCAACCAGGCCTTTCACATCTGGAAGTATGGTGAGAGGAGAAAGGGCTTTCACACTGCAGCTTAAAAATATATGAAGTCGGGTTGCCATAAACTGTCAGGAATTATACCCCAGCAGTGTTGGGCATTTCAGGTCCAGAAGCTACAAATCCAGACCAAGATTTTGTTTCTCCTAACCAGTTGAGTACTATGTGACTGTTATGCTCAACTGGTTGGTAGAAATATAATCTTGATCTGGATTTGTAACTTCTGGACCCCAGTCTTATTTTACTAACTGTTTGGAGTTTGATAAGATAAAACGAATTAGCCGCAAAGCTAAACACAGTTGCAAAAGCTATAGATACTTTTTATCTTGAGATTCTGCAGCTGCCTGGTACCTCTCAAAAACCCCAAAATAGCCCTGAGAAATTGTTCATCTGTGCTCACTGCCTCTACACTTGGTAATGTGTGCGTGTGTGTTCTGCTCAAGCACTAAAGGGGAGATTGCAGGCAGAGCTGTAATTTTTTTAGTCCAAGTCAAAAAATAAAATACAGACGCTCCTCTACTTACGAACTTTCAGACATACGAACGAAGACGACTCCAAGTTCAAATTGTGTTCATTTGGTTCCTGTTTTCTGTCTGCTACATAATTTTTTTTTTCTGCCCGCCAATTCCGCCTAGTACGACTTCTGGCTGCTACTCCCGCCGCGCAACAGCATAGCGTGCGTACTCCCAGCATCCTAGTTCTTTGTACTTGCGTATACCCTTAATATGATGTTGTATAACGACTTACGAACATTTCAAGTTACGAACAGCCGTCCGTAAGTAGAGGAGCATCTGTATTATCTTTCTGTCTGAACTAAGCCTCCGGCTGAAATTTCTACAACATATCATAACATGGTACTTAAAATGCACATCAAGACCATAAGTCCTTCGTGTTTTCCATATCAGACAGTTATGCCCAGCGGGCAGGAGTGCGGACAGCCCTGGCCAAGGACCCCCAGTGGATGGAAGAGTACATTTCCAAAGCAATGCCTATGCTGACCTCTCAGGACAATGAAGTGACATATCTGGTTCCTTGGTGTAAGATCAAAGGACCTCCAAATAAAGGTTAGAAGGTACCATTCATTCTTTAATTGTTATCAGTGGTGGAATTTGCTCCCAACAGCTGTCAGAATTTTTATTAAGATGGCCCTGTTGAGTGGCTTAGTGATAAAACGTCTCTTCTGAGATTGATTTTTACTGTAATCTTGGTTAGCTACTGCAAATCACTCCGCCGGATCTGCTGATTGCCAGCGGCGTCACTGGAATGGCATTTAGTCTGACGTCTGACGTCAACCTCTGGCGCTTCCTCAAGTGGCTGCCTGCTGCGGCAGGTTTTAGTCGTAATCAGCCTTCGGGTTCTCACAAGAGTGTAGGCGCTCTTTGATTGGTGGTGTGAAAAAGAAGGCAGATTATCGGGGGTGTGAATCGGAGGACGGTGTTCACTGCCTTGTGCTTCGGGGCCAGTGTAGGGGCAGTTCAGGCTGTAGAGGCTGACTGAGAACTGGCCTGAATTAGTGTCAAAACAAGATTAAGCATTAAAATTAAGGAAAATCAGTGTTGTTTTGCCATTGTCTGTTGCTGGGCTGAGTGCAACATTAAAAAAAAAAATTGTAACCCCATTATAGTGTTCTTTTTTTATCCAGGTGACATTAAAACATTTATTTGTCTTTTCTAGGTATCTTTGAATTTGAATTTAGTTGTCAGAACGTAAAGAAGATTTTAGATAGATGTTTTTCAAAGATGGCAAAATCCATGCGCATTCCTCTAGAGTTAATAGTGACATGACTGCTGATATGGATAATTAATTAGGTTATAATAATTTTAGCGAATCATAAGCCTGTGAAAGCAATCAGACAAGCACCTAATTTAAGATAATTAGTAGCAGACTACTGATAATTTTTAAGTCCAGAAAATAAGTACTTGTGAAAAAAAAAGATAAATAATTGAAAATCAGGATAAGTAATAAAATGCAATAAAATACCCACTTTCAAACACCTTGAGGTACAAAAATTAGTAATAATGAAAGACTGTAAAGTACAATGAAGTACCCACTATTCAGATACACACTGTAAGACACTGTAAAAACACTGTATTTTTAACAATATAGAACAACACTATAAAACACAGCTTTTCATTTAAGAATATTGCCCATCGAAGAATATTCCATCTTAATGTCACTGTAAAACAATGTAAAACTGTAAACATTGTAAATCAGCACTGCTTATATAGAAATATAGAATATAGAAATTGCACATCTGAGGTTAAGCAAGCATGTTTTCCCTTCTGTTATGTGTTTTGGCACCAGTCTGATTGTGGCTGGAGAGAAGCTGTTATAAAACCGTGCTTCATGTGTGATGATACTGTCCGGCCTGCAGCGTCTGAGGTTATCTGCTGAGTGTTTATGCCTAAGCAGAGAGTGTCGGGTGAAATGTGTCCTTAAGTCCCATTTAAATCAGCTCTATGCCTGTCTGCAATTTTCGTTCTGTAGCGCTGAACTGTGTGAAAATAATCTACATGGAAAGTAAGACCAACTGAAGTACTGGAATCCTGAAAAATGTTACTTTGCTGCTCCTGAATGTAAGAAAGTCTCCTTTTCCGAGACAAGGAGCTTGTTCTTCGTATGGCACGGCCTGATGCAAGGCATGGTTTCCTCTCCAGGTGTGTACGAGCTCACGACATTTCTCATGAAGCCGGGCGGGCCAGCAGTGTGGGGTGCCGCATTTCAGGCGGCTGTCGGCGCTCACGCTGGACCCGGCTACGCCCACCTGGTGGGGGTTTTCCACAGCGAGTTCGGACTCCTCAATCAAGGTGAGAGGCTGACGATCAGGAGCATGCCTAGTGTCAGTTACATGATCTGTCCTATAGGCTTTGCAGGTGGGTCGGTTACCGTGGGAATGTGCCAGATGTCTTGTCGCTGGGGTTATTAATACATTTCTTTACCCATGACCCAGTACATGTCCTGTGGTGGTTCGAGAGCCCCGACCAGCGGGCGGCGATTCGGCAGAAGGCCCACGGAGACGCCCGCGTAGTGGCAGCAGGTGATGGATGACGCATGCACGCAAACTGGCGCATGCACGCAAACTGGCGCATGCACGCAAACTGGCGCATGCACGCAAACTGGCGCATGCACGCAAACTGACGCATGCACGCAAACGGCAACAAGTCCTGACGTGACTGTCAACCTCACTCTTTGTACCAAGTGTGATTCACACATTTATTAAACTGCCGTCCAGTTATACAGTCACTGTTGTTCAAATATTTACCTCACAGAACCATCTTCTCAAGTCTGCCTCAGAGTGAATCAGAGACGTTTCTAGAATCTAACTAATCTGCTGACTTTAAATCTGAAAGAGACAAAATAAAAGTGTATAATTATGTTACGCCAGCCAGCTGCATGAGACAGTAATGAAAGACAGTGAAGTGGAGCGCATGCCCCGACGCGTCCCTCTGTAAAGCGGACACGTTTTTTTTTAAATCTGTGATGGGTCAGAACATGTGGTTCCCCCCACCCCCCTTTGGGGAAATTTACTAGAGGAAGTAAGTGTTGGTGGAGTGGACCCTTTGTTGGGACAAAGTTGAAAAACAGTGTCCTGGCAGCGATCAGTTTCCCAGTGTCAGCAGAAACCATGAGGGAGATTTTGGATGGGTTTGCATGTGCAGTTTGTTTTTCAAGTATTCAGTGGCCGCTTACAACCTTTGTCCTTTTCCCCTTTCCCCCCCCACAGTGAGGGAGAGTGTGACGTACCTGGACTCCCAGAGTAACAAGCTCATGTTCCCCACTCCATTCTCGCCCCTCCAGTGAGTTTCACCCTGGGGGGTGTGGGGGTTTGTTCTGGGGCAGTGAGACTCTTAATGCTGTGTTGGTCAAACTGCACGTGCGCTTTACCACGTGTCTGAAACGTGACTGGAGCTCAAGAGCTCCCTGATCTCCAGAGCAGCGGTGAGGGTGTTTGCTGTCCTTCGGTTCCTGCTAACTTGAGTGTTGAATTTGATCAAACCTTAACTTGACCTGGTAACGTTTCATAGTTATGATTTTGTATATTTTTGTTACATTTTAGGTCTGATCTGTTTGATCCTATAGGGGGGATGAAGCCCCTAACCATTGTGTTTTCACAGTGTTTGTCACCTGACCTCAGTTATACCTTAATTGTAAGTGGATTCACACATACAGCTCATGATTGTACATGATAGACATGAATTCAGCGGTGGAAAATTCAGGTCCAGGAAGTACAAATCCAGACCGTGGTTTTGCTTCAACTGACTAGTTGAGTATAAAAAGTTACAGTCACAGAATACTCACCTGGTTGGTTGAAACAAAACCTTGGTCTGGATTTGTACTTTCTGGACCTGGACATTTTGTGTTTGTAATAACTTAAATTCAATTACATTAATATGAAGGAATTTGAATATAGGAGTGTTACCTGTGTTTTTTTCTTGGCCTTCACAGTGTACTTGCAATTGCTTTTAACAATAATAAAATGCAATTTTCAAGTCATTCTGTTGTGGTTTTATTTGTTATTTATTTGGGATGACCAGGACAGTTAATTCTGGCCTCCTAATCCTCACCTATATCTAACTGGTGAATTCTCTCCTGCCCCTTCACCACCGTAGCTACTGTGTGGTGAGCGTACTGGTGCAGAATGGCTGCCGTTGCATCATCCAGGTGGTGATGGTTGAAGTGGCTCCCTATTGGATCTGTAGGGATGATATAAATGTAACATTCATTCATTCATTTTAATATCCATCCATCCATCCATCCATCCATTGTCCAACCCGCTTATCCTACTGGGTTGCGGGGGGTCTGGAGCCTATCCCGGAAGCAATGGGCACGAGGCAGGGAACAACCCTGGATGAGGGGCCAGCCCATCGCAGGGCACACTCGCACACCATTCACTCACACAAGCACACCTAAGGGCAATTTAGCAACGCCAATTAGCCTTAGCATGTCTTTGGACTGTGGGGGGAAACCGCACGACGACATGGGGAGAACATGCAAACTCCACACACATGTGACCCAGGCAGAGACTCGAACCCAGGTCCCAGAGGTGCGAGGCAACAGTGCTAACCACTGTTATTTTAATATGAATAATCTAAATGCTACAAAGATATTTAGTAATAAGAGAAATAAGGACCAAGTTCTTTCTTAATTCTTTATATGTTTTCTGTGCTGATGTAAAAGGAAACAAAGCTTTCATCAGTGGCTGTTATTGGTCAAGTTTTATTCTATAAATAAGTACGGCACAGGACAAGTAACAGATTTCCACAAAATTTTTTGTACATTAAACCCATGCACAATTATAAGGGCAAGGGGTTGGCCATGGTAGAATTTTTTATTATTTTCATCAATCAGAAGACAGAATGTTTGTTTCTTGTCTGTGGGTACTCCAGTGCAAATTAAACAAATAAGTTTCAAGAAACATGAACTATAAAGTGCTAGGAATGAACACCGGCACAACTGCCCTGACCACAATGTGACCAATGAGAAGCGAGCTTCTTATCTGATTGGCTCAGCAGGCCTTCCTGAATGCAGATGGGATAGATGACACAATGTCAATGGCACGTCATTGGAAAGGTCACAGTGGGTGATGGAGGGGGGGAGCGATTTGCAGTGTGCTGGACGGCAGCCACCAGAGTCACTGGATCTCAGGTGGGACTTGTTCAGGTGAGAAAATTCACACCATGGCAGTACGTGGAAATGGAGTGTATGCCCTATACTGGAGTGTAGGACCAAGGATGGCGTTGGCACATATTATGGCTTGTTACAGCACAGGAGTCAAACACAAGACACACCAGTAATACGGGCATTGAAATACTCAGGTCCAGCTGCTACTGAGGGGACCAGGGGTCAGGTCCTGAATGTGTGTCCTGCGTGTGTGTAAGAGCGACGCTGATCACCGCATCAGCAGCTCTTCAATCTATCGCTGATTTACACACGATAGTTTGCATGTTGCTTTCTCGACTGAGAAAACACTGCACTGCACTGAAAGCCACTAGTCTGGCCTTTACTGAGGTATTTTAAATTTCATTTTTAAAAATTTGAACTCTGACGTTCTCCTGACCAATAAGATATGGTCCGAAAATATAAACCTATGATGTTTTTTTTCCTTTACAGTACATTCCGAGGTGTACTTCGTGTGCTTCTAACGTCGTTTTCACTGAAGTGGTAGACAAGACGGAAGCCGCTGTACCAGACACTGGAAACTAAGCTACATTTCAGTCAACAGAAATTTATAAACGAGTTTGAAAAATGTTAAGATATTTATGTTCATATAAATATTAAAGAAAGTACATATTACAAAAAAAAATCAAACAGAACAATGTAATTTTATAACTTTTCCCCTAAGGCCTTGCATTGTTTTGACTGATTGTTATTCTTCAACGTCAGCGTCTGCTCTTTGTCCAAAGGTGGGAGGTGAGCCCTGGTTCCTCTATAACACTGGGCAGAGACTGACTGGAATTACACACGATATACTGTATTGCAGGCCTCCCATGTTCACACATTCCAACGTGTGAAAATCAGAGGAACATAAGCATATTCAAGTTATGTGTTCGCTATCCTCAGCAACCAACAGGGGGCACCAGGCTCTCCCTTGTGAACACCAAAGTGGAATTTTTTTTGCATTGACTTGCATTGTGTTCCTTTTCAGCAGGAAGGTTCTACATTCAGTTCCTCCTCCAGATGGCCTCATGCCAAAAAAGGAACAAATAAAAGAGAATAACATCAATACACAAGAAAAACAAAACAAAAAAAAAACTCTCATTTTGGTCCGAGAGTCGCCTTTGCAGTTCCAGTTTTCCTCCGGCTGAGGGGCAGTGGAAAACCTGTCCGGTTAAACAAAGCTCTCCTTCACCTTCTCACTTTGCAGGAAGGAGTTGCACTGTGAAATGTCCACCACAGCATCTTTGCTGCTCACGGAAATGTCCTTAGAGTGGTCCTCGTCACTTTGGTCCTTGGCAAAATTGACAAACACCTAGGGGAGGACAGGAAACAACGGCGGTCAATTCATGGCTTGAAACCTATTTGTATACGAAACACTGCCAACTCGCCAAAACGAAACCTAACAGAATAATGGGATGAAAGTGGGCAAACAAACTTATCCCAAAAGACGCAACCTGCAAACATGGCCAACTCAAAATCTTTGGGATATCTCACTCAAAATGCCACTATATTTAGGGGTAACACTTTACTTGAGGGGGGCAAAAAATGTAGGACACTCACTTAATATATTAATTAACCAGACACTGCGTTAGTTACATACTGATCCCATGTTTGTCCATCATTAATCAGTCATAGTGGTTCATGTATTTCATGCAGTTACTATATTCCTTCATAATTTGTGCTTGAGTAGTGACTGTGTTACTATGTTACTTGTGCCCCCTCAAGTAAAGTGTTACCCATTCAAGTACTTGTTTTTTTGCAGATCTTTTTTGCAAATCATCTTTATTTGTGTTACTAGACTTGTCTAGTCCCTTTCAGTAATCTCTTCCTGTTTCTTGTAAGCTGAGGTGGAAATATCAGGTCCAGAAAGTAAAAATCCAGACCAAGATTTTGTTGCAACCAACTAGATGAGTACACTATGATTCTGTATGCTCAACTGGTTGGTTGAAACAAAATCTTGGTCTGGATTTTTACTTTCTGGACCTGAACCTCTGCTTGTAAGCGTATTGCCGCGAGTCCCCTTACTGCCTTTCAGTAGGTGCGACCTACCTGGTCTAGTGTGGTTTGGGACACGGAGTAGTCCTCTATTTGGAGCCGCTCCTTGTGCTTGGACAAGATGCTGAAGATGCGGGACAGGGAGATGAGGGAAGACGGCAGCTGGTACTGCAGCATGTTCCTGTGCTTCTCCTTCAGCGTGCTGCCCGGAAACTCCCCCTCGATGAACTTCATGACCAAGTCCAGATTTGGCTTGGGTCCTGCCACCCGCAGGATGATGGTGTATCCGTCTCCAAACCTGGGCACACCCACAGACAGGAATGTTCCTAATTATCTAAGCTGATCCTTGATTATGTAACGATACATCCGTCCCCCAGGCACGTCTGCATGTGGAGCCCGGACTGAACCTCTGGATGAAAATGGACTCACCGGTTCTTCAGGTGCTGGACGCTGCCCAGACAGCGGAACCTGCCGTTCACCATGATGGCCATCCTGGTGCAAAGGGCCTCACACTCCTCCATGCTGTACAAAGAGAGTGAGGTATCTGTCAATCACACTCACAGTGACGGGGCCTGATGGGGACCCTTACCCATAATCCTCCAACACAAATTGCAGCAAGAAGCAGGTGTTTACTTATGGAGGCTAATCTCTGTACATGAAAATGCAGATTGGGGAAAATTTCCAGTATCACTGCTGCTTACCTGTGCGAGGTTAGCACGACAGAACGGCCCTCTTTGATAACACTGAGGATGCAGTTCCAGAGAGCCCGACGGGCTTTGGGGTCCATGCCGGTGGTAGGCTCATCCTATCAAGAAACAGAACCACATACGTTAGCAGGTCTCAGCGGAAACCCAACACTGTAAAGTTGAGAAAATCCCTCTGTTAGTTATTGACTAAAGTCCCATGGTTATTGACTCAAAAGCTGTTAGCCAAATGTCTCCCAAAGATTGTTGCATTTGTCTTTGCAAGCTCTCGGCACTCACCAGGAACACCACAGGAGGGCCCCCGATCAGAGCTATGGCGGTGGACAGCTTACGCATGTTCCCTCCACTATAGCTTCCTGCTTTCTTGTCTACGTACTTCACCAGTCCCAGCTTACGGATGCCCCACTCAGCCACCTACAGAACATGAGAATGAAAGTTGAGTGCTAAGTCAATACAGGCCAACAGGACTCATCCATGTAATAATGCACCCCCACCCGCCCACCTGACCCCCACTGGTAATGGTTGCCAGCCCCACCTACCTCACACACTTCTTTTTCAGGGACCCCTCGTAGGAGGGCATAGAACTCCAGGTGCTCCCGGCCTGTCAGCAGCTCATTGATGGCGTCGAACTGTGGGCAGTAGCCCATGTTCTGGTGCACCTCATCGATCTCGGTCAGCACGCTGTGAGTGCAACACAAACCGTCATCATTCACATGAACAGTAGCGACACTACACAAAACCGGGATTCTCATCTGCTACACTCTCACCTCTTTCCGGCCAGGAAGGCCTCTCCGCTAGTCACCACCGAATCTCCGGTCAACATCTTGAACGTACTTGTCTTCCCTGCACCGTTTACGCCAAGCAGCCCGAAACACTGGAAGGGGATGGAAAAAAATGAGCCGATTGGTCCACCTTTCATCATTTTGGATAGAACATCTCAGAGGCTCAGCATACCAGAGGCTCCATGAGTCTATAACAGAAGGGAGCATTAAGTGAACACCTACCTCTCTGCGTGGGATGCCCACACACAGACGGTCAACAGCAGGCTTCTGCTTCCTCTTATATACCTGCATAGACATCAAGAAGCATTGTCACAGCAACAGTGTTAGAGGCTGAAGGTACTATTTCAACAACATTCATTATCAGGAGATGAGTACTATTATGCTAAGTGAGACTTGGCTTAGGAATCTATTTCAATGCATGTTACATAAACAAAAACGATACAAATAGATAAATAGGTAAAATATACTTTTTTGTATTAACATTAAATCGAGTTCTGTGTTTATACAAATTAAAGATCCTTAATGCATTATCCTATAACAATTCTATACCTTGGTTTGGCTAAGCTGTTTTGTCACAGTAGGATTCTGCCATAGGCAACCCCCCCCCCACCACCGACCTTTGTGAGCTGACGCAACTCCAGGATGTCAGACTGGCCCCCTCCACTCAGGATTCTCTGCCTCTCCCTGGCCACATCTTCATCCTCCTCACCTAAAGAATTCAGTTTGGGGCTCCATGCCCTGAAAAGAAGAGGCGTGTAGGTAAAATTTACACCACCGGTCATAGTTAGGCTCTGTGGGATCACGGTCATGAGGGGTGGAATAGAACATGGCATGTCCATAGAATGGGAGAAGTGCTCACCTGGCTTTAATGAAGAACCGGTACTGGATGAGCACGGTGATGAAGAAGAAGATCACACCCTCCAGGGCCATAGCAAAAAGGTTCTTGCCTACCATGTCCCACGCCAATGGAGACTGGAAACGGCTCTCCCCTGGGGGGCGGAAGCCTTGTGTAAACTTGCATTCTATGGAATATTTTAAAACAGAACATCCACCAAGGAATAACGACTATGACTTCCATACCGAATCTCTCTAGGGCGTCGGCCATCGCTTGATTTTTAACCATGTCAATCAGGCCTCGGCCCAGGCAGAAGTGCGGGAAAATCAGGAACACGTTCTTCAGGATTTCATTGACCCCACCGAACTTCTGCATGGAGATAAGATGTTGGGAATATTAGGTGTGGGTTGGAGGTGAGAATATGGAGACTATCAAGTACTCATGGGTTGACCCTTCAGTCCTTGTAAGGTTAATATTCACTTACACTGCCACCAAAGAGCTCCAAGACAAATGTAGACACACTGCCGTTGATGCCAATTAGGATGTTGATGCTGGTAAGCACCACATAGGCTGTGCTGGGGATCTTGAAGAAGAATGAGGCAGGGTACATCAGGGGGGTGATGGACCACCTGCAGCAAAAAGGTCAAAAGTTGACACATGTTGATAATTGGGAGAGTAACGCGTCTGTACCTGAGCCCAGTGTAGATATAGGTGTTAGTCTGAGGAAACTCACCCGTAGAGAAGCAGCAAGAGGGCCAGGGCAGGCAGGTTGGTGGAGGAGACATAGGCTTTTTGTTGGAAGCAGACGAAAATGATGATGACCAGCGTGGCTGGGACCACATAGTTGCACTGGAACAGGAAAACACAAGGCATTGAACTGAGAATCATCGCGGACTGACAGAAGAAACACGAGGCGCCATGGCAACAGCTGATGGTGGCGTGACTCACCATATCCCAGACGAAGTTAGCCAGCCAGTACAGGAAGGGCTGCACACCACTGATGAACTGCATGTGCTTGGCTTTGCTGACACGCTCCTGGATGAGGAAGACCACAAAGCTGGCCGGCACAAAGGACATGGCGAAGATCACGCAGATGGACACCAGCACATCCACTGAGGTGGTCATCCTGGCAAGAGGATAAGGGAGACAGCAGAATATAATATCAGCCAACTGGAGATACAGTAATGAGTGATGCCTTGCATTACCAGCGTAACTGATCACTAGCCATTTGCCAACAGTTAATGAAGCCAAATAAGACCAGCTAGGGTTTAAATAAGGTCATACAGCCGTGTTTCTCAACTTCAGTCCTGGGGGCACCCAGATAGTTCATGTTTTTGCCCCCTCCCAGCTCCGGAGCAAAAACGTGGACCGTCTGGCGGTCCCCAAGGACTGGGCTGAGAGACACTGATCAACAGGGACAGGGTAACACTCAAATACTGGTTAAAATACTTTGAATTTTATGGTTTTTTAAAAGTTTGCTTTTATGTAATGATTAATGTCAGATTACACATAGACTTGTGTTTTCATTACTATAATCACCTTAAAAAGGTTGTCAGAGAGCAACAAAAAAACTGGATTAAAGAAATATTGCGAAATGAGACTTGTTACTGCTCCTGTGTGTCTATATTTTGCATCCAAACATGATACTAGGAAGTTTCCAACAAATGGTCTTTTCTAATGTTTGAACTTAAATGATTCTATTGTCTCCACCGGTATTGGTGAGGAACAAACGTTCTACTTACAAGCATTTTGGGAAAGGCATGGAAATATGAAACTTACAGGGCCACTTGTGAGAGCTGCTCCTTGGTGAGGTTCAGGGGGTGGTTGAAGGCCGTGATGCCAAATTTGCTGGGATCTGTACCCGGAGGGAGGTTTGCCCGCAGGATGCCGTTGTTTATCACGTTGAGAAAGGCTCCAATACTATGCCAGCCTTTGTTGTTGAACCAAACCTGGAAGTGAACCAGGAAAGAACCACAGAAGTCAGAGATCACATCCATGTAGGATAAGTCAGATCTAAGCCTGAAACAGACTTCCTCTTTTTGTAATGATCTTCAAAAGCCAAACCGAGTCCCCAACGTCTGTTGTAATGAGCATGATACAATTGGGCTTAGTTTAAAGCATACCATTCTATGTCCTAATCATTTACTGGAGGCATTTCCTGAGATATTGTCAATGATATACAATGCCTATTTACAGTATCTGTTTAGGATACATGATTGCCGGCTATTTTAATAGTGATATTCCTTGGGAAAGAGTTAGTGCTGTAGCTCTCACATCAAAAGCCTAAATACAAAAATGTGCTGGGAATTTAATCTCTGAAAGATTACAGCGCACTAAAATCGGACAACTGGGTAAAAGAAAAAAGAAAAAGGGACATTCTTTCAGTGATGCTGGGGGTGTGTTAATGTTTCTCAGTCCACATTTTAGCTTCCTCCCAGCTCCCACTGCACAGACACCAGGTATTCTATGTTCTTGATTTGCTGGAAGCTGGGAGGGAGTAATAACGTGGACTGCCTGGGACTCCCCGAGGACTGGGTTGAGAAATACTGGCTGGAAGGAAAAGGGAGATTGTTCATTCTTGTAACTGACCTTGACGTTATCCTTTGTATCCAGGCCCTGGATGAAACCTGATAAGCTTTTCAGGAAGCGGTCGGCTGCCATCCCCTGTTGAATGACGGAGGAATGAGACACACATGCACACGATGCATGTAGTACAGACGCTGAGCCGTGTGGCCGGCGAGTAACGCTGGAGAAGCGAATGCAGCCCATACCGGTCGAAGGCTGAAGGTGTTCCTGATGCGGGAGATTGCATCTTTCAGGTCATTAGCTGGAGGGAGAACTTGGGAACTTCTGGCACCCAGGGAGAATCCACCGTACCTGGACAACACAGATATAACATGCATTGAGTCTAGATGTTAGATTATGATACTTACAGACAGGGCACACTTACTGTACAAAATACAAAAATCCACCTTAAATATTTCATTTACCTGAATTCATTAACTCCAATCTTGTTCTTCAAACTGTAAAAAAAATACATATTTCATGAATGATGTTAAACTGAAAATGCAAATGCGAAAAGCATACCAACGCAGGTCTTTAGAATACTTGGTTAGTAAAGCTGTACCTTTTTCCAATGATCTGAGCGTAAGTTTTCACCAGGTAGTCTGACACATTTCTCCCGGTCAGATTTTGCAAGGTATCAGTTTGGCTCAGTTTAATCTGTAAAAGAGTGAAGCAAATAATGAAAAGCTGCTACTTACCATATAAATACTGAAATCATTGAGCACAGTCCTCTGATCTACACTTTCACGGAGCTATGGGCAAGGGGCGTTTGATATTAGGAAGGGGACACAACTTTTGATTTTTTTTGCGGCTGGGGGGGGTGAATGAAGCCAAATTAAATATTGGGGGTACGTTGCCCCAGTCCCCCACCAGTTCCTTACGGTTCTAGTTGTTCCATAATAAAAGTAAGACTATCATTCTGCGTCTGACATAGTTCCCGAATGGTGGGTAACCTGGGGGGGTGGAAGTCCTCCAGCTCCTGGAGGACAGTCAGGCAACATCTTCTTCCGGCTGCCGCAGCTGCACTCGCACGAAGGGGAAGGGTTCTCCATGGACCAGTTCCCATAAAGGAAGATCTCCTGCACACTGCTTGGGACATCTGGAGTGATCCAGACGTCATCGACATTCTCACATGGGACGCCCCTATTGGAGAGCAAAGTGACATTACAAACCAGGTCAGACTCAGGTATTGACACACAATGGCACTCCCCCAACCTCTAATGTCTGGACATCATGCATGATACTCAATCGGATATTGCATTTGTCGTATTTGATGTGCTATTGTTGCTATGGTTTCAGGTGACTAGAATTGCAGTGGGACTTACGGTATGGGGTCTCCTTCCATACAACGAGTTCCAAACCCAGGATGTTCTGTCAAGGCATTTAATAACGACTGCGTGCTGGCATCTTCGGGGGCATCGTTGCTATTTAAAGATAATGGTACAAACAAAATATACTCAAAGAAATGACAAATTATGTGGCACCAAGCAGACTACAGTATGCCTAAATTATTTATCATTAACTGGCTGTAAATATGATTACACCAAATCGAGATCATTATATGCACACAATACGTAAACAGAACACTGGAATAAACTAGTGCTGCATTATCATGTGAATTCCATTGTTTGTACCTGAAGAAAGTAAACTGTTCCTCATACATCCATGGCTGCATGGCCAGACTAGGGTACTTTCCAAAGGGAGGGACGATGAGGCTGAAGACCAGGGCGATGCAGACAAATACAGCGGGTAGAACGATCTGGAGGGAGATGTTCATTGCAGAATTTATAGACCACATTTTGGCTTTCCACAAATTTGGCTTTGGCTTTCCTACCACCAACGAGCATCAAGGTCTACATTCACCACCATGAAGTAAACAAGCTTCTTGTTGCCATCCCTGGCCATTCAAGTATAATCACCTGGGCAAAAAAGCCTTTTCGGGAGCGCCGAGCATATAGCAATCGCTTCCACAACAAGGCCACAAACTGCTGTCTCTTCAAACTCCAGCCCTTGACTTGATGCGACCCCTTGCCATGTGTTCCACTCAGCCAATCTGTCTCCCGGGATTCTACAGAGGTCAAAGAGCACATATTAGCCTTGTGAAAAAAGTGCACACATTTACACAAAGCAAAATGTGTGATGATTTAAAATTGAAAATGAATGGGTTGATACCTGGGTCTCCCTCAGAATCATTGCAGTCAAAGCCGTCATCCTCAGTGAAGGGTCGGAGGCAGCTCTGGTGGTCACCAAAGGCATGTCTGCGGTTTCTGCGCACTGGGACAGTGCCGTCTAAAGGGACACGAAAACTGATGTGAAGAAGCCTGGACAAAGATTATCAAAAAGGCCCCTGGAAGAAACTAACAATATCTCACCTGATACAATTTCAGTGTCCACTCCACTATCTTCTGCCACTTTCAGGAAGATCTACAGAAAATGGATCAATATTTATAACATCAAAATACACAAAAACATGTGTTTCCTACCGGAAAATGCATGAAGGAGATGCTGATGGAATCTGTCGCCTACCTCTTCCAGGGTGGTGTCAGAGACACCATAACTGGAGATTCCAAGGTCAAAGAGGCGGTCATCAAGCTCATGGAAAAGCTCTACAAAGGCTCCGTCTTTGGCTGACTCATAAGGTAGCACGTAGATGAGCTCATGACCCAGGTCCTCCACCATGCGTGCAGCAGGGACGTGTTTGAAGATCACGTTGGAGATGATGGATACATCTGAAGAGATAATCAAGAAATTCACGTCAGTGCTCTTACCACCCACATGAAGTCTAGATGAAAAATGTTCTGTTAGCAGACCAAGTTTACCAATGGTGGTGGTTTCACTCTCCTGGTCACTGCCGAGGCCTGCATCAGAACTGCTCTCGGAAACACTGTCATCCTGCAATAGCAACATAAAACATCTGTAACCAAGAATGGGACAATACCAAGTACATGTGAGTAGTTTAAAGACATGTTATCAAAAGGTAACAAAATATTGTTTTCTGGGAAAGAACAGAAGCCTCCATGTGTGCAAAATAAACTGATATACGCTATATTTATATTTTACCTTCTTGATGTAGGACACAGTGCTGCTTGAGTTCCGGTAAGAGCTACTAAGGGAAAGATCGTGGTCTCTCTTGACCAAGGTCAGGTAGTAGCCCGTGCCTAACTGGTTCTTCAAGAAGAGCGAGGAGCCCACGCAACACAGCTTGCCATGGGAGATGATGGCAATGCGATCCCCGAGGATGTCGGCCTCATCCATGTGGTGCGTGGAGAGGATGATGGTGCGGCCTGAGGAGACGGCGGCAAATCAGGGTATAGCCGTCTACTTCCGTTCATCCATGGTACTCGCAGACTGATTGCTTCACCAGCAAGATGTTTCTTACCTTGCCTGTACTTCAGCAGCAGGTCCCAGATGCCCCTTCGGGCGTAAGGGTCTACACCAGCAGTAGGCTCATCCAGAATGACGACTTTGGATCCGCCAACAAATGCCAGTGCCACTGAAAGCTTCCGCTGCATACCTCCTGGAAGTCAAAGACAAAGCACGGTTTGCTGCAATCTCACGGAAAGTCTTCTTCTCTAGCTACATGTAATCCTTATTATCACAGGAGACTTAGACAGTTTCTTACCAGACAGCTGGTTAGTTCTGGACTTGCGTTTGTGTGGCAGGCCAAGGTCCGACACAATCTGCTCCATCTCAGCCTTCACCTCTTCCTCAGAGAGGCCCTTCAAGCGAGCATAGAACCAAATGTGCTCCTCCACGGTCAGCCTGTTTAACACGGGAACAAAGGTCAACTCTCAACAAATCAATAATCAATAAAATTATGGCAATTTCAGTGAGAAGAATACCTAGCTATCCTTCGAAAACAATCCAAAATATGAAGAGCACAAAATTTGTATTTTGAAGCAAAGCCATTAAGCAAGTGATTAAAATTCATTTTGGCCACATATCTAAGTTTGCCTTTTGCCCACTACTGAGGTGATTAGTCATCAAAAATCATATAGAGACTGACACACATTTAATACCAAGATAGGACACCCGAGGCACATACATGCTGAATAAAACGTTGTGTTGAGGGCACACGCCTAGGTCCCGCCGTATCGCACTCAGCTCAGAGCGGATGTCCTTGCCCATGATATACGCCGTCCCCGATGTTGGTGGGAAGAGCCCTGTTAGGATTGACCTACACAGCGACACACAATGGGGCGTCAAGCATTGAACACAGATACAGAGAAAGACACAAAACAGGAAATTCTACTAGCTCTTGTTATAATGAAGCCAGCAGCTTACATTGTGGTGGTCTTGCCGGCTCCGTTGTGGCCCAGGAAGGAAGTGATCTGGCCCTCGTAGAAGCCAAGGGTCAGCCCATCCACAGCCAGCTTGTTCCCGTGGCTATACACCTTCACTAGTTTCTTGATGTATACACCCGGTTTAAGGTGTGCTGGTTCCTCCTCCATACAGACAGCTGGTAGAGCGGGTGTGAATACGTGGTATGAGGTCAGAGGGCTAACAACAATAACAATGCATCTCAGAAATTTAATATATTATATGCATAAGCGATGCATCATTGTGCTGCCATACCTTCTCCATTTCCATGTTTGCCCTGCAGTTCAGCTGCCAGTTTGTCTGTATTTTCTCCAAACCAGTAGGATTTAGTGAAGGGGAAGTACCACGGCCGGGGTATCCCATACTGGCCTAAAATTATCGAGCCAAACATTAGAGAAGGGAAAGCTGCAGTACAACATTGGGCCGACGGCTTGGCCACCGTAAGACGCTGCCTACCTGGAAAGACGGCTTCAATGTACCAGGTCAAGAGTCCATAAAGGAAGGAGTCAATGTACATGAGAGTGATGGAGGTTGTGAGGCTGTAGCTGTCCTCCTCCATGGGGCTGGAGAGCAAGTTGTCCCACTGGATACCCATGCCCTGCTCTTCAAACAGAGCAAAGTACTCGCAGCCGAAGCCGAATGCCACAGGAGACAGAAGACTCTGGGAGGGGGGTGAAATATATCACAATGATTGCACAAGACAGGCAGAACAAACCAGGACGTAATGCCATATCTTCATGAGATCACTTACAGCTATAACTTTGGAGCCAAAGCCCACGTAATCTTCCCAGGCCACACAAAGCACGTAAGGGAGATAAAGGGTAAAGTATATGATGCCTCCACAGGCAGCTGCCAAGTTGGCACGAGAGAAGATAGTGCTGATGAGGAAGCACTGCATGATGGTAACCACGCCAAAGGAGCCTAGGAACAGGAAAATCACCCCTGGGTCGCTGTAGGGCAGGAGGTTTCCCATCTGTGGATTCAGGCAGAGCAGAAGCAGTCAATGTAACTTCAGTGGGCCCCTCACTCAGACCTATCGCAGCTGGGTATGATTTAGGAGAAGTGGTACCTTGAGAGCGAGAACTAGAAGACCAGAACTGGCTAGGAGGGGAATCAGGCTACTGATGAACCAGCTGAACCACAGGATGCCATTATTCAGTCCCATGATCCTCATGGTTTCCTTGAGTCGGGCCTCCTTTTCGTAGACCACACCCTTGATTATGATGGCCACGGAGTACATCCAAGCCAGAGTCATGAAGAGCGGCATGGAACGGCTCATCACACGGAGGAACCTGGGCCAGGGGTAAGAAGAGGAGTCATGAGAGTTGACAGGGTGGTTCAGCCAGTGGTGACTATTTGTTTGGGTTTTCTTGCTGTGTCTCCCATTTCTTCCCAAGGAGATCCCCAGCACAAGTAAACTGGTGCCTCTAAAATTTTCATAATTGTTTGTAGGTCAATGTGCTCCTGCAGAGCTTCTAGATTCCACTTACACGTCATCCACATAGCAGGGGTACGGCATTTGCTGGATGTAGACGCCTGTTTTCTCTTTGATACCGGTGACCACGCGAATGATGCTATGCTCGATGACGTCCTGGAGGTAGGAGAATCCACCCCACACATAGCGCAGGTCCTCAAATGGGTCAGCCCTGGGACCAGGATCCCAGTATCTTCAATCAACAGAAGAAGAAATTAGAAATATATACCCAAACAAATGAGCCAGCTGTACAGAGGGAAGAGAGCAAGTGGTCAACATGAAGCTATTTAACTAACAAATCAGAGAACTGCCCAGAAGTTTGGAGATTCACCATCCAGAATGGCGTCTAATATTATACTCAAATGCAAGGCACTTTAATAATGATGATGATGATGATGATGCCTACCCGTCTTTGATCTTGTTGGTTCGCTCCACATTGTCTATATCCATGCGAATTTTATAGTTGACATTGGCAGGAAGGTCTGAGCTGTTGGACTCGATATCTGGGAAAACGATGCCTGCCCAGAACTGTCTGTTATCCAAAAGTCCCATTGACTTGTTCACCAGCCTCTCCTCATTGGTGACCGGCTCCAGCTTATCTAAGTTGACACACTTTGGAGCAAAAGAAACAACAGTAAGTCAACGTCATGTTCAATAGCTCAGCAGGTAGAACTTTGTGTTAGCAATACAAAGGGTGTGGGTTCAAATGCTAAGGAGTGCACCTTAATTATAACTGTTCTATCTGCTATGGGTTGCTTTTGCTAAAAGTGCCATTTAACTGAATAAAATCTTTAAGACATTTAGAAGATTAATTTGACTACTTGATGCTGCTGTTGATGGTGCAGATATTTATTGAGAAAAAGGACACATTAAATAAAAAGAGCCTGTTTGATATGAGTTTAACAACATCAGGTCTTCAAAATATGATTTTTTTTTCACTGACTATTTGTCTAGGTCTATGTCGAGAGGCTTGTCCATTCATTAGTCACTTGCTAATGCTTTGTTGCAAAATCACCAAGCAGTTTCCTGTGTAGGTCGGCCGCATGCATGTGTGGAGAGAGCCGCGTACCTCCATGAAGCGTGTAATGGCCCGCACCGCCTGATCTGTCTCATTAAAGACGTCCCTCCAGGTATAGGTTGTCCCGGGAGGGCGTGTGTCTTCAGAATGCTTGGCCAGAAAGCTGAACACATCTCCCACTTTCCACTGCGTGCCCTGAAGCTGGGCGTTGAAGAAGCGGGCGCTGGCGTTGTTCTGGAGTAGGGTCTATGTGACGCAGAGAGAGAAAGAGAGAACAAAAAAATCACACTAATGGACAGCACCAGATAATTGGCCATTAGTTTTGCAAATGTCTGAATATACCACATCTGGCCACTGAGTGGTGCTACGGTGACACATGACTGGGCGGATACAAGGGGAATTCTTACACAGGAACTTGAGTGAGACATGGGGCTAATGCTCTAAATACTGCCGCAATAAACATCCCACACAATCAGGCCAACATTAAAGCATTCAGGTAATGTGTCTGGCATAAGACATCTATCATCACTGCAATATCAATTAAACTACGGAAAACAGTCAGGCCAATGTGAACATCAGTACCCATTTGTGTTTCATACAGTTGACAATCATTGACAATTCCATCCTTTAATAACTTCGTTTAACCTATTTTCCAAACTGTGACTAAATATTCTCCAACGTGGGCCTTTTTAGGAAAACAAAAGGCACCGGCGTGATAAAAATTAAGCTGTGTTTCTCACAGTAATTCTCCCGTCATGCCGCAACAGACCATCCTATTGTCATGTTTTTGAGATAATGCGCTTTTACCAAGAACTAAAAACACTTATTATACTATGGTCAGGTCTGAATCCACAGAGAACTGTATGCTATTACAGACACCTTGAATGACAAAAACACTGATCTAATATAGAGTAACACTCGTCTATTCATGACTGTTTAATTTAGCTAACATTTAAACACTAATGGTAACAGCCAAAGAGCTTAGACAATCCTGTTATTATATTGCCTACGGTATTAAAATGCACATCCTGTCTCTAGCTGACTATTTGAACTGGTGCTTCCCAACCCGGTCCTCGGGGACCCCAGACAGTACATCTTTTTCTTCTCTCCCTTCTCCTGGTAGGATTGGGAAACACTGGTTTAAACAAATACTCCTAAAACTCCTAAAACTCCTTACGTAACTGGAATTGACATATACCCTGAATATACATCTGGGTTTCTGGATCTGTATGATTTTTACTTCCATCTCAATTCTGATTCCCCAACTGCCCCCCACCTTGGGCTCCTGGCTCTCGTTAACATACCCGGACGAGGTTCATCTCTTTGCTGTTTTCCATGAAGCTCCACACCTTGGGCCTGATCTCCTCCCACATACCACCCAGGTCTCGTAGGATCCCTAAATCCTGAAAAGTCCTGTTGACCTGGAAGAAAACAGGCCAATGGGTTATGAGCTCTAAACAAATTACTGACCAGAGGTTTAAAGTTCAGATCCAGAAAATAAAATCCAAACCAAAATTGTGTTTCAACCCTCCAGTTGCGTACTCTGTGAAAGTGACTCTTTATGCTCAACTGGTTTGTCGAAACAAAACTTTGGTCTGAATTTGTACTTTCTGAACCTGAACTTTGCACTTTTCCTACTGACCCATTCCACAGCTCGCCCCCCGTCCATTGATATGGTGATAGTGAGAGTTAATGTTATATAAAGAACATTTCTGAGGTCTGGTCGATATGTAACAAATAAATACTGATTTCTCTTATCTGCAAAGGGCCGGTGTGTATGCAGGTTTTTGGGATAACCTTTAGGTCAGCTGTTCAAAGCCAGGTGTGAGGACTCTTCAGCCAACCAGTCCTCTGATTAGTAATCTAATTAGGGAGTTGCAGTGAAAACCCGCTTACCCAATGGCCCATTCGTGATAAGACTGACCACCCCTGATATAGTGCCAAGAATTTACAACCTTCTACTACAAGCTAGTACAATCAAGAAAACCATATTTACTTCTTTGATTATCTTCTGAGTGGCCGGAGTGTCAGGAGTGTAGAGGATCTTGCCCACCAGCAGGGGTTTCAAGGCTCTCCAGATCATGCGAGAAATGGGACTGGATTCCATACTCTTCATCAAGTTATTACAGTACGGAGCTGCGTGGTCAAACACATTTGTTTAAATCACTCGATACATGTATTTCATAGCTGAACAGTTCAGTCTGAGCAGCATTAAACAGTACCGGGGGGATAGTGATCGGGAATAACTTTCAATTAGATCTAAGTAATATTCTTTCTGAACACAGCAGAGTTCAGATGGAGTATGCTAAGTTGAGTACTTGGATCGACTGATTGAATGTATGACCACAACGATTTATGCTACCGGCTGTCTGACTAAAAGCAAAATATTATGTGCATTTTTAATTGAGAATCACCTGGAATGCTACGAAGCAGAAGCTCTTTTGCATGTTCTTTACATTCTGTGTTTACGTGAAGTTTCGTGTGAGTAAGCAGTCAGATGCTGCCAGGGGAAGGCGAGGTCGAGGGCTCAAATTTGATGACATCAGCAATGGACTCACATGAGGAGTTGTCATAGACGGAGACTGGCTCCTCCTCGCTGTCGTTGTGGTTGCCAAACAGTGCTTTGTAGTTACTGTCCTCATACCAGTTGAGGGACTTGATCTTTAGACCCCCGCCCTCTGGGTGCCCGCAGACGATGCGCGACACCGCCTGGTACATCTGGGTGGGCGAGTCGTTGGCGTTTTCCGTCAGGTACAGGATCTCGCTGCGCATGTCCGTCCAGCTCTTCATGCTGGCCAGCTGTTGGGAGGATTTCCAGACACGGGGCGTCATTGCAATGCTCACGTTCGCTTTGTTATTGAAACGTAACACCGGAATGGGGGACACTGTTGTACCAGCGCTACCCATTTTCAGAGATTACTCTTCTGAGTAAGATTGATTCAACTGATTTTATATTTAAATAGCACCCTTCAGAACTTGGTTGCCCCATAATAATTACCAACATAATTACACGCGTGACATCACAAATGGATGGCTATTAACATATGTTTCTAATACCCAGGGGAAAGAAAGAGGAGAAAAACAAAGTTATTGAAGGCAAATTTAAAACACAACCCTGTGAAAGAATTTGTATTCTTTGTTTTGTTTTCATATTCCACAGTGAAAAACAGTAATTAAATTTAGGACCAAAAACTTATCCAACCAGTCTTTCATTTACATGACCGGCGACTCTCCCTGAATGCACTTCACCTGCCATTCTAACACGTGATTCAGCTACAAAGAAGCATGAAGCAACATGTTCTGTCCCACTCCAATGTAATATAACAGAAGACGAAATCTTCGGACAATGAAAATAACGTTTTGGGTTTCTTTAATTTGGCATATCGCATTGTGATAGAAATCACATGATTAAAAAAAAAAATCAGGCGGCTGTTTGAGAATCGCAAACAGTGAATGAGCACAGGAAGCTGAACTGGAACAAAGAGCATGTGAAAGGGAAAGCGGAAGAGAGGGAACTGGGAATAAGGGTTACTCTCGTTCAAACAAAAAAAAATTGTGGATTGGTAAGTCTCAGTTTGACACCTCTGTTGGGAGGCAGGGAGTAACTTCTTAAGGTTTAAGCAACCACACTTGTACTAGATTTCAGCAAGTGAAGCTTGTAGGTTACATCACAAGAGAAGACGACCTACTGTGCTGTTGTACCCTTGATAAATGATTTAGTAAATTGCTTAGTAACTGTCAGTAAGAGCAGCAGTGAAAGACATTTGATATGATGTTGCTGAAAATGGCAAGCTGTCACTTGGCCGTCAGTCCAGGCTAAACTTATTTAGCTTGCTAAGCTAATAAGTTGGCTGTCACATGCTCTCTGTTACAATAAAGGGTGCGGACAGCTGGGGCAACCCTCCAGTGGTAAAAAAAAAAACAACCAAAAAAAACAAAACAAAAGCTGCCTCCACTCCACAGGAGCTCCTGAGTATGAGCTCACCGGAGGCACTGGATTGCAAGGGACCGAGAAATCTGAGAACGACCTCAAGTGCCCTCCCTCCCACAGATGCAGTGAGGTTACTAGAGTTCAACGGCAAGCCAGCCAGGGAACAAAGCGAACTGGAGTTGTGGGGGCTGGGGGTGGGATTTAAATAGAGGCTGCCTTTTCCTGATCTTGCCTGCATCTCTTCCAGCAAATTCATTTTTTACACTGCTTTTTGATCTTGCCATTTATCTTTACGCCCGCATCTGGTTTGTTAGCTTTGCTCAGTCAGCTGTGTTTGGCTGTATAAGGGTATCCCTGAGAGCACGGGGGGGGGGTCTCATGACTGTCCTGAAAGGGTTGGGTTTCCTAGGATCTCACGCTGCCAATATCCTGACCTGCCGGCTTGACCCGACTCCCTAGACAAACTGAGTCAGGACAGTCCTGCATATCCTCAGGGAACCTTACAGGCCGGCACACGCATACACACGCGCCTGAAAGACATTTCAGTCTTGACTGTTGCACAAAGCCCTGATGCCAGTTCCTATAAGCTGTCCTCTGTTGCTCCTCAATGAAGCCAGATGTCCATCACAGCAAAGGAGGGGCAACCCACCCTCTCCACACGCCCCGGAGCCCAGCTTCACTGACCCTACTGTTTCCCACTTAGTGGTAGTTGGTCTTTCTCTCTTTCCCCCTAAATGATAAAGGGTGAGAGTGGGGGCAGGGGCGGGCCACCAGCTTCCTACAGCCCATCTGGCCAAGGATTTCTCCCCATTTCCCCAGTGCACTGATGTGGTTCACTAAAAACCTTGCAATGGTCACTTAATTACTGAAATAACTTAAAGAATTAGCCACAGTAGAAACAAACAAAAAAAAATCCCTCTTTGGTACCTTCGCTGTCAAGTAATTGCCTTCTATTGAACACCCACATGAAAGAAAAGCAAAGAATGCCGACAGCAAGTCAAGGCACAAACTCACACACGGGAGAAAAAAGCCACAGAAACTATTCAGTCACTTTATCCAAACCCTGGGGCAACCAAAGCTGTTCCAGCAGCCTCACAAAGCAAATGGAGGCTCCGCAGTCAAGGTCAGTTCCCCACACACAGTGGTATGAGCAGAAAAGTTAATCTATCTAGTTTCCTTCCAAACATCTGAGGCCTTCTGCTTAACGGCAAGGATTCATGAGCGGAGTCCGAGTCTCAGGTGGTGGTGATTGCAGCAGAAGTCATTAGGGACAGAAAGAAATGGAGGGTCTTGTCTAGTCGAGACCTCCTACCTCTACTGCCAGTGCACCTAGGCTCTCCAGAAGATAATCCGTGGCCTCTGAGACCTGCTGAACGTCATGGGGGTCCGTCTTCACATCCGTCTGCAGAGACGGGGAATAAAGAAGAGGAGGGGCTTCACAGTTAGGCAGAGGTTACTGACCGAGCCTGCAGTATGAGAACATCTGATCATATCCATCATCATGTGATCATATGCTTCATCCTCTATATATGAAACTTCAACAAGCATATTTGAAATTTATACAATAAACACATGAGAATACAGAACTTTCCATTCCTTTGACCACTATTTCGGCTACTGAGGCTCTGAGAAAGCTAAAGTATCAGCCTACGCAGGAAATGTCCAGAAAATCAGTGCTTAGTAAAATTTCTTGTTCTCAGCCTCTTTTGAGTCACACAAAGGAGGCATTCTTCGATATGTCCACAGTCCTGAAAGGTCATAAACAGCAGGATACTGCCATGCTGGTCTAAAATGGGAATTTATAGCTCATAATTGCTGTCCTAGTTTTTAATATATGTTGAAGTTAAAATACAGTGTTAAGAGTACTAAATGCTCAGTAACTGGGTTATTTTTTTCTGTACATGATCATAATTAACACTGATTTCATGTCAACATATTTCCAAAAGCATGACTGAAGATCACTTTGTGATCTGATGTGCCTGCTATATGTAGCTAATTTTAATATCTGATCTCCAGGTAATCAGAGGTGGACATTTCAGGTCCAGAAAGTAAAAATACAGTCCAAGATTTTGTTTCAACCAACCAGTTGAGTACCCTGTGACCATGACTCTTTATATTCAACTGGATGGTTGAGACTAAATCCTGGTCTGGATTTTTACTTTTTTGGGCCTGAAAGATCCACCTCAGGAGGCAGTGCCTGCTTTCTCGTCAGATCGTTAGTGTCCCCGGAGGCTACACATTACGTTAGTGTATCATGGCATGAGCTCGCCTCAACATGTCCTTGCTTGGGCGTTTTTGCGTCTCTCTTTGTTTTCTTTTTCTGGTTAAGCATAACGTCAAGCAATTCATCAAACAGGTTTGGCTATTGGAAGAAAGAACAAAATAGTTCTTTTGGAATAAGTAAAATTCATAAAATGGCAAAAGAAGAGTTTCCTTCCACAGTCTAACCTTAGACAAAATGCAAGGAAACAGCCAATTAAACAGGTCAGGCCAATCTTCAGCTTCTTTAAAAAGTCAGATAAGATGTTGGCCACTGATTTTAGTGCAGTTAGCACTGCTAGACACAACTCACAGGGTAATAAGCAACCAGTACATCATTGAGGTCAGCCAGAAAGTTAGAACAACCCTGCCAAAAGTCAACTTAACCTTAGAAGGCATCTCTAGAGATTGCTAGGGGTGGTGAGTGACTCAGAGGGCTAAGCCTCAGTGCTCATGACCAGAAGGTCGCTAGTTTAAGCCTTGACAGAAGAGTCAACATGTCTGTGGGCCCTTGAGCAAGGCCCTTAACCCCCAGCTCCAGGCACACATGTTGGTTGATTGGTGACCCCCAAGCTATGGAAAGCAAGATGGAAAGCAAGGAGAATAATTCCAATTTGCCTGTACTTGTGCAAATGGTAAATAAAGGATTTATCATTGCCTCTAATAAGATGTGAGGCAAATTTCCAGAAACCTCTTCACCAAGGAATTATAGTCTTCACTCACAAAAGAGCACCAGACGACCAGGGCACACTAATCTGCATTCAAGCTATACCCACCCGTATAGGTTTTAGGAAGTCTAGGTTGGATAGGAAGAGTCTCTCAGCCTGGCTGAGCCAGGACCGCGAGGATTTGCAGATGATGTCCTGGGCGAGTTGTGACACGTTCTTGTCCTTGATTGTCACGAAGTTCTGGAGAGCAGTCTTGTTGCACATGTCCTTTAAGTGTACACCGAAGCCCTTAATCAGCACCTGGGACACAAAGGGATTATGACAATATGTTCCCCATAAATTAAAGTCACGCCTGAGGCTGGCCTGTATAGTTATTAACAGTTATTGAGTCTCACCTTTTCCAAGTTTACATCAGCCTCCACAATCTCATTGACAGAATATTCAGAAAATGAAGCATTGTGGACCAGGAACGAGGAGAGCGTCTCATTGTCACGGAGGAAGTCCTTCAACTTGAAGCCTGTGGATAGTTATGCAGTTTTACAATTTCACCAAAGGGTCTCGTTCATAACGTTCGAGGGTTCATAAATGAAACCGTGGGTATACAACTGATTCATAATCATTATGGGACAATAAGCCTTTTCACAATCACTAATTCAGAAGCTGAATAATGTTACATTTTGAGATGGATGCAATTCAGTGAAATGTCATCTATGACGTTTGTGATTCTGACCCACTAAATACTCACAGAATCGCTATTCAACAAGAGACTCTGAGAAAATGAAGTCTTTTGAACAATTGCCGCACTATTTCTTAAACGTTCAAGTCATTCTCAACTGAAACTGAATAGTTTTAAGGTGGCTACCATAGCACTCCAGGAATATAGATCAGCCAGCACCAGAAAATGCAACAAAAGTGCAATTTCCCACCCAAGTCCCCTGACGAGTTGGCCAAGGTAAAACATGGAGCCACTGGAGGTCATTTTCGTTCACTTAGACATTTTGATACAGCCTGGACCCTGGAGCTTCGGCCCAACTGCCACTCCCCTCCACCACCCATTCAATCCCCCCCCTCAATCTCACTCAACCTCAATATCCAAAGCACGCTTCAGGTATCAGGAAGCTAAGGGTGATTATGCAATCTGTTTAAGTGTGACTCCAAATCCAAAGATCTTAGATAAGGAGCCATTCTTTAGCTAACAACTTGCAGAAAGACGTGCGAGAGACAGCTGAGGTACATATTTCAAGAATTTGAACAAGAATCTCTCCTGTAAATTATTTGCTTTCCAGCTAACACTATATTTCATATTAGTTATCAGTGTAGTGTGCAGTAACGAAAGCTGTTTCACTCCCTGTCATTTTAGTAATTGTGCTTGTGTCTTACAAAGGTAAGCAAATGCACAAACAATGAGGCATGCAGGAACTATAGCCAGTTGCAGATTAAAACATTATTGTTTGAAGGGGTTTTTCTAATAGTTGTTTGTTTTGTACAAATAAAGAACATACCACCTAAGAAAGTCGCATGACTAAACAGGAAGTCAACAGTGTCCTGTAAACAATAAGCCAAACAATGCACTACAGACAAAACACTTCAGCGCTACCCAACGATTCTCTGGCAGAGATTTATCCCGTCCACAGTTAACGTGCCTAAACTATGTGAACTGCACGACCTGCAGGGGCAGCATCTGACAGAGTGGTTACAGGTGCATAGCCTGAAGCCTTAAGATTCTTTGCTGGCCATTTCAGGGAAAGTTAGGTAATTAAGGATAAGTCATTAGGGTATATCAGGCAGCTGGTGCTGGGCCAAGAGACATTTGACATTGTAAACTGCCAAGGAGTACGAATTAATGACTGCTGTAAAGTCGTAAAGAGGCACCAAAGTGAGCGATGGCCAGCGTTCAGGTGCTGGTACTCGTTCCACCAGGCTGCCTGGTTTCTCGAAGCAATGAGCCTGTTAATGCCAGACATGCAGGTCACAACAATGAAGCCGGGTATAATCGAAAGAAAAAAAAAGCGAAACAAAAGAAGGTTGGAAGTTGGTCTGCTGCCTCTGGCTTGCTCTGTGCAGGGATAATGGACTGGACTGAAACCGAATTTGAGGCTCATTGGACTGAAACCGAATTTGAGGCTCATTGGACTGAAACCGAATTTGAGGCTCATTGGACTGAAGCCGAATTTGAGGCTCATTGGACTGAAACCGAATTTGAGGCTCATTGGACTGAAGCCGAATTTGAGGCTCATTGGGAGTTCCTCCGTCGAATTTCTCCCATCGGAAATAATGCCGTGAGATGCGTTACCAAATGAATGGTATTTACATGAAAACATGAAGCTAAGATACGCCAGGCTGAAAAAAAAGCAAATATGTTAACTTGTGGCCACCATTTCCTTATCACTTTTGGAGACACTGGTCAGTGGGCAGACACACAGCCTCTTTAGTAATAGCCACACTGTATGCAGCTTTCCCTCAAAAGGGTGTAAACCAGAGAGATCAGAGTTTGAACTGCAAGCCATCTGCTTGCTCACCCTCAATATCAAACCTGCCTCAGCTGAAGACCAGAACCGAAGGTGTCACATGGGCCTCCGGTACGTCGTCACCTTCCCTGTCTTCTCACATTGTTTTTCTACATCATTTGCATGCCAGAACGTGGACGGAGTAACCTGCTCTGTCGTTCTAGTGTGGCCATTTACCTGTCGTGTTGCTCTGCATGATCTTCAGGGCTTGGATTAGGTCTTTAAATCCCTCCAGGCTCTTATCATGCTGACTGTATAGCAGGATCTTCTTGGCATCGGAGAACAGGCGCGAAATACTGCGGATGGCAACGGGAACAATAAATAAGATGCAAACTTAGACACACCAACCCACGTCAAGTGCACATTCTACCAATGGGCATATGGTCATCAAAACACAAGATAAACAAGTCAGGGCTACTAGGTGGTTGAGTTTAACCTCCAGCACTTGACTATTCATACTCTGATTAGAGATAATCCAGTCCTCGAGGACCTATAGACAGTCCATGTTTTTGCTTCCTCCCATCTCCCTGTTGGGGGCTGGTAGGCAGGGTCTTTGAGGACTGGATTGGGAGACACTGCTCCAATCGATTTTTAATATAACTTACATAGACTGGTTGAAGTTTCCAACCACTCCTGGGGACTCTCCAGGGGTGGGGTGACGGAAGCAGGGGTTGTTGGCATTGCAAATTATGCCCTGGACCCAGGGCAGGGTGCCCGCAGAGGGCATGGCCTTGTTGGGGAAATGGCCTATCAAAAGACAATAAGCAAGTGGAAAATGAATCAGAACACAGGAACAAACATCACTACAGTGGGGGTGTATTTCATAGATCCACATCGTAGGGGTGGTATGTGTCAGTCGAACCACTGGTCACATCCCAACAGGATTATGGGTTCAGCTCCCACCCCTGGCTCTGTGTGGGTGGACTTTATGAGTTCTGATTCTGGGGAAGTCATTTTTAATCACTGGTGTCATGGGTAATGTGATATGGTAATTTCATAAAACATTCCCGACTCTCTGGCATGTGCCACAGTAAACTGCTAAAGTTAGCATGGCTCAGGGCTGAAAACATCCCTGAAACATCCCTGAACTGTTTGTAACCAATTCCTGAAAAAGGTTTCGCATTAAAATATAAGGGTACATCACATGCAGGCTGCAGAGATAGAGAAACAGTGGAGCAGCATAGCCTGAAGTTGCATACACACCCTACCGGATCATGGTCTAGCAGTAATCCATAGATGAACACTGATACATCCATGCTGCCACCTCCCCCCCCCAGTTGTTATCAAAAAACCAGCTGCCTTTGCAAATATCCCGACCCTTGCCCCTGGATGCTGTGTCTTTGTAAGTTCACAGACATCTGTGCTTGGAGTCAGAAAAAAAAATGAAAACTTCGTCCGCTAATCTGTCAACCTTAAGACTGCCAGCTGGTCCACTGCAAAGCTAAACATACTGATAAGATAAGATAGAATAAGAAAGCCTACGGCATTTAGGCGTCTGCCCTGACATGCCAACATGCCTGTCTACGTCTAATAGAAGAATCGTTCATGGCATCCTACTGCCTGTTCAACTTTCTTTGTAGCATTTCAAGTAATATCTGTGAGCCGCGATAAGGGAACCTGTTTGGAGTATGCCACTACTCTGCAAATTCCAGAGGTGAAAGTAATAATAAATGAAATAAAGAAAATAATAAATGAGCACATGGACACAAAATAACGATACTTCAACGCAACCTTGGATCAGGGAGAATTTCCATGATCTGCAAAAATTTCTGAGGGAACTGTCGCAACATGCCTGACCGAAAAAGAACTTCGCGTGATTCACACCAAAGACATTTTCCGCCATGGGCAGAACTCAAGGTTTTTTATTGAACTGAAAAAGGCCGACACCTTCCACTTCCCGCTTTCGGGAGGGTTTGCAGTATACGGACTGCTCGAGCCTTACACGCAGGGGCGGATTAACGCACAGGCTAGATATGGCTTAAGCCTAGGGGCCCCACGTGTGCCAGCCTGCAAGGGGGCCCCCATTGGCGCGGAGGGGGGTGGGGTTGGGGGGCCCACAGACTACTGTAGCCTAGGGGCCTCTGTGCACCTTAATCCGCCCCTGCTTACACGCTAGCTATGTTTTGCCATTGGAGCCTAAGTTGAACAAGATAGGCTGAAAGTTAGACTAAACACACAAGTACGTGGGGGGGGGGGGCAGGGGGCTGAGAGTGCCGGAACACCTCCTCCTTTTGCCTGAATGATCGAAAGTGGCCCACTTTTGAGGTTCTGAGTGCTCCCAATCGAGGGGACCCCCCCGGAAAAATTTACTTAGGGACACTAAGGTCAAGCACCTGCCCCTCGAAAAGTCTCTACCCAGTGCTGATCCAGATCCTCCTCTGATTGTAATACCAAGCAGGCAATCGACTCCCATAAACCGCCATAAATGTAAAAGCAATTAGACACAAGTGGAGGCCCAAAACTGGGAAAAATTACTTATTTCATCAGAATATCTTTCCTGCAATATGACAGTACCACTAAATAATTTAATGTAAGCAGAACTGAGTGGAATTCAAGTAGAACTGAACTTTCTGATACCAAGATTGAAGTCCATCTTTAAACACAATCTATTTACCCTGATTAACATCATTTTGCAATTTCAAACATAATGATGCTCTGATATCCCGCTAATGGTGGAATGATACACTTAACCAAAATGGCCACCACATGAAGTGTGGGCTATTATAAGGGTCCGGTTGCCCACTAACATTTCTGCACAGGTTTACTCAGTTAAAAAGGTTTAGCGCATAAGGTATGAGCAAAAGTCCAGCCAACACTCAATCCAGCTGTATGTTACAACAGGTGATCACAGCACACTTGTGTGGACACACCAAGACCAGAGTTAATATTTTTGTTACTTTTACATCAATCACTTAAAAAGTTGAGTGTTATTTAATAATATCACACAATTATGTTAACAACCGCCTAAATTTTGCTATTTTTCTCTGTGAAAAATATATTCCCCCTTCAAGATAAAATATAACAGGCAAATAAATTCCAACTATATTTCACTTAAACTCCCACAAAGAAATACTGATATTGAACATTTCAGATCTGCTAAATAATCCACAAAGGCTGTTTGGTGCAGAAGGTACAATAAATTTGAGATTTCTCAACCAAGTTACAATTGTACACAGAAAGTGTATTTAGATTATGCTGTTTGGTACAACTCTGTATACTTAAGAAAAATTAATTATGAGGAGGCAAAATATCCACATAAAGCTTAAATCCAACAGGTACCAAATATATATCTTATCTGACGATAAAGGCATACAACAATATGCGTGTATCTCTGTGTTAGAAAAACTATATTTCACAGCGGTATTATAAAAGTGTTATTATAACCACAGAAATATGATATTTTGTATTCATGTCTTTTTGTGCTTGTGACAATAATATAAAGTGTGTTGTTACAGTTAATTCCCATTCCTGGAATCATGACAGAATGAGTCATTTCTAAAGAAATTTGAGCAGTAAATTGGTGACGAAAGGTTTATGATTCGAAGGGCACCTCCAGACAAGAGTGTACCCGACCACGCCGCTCAGGAACAAACCGGCACACTCACATTCGTGCTGCTGATATGGTGGGTAGTAAATCCTCACGGAAATCAGGATGAAGAAGATAAAGAGCGGCCATATGACTTCGATCAGCAGCTGGATCTATGGGATGGAGGGTGGGGTAAAAAGGACATTGTTAGTGTTAGGGGTCAGATAGCTGCCATGATCTCTCTTAGGACCACCCAGCGAGAGATTAGCATGCATCTCCTGTGATATTCAGGTCCGCACCCCGCACTCGGCACAAGGAATCACTGTGAGCGAAGTCAATCTGCCTCAGTGGTTGGCCCCAACTATGTAAAAGACACTCACGCACAACGCCGGCTCTACCTTTACAAGGGCCTCAGGCAAAGCTGTACTTGCCCCACCACCAAGAAAACCGAAGATCCATTTCACTTCCTCCACAGTTTAAGCAATTTGGAGGCCTGGGGAACCTGCTTAGCGCTATTGAATGAAATGATCCTTCATTTGTCATTAGCACTGGTATGAGTACAGATACACTGGATTGCTTCTCTTGGATTCCTACCCCATGTTGCCCTCCATGAGACACACAGGCAGATGAGAGGAAGTTGCTGCACAAGCCCAAAGTATGCTAACGAGCGGACCTCAAAACATTTGGTTCCTAGAGGTGCTTGATAACTTAGTTAGCAGAGAAGGTACAGTTTATTCTCAGTAGTTTAGGTGATATACATTTAAAACTGAAAACTGAGGTTACATTAAATAGAGGTCACAATAAACCTTCACACTACGTTGATCTATTACTCTTTTCTCATCGTTACTTCATAGCAGTAAAGCACTAATATACCTGTGCTCTGGTTTTGTTAATTAACTTACTAAGATCTGTCGCATGCTGTGACGCAGGGCAGAAATCTTTCTCAGGATTTTTCGTGGGGGGATCAAGAGACATAAACACTACCGCTACAGCCCCAAGAGTGGGGTTCAATCCAAACCCTTCTTTGATGAGCCCCTGTTCCCCATATCTAACCTGGAGGGGCTACATAGGTTAGTTCATTTAATACGGCACAAGCTACAAGAAAATCTTTTTTTTGCACAGGGAACCACGTAAAACGTAAAATGAAAAACATAACAATTGATGCTTTGTCATTCAACAAAAGACTGGAAGATTCTGATGGAGATGTGCAAATCACAGCTCCAATGATCTACATCTGTACACTCTGTACAGTTCATAAAACTGGTTATCACATGCCCAACGCTCCATCACAGCTGTTTGCTTTGTGTTAACCAAACAGAGGCTGGAAGCATTTTTATTTTATCTTCACCAGCTCAACGGCCACTGAGGAGCAAGATTTATTCATGCATCTATTCACAGAAGTGTTTTGTTATCATTACTTATTACAAATTGAGGAGGAGAATGGACATACCGTTTGCCGTCGTCTGTAGGTGAAGTTCTTCCAGAGCAGCAGGCCCAGCTGAGTGGAGATGGACATCTTGCCGCTGGAATTCCCACCCAGCAGTCTCCGGCTTCCGACTGAAATGACACGACAGGTTGGTGCCGAGGAAAAGGCTGTTTGTGTCCCGGCCAACATGATGCCCAAAGGTCTGGGACAAAGTGCGCCTCCCTATCTCACACTGACAAGACGGGCGTTTTTTAAGCAAACTTGGCATTTCTTCAGAGTGTAAAGTGTCACGTCAAGGATGCAAATAACTCAATGGCCGAATTAAACCCATCTGAGGATTATAAACATCTCAGAAACTTATTAGCACTTTTAGATTAACTTAAAGCAGAAAAACTCCCCTTTCAGAATAAAATGTAATCACAGACAGAATTTCCCTTGATCCACCAGTTTGATTACAATAAAAGCCACCACACATAGTAATGAAATACAGTTAATTAGCTTTAAGTTCATCAATCAAGTCATATTTCTTTGAATTGGTGAAGTCATTGTAATTAATTTAATTATAAGGAATTCATGAAAACATCTTAATGTTCACAATTACAAAGCCTAACACTGTATGTAAATTACTTTAAGTGCTGCAAATATTGTTGGGACTAATTATATCATAGGTTAAAGCAAAGACGTCATTATGCCTACTTTAGAGGGGCCTTAGCCTCCCCCCCCCCCCCCCCCCCACAAAAAAATGCTTTTTAGCCCCCCTCAAATAAATGTGTATTTAGTGGCTTAAGTCATGAAGAGTTTGCCGTCCCACCCTATCAATTCATCTCTAAGTACGCTCCTGGGTTAAAGACAAATACAGTTAAGTAACAAAATATGAATACGCTTCCTATTGTAGTATTCATGCCGTTTTGTTTTTTAACCGTTTCCAAAAAAAATTTCGATTACAGAAAATATAATATTGCGCAATGAGTTTTCGTTATACATAAATGTCCTTCCAGGAATGCAGAAATACAGCAGGTGACCATCTCCGACTTTCTTCATTAGTTTCACTATACACTGTGTCAAAGTCACTAAACAGATAAGTAACGTTATACGTTAAAAACTTAATCTTCCTTACATGACTTTACACGTTGGACATTTTTAAATTTCAGAAACATATTTAGCATCACTTTTAAATACAAGATATCTCTTAAATATAAATTTATAGATTTCTGAATTGAAGTGTGCATAGGATAGCCATGTTAAAATTAGACTTCATAAGCATTTGATTTTATGGCACAGCGGATTTATTTCAAGAAAACTAACCCATCGTCGCATTTTCTCGAAGTGATTTTTTTTTCCATAAAATTCATTACACTACATCTAGATATAGTTTGTCTTTGTCGTTTGATTTATATCAATGTATGTATTAAGATATCGACACTATGTCAAAATGCCTACTGACTGTGACTAAAAACTATGTTCACCTCCTGTATATCTTCTAAAAATATTAAAATGGACACCCAGACTTTGATGAGCGCAGTCTTGGTCAAGAATAAAACATTTTAACCTAAACGTGGAGGGGTTTGCTGCGCCCCCAGTGGCGTAGACGAGCATTCACTCTTATAATCATATTTTACACTGTTCTTGTTATTGTTATGCGTGCGATGTGCCACCGTTACTTTTTCTCCCTACAATAGATAGTATTTTCTTTACGTTCGGGGTTCGGATTATCGTTTATTCTAAATCACACTTTCATAGTTGAAAGAAACAGACCTTTTCTGTCCACCGTTATTCATTATATTCCCTCAAGTTATTTGTATGCACAGTATGTAACGTATCGTAAAAAATCCAAAAAATACAATAACAGAATTTGCAAACGACGTAGGTGCTAAATGCATAAGTGATAATCGTGATAATATGTTGGTCCACTCGCAAATACCGAATTAAAGAAAATGCTCCTAAATTGCCACATGAAGAATTTCATTGTCGCGCGGACAGAGGGTTACTCTCGGTCATTCGTGTTCTCTCCCGCAGATGCGCCGCTTAGCGCTTCCTGTGTTATTAGAACAGTATGCATAAAAAAAGCAACGCTGAAATAAATGACGACTTTAAAAAATGATCGTGAATACAGCGATTCGTTTATCGTGACATAAAATGTTTTTGCGAGTCATACATCCAAAAGACAGCAATTGTGAGGTAATTGTCTCTGACTTCATAAAATCAAAGAAAAAACTCAAAATAACCAGTTGACAGCCATTAGAATCCAACATGCATCTGAATTTAGTTAGTCAAAACATATTGCTTATTTTACAATTGCCAATACCGTTGTTTATTTTGCACTTATATGTTAACATTGAATGGGTAATTATACTTACCTCTTCCCTGAAAGCTGCAACCGACTTCTTAATGCGTGTAAGTTGAAAATACTCCAAAAGGGGAAAAAAACAAAAGTAGTCCTTTGTCTACTTTTTCCCCTCACTAATTTCACAGCGCACACGTCCTCACTCGCAATGTAACAGTGCTGTTTTATTTTTTTACCTCCCGGAGCTTTTATAGCACAGCCGCCGCTGGAGGAGCCGAGGTTACTATCGGTCAGATGTGGCTTAGCGCTTCTGCACACCCCTCCTTTTTTTCTTTGCAAGACAACCACGTGCAGAGTCAAAACAGGTCTTAAAACGGCTACCAGCCATCTACATACACAGCGTAGCCTCGTTTTAAATCATTCATATTACCTGACTTGTTGCTTTCGAATCCTGCGCTTTTTGATCGTCGCCCACAAGAAAATGATACATTTCTATTAACGGTATTTTTGCATTTTTTCCGAGTTCCCTTACCAACTCACTCAAACTATATATTTTCAGGGAATTAACTCCTCATCATCTGTCAGGTACCCACCCTGACATTTATTTACTTGTAAAAACTACTCAAATACCAGTTGTTGCACCTGGTCCCGAAAGGGATTGCATTTTAAAACTTAGCTTAGTGCTGGGGCCAGAGAAAAGACCGTGCTGTCATCATTTTGCTGTGCCCAACCTATAAATACATTTGGATCTTGTGTTAAATGTGATGTAGATACTAAACAAGCAAGAAGGGCAAGTTTGGCGAGCAAACCACCTTAGGAATATTCTTGTATTTTGTTTTTACGGTGTACCAGGAAACTGCTGCTCCATACATATATTTAATGTGGCTATGAGTCATTGCTACCTTCTAAGTAAACACTGGTTGGTGCTTATAATGTTGTATCTATAGACTATCAAATATTTATGTGACTGATCAGTGCAATAATCCTATGGACGACATGTGCAGTGTCAGTATGGCTGGTTTATTTTACTGCTTGTACATCCATCATCTTGGAAGACTGTCTCATGGCGAAGTGCAACTGCATTCACTCCACTATTGCCCGACAAGTTAACCGGCTAAGAGTGCAGTTATCTGACAGAGTGGCCAGGGACACAAGGAAGGCAACTGCATTTTAGCCACTTCTGAATCATCCCAGGTGTTCTTGAACAATCACCATCCTCATGCGGGTTTCTTGTATGACTCGTGTCTCCTCCTCAAACATCTATAGCTTTGTGGTTAATCACTTTCCCTGCAAGTAGAGTGTCCAGTTTTTTGTTTCTTGAGTACACTCTTCTCCTTGAAACAGTCATTAAACCTGGTCTTGGGAGACACCGGTGTATGATGGATTTTGTTCTGGCCAAAATAATGTAATTTTGGCTGTTGAATGGCTGCATTTTACTAGCATTTCACCGCACTGTGTGCTGTGGTGTGTTGACAATGATCACTAAATTCTAATTCTTAAACCATAGCTTAATAAAAAAATGCGAAAGCCTCAAAATGACACACAACGCCAGAGCTAATTACCATATTTTGATTGGCTTGTTAAATTGGATCACAAAAAAGTGCTGATTACTAATACTACTTCCATAAGATGTGCTTCAGTGATTCCTTCATCCTAGGCAAGACAAATGCTGATTAACCCTCTGTCTTTAAGATGCATGAAGAAAAGAAATCCAATAGAGTAATATTTGTGAAGATGTATACACAGCAAAACTATAAATGCTGAGCATGAACAAACCATGAGACATGAATGTTCTCACATTGCATTCCTGCTCATTGAATATTATAGCCTTCTTGGGTTCTTGCTTTGTTGTGTAGCTCCTGCTCCAGTACTGCTTGTATCTGGGCATTCACTGGAAGCTCAGCCTAGCTGCGCTTGTATCTGGGCATTAACTGGAAGCTCAGCCTAGCTGCGCTTCTATCTGGGCATTCACTGGAAGCTCAGCCTAGCTGCGCTTGTATCTGGGCATTCACTGGAAGATCAGCCTAGCTGCGCTTGTATCTGGGCATACACTGGAAGCTCAGCCTAGCTGCGCTTCTATCTGGGCATTCACTGGAAGCTCAGCCTAGCTGCGCTTCTATCTGGGCATTCACTGGAAGATCAGCCTAGCTGCGCTTGTATCTGGGCATTCACTGGAAGATCAGCCTAGCTGCGCTTGTATCTGGGCATTCACTGGAAGCTCAGCCTAGCTGCGCTTGTATCTGGGCATTCACTGGAAGCTCAGCCTAGCTGCGCTTGTATCTGGGCATTCACTGGAAGATCAGCCTAGCTGCGCTTGTATCTGGGCATACACTGGAAGCTCAGCCTAGCTGCGCTTCTATCTTGTAAGCTTGTAACCAGGAAAAGGATTGGAGAAGTGTTCATGTAAAAAACACAGCTGTACAAGCAATTAAAATGGTGAGTTAATTTGACAGTAAAGGCATTATCCAAATAAAATGATAATGGTTGTATCACATGTTAAATTAAGTGGAGTTTATACAATATCCAGATCATTGTGTTGTATCAAGCAGACAAAACCTCATTAATTAACAGAGTCAGTTTGAATAAACAGCAGCACATTCTGGTGATCCTCATGAAAGGCTTTGAGATGCTGTGTATTAGTGCAGTATTCAGACATTAGTGATTTGTTGTTTGTTTTTCTCCTTGAATACTGTACCTCTCACTCCCTTTTCACCTCTCACATTTTTTCACACTAAGTCACCTAGCCTTGCACGTTTGCACCACTCACACAATGTTGTGTCATCGTTTTTGTTTTGTCACTTTATATGTAGCATATATTATTAAATTCTATATACTTTTAGATACATTTTATATAATATATCCCCCATTTATGTAGCACAGTCGGTGAATCTGCCAGAACAAGCATTTCACTGTTTGTTGTATGAGTACAACTGCATGTGACAAATAAGAAACTTTGACTTTAGTACAGTTGTAATGCCACTTGTTCAATTCTACATTATTTAATGCTTAGTACTACCTCTTTCATTTCGCTTATATCCAGAGATGATTCTATGCACACTGGGGGCCCTCCAATGCACCCCACCGGCCATGGTAAAATGTATCACCATTATTTTAGCATGAAGTTTAAATTAATGATATCAACAATGAGAATTTAATAAACACGATTCCTTTATTTTAACTTTACTGTGAAAACAGAATACCTAAATAAAGCAGATTTGTCATTGCAAAGCACTATGTAATCGGCCACCCTTGTGGGGCCCCTCCCAGCTCAGGGCCCCAGGCAACAGCCAGCCTTGCCTGTCCGGTCCCTACGCCTCTGTTTGTATCAACTGAATAAAGAATACCCCTAAAAAAATCATAGCAAAGACATGGAGTCAGTTTGGTGCAGTTGAGAGGTCTTTCTCAATGTCCTCCTTTAATGCGGTGGGAGGGAGCATTTAAATATCCCAGATATTACCATGGAAGCTGAGAAAATGCAACTATTTGTAAAACGCCCAGCCTCATGACACACTGTGATACCAGGCACCCGTGACCCAAGGCTGTACGACCGGCACAGATGACAAAGCGCGGTGAACAGAGAGCCCCTTCTCCCTTCCAAAATCAGCAGTGAACACCTGCGCTATCAAGATCCCACCATTGGCCATTGAAACAGACCCCGCTGTGTTTCCGCGCTGGGTCTGCTAGCTGAACGCCGCAACGGTGAGCAAGACACAAATGCCCCTAAAGTGTTTTAAATTTAAAAATGCAGAGATTTTATTTCCCATTCAAAAGTATGTCATAACACAATGGGATACGGGATAGGAGAGACACAACAACAAGCTTGTTTGGATATCCTAAACCACTGGCCGTCCTTAAAATTTAATCAGGTGTTACTGAGGGAGAGACACCCAGCGTCTGGTAAAAAGATAAGACGCAAGTTAATATTTCAGATGAACTGAGTTCATCTTCACCCCAAACAGGAAGAAGACAGTCTCGTCTCAGCTCTGTTGAGGCTTACACCGCAACATGTGCTAAAGCGAAAGAGCCATTTTGTCAAACATTTCCCATTTCATTTTAATCTATTTTAGATCCTTTTGGGGGGCATTTTTAATTTAAGGGATTAAATGCATTCAAGAAATTAAATTAAATGTGCTTTGTATTCTCCAGACACCTAAGGCCTTGCGGTTTGGACACCCAAAATATAATGATATTGTATATCGTAGGCATCAATGGGTGATTTCTTTGAAACAAAGCTACAAAAAAATAAACGCCAAATGTAAACAATCATAATCCAAACTGCAAACTTTCGGTTAATGATTTGAACAACTCTACTGTGCAGTCAAGAGGAAATGCCGCAGGCTAGTGAACAGCAGTCCACCGTCATTTACGCTGCATGCCCAACAGAAAATGCAATCACTTATAACATTCATTAAAGCAATATATATAAACCACTACAGTAACAATTTCACTGCAATTTCATATTTTATTGTGATTCAGAATTTTACAACCGCAATCAATCGGTAAAATGCAATTTATATGGTAAGGAACTTTCCTCGAATGTATTTATAATCCTTATCTACTACAATATATCAGTTTAAATAACGGTTTATAAATGTAGGTGCCCGGAATAGGATCGTTATGTAGTTGTAATCTAGCGATTATCTGCGTCCCCACTGCCGTTGCCCTTTTAAGACAGCCATGCCGCTTTCTGACGGAAATACAGTTCTGGGGGGGGGGGGGGGGGTGTTGTTTTCAATTTGTGGCCAGCTTAGTTTAGACCAAGGATCGCAGTACTGAAACTATAGATCGAAATTCTGTTTAGCCCCATACATTTTTGTATAACAAATAAAAAAATAAGATATCCTATACTGCATTTTAATCATGCTCTAAAAGCTAACCAGTAGATTTGAGTATTCACCTCGTAGATTATTTATTAAATTGTATAGTAAACGTCCAATTTAAAGGATCAACACAGTTGTCATGTGACTATATGTCGGTTCCTATACACAGATGATAGCCTACGCGTTTCTTTCAAAAAGTTTGTTTCAATCGTTATGCAATCTATACCTATTTCTAGTAGACGATGAGTGCTTGAGTCGATAATGTATTGACCCGCTCGTAAACAAAGCCTAGGTGTCTTAGACAAGGATCTAATACAATTCACCACCATTGTTTTCTTTCTTCTTTTTTTTTTATCGCACACTGTTTTACCTTGTTTGAATTGACAAGGTTGTGCTTTAAAAAAAACATCCGACGAAGGCCGTGCAATCGTCGTTAAATAACCTGAAGCTTGGTCCGACAATTTACTGCACATAACTGCTGCATTGTATATTACAATGTGCAATTCATTCTGTAAATTAAAGGAAATGCACTAAATAAATAAATGAATGAATAAAACCTAGGGGGGAAAAAATCTAAAATGAGTTTTTTTTCATGGTTGTTTTATCTGTTCTGATCTGCGCACGAATGACGGGCTAAATTCATAAACAGAAGGCGACAGTGAAATAAAAGCGGATGTGAATTCAGGCTGCGCCTTAAAACGGGCAAACAACGTTACGTTCTGTATATAAAGTTATGTAACTGGGCGAAACAAATCAATATTTTATCTTTCATACAAATTATAAGAAACTATTCAATTATAACAGAACGTTTATGAACTGGTGGAGGTAAAAGCAAAGTAATTCAGCATGCCACCCTGCATGCAACATGCGGATATTTGGATTGTGTACTAAATATATCGTAAAGCGATGTAATATAGTATCATCTGCAAAAAGTACTGTATACGATGTCATAGAAACACAGTTTAGCTTGGTTTACAAATGTTACAAATGTATCTTCTAGAAACTCGTTTGCTTACGTAAACAATACGGCCTTGGGTTAATATGGTGCAAGGAAAACAACGGAATAGCAAAAGGAGTTGAAACAAAACAGCCCCTCAGCCCGTCGTGGTGCATGGCACACGATGACCGATAGTAACCCCGCCGAAGCATGAAGAATCTGGGTGAAAGGCAACATGATGTCATTGTGCCCGGGACGGTGGCTGCTCTCGGTGTGATATTTAAACCGCTTTCTACTTTATCTATTTTATCCCACAGGCAATTTACAGCAGCGCTTGTGCAGTTTACATTTATATTTCATCATATGGTTAAATACAACAGAGTAATGGCATTTCGATGGTGTTTTACCCCGCCTTCCCACTCACGATTTAGTCAGGAAGCGGGTAATTTCTAGATCATACTGGACAGTATAGGAGGAAGCGTGCAATATAGCCTACAGAAATGTAACGGTGTTCGCAACTAGCTGTTAGGTTTTTAACATGGAGTCTTATCGACGTTCGGAATGTCAGTAAGCTGCAATACGTTTGCTGCTAAGAACACGTTTATTATCGTGTACGTGTTACTGAGAGCATACGTAAATAATATTATGAAAATTAATTACAATTCATATAATGTAACAAAACAATTCTTTATGTATTTGGAATTTATATATCTCTATAGCGAATAACAACAATAATATCATTATGGAACGTAGTTCCCGTGTGCATGGTTACTTAATCACTTTTTGTTTCACGGGATATCTGTATTTTTTTTCCTAAAACGGACAAAACATTCCGTTGTGGAGGAGCTGCGTGCTCATGTTTGCAGCATATTTCGTAGATGATGCAGGGCTGACTCCTGCGGTACCAGAACCTGCTTCTCTCCTGTAAACCTCCCACTGGCACGAGCATGTGACACCGCCCCCCTCCCCCAACAAGGCTCTCTCCTTTTCTCCTGGATGGCTGACAATTACGCACTTTACCAGGAAACACTGAAGACAAACACCTTACCTACCAGATCGCTGGCTCACGATGAAGTCCTCCCCAGAGGAATTTGTGTATTTATGCACTTACAATACTTTCAACGCAAATCGTTTATTATTATTATTTTTTATTATTTTTATATTGGGAATCTAACTTGAAAAGCCCAGGTTTAGCTCTGTACATTTGGAAATGCAGAAGTGACTACTTGGCATTGTTTTGCTTTTTGTGATTTAACTGATTATATGTTGGAATTCACGTGCTGTATCCCAGCTGGGCTTTGACCAAGATCTCCCCAGAACAGGCACAGACATATGGGCGGGTGGGGGTGAGATCAGTTTTATCCAGTGCTGACTCAGTGTTAAATCCCTATTTCTGTCCACCTAAAATCCCAAATGGCATATATGTTGAAATTCTATATTTTGTTGTTGTTCTTGTTGTTTGTGAATGCTCCCTGCTCTGTTCCAAGCATTCATGGGAAACAGGTTCTGTAGGCGTACAGGAGACAATGCGTTGGACGTATTAAGTACCTGATATATAGGCCAAGCACTGATTCTAATGTCAGGAAATACCTTTAATAATATTCTGCTCATTTGCTAGATATTACAATGTAAGATACTAAAACAAAACAGCATAAAATGACAAGCATGTCGAAAAAAAAACAAGGCTTTGCACTTTGAATAATTAATCATTTGTCCATTAGCTATTTCTGATGCCTTTTAATGGATCCAAAGGGGATTGTATAATGGCAGAATGCAGTATATAGCAGAAGCGAAGTGACTTTGTTTTATCCTTCAGCCGGTCCCGGGAGGAACACTGGTCTGTGCCGTGCGGTGGAAGCAGGGGCTGTATCCTGGGGGTTTAAAATACCGAGGTCAGAAGTGTCAACCCTCCATAGGTGTGTGCCGTAATGGATCGTGGTCATTGGAGCTGCAGAAAAAAAATACACAGGACATGACCTCTGTGTCCTCACTGGTGGATTTGGACATGGGTGGAGCTCTTGTTTGCAGCCAATAACTTGTGACGCTTTTGGAACAATGCTGGCACACATTACTAGGACATAGCATGTGCTCCCCCTGCTTTAATTTTCAGCTCAGGAACACATCCTCTTGTTTTCAGAAACTGCTCACGTACTCAAGGCCACACATATATTTCAAAACATAGTTTACCAGAGCCACAGTCCCAGTGAGTGGATTTTTAGATTCTGCGTAGCTGAAAAGGAATAAAAATAGTAGCATTTAACAAGAAAGTCATAAAAGCCACTCCTTAAAAGATACTTTTCTTTGTCCAGCGACCATTATGATGAGTGACGTATAACCGCATTTGACATACCAACTCAGCCTGTGAATGTACACTAAAAAGAGAGCAGAACACGCTGACCTTGCCGCCTTTGTCTGGATTCCTGGAACCACATCGGCAACTCAGAGCTGTGATATAGATTGCAAAATTAAGGGACAGTGGGGGAAGGGACGCAGGTGTCTTTCAGTTCATCAGTTAAAGAATAGGACTGACTGCTTAAATACAGTTTCAAATGATCCTCTATAGAGTGGGTTACAGAAGCATTAGAGACCATCTCTGAATTACAAAGTAACCCAACGCTTAATGTGTTTAAACACAGAAACTGGGTGCAAGAGCCCTTGTGGTGGGCGGGGCCTTCCTTCCAGATATACGCAGTATAGAAAATAAATACAGCATCCATGTAAATTGATAACTATGCATTAGGTTCATATGAAAATATTCCGGCTGTAACTTCATGGGAATCATCCGTCTCATCCGCTGCTTCCGCAATCAGGAAGCAGGCAAGCAGGCCAGGGATGTTGGTCGATAGTGTTGAAATGGCGCAGCACTTAACATTGATCATTTAAGGGGTCTAATTTTAGATCAGCGAAATCATACAAGTGGTGTCCGTACTATTATTGAATTTGGCGTTGGTTTATTGCTTTGTGACTTCTCTGTGCAGTCAGGTGCTTGTTTGGCTACAAACGACCTTGTCTCATAACTAACTGTGCTGTGTTTAAAAATAGCATATAAAGGTCACAAGATGATCAATTAATTCATAAGAATATCACAAATTTGCAAGTGAGAGGAGGCTGTTCGGCCAATTAAGCTCGTTTGGGGAGAATTCAACTAATAGCTTAAAGTTATTAAAATTGTATCTAGCTCTGATTTAAAGGAACCCAAGGTTTACTAACGATCTTACCACTTTATATTTAGTGTTCTTTGTTGAAAAATGTCATAGCAAAACAATTCTGAAATTTAAAATGCAAACGTAAGCTACATTTTCATGTAGGCCTATAGTTTAATACAAGAATGGTATACATATAAATGATGTTTGAATCAGGTTAAATGGTGTATTATTATCTAAATACTAGATAAATAGTCACAAACAGTAGTTGGTATGGTAATTATGACAATATAGATTCAACCGCTGTGAAAAGAATATAGGCCAGTATTGTCCATAGAAAATAAAGTATTCATTTTTCAATACACTAATATTCTGTCATCAGTTCTTCAATTCTTATGTAAATCTGGCATAAAATTTGACTCGACTCTTGAACAAAACGTTTTTATGTTTCAGTCTGAGCGAACATTTACGAACAAACGTGGACTTTATTTCAGCCAGTCGCTACATCGTGGATTCCGAGGCCCACGTAAGAGATTGTGAAACCGTGGAAAATCTTATTAAACAATCACACGTCACTGACAGTAAACAATGGAAAAGGTACAAATGGTGATTCCTAAACCGGCAATTAAAGACATCTGTCTGAGCTGTAATGAATTAATATTCCTGATTTTGCAACCATAGAAGTTCTTTGTCATCTTTCCTGCAGGGGTTTTAGTGCTTTGTCTTTCACATAAAAGGTTCTAGCCCCAGAAAGGAGCCTTGATGTTATGCTCATAAGTTAAAAATACTGGACTTAATAATACCTTTGGTGATATATTCAGTCATATGAATATGTAGAAATCTTAACTAAGTCACATACGGATATTTTTGAGTTGCGTGCAGTAGTAGTCTATACTACTGATCTTACAGCACATCTTGAAAATACACCGACCTCCTGAATATGTAAGTATGATATGTGTGAGATTTTCTTGTGAAGTATTGGGCGTCTTGTCGGGGGTGTGCTGCACCTGTGATTCCCAGGAGAAGCCCAGAATCACCAAGAGGGTGATGTTAATATTTCGCTACACATGGAAGAAGCTGGATTCAAACGTGGTGTATTTGCCTGCTCTTCAGTGACTGGCATCCCATCAACATTTACATCTTATTTATTTAACAGACAGTTTAATGCAACGTAACGTACATTTTTTTCCCCCCTGAAAGCATTCCCTGGAGCTCAACGGCAAAAATCACTCGAACGGCCCCGGGATTCAAACCAGCGACCATCCAATCACGGGCGGCACTCCAAACCCACTGAGATACACACCATTACGCAAGCTGGGTAATGAAGTGCGGGTCACGAGGTCACCGGTTGGACTTGGATATCTTGGCTTCATAAATGTACAGAGAAAGGATCTGATAAAATAATGATAAAATGTAAGGACGATGTCACCTGCATTGGCCCATCCTTGGTCCCCTCCCCCCAGAAGTTACATCACCTGACCACAATTCCCCCCCCCCCCCCCCCCCCCCCCAGTCACTGATAACAATCAGGTTCCCAGGTACTTATCAGTGTATTTGTGATCTTTGATTTCCACATTAGTGCTATGTGCCAACAGTATTATTTAGTTTCCTTGTTTGAAGCTTTCTCTACTTTTGCCAGTTAGCTTCTCTGTTTAAACAAATTAGGTAATGGTTCACATTGACTGCACCTTCATTATGCATTCATAATGCATTCATAGAACATTCAGTCCACCTTCATAATACATTCATAGAACATTCATAAGCAGCATATAAGCATACCTTAACATCGTAACATACCTTAACTGCTTTAAAAATCATTAATGACAAATATTATATGATAATAGCAACCATTGCCACGCAACTGTATAATGTTTGCCATCAACATGTATTAAAGCTGTTAAGATATGTTAGAATATTAAGCTATACGTATATGCTGCTTATGAATGTTCTATGAATACATTATAAAGTCATTATGAAGGTGCAGTCAATGTAAAGTGTTACCACTAATTATTCCTCTGGAACATCTACTGTAAAGTATCTCACTTTTAAAAAGAGACATACTAAATATATATATTTTTTTATTGACTGATCCTGTGATTGGTGGGTGCCCCATGCCTGGCTGGCATCCTGTGCCTGGTTGGCACATGCCTTGTGGGTTGTACTTTCTGGGATATGCTCCAGACCCCCACGACCCTGCTTAGGACAAGCGGATATGGCAAATGGATGGATGGGTGGATGGACGACGGATTGTGCAACAGCAAATTCAGCATTTCTTCTCCCTTGCATCCTGACCACTGAGTGTCGATTGCGTGCGTACATGTTAAGTCATGTGCTGTTCCTTGGTTTGTCTGTGACACTGATTGAGTGTTGCAATAGCATACAGATGTGGGCAAATACGTTACAGGATTCTGGCTCATAACCACCCTGGGGCTTTCAAATACATTATCCTGCTAAAATGCCGCTTATGCAACATTTTGGGTAAGGACTGACGGATCTGGATAATGATGTAGCAAAAATATGGTTCTCTCAACACTCTTGTGTTCAGTTTGCAAAACATCTCTGTTAATAATGAAAATCAGTATTTATAGAAAGTATTTAGAAATTTCTCTTTCCTATATTGGAATATGAATAAGCTATATATCATTGCCATAAAATCGATATACACAATGAAACGTATTAAATATAGTTAAGCATATAAAATGAAATTGTACCTCTGTGGATGAGATAAAGATTACATATTATTGCCAATTCTATTTCTCTGCTCCAACACGCTGAAGTGGAGAATATTCACAGCATGTCATGTGCTCGTGTTTATTTTTCATCATCCGTTCAACCAAGCGTGGAAGCTTTTTAGTGGAGCAAGAGCGCCCACTATGTGCTAAACTGAGATAAGGGAATGTATTTGTTAAGCAGTTTTTCAAACGAAGGTCGTAAGATACTAGGAACCAGGCATGCAGCCAGGCATACGGATCCGAACCTGCCCCGCCCCCCGCCCCCGGGTAAGCATAATGTAACCACCCCCCCCCCCCCCTTGTGGAACAAGGGTCCAGGGCTGAATCTTAATCCCAGTCCAGCCCCAGCCAAGGGTGACCCCATAAAATGTATTATTTATAGCTTTATAAATGCATAAATACCCATCACCAGCCCAGCTGAAGGTGATGCATAAGTCCGATTCACCCATGTTTGTGTCTTTAGCTGTTGTCACAGACTTTACTATGTTGATTTAATGTTTTTTTTAGCCTCTTCTTCAGTGTGAGCTTTTCCTGTCTCAAGACTACAGTCTTATCAGCTTTCAGAGAGACTCTTGCTGACTGCACGCATAAGAGCTCGCATCTCTGTATTTTTTTACTTAAAATTACATCCTTTTGAAGCCTTGAATTTTTTCTCTGAATGAGCAATAACATGAGATTTTTTCCCCTGCAATTTTGAATTGACATAGTCTGTTTTATTGGCACATTATTTTATGGATACATGTCCATCTATTTGCTTGCTTGTTTATTGACCACATAGGTAGCAACATTTCAAAAACACAGGATCTATTTGTGCTCATGATCTTCTTTTACTGTGCTCTATAAATCACTTTGGAGGGAAGTATCTGGCAAATATATATGAGATCCTACTGTTCTGGCTTCCTGGCACTGCCAGTCGAAAATGTGCCCCATTCCTGCATATTCACACACAGACCCCTGTGTGACAGATGAGAGGACACAGACTGAGCATGCACGCCCATTTAATACAGCTCTACGTGCTAAAATGGTGGAATGAACTCACAATACAGGCACACACACACGTGCACATACACACACGCACATTCCCTCACCGTGCTCATGCCCCCCTGGTACAACAGTGAACAACAGAACAATGGCCTTCTTTTTGTCACTGACGATGCTCTTCGGGACATTGCTATTCCCCGGGCATAAGGCTACAGTGCAAGGAAGATGAGCGAACAGAAAGGAACCGCGGGAGTTTCCCATCAGCCAAAGCCCAGAAGAAAGGTGGATTTTTTTAAAAACTTCTCGCACCATGCAGCTAAGTAACCACGCATACTAACATACGAGAAGTGCACGAAAACTTTTTAATTTCTGTCAGAAAATAAGGGAATGGAGTTATAATTAGTTTGTTTTAGAAATTGCCACTTTCGTGGTTTTAACTTGATTTCAGGCGATTGTCTATAAGGCTAATTCACGAATTCATATGTTCGTATTTGAAGGAACCTAAACTACAATACGGTAATGAGAAATCAACATCAGATTATAAAGGACAAGTAAGTGCATGACATGTTTCAGGAGGAAACAAGAAAGTGTTTTCAGATATATAAAGTAAAGGTATTTGTAATTTGGTGTGCAAATCATTTCAGAACATTACTTCTTTATTGATTAGGTACCGCAAAAACAGTTATCCGGCATGGAAGCTATATAACGGTAAACTATTTTCGTGCTCATGAAATGTAATGCTAAAGACAGAGGACAGATGGCACTAAAATGCCGCGCGGCCCTTCGTTAAGGTAAACACATCGGCAGATTGCGATTGAAAATCGCGGGTTCCTCCAGTGTCCCATCATTCCCCCCAAATCCCTTCCACTATAGACTGCGGAGCTCAGGTACTGAGTGGCTGAAATATTCCTTTTCCGGCTACACCTGCGAAACCCACCAGGAAGTGTGGCACGATAAATCCCAAAGTAATAATCCTCCTTACCTGGAGGGAGACGGCCGACGCCGAGTGATGTGCTGGGGAATGGGGCGGCCGGTTGCATGACATTTCCGTTCTCGCTTACCGTTAAAACCGGGAGCCGGGGGCCGATTTATGCAGGGTAAACAGACGCCGTCGACTCCCTGCAAGTTTTGGCTTTTGTTTTCGTGCGGTTTGGGCTCTTCGCGATGGGATGCTGCGGTAGTGCAGAGGTAAGGAGTCCATTTAACTCCCCCACCCCCTCCCTCCAGCCCCAGGAGGGTGGGCAGCGTGTAAACATCGTAGCGGATCGCGATGTGGGCACGTTGCTTCGCCCACCTTGCAGCTGGCACGCGTGCACAGATTTATTTCCCTCATGGGCGACCTTCTGCGCGCGCTAGATTAATCCCTTTAATTTTCTAGCAGGGTGGTAATGCATGTACATACGGCTGTAGCCCGAGATGCATTTTATGTTCGTCGTTAGCTATACTTTTCCCTTTTTGTTGAGACATCACTAGATCTAGCGTCAGGGGGTAAAACTAGTATTAAGATCGCCATACATTTCTTAATGCACAGAGCGATGCAAAGTAAACAATATGACCCCGTTTCTTCGCTTAACGTTAGGGGATTTGCCGCAAAGGTCGTACCTGTGAGCCGGGTTTTAGTCTTTATCTAAAGACAAAAACATAAATTGCGTGAAAATGAAATGTGCAAAACTTAAACCGGCTTCTGGTTCAGAGTTCGTGACCCAGGCGTTGCCAGGCGGTTTGCCTTAAAGATGCGCGCTAAGCGTGGCACCCAGAAAATGACCCCCTCTGGAAGAAGCTCTTGTTGACAGGCGGTTTATTGACATCATTGCAGAGGGCAAGGAGGGAATGGAAGCCCCTGGAAGACAGAAGTTGTACGGATGTCGCTTGGCTCCTCATCTTCGTAGCCTTCTGTGTTGGCATGGTGAGTCCCCGGTTCGGTGAAGCGCAGTGATGTCGTAGGTAAATCTGTTGAGGTTATTTTTCACGTCGACATGTGCATGTTGTGATTCAGTTAATATAATTCAGTTAATAAAAATCTGCAGTCTGCTGCTTTCCTATGCTATTCTCTATACTAGCTCCAGTAACTGCAGATTTAACTGATGTTGCGATTGATTAAGTGTTCAAATTAAAACGGGACTAGTCATTTCCCGCTGTTTCGCCAGGGAGCCTGGGAGGGAAATTGCTGGTGATCTACAGTGAAATAGCTACGCGTTGCGGTACTGAGATTTTGCTGGCACGTAAAAGATGTGATAACACCGTCGTTGTTTTTGTGATGCTTTCTTTACAAGACTGTAGACATCACACCAGGGTGGCCTGCATCTTAAAATATATATATTTTTATGGATTACCTGCTGAGTCGTATGCTAACACCATGCTCACGGATAATAGTGGTCCCTCTCAAGATTGCTTCAGCGCAACTCAGAGATGTATTATGAAATGGGAAATGAAATAAGTGCCAGCGCTTGCAGTGTTGTAAACTCCCCCCCCCCCCCCAAGCTTATTTCAAAAAGTGCATTCAGGTGTATAAACTAGTGAAGTGTTGTAATGGTGATTTTTTATTTCCTGTAGAAAGAAAGTGCATGCATAGCAAGTAAGTGATAAAATGTAGGCAATGTAAGGTCCTCTGATGGCAAACCAAAGGCTGAATGGGTCAGTCCTGCTTAGGAGTTGTGGGTGGGGTTGTGGCAGTGTGATAATGCTTCAGGGATGGGTGAGTGCTTCCTGAAGACCATGTTCACTCCTTGCCATCTCCCAGGGCTCCATCTGTGGCTACGCCATCATCACCGGGGCCGCCGGCAGACTTATATCTGGCTACGACAGCTATGGGAACACGTGTGGACAGCCCAATGCGCAGATTGAGGGAATCAAGCTCAGTGGCCTCGACCAGACCGACAAAAAGTGAGCCTGTTGTTTTGTCTGTTTATTTATTAATTTGTTTTTGCTTTAAAATACACATCAGAAAGGTTTTTATTGCATGTGTTGGCTTGTGGTTCTTGTTGGCACTGAGGCGATTTCTTTATCTACTGTGATAGGGTTGCAAAGGGGCAGAAATTTTCCCATAAACTTTCCAGAAACTTTCCATTCCATGGGAAGTTAAGCTGGGGAATTTTGGAAGTATTCCAAGATGGAAACTTTCCATGTGAATTAATGGGAATATATGGGAACTAAACGGAAAATTTCCAGAATTTTGCAACCCTAACTGTGACAATGTTCCCAGGTTTCCCACCTTTGCCACATTGATTTCAGGGAGGATGAAGTTAGTACCGGGAAGGGGGTTTTGCTGGCGGTTAAAATGTGCCCAGGGTGGGTGTGAAAATTTGCTGAACTACTTTTTTTTTAAACTGTTGTTAATAGGCAGAATAACAGATTCTTGGGACATTCCGCATTATTCATAGGTGTCAGGGAGCTGCTGTTAATTTGCAGGAGACTCCCAAGACTTCTGGGGGAGGTGGGAAGTCTGCATTCTTAACACGTGTCTGTCATTATGTGTGGAGGTGTTGGTAATGTAGACAGGGTCCTGTGTGTGTGTGTGTCACTGAGCCCCAGTTCTGCAGTTTTTCAATAACAGGAAAATGCTGCAACGCATTCTGCTGCTTTCCATGTTAGTTAGCGAGCGTCAGCCTCGGGGACCTGATGTGTATCCGCACTTTAATCTGCATTTCTTTTGAGTAACATTTCTTTCGAAAGAACTGCTGCTTGCTGCCATGCGAAGTTTCAGTCATGAGCACAGTCATTAACTCTGTCATTGGTTCTGTGGCACATGGCTCATGTTGTGGGTGTGTTTTGCTGGGTTATTATGCTACTGAATAAGCAACCGGTAATGGGGAAAGCAAACAGTGCCTGCTAGCTGCTAAGACTTGCCAATGGTTCCTTCCTCTGGTTGTGTATCAGCCTGCTGCCAAGGGGCCTGACATTACAACAGTAATACTCATAAGCTGGACACGACTACGCTTCCAGCGTAACAGTCTTCCTGTCATTAGAAATGCTGACACACGTAGCGTTTCAACCTCACCTTAATGTTGTCTGGATCCATCGACTCGGAGGTGTTTTTCTATGCTGGGTTTGCATCGATGAGCGAGTGTGATGGTGGGAAGGCAGCAAGAGGCCAATGAGAGATGTGTGGCGTGCCGCTTCCATATTAATTTATTATATAATGTCTGTGCAGCGCAGGGCTTCCACAATCACGTTACGGAAGCATTTGTGGAGTTGATTAGAAGAGGGACGAGTGTAACCGTGTGGTTGATTTTTAATGAGTACTGTACTGGTGAGCAGTGCAGGCTTTCTACTCTTCTTACCGGTTGTTGCATACAGAGCTGCACAAAGACATGACTTTGCCCCAGAAATTCTACCAAAGCTATCATTATGCATGCTCACTCACTCATGACTGCCCCCTAGTGTCTGGGCCCCTGAAAGTCCTTCCCTTTCTCCCCCCCCCCCACCTTTTCAGTGACCATGGTTGCAGGATATGTTGATATATCTGTAATATGTGGGCGGGGCCATCGCAAGTGGGCTGGGCCTCCTAATGTAGATGGGGCATTTTGCTGTATTTTTCCAGTCCGTACTTTTTATAGTGGGGCAGTCTTAGGAGAGGCAATTTTTGTGCAGTGAGCAGCAAGCTGTGAGGTGTGTTTTCTGGTATTTCTTCCTGGTGGAGGCCTTCTCCAGCTGTATCCTAGGAGAAGAATACAGGCAAACAAACCTGGTGGAGAAACGTCCTCCTGGACATAAAAAGCACAGGTCTTGGTGATTCCTTTGGGCTCTCCTGCTTTGAAGGAAACAGTCGCCCGCACGATTCCTCTAAAGCGAGTTCTGATGCTTGATCCGGATCCCGGAGCGATTACCCGGAAGGCCTGCCTTCCACGTTCACGGTTGGCTGGCCTCAATGTGCTCCGGTGAGTTGAACAGGTCGGCCGTGGAGTAGCCGGCGCCCCGTTACTCTGCTGTTCTGCCGAAACGTGGTTGTACGTGGGATACGACTTCGGCACATCCAGTGTGCTCATGGGAATTTTATTTACACAAAAAGGATGGAGCAGAAGGAAAAATGATTGATTCTGAGAGTCTGCCAATCATATTGTAGAGGAGGTGCATTCAAGCAGCTAGCGGAGGCAGGATCAACCAATCAGATGTCTTGGTCCCGCCTCCTCTAGTTGCTGGGACCCACCTTCCACCCTGATTGGTTATCTCTCGGAACCAGGGATGCACTGATCGATCGGCCAGCGATTGGAATGGGCCGATTTTCAGCCAGATTGGCCTGATTGGTGATCGGCCGATAAGTCTCCCGTATTTCCGATTACAAACCGATCTTGTGCATGCACTTGCTTCACTTGCCCAAGCCTACCTCTCTGCCCCATGTACAAGTGTTGAGAGTGACCGCTTGTTTAGCTTGGCTGGACATGTCATAGATGAGACGAGAAATACAGTTTCAGGTGACAAGGTAGAAATGTTTCTATTCATAAAAAGAAACCTGCCATTAATGCTTAATTGGCATTTTGTTTCATAATATGTTGCCAAGAGATGTTCTTTTACTTACTGCACCTATTATTATTTTAAAGAATATATCGATGTTTAGATTTATTTATTTGAATTTGTAAAGTTTAGTAGATGAAACAAGAAATAGAATTTCAAGTGATAAGTCAAAAAAGGTGTCTTGTTACATATTTTTCTTTTACTTACTTCACCTTTATTATTATTATTATTTTAAAGAATATATTGATGTTTAGTTGGGGTGTTATTTATTTGTTTTAGTTTTAATTTATTTGAATTTGTAAAGTTTAATAAGAGTTTGTTATGAAAATAAAGTTTTGAGGTAAAGAAAATGTATCTATATTTTGTATGTATTCGCTGTTCTCAAGGCAAAAATCGGTATCAGAAAAATCGGTATCGGCCGATCGCACATACCAAAAAATCGGTAATCGGGATCGTCCAACAAAAAATTGCAATCGGTGCATCCCTACTTGGAACCAGTCATTTTTTGTTCTGCTCTCACAACATTTTTGTCTACATAAAACACTCACGAGCTGTGTGTGTGCGCTTGCATTTGAGAAAATGTAGTGCTTGTATACGTATGTGGTTGTTGTGTGGTTCGGCGGGTTGCTGGTTCAAGCCCCAGCTACTGTAGAACTGTCACATGCTCGTGGGCCCTTGACCAAGGTCCTTGGGCCCTTAAAATCCCCCAGGGGTGCCAGATAAATGATCCAACGCTGTGCTCAGACCCAAGCTGTGTATGTGTGTATGCGTCTCCAAGGAGACCAAGATGGGATGTGCAAAAAAGTGTTCCAGTGTACCTGTGCTTGTACTCGTGAACATGGCAAATGAAGTATCGTTTTGGATTATTATTCTTTCCCAAACTGAATCAGCTGTCTAGCTCCTCAAGATTTGCTGCCCCCACAGAAATTGTACACGTGATTTTAATTTTTTTCTGTGTTGTCATAGTGATGATGGGTTACTGGGATTCCCTCTTATCCAAGATTTTCTGTTACTGGTCTGACATTTGCTGTTGCATTATCGACATCGGGTGGTGACTCATGGGTACCCATGATGGGGGTTGGTGATGCAACGCTTGTCCTGTGTTCCCTGCCGTGAGCGTTCTCCTGACACCCTTACTGCCATTTTGAGACTTGTGACTGTATCTGGTGGACGCTGGAGCCCAAACTCAGGCAGCTGCCTGTCGGACCACCTCAGTGGTTATGCAATGCATTCATAACAACTGCTATGTCAGAACCTCTTGTGTAAGCTGTGGCCCATTTCACAGCAGTGGTGGTCACTTATCTGACTGGTTTTCCTGGGCAAAAAAACACCGCAGTGGTCTTCACGTAGCTGTGGTTGCTGTATGGTTCTGTGGACTTTTTGGATAATGTGATCTATTTAGTTCTTTTAATTAATACAGGTGTGTGTGTGATGTGTATGCAAAACAGTGCATATCGATTTGGTGATGTGAAAATTATTTTAGCAATGTGCTGTATCCTAATGCATACTAAAGCATTTCAAATGTGTTATGCTAACAGGACCGTAGGGCATTTGTCTTTATTAAAATTCTCTGTTTATATATAAACTCGAGAGGCTGCAGATAGGTATTTGAATTGGCCAGTTTGGGTTAAGTATCTTTCTCTAGGGGTCTGCAGCAGCTCCTGTCCTGCATTTGACAGCATAATGTTTCCAGAATACTCCCCAATTACCGCCAAAAAGGTGCTGGCGGACGTGCTGTTAGGGGGGCCCCCGTCTCGCTGAGCTGTGGGGCTTGGTGGCCCAGGACAGGGCCGGGGCGGTGGGGAGTGGTAAAGCCCGCGTGGTCCGCAGAGCTGAGAAGCCGCACGGGGGCGGCACGGCAATGGCGCGCTAAGCGAGGCCCTGGAGCAGAGCTGGGGGGGAGGGCACCTGATCTGATATGACAGCCTGCTGGGAAGGCAGCTGCCACCGGATTCAATTAGGAATCATGTGCTTCTCTCATGTCCCCCCTCCCCCCCCCCCCACGCTTCCAAATGTCAGGAAGCAGGTGACAAGACTAGTGGACAGAAACACACTGTAGAGCTGAAGAGTCACGTCCAGATCTGCTGCCTTGATTTTTTTTCAGTAGTATTTCTTTTTTGCTAAAGTAGCGACAGCTAAGTGTTGCTAATATGGTTCTCTCTTCACCCTGCTGCCCAGTGACGAGCAGTGTCACCCATACTCAGATCCCAGTGCCTCAGCCCTGAAACGAATATTCGTCCATTGTCCTGCTATTGGTTCGTTTTTGACAAGAGATGTTTCCAATTTGATTAAATTTGCTGGAACGGCGTGAATACATGTAGCTGGGCGCGCATCGTGACTGCAGTGGAGCTGGTGAAAAGGTTAGCGATGTCATACCCTTGGGCTAATGCGGATTCATTTGCCTTCATGCACAGACCGGTAGATGTATCGTCTGTGGCTCCGCAGATTAGGTCGCTCGGTCGCCGGTTCAGATCCCGCATTTAGGGTCGGCAGAGTGCTTTCACTGCTGGGCTATTAACCCCCAACTGCTGGCTGACCCGGCCTTCACAGGTGTATGCTGCTTTGCATAGAGGTGCCCTCTAAAGAAATAAAATGTATCTGGTTCTTCCGTTATTAAATATTATTAAATATGTGACTCACCACAGAACCATCCTCCACTGTCAGTGATGCAGTTGTACTGGCAGTGAAGGGTTCTCTGAATCTGAAACTTTGTGCTGTTTGTACTTGTTTATAACGTCCCACTGGCCGGAATATTATTATGTGCTGCTTGGAATATCGAGCTAGATCAGGGCCGTTCAAATCACGGTCCTCAAGCTCCGAGCCCTGCTGATTTTCCAGCCTTCCTTTACCTATGAGCCAGGTGTGAAGCCTCCAGCCAATCAGAATCCGTAATTATTACACTCACTACCTGGAAGAACTGAAAATCTCAGTGCCCAATCAGAAGCATTAAACTAACTACCCAGGAGAACTGAAAACAAGGCCTGGATTTGGAATCGAGGTCCAGATTTGAAGAATACTCAGCTAGATCTTGGTGTTCTGTATTCATTAAAAACATGTACTGAGTGCTCAGAAAGGAGTAAAGACTAGATTTCTGCCAGTTTTTGATTTGTTAATATGACCATCACCATCCTCCAGGGAGAATCTGGAAACTAACCCGTTTCTTCTACCTTTCAGAGCAGCCAGTGGGCCAGTTTATCCTTCATCTCTAGCAAAGTTGTGAGGACTAAAGTGAAACTGCCAGACAAGGCAGTAAAAATTTTAATGAGAAATGTCAACCATCCTGATGAAATGTTGGCGGTTGACTTTTAAGTGTTGCCATCCAGAAGGAATCCCAAATAAATCGTAAATTCATTATTCACAACTTAGTGTTAATGGAGCCTCCTGTTACAGACTCTGTGCCCACTTAGGGCATTTGACTAATAACGATTAAAAGGGCCTGCAAGATTGTCCCAGATTTCAGATCTATGACTCTATGGTCCTCATGAACTAACACTAATGCACACTAATATTCTGCTGGCTTCCAAGCTTTTGCAGCCAGTATCGGTTTGCTTTTATGCTAATTAAAATGCCTTAGCAGCGTTTGCATCTTTTTCAGGGTTAAAGCACAACCCATTTGAGGACGTTTGAGTTGTGACGCTGACAGGCCTAAAAACCATTTTTAGCACATTTGCTGAGGCTGCTGCAAAATTGTGAAACGGTTTAAAGGGGTTTACTGCATCCAGATCACTGGGTTAATATGGATTAGTTTTTCTTTATGCTCAAAGCCTAAATTGCATTAAACAGCTCCTGCTCTCGGTAATCTCTGGTTAACCTGTTCTTGTAGCACCTTCTGAGATGAGAATTCTTTAGTTCTTTAAGCCCACCTGCTCAGAAACAGAGCCTGTGAAATCTTGACTTGCCCCTCCAACCTTGACCCACCACCTATAACCATACCCCCCATACTAATGAGGAAGAAACATCTCCTGGTTCTTTGTGCTCTCTGTGGTTCGTAATAGATCCACTTGTTGTGAAAGTAACTGCCTCTGACCATTGGATGATGGCCATGGTTTAACATCCGACATCCTGGTGTTTCTATGGCAAGTGGAGAAATGCAGATGCAGGATTTTGGAAGTGGTTATAATCTACGTACATGTGTGTGTATGTGTGTGTGTGCTCAGTTTCAGCAGCATGGCTTTCAGCTGAATATTCTAGAAGCACTTTAGACCAGCCGTTCCAAGGGATTCTCTTGTGTGACTCGACAAAGGGGTCTTTGTAGGAGTGTGTGGCTCTGATCCAAATGAAGGAAGTGGGGACAGGAAGCATGTGTTTGTCTTAGATTTTATTTTGGGTTCCGACAGACAAAATGCTGTGATGGAAAAAAGTAGAACATTTTTTGCATTATTATTTTGACTCTAATACCAAACTAATATCTTGTGATCTGATTCTGTTTTTGGCTTCTATAATTGGAAGTTGAAAATATTTTATTACTTATGTTCTGTGGTTCTCGTCTTTGGTTTCCAACTCTGACCTTGACATTTTGTGCCTGTCCTTTTAATAACTGCAGGCATAACTTAGCATGTCATTAGTTTCATCCCATTTTATTTTTAATCCTTTTTAGGTTTGTGTTCTTCCTGGACCCGTGCAACATCGATATTGTGCAGCGGAAGATCAAGTCCATGGCTTTGTGTGTGTCCCAGTGCCCTGACATTGAGCTGAAGACATATGGAGACATCAAGAGATTTGCCATAAATAATGGTAAAGGATGCATCATGCAATCGCATACCATATACGTCTGTTATTTTAATTAGTGTACCATAGATATCAACTGTTTCTGTTTGGGCAGAGGAAAGCTGTGTCAATATTAATATGTAGTACTGGAGCTGTAACCTACTGGGACAATTTAGAATGTTTCACCAAGTAAAGATATGAGAATACCCATTCTGCAAGAAATGGTGCTCTTGGTTTGCTTTGGGGCATGCTTTGAGCCTTTTTTGAACAGAGAGCTCCATCTAGTGGTGTTAGAAAATACAGCAAATGGTTCATCAAGCTTCATTTGGCCATCACTAGTGAGAGGAGCTTTAGGGTATGTATAGCTTCAGCAGGTCTTTGTTGAGTTTTGGTTGCTTTTATGAATGATAGGTAAATGTTTGGTGCTTTTTTTGTTAGTTTTTTCTTGTGTGTGTGTGTTTTGGTTTTTTTTTGCTTTTTTGGCTATTGGAAGTAGTCATGTGAGCCCACTGCATAGATTTGTTTTTCTTTTCTTGCTGGAACATCTCATTTCCTGCACACACATTGCCCTGGTGAATGAGCCCACTGTCGGCTGCCCGCATTCATCAGCATTCGTCATCATCATCATCAGTCAACAGGGACTCTACCCATCATGCAGTAATGTTGAGTCATTCGCCTGCCGTCCATGGCAGACGATAACAATGAGTGCCCCGACAGACCCGTCGTGACCTCACGGGATCTGGCACACTCTGTGCCTGGGCCGGGGGGGGGGCAACAGCCCACAGAGCCACTCATTGAGGTCATGACTCTGCATCAGGATGGCCTTTGTCAATGTACCCCCCACATACACAAACAGAACCACTAGCATCCTGGTCCCCACGTCTCTGGGGACTCGCATCGCCGACCATTCAAATGAGAAGCATCAGTTCTCTTTTGGGATACTTTTCAGCGTCTTCCAGGCCATCTGACATGAACTAATGTAAACATTCATGTTTTATACGAAGCTGTGTATGGGCCCATGGTCGACAGTCTGGCAGGGGAGAATGTTCCTGATGACAAAACCAGCAGCTGTGACGAAAGTCTGATTCTGATTCCAACTTTTTAGGGTCCGAACTCTGCTCCTATGACCTCCCTCCACCACGGTACCCCGGCCATCCGGAGAGGTCTACGAAATGCCCTAAATTGCCGGTGTTACCAAGGTATGTGATGCTTTGTCTGATTAATCTTCTTTTTAGCTCTGCGAAAACCAGCCTTAAGAAGCCTTAATGAAGGATCACGCGCAGTCGACCCGTACTGGTCCCGTTCGTGAGACCTGTCGACTGTGCATCCAATAGTCAGGTTTCCGTCTTCAGTGTCAGTCTCTGTTTCGCCCTCTTGTTTTACAAGCTCTCGGCCCCCCCCTTTGTACCAGCGCCCTGTCCCTGGCCGGTAGTCGTGGTATTTGTCCTGAGTCTTGCCGTTCGCCCTCCCATCTCTGCAGCAAGCCCCTCCCACTCTTCAACCGCTGCACCCCGGTGAACATCTCCTGCTACACGCGCTTCGCCGAGGCCGTCGTCACCTTCGTCAGCGACAATAGCATGCTGCACAGCCTGGTGGCCGGAGTGGTGGCCAGCAAGGAGGTCATCCTGGGCCTGTGTGTGCTGGCACTAGGTAGCTATGTGCCCCCTACCTGCAGTGCTCTGCACTGCGGCCTCGCCCATGGGGCTGGACGATAAGGGAGCCATGACGGTACTCTTGGTGGCTTTTAAAATATCGCTGGTGATCTGATGGTGAATTATGTTGGGGGAATCTAATTACATTTAATGCCGTTTTAAGTTGCAGCTGGACAAATGTCAACTGGCCAACCAGATACCTATAAAGATGTTTTTTTCTGGACCTGCTGGCAGGTCTCTAGTCTGCCTTTTGTGGTTGTATTAAACGGTTAGCTAGTTAACAAAAGCATAGTTCAGTAGCTGCCTGAAGTCCGTTAATGGTTTATTCATGTTGGTGAGACATGGCCCTGTTGTGAAGGAATCCCAATGATTTAGCGTCCCACTAAAGGGTTGTGGCACTTATGCAATTTAATGGGTTTTTTATAGATATAAAACATATAAAAATTGCAGTGGCCATCGAAATGATGTCTGTCAGTATGTTTATGGGAATGTATGTCCCATGTGTCCCACAGTGCTCTCCATGGTCCTGATGGTCATCATTCGCTACATCTCCGCCGTGCTCGTCTGGATCCTCACTGCCCTCGTGGTCCTCGGCTCCCTGGGTGAGCTTCCTCCCTCCCTGTCGCATCACAGAGGCGCTGCTTCAGCTGCTTCTGCTGCTTCCTGTCCCCTCTCTCTCCTCACATGCGTGCGCCTGCTCGTCCTTGTTCCTCGTGTCTTTCCTGTAATTCGAGGACGGGCGTTGAATCCACAAAGGTCCACTTATTATTTTCGGGTAACATTTTTGAACGCTGATACCGTCCTGGTTTTTTTTCTTCCCGGCTGTGTTTAGGAATCGGCGCTTTACTGTCTTGTTTTCTGTGAAGTGGAATCCTAATTTAGAAGCCGCTGAATTACCCTCACGTCATACCTTGAGCCTCTTTAATCTTTGGCAAAAGGAGCTGATTTCATATTCAGATTCTCTGATTTTAATGAGGAATCTTTCAGGCTGTAATGACTTTCCTAGAGTCATATAAAGATATGGTTCTCCTTTCGGCTCGTCTGGGCCTTCACCCAACCCCCACCCCACCCCCCCCAACCCCCGCCGTGGCAGGTGGCACTAGCGTCCTCTGGTGGCTGTACATTGACAACCGGAAGATGGCGAACGCGACCATAGCCGCCACGGCCGCCGCTAGCAACAAGGAGGAACCACGGGACAACGTCCAGGCTCTGCTGATCTACGCCGTCGCCGCCACGGTGTTCACGGTGAGTCTGCCGTAAGCCAGGGGGCGGCGCTGAGGGAGATGCCGCGCTGAAGCTGATGTCATTGACCAGCGAGGAAATGTAGTTCACAAGGCTGTTTGGCAGCAGGATGTGGAGACATTCACAATTGAATGCAGACCACACCACTGATAGCCCACCCCCTTCTCAGATTTTACAATGGGGGTAAATGTGCCATTTACTAATGCAGTCTGCACCCCCTAAGCCCCCAGTTGGCAACATCTTTTAAAAGGGACTCCCCTCGCTTGGTGAAATCTACCCCAGAAAATGTACTTGGGGGCAGTGGACCTTGGCTTTGTGTTGTGTTGCTAATGAAATTTGGACCCCGTGGAAGGATAATTAAGTACCCCTGGTATGCATTGTAGAAATTAAAATATGGCCGTTTTTTAAGCCGTTCAAATGGTGAATTCTCAATATCTAACCATGTGAATGAAACCTGAGGCTTCACTGCAGGAACGCGACAGCAGACTGTTAGACCAGAATGTTATGTTGGCTCTGTATCCTTTTCAGGTGATTCTACTACTGCTGATGCTTTTCATGAGGAAGCGCGTGGCCCTCACCATCGCCCTGTTCCACGTGGCTGGGAAGGTGTTCATCCACCTGCCCTTGCTGGTCTTCCAGCCCTTCTGGACTTTTCTGGCTCTTCTGTTCTTCTGGATGTACTGGGTCATGGTGCTCCTCTTCCTTGGCACTGCTGGTAGGTGTGTGTGTGTGTGTGTGTGTGTGTCTATGAATGTTGAAAAGGTCCAGAACATTCTGGCTCTGGTCACCCTCCTCGGATGGTGAATTTATTTATACTTTCTGTAGGGAACCCAATACAGAACGAGGAGACGGGCCTGGTTGAGTTTTGGCTGACTGGGCCACTGCAGTACATGGCCTGGTATCATGCTGTGGGCCTCATTTGGATCAGCGAGTTCATCCTTGCCTGCCAGCAGATGACTGTGGCCGGGGCAGTGGTCACATACTACTTTACAAGGTGGGACGGCTCAGACATGCAAGGGCGTAGGCTGTGCTCTCAACGTCTCCGGTGTGTTTTGTTCAATGCTAATGCTAATAGCTTCCTCTGTGCCCTTCATGGTCATGGCTTGGGGACACGTTGACGGTTTATGCTAATGGTCACTGACAGAATAACTTGGGAATCTCGTCTCAAATCTTGCTGCCTGCTGAGAGGGTTGAGTCATTGTCGAACTGCAGAGAATGCTTTACTTTGGTGGGCGATACAAAACTCCTAATTTGGGGATGGTTTACACATGGGTGAGTGTAATAAAGTCTGTGTGTGTGTGTGTGTGTGTGTGTGTGTGTGTGTGTGTGTGTATATATATATATATATATATCTGTAAACATCCTAAATCAAAATCGGCTCATCGCTCAGCGCAAGAATTGGCAAACATATGGCTCTGGTTAATGGTGACCTTAATTAAGTTTTCCTAGCCTCGGGAAATTAGACCATTTAACGTCTGATTATGAGCACAGGCTTTTTCGAGAAATGTGTGACCGTGTTACTCTCAGCTAGCTGCGAGTCCTTTCAGTCCTCGTTAGAAGGATCCCAGCGAGTTCTGCTGTCCTTATAGTTAGTGAATGATTCATGACCAGTCATTTCTGGGGTTCTCAGTTCAGCCTCTCGTCGAGTGTAAATGAGAAGCAGCCCATTCCGGTTCTTCAGCCAGGCATCTGTATTTTGAGTGTTTTACTCGCTCCTTTGCAATCAGATATTCTGACCTAGGGTCAGTTTCTTGATGTGGAGAGTGGTGGGGGTGCGAATGGTTTTGGAGACTGCCGCAAGGAGGATCCTTGCTGTCCTTGGCTCCCCCCCCCACCACTCTCTGTCTTTCAGGGATAAAACCAAACTGCCGGTCACTCCCATCCTGTCCTCCACCTTCCGGCTGATCCGTTACCACCTGGGGACGGTGGCCAAGGGGTCCTTCATCATCACACTGGTCAAGATCCCCCGCCTCATCCTCATGTACATCCACAACCAGCTCAAGGGGAAGGTAAGAGTGATTCTGGGGCTCCTGGGAGTTTTACTTGCACAATAATGTACTGGGGGCAGAAGGAAAAATGTTTGGTTCAGAGAGAGAACCAATCAGATTGTAGAGGAGGTGGGTCCAAGCAACTAGAGGAGGCGGGACCAGGACAGTTGATTGGTTGGTCCCACTGCAGGGGTTGTGTAATGCCATGTTTTTGGAAGAGCGCCCTCATGCTGGTGTTTGTCGTCTCGCAGGAAAACGCGTGTGCGCGGTGCATGCTGAAAGCCTGCATCTGCTGTCTGTGGTGCTTGGAGAAGTGCCTAAACTACCTGAATCAGGTAAGCCGGAAATGCGTCACTGTGACGGAGGTGGGGCGGTATGGATTCTGGGGAGCGCCTGCAGTTTGGGAAAGATGGGTCAGCAGGGTGGGATAGAGGTGGGTGTTAATAAAAATGAAATATATAAATAGGCATGAATGTGCATGTATACTATTAAAAGACCTGGATTGTGTTTATAAACGCTCAGGTTACATATTAGAAAAGGTTCTAGTACATTTTGCTTTCCGTGTTCTTCAATGAATAAATGTCCAGAGATATTTTTTTGAAGTTTGCACAGTGGGAATATGATCAAAGCTGTGGTCACGACATGATTCCCGCTCCCCCCCCTTCCCCCCCCTTCCCCAAACAGAACGCGTATGCCGCCACAGCCATCAACAGCACCAGTTTCTGCACTTCGGCCCGGGATGCCTTCGTGATCCTGGTGGAGAACGCGCTGAGGGTCGCCGCCATCAACGCCGTGGGTGATTTCGTTCTGTTCCTTGGGAAGGTAAGCGGGGCTGACTCAGTGGGTTTGGGCATCTAGTTTTGGCCCTTCAGCTCTCAGCTGTGGCTAAAGGTTTGTGGGAGTTATACTTGCACAAAAATGTTCCGAGGGTAGAAGGAAAAATGATTGCTTCAGAGAGAGAACCAATCAGATTTTAGAGGAGGTGGTTCCAATCAGCTAGAGGAGGTGGGACAAGACATCTGATTGGTTGTCTCCCCACTCTAGTTGATTGGAACCATCTCCTGTACAATCTGATTGGTTCGGAGAGAGAACCAATCATTTTTCCTTCTGCCCTCAGAACATTTTTGGGTAAATAAAACTCCCCTGAGCTATTTGAAATGGCGTTTCAGAAGAAAACCAACAAGGTCTATAGTTATATTTCTTATATTGCACAGGATACTAACAGGATGCATAATCAAAATGCAAGTCGTGTTTCTGTGTGGCACTTTTTGAAGTATTGTATACATGAAGATGTGTTTTGTTTTAACGTGACGAAATCAGACAGCTGTGTTTGCGCCACAACGGCAATTGTTTGAAGCTCAAGTCTTTATTTCCAGCTCATGATTTATTTTCCAGTTGACTGGGCCGTTTTCCTAAATTCAGACGGCACGGTACATCAGGCTGTTAGCAGTGGAGCAAATGGGAAACAGAACAATCACTATGAGTGCTTGTTGGGTCAGTCTCACTGTAGACATTCCTTAGATGGGTGAAAGTGGCAAATGCGGTCAAATCATATTCAAAATGAAATCAAAACTGCATTTTATTTCTTTGGTACTTGAGTCTTATAGTTTTGATTTTGTAATTTAGTTTTTATATTATTTTTAATGGTATTATTAGTTATTTTAAAAATATATAAAAACCAAATAGAAATATATTTCAGTTTTAGTACATTTATTTTTAGCGATAGACTGAAAGTTGTACAGCTATTTTGTGTCTGATCTTCAGAGAATCTTGCACGAATACACAGTACATATTATGTACTAATGTCCTTAAATGGGCAAAACATGTTCCAGGTATTATTAACGGTAATTAAAGATCAACAAAGTCATGACTTTATTATTTAACAACGGTAACGGAACATATTTGGCAGCATGTTTGTTTATATTTTATTCTTAGTTTATTTTATTTCTGTTAGTTTCAGAAGCAATATTTATAGTTTGTGTTTAGGCAGCATGGTACTACTGATGATGCGTCACAAAATTTTTCAACCTACACCAAACTGCTCCAAGTAATATTCGCCATCCACTGATAAGCTTAACTGTGAACCTATTGTACGTGCACAAAGGATAGTAAGACCTCATCTTACTAATATCTTATCCTGTGTTTCACAATCTAGTTTTTTTTTTTATTGTATTTTCATATCTTATTTCAGTGTTCTATTAGTTTTCGTTTTTAACGATAGTAACCCCGCTACTTGGTGATTACCAGCTCACCCCCTTTGAATTAGGACAGTTATTTATTTGCGGATGTAACCAGCTTTGTACGGGGAGATTAAACGGGATAGTCGATAGGTTTCTGCCTTCAGTACGCAATCAGGGTTGTTATTTGAGGCTGCCTAACAACCTTTGTAGACAGCGTCTTTGTTTTTACATCTAAGATGGCCTCTAGATAGATGTCCGTTGTCTCTGTGTTCCTGCTTTTATTACTAACATTACTATTAGTCTATTGTTTATCAAGAAATGTCACACTTGGGTGATATCGTGTGGTTGCTGTTGTGTGGCTTCTGCTCCAATACTGCTTGCACAAGTACCCGGGCACTCATTGGAAGTTCAGCCTAGCCGCACTTATGCCTAATCGACTCCACGACGGCTTCTGTGGAAACATGGCCGTCATCTTCCTGACGTGTCTCTTGGTGCCCAGGTGCTGATTGTGTCCTGCACGGCCTTCGCTGGCGTGCTCGCCCTGAACTACCAGCGGGACTACACGGTCTGGCTGCTTCCGCTCCTCATCGTCTGCCTCTTCGCCTTCCTGGTGGCCCACTGCTTCCTCTCCATCTTCGAGATCGTGGTGGACGTGCTGTTCCTCTGCTTCGCCATCGACACCAAGCACAACGACGGCAGCGCCGGGCGGGAGTTCTACATGGACAAAGCCCTCATGGTGAGGACTGGTGCTGAGCAGAGCGGCGTGGGGAGCGTCAGTAAAGGCAGGGCCGGATTAAGAGTATTAGCTGCTCCTGTGCAACAGCACGCATGACGTCACGCTAGAAAGAAAATGGATTGGCGACACGCGAGATTCAGAAATGGCATCTAGTGTAGGAAAAACGTCAATGAGTGCAGTGTTAAAAGAACAATATGCAGTCATATTTTATATGTCAGTAATTCAGATATTAAATCACATTAACTTGTTAAAAGACATCCATGAATGGGATGGGGGGGGGCTGCTTGGTGCCTCCCCTGTGGGCGTAGCACCACTGGGCACATGCCCATATGGTTAATCCGGGCCAGAGTAAGCGGGATACAGAGGGCTGAAGCCCGGGCTGCACACATAGACCAAAGGGCAGGAGTGTGAACTCACAAACACCGTGTCTCTGCCGGAGATCCAGAGCTGCCTTGTTCTATATTCCCTGGCTTACAGTTCTGGGTCTCACTTTGCAAGTAGCTGAAATTGAGAAGTAATCTGAAGTAATTATCGTCATATTTATGAAAGTAATTATCCCAGTCATCATAATTTATATAGTCCAATCGCACTGTGCACTGGAGCCGATGTGCTTGTGTTGTTGTCTTCTGGGTTGCTGTGTTAAGTTTCCCTTCTTTTTGTCGCTGAATAGTGTTTTGTTTTGGGTGCACAGCATGCTCTGCAATGCTCGGAGTCGTTGGTCTTTTTTTCCTCAAACGGCCCCCAGCCTGGAGAATTTCTTTGTGTGAATGTTCAGGGAAAGCATTCACCTCTCATTTGGCTGCTGGACACCGCGCAAGAGGGTGGCTGGGAAGGCAAAGATACTGCGGGCCGAGATCAATGGATAGAGCCTCAGCCTAATCAAGAGCTTTTATCCATTGTTTGGTGTGGAATAGGACCTCATTACGGAGCAAGCGGCTAGGCCTCCCCGCCAATGCGTTCTGAGGCCTGGAAGATCCCAGAATTGATCATTCTATGCAACTATAAGTTCAGTACTTGATTTTTGTAGAAACACTTTGTTGTACCTTCCAGGAATTAATGAGTATGGTGACTTAAAGGGAACGGTTCACCGATGAACCTTGATCCTTCGTGCATGGCTACGCAGCCTGTAAGCAAAGGTTGTTTTTCTCTTGCATGGAAATAATTTGTCAAATGCAGGTGAATATTAAAATCTCTGCAGGGTCATCATTGTGTCGGGCATGACCTAGCCCTACCTTTTTATTTTTTTGCAGAGTTATTGTAGCATTAAAGAAATTATGCCAAATATCTGGCAGTCTCTCTATGAAGATCATTTATTTAACAGTTCGGGACAACTGAGAAGGTGGATGGTGACCTTTTGAAGTGGGAAATGTGGCTGTAGTGTGGGAGAGATCATTACCCTTATTCACATGTTCTGCAGTAATGCATAGACCTGCATTCTCTTGCATGCCATGCAACATGGAGCTTAAATCTAGCATGGACTGTACACTCATAGGGCAGCCCTTCTGGCACCCATAGCCCTTCTGCTATCTGATTGGTTGCTGGTCATGTGGGTGGACAGTAGGCGGGGTTCAGACTAAATCCTATTAGTCAGCAGCGATTGGCCGAGCTTCAGCTCGGCACCTGAGGGCTCCTTTGAAAAGGGTAATTATTGCAGGCGCGAGTCTTTCGCGAACAATACATGTGACATGGCGAATGTGGCCTCGCTCTGTGCCCAACCTATGCAGGAGTTCGTGGAGAGCAGCAGAAAGGCACTGCCGCAGGATCGGAGCCGCGGCCGGCTGGAAGAGGGTAAGAGCGAAGGAGGTGACTGCGGGGAGGCGAGGCCCATGGTGAGTGGCGGCGAGAGTGAAACCCTGCAGGAGTTCCACCTCTACTACCTGTCGGTGGGCGTGTTTGCAGACTGGGCGCTGTCCGAGCGAGCCTTCGTCCTGTGCCTGACTGAGGACGTGCTTGTCTTTCTGTTCGCCTACCTGCCTGCCTCCACGCTGCTCCCGCTAATCTCGCTGCTGCGGCCCACGTCCGTGCAAGCGTGCTAAGCATGCTAACGCCGCAGCACCTGCATGTCCACCCTCTCTTTCCGTTTCCATCTTCTTCAACACAATATATTTTTAGCATCATCTTTACTCATTTGTTTCATTCACATGTCTGTTAATTTTTTTTTTGCATGTTCCTCCGCCCCCCCAGTCCTCTGAAGAACACTGTGTCTGTTTTTTTTTTTTGGTCTGTCTCTACCTGTTATCTCTGTCCCGCTGCCTTACCGCTACCGTGCTCCTTTTGAGGAAAAGTGCGGTCGCTTGCCAGAGCAGAAAATAAACTGTCATCTGAAGAGGTGTGTGAAATGAACAGGAAAAATGAAAGCCCCCCCCCCCCCCCATCCCCACTTGCTGGCAGCCTGAGCGCAGCGAGGGGTGGGGCTCCTGTTCCCCCCGTTAGCGGCTGCGATTTTCCCCGACGGCTCCTCGCTGAGTCCGTTACGCCGCCGTTTACCGACTGGCGAGTGAAGCACTGCTTCTCCCCGTACCTGCAGCTTCGGCCCTTCGTCACAGGGGAAGGGGAGGGTCTGGGGGGATTAAATCTGCCCCCGTCTGCTGACTTTGCTTGGCGACCATCCGTGTGTATTCCAAACATTAGCTTTCTTTTTGTTTTCTAACCTCCTTCACCATTGGAATGCAGTGGTCTCATCACGCCATCCCATGCCAGCGTTTTTGAACAGTTGCTCCTGCATGCTGTGAAGTGTAAACTGAGCGCAGCTTCTGACATGTGGACTAAGATCTTTTTTTTTCCCTCCTTCTTCCCTCCCTCTTTTCTCTATAGGCTTCAGGCGTCTCCGCTTGACCAAAATCACCTAATTGGACGTTTTTTTTAAGACATTCCAAATGTTTATTTTTACCAATGTGTAACATGTTTACTATGGTATCACTCCAGGGAATACGATATTTTAATAAGATACTGTATAACTACATAATGAAGCACTTTATATTGAAACTCTGCGGATTTTAACGGCTGATGCATTTTCGTAGTGATGTCCTTTTTTATACGACTAAAGAGAGTCATCTCACCAGACACTGTACTAAACCGTCTAGAATCCATGTTTGACTCACTTCGTCTTCGTTCCGTTCCGTTCCCCAGGTATTTATTTTTACGTGCAGTAGAACTGCAATCTATTACATATTTGTAAAGTATCACCTGAAATAATTTTACCCATTGTTGAAACTATTCATTATGCTTTCTTTAATGTAACATATGAACTTCAAGTCCGCGGGGGTGTTTTGAGAGTTCTTGTCCCCCTCACCCCCCCCCCCCCCCCCCCAACATGAAGGAGATCTCAGTGTCATCTTACACTTGTAGCGAGTTTGATTATTTTATTTTTTTTGTGCCGTCATGCATCACGGAAAGCAGCGGGCGTGGTCCGCTCTGGTGGACAGTGACAGCGCTGAACGGAGCAGTCAGTGACAGAATTCAGTGTTGTTTTCCCGGAGGGGGGGGGGGGGGGCTGCGATGTCATCTTTGGAGCAGTTCCCTTCTAGAGAGACAAGCTGAACTGCCCCCTGCCCCCGCGCATGCCTCAGCTGGACAGGCAAACAATCCTACGCAGTGAATGATGTCCAGCCTGCCCTATTGTACTGCGCCAAGAGAGCCATAGTCGTGTCATGTGACATCAGTGGGCGGTGCTTGTTGGTGTGCCAGAGCCGGAGACCCCGGCTGGTACGTGAAAGCGTGTCAAGACGGCAGCAGTGGCCTGCTCACGCTGCACTCCTGTCAGGATGCCATGTTGCGTGCAGGGTGCTTGACCTGCTCATCCGAGTGATAGTGTTCAGGTTTTGCGTACTGCCTGGTAACCGTGTGCCCCGCTTTTTAATGGTGAATCGCTGAACTCTGGTGTGCGAACGCAGTCAATGCCACTCAATAGTTTGCCTTAAAAATAAGGATTTTATGACCCCGGCTCTAAATCAGTGTTTCCCAATCCGGTCCGTGGGGACCCACAGACAGTCCATGTTTTTGCTCCCTCCTGGGTCCCTGTCAGACAGTCCACATTTTTGCTCCCGGTAGGTGCAGGGAGGGAGCAAAAACATGGACTGTCTGCGGGTCCGCGCGGACTGGATTGGGAAACACTGCTCTAATCGACTAGCTAGAGCAAGCAGAACATGTGGACTGATATGTTCCTGTAGACCTGCATATGGAATATTGAATTCCCTATAATGGGTGCTTACAGGGGGGAAAAAAAGCTTGTATATTATTTAATATGCAAATTATTTTGCATATTTATGCATATTGTTGAATTCATGTGAATGAATGTGAGAATAAGCCAGTAAGTGCAGACGTGGATTATCAATACACTTAATGTTTCTATGATCCGAGTGAATGTGTGCAGTCAGTGTTTTACTCCGTAGAACAGAACAAAAATAAAAAAAACTTAGGTTAACTTAAATATTAAGGGGTTAAACATTAAATGGAATTTCTTTTCCCTTTGTTATGTTGTACAAAACTCTTGTGTGCAAAGCATGTTGAAAAAAAATGCATCATTAGAAAAAACATTTAAAGGTCAGTATCTACAGTATTTACAAAATATAGTTTAAAAAAAGATTGAAAAAGAGCTAGGTCAAAAGAGTCTCATTGTTACAGTTAGGCGAAATTGGAGCAGCCCTTTGGTGTTTTTGCAGACAAATGTTTTATATGAGGCTGAAGTTAGAATTTATGCAGATATAATCGGTGGGGGGTGGGGGGTGGGGTGGAGGAGACATCCTACTGAGGACTACGATCCACACTGCGAGGTCACGGGGGTCGCGGAGAGCACTGACCCTGGAGATGGAGGTATCTCCGTGTGCCACTATTGTCTGCGTGCCAAAACGAGCTGTCCAGCCCAGCGAACAGCGCTGAGCCTGTGAGAGTAAGTGATGGTGCCATTTTATTTATTTATTGGTTTCCCCCCCCCTCCCCCCCCCATGGCTGAAGCTGTGTCCAGTGGCCCAGTGACGAGCAAATGGTTGGAGCTGAAATCACACCACTGCATTCACGTGACCAACAAAAACGTGTTTTTTTTTTTTGGTTTTTTTTTTTTAAAGAAAAAAGTCACTACCCTGAAGCACTTATGGTACCTTTTGCATGGAAGGGTTGTATGATTAATCTATTTAAGACAATGGATAAAAAAAGCGTTAAGAAGAACGATGTGGTCGGTAGCCTGAGCGAGGTGATGTTTTGTGGTTCTAGCTGTTAACTGGTCTGGCCCATCGCTTGAAGAAAGAACAGGGGGGTGAAGCCATGCTGGTGGGCGGAGGACACCCGTTAGCCGCGCCCGCTAATCATGGCTACTAGACTAGCGGCACCATGCTGGTGGCCGGAGGACACCCGTTAGCCGCGTCCGCTAATCATGGCTACTAGACTAGCGGCACCATGCTGGTGGGCGGAGGACACCCGTTAGCCGCGTCCGCTAATCATGGCAGCTAGGCTAGTGGCAGCATGTTAAGGGCACTGTCATCTGACTCCATATCTCTGTAGGCTGTATTTTTAGGCTGTGAACAGTAGGCCATTTGAACCACATGACTAGCAGTGCTATGATAGGATAATAGCTTTATTCAGTGACAAGCCACTGTTTTGTCTCCTTTTCCACTTCTGGGGGGGGGGGGGAGGGGGGGACTACGCCTCTGTTGTAGTCATTGGGAGCGGTGTGCATATAAAGGCACTGTTGTGAATTGAGGGTACATCAGTTTACTTGTCTGATGTAACACTAGCTTTTAGCTCTTAACTGCAATCAGTTGTTTGTAACACTGGACTAAACCTGTTTTTTATACATATTATTTCTTATGTATCTTGTTTTTAAAAAACAATAATAAAAAGGAGAAATTTCAACTTCTGCCGTGTGATTTTTGTAAAGCGAAGAAGCTGCATCAGTCTTAAAAAAAGAATTACAATAATCACAGCCAGCCCGGTGTTACCAAAATAATTAAAGTGGTTTATTGTATAAAAAGCACTTGCTGGCAAACATCATTTTATTTACAAATGTATATTAAAAAAAATATTAAAATACGCATCTGGACGGAAGTGCAAGCAGGATTTTACGTATATTTACGTATGCATTAGAATATACTTTACAAAGTCTGTGAGTGTGTTAAAAGTGACCATAAGCAAAACGACCCCCTCGTGCGTATGAAGGTGCGAGATAAAGTGGCTTTTCAGTGCAGAGGACGAGGGCCGTGTGCCGTGAAACGACGTGCTTCATGATTTGTGTGGGAATTTAGTGCGCTTGTGTAGGAGGCTCTGAGAGTGACCCTACAGATATGGTCACGCGTATCTCTTATGAATATGACTGGAAACTCAAGGTCAGTAATGGAAATTTTATATCTGTGAGAAGGTGGTTGTTGTTTCAAGAGGGCTGTGCATGAAGACCGCACCCACCACTCATACTGGGAGTCATTGTAAAATCTGATGTTTCACTCAGATGTGTGTCATCACTACTGTTAAATGGCTGCCCTCTAGTGGCTCCATGGTGTCACTTCAGCTTTCATCCCTGACCGTAATATCGCCAACCGCTGATGATGAATAAATTGCTCTATAAAAGGTGTGAAATCACTATTGTCGCTTGTTCGTGCCATTGCTTGTTCATTTACTGCCTGTGCCAGGTTTGCTGCGCTGGACAGCAGTTCTTGCTGACATGGTGTGGGTTCATTTGAGCGGCACAGGTGTCCATCTTGTGGGGGGCTGGTGGGGCATCTCAGTCGTCGTCATCCTCGCTGATGGTGGTGTCCAGCCCCTTGTCCACACACTGCGCGGCGTCGTCGCTGTCGTTGGCTACGAGCTCCTGCTGGAGGAGCTCCAGCTCGCGCAGCTCCACCTGCAGGCGCTCCAGGTGCTGGGCCCGGCGGCTTCTCAGCAGCCTCATGGGGAAGGGGTTCAGCTCGTTGAAGGCAATGTTCGTCAGCCTCCTGGGAAGTGCGGAGAGGGTACAGCCAGTGAGACAGAGAGAGAGACGGGAAGAGTGAGAGACGGGCAGACGGGCAGAGAGAGAGACGGGCAGAGAGAGAGACGGGCAGACGGGCAGAGAGAGACGGGCAGATGGGCAGAGAGAGACGGGCAGATGGGCAGAGAGAGACGGGCAGACAGGCAGAGAGAGACGGGCAGACGGGCAGAGAGAGACGGGCAGACGGGCAGAGAGAGAGACGGGCAGAGAGAGACGGGCAGACGGGCAGAGAGAGACGGGCAGACGGGCAGAGAGAGACGGGCAGACGGGCAGAGAGAGAGACGGGCAGACGGGCAGAGAGAGACGGGCAGACGGCAGAGAGAGCTTTAAACCAGCTGTCAATGTGGTGCACAGAGACACCAGCACATCCAGGACTCAGGAGTAGCTGCTGTTGTACCTATAGGCTCAGCCTTAAACCTGAAATACTCCAATGAAAAATTAAAAGCTCTATAAATGGGGAACATGCTTTATGATGCATAATATATAATAACTAAACCTCAGCTTTTATGCTCTGTGTTGCCTGGGATTGGCTCCAGCCTCCCCCACATGACCCTGAGCTGGATAATGGGTTAGAATAGGATATAATGACTCAATTAGCTACATCAGTGTTTTCCGATCTGGCCCTTGGGGACCCACAGACAGTCCACATTTTTGGACTGTGGGCTGTTTATGGAGCTCGGAGGAAGCAAAAACATGGACCGACTGAGTCCCCGAGGACCGGATTGGGAAACACTGAGCTAGACAACATGGGTTTGCTTACGCCGTTATGATGTCAGCGACGCCTGGAGCCGGACCTCTCACCTGCCATCTGTGATCGTTTTGGTGAAGAAGCGCAGGTACTGGTAAATCTCCAGGTTGTCGTGAATCTTCAGGATGTCCTCCTCTTTGTACTTGAAGATAGCCATGGCGTAGCGAAATAACACCTACGGGAAGAGAGCAGTCTCGAGCATGAGAGCCTGTCTACCAACTGGGTCGTCATTAGAGTTTAGATTCTCTGCCCGAGCCCGAGCCCAGACCCGACCCGACCCGACCCGTGGGCCGGGTCGGGCCGATATTTCCTGCCACTATCTTCGGGCCGGGCCGGGCCGGGCGGGGCCATGATCAAGCATTTGTGTGTGGTTTTTTTTTTTAAAATCATTACTTAATTAGCCTAATTGGGTGGAGAGCTATGCCATAATTATAAATGTAGCTCCCTCCCGTAAGACACGAGCACAAGAGTCCTTTGCATTTAACTGAGCCGACGGTTTATTCGAAAGACAGTGGCTTCGTTGTTATCACCATCATGGCAGACGTGAGAACTAAATACAGATACGGAAACACAAAATCAAGCACATTTACTTACAATATTAGCTAACAAACATTGAAATTCAAATGAAATATAAACATAAATAACAATAAAGACAGCTTAGAGAATTCATATACAGTTAACACGAACCTCAGTTAGCATTTACATTTACATGGCTAAATACAACAAACTTAACTAAAACTTAATTAACACATACCTCGTTGGCTGCTTACGGAAGGATTTAACCTTTTTCTTAACCCTTTACTTAAAGTTCGATGCCGAGCACACAAACTGGTTCCAGCAGCAAGCGAACTGGATAAGTGAAAACGTGCTTTTCTTCTAAACGTGTCTCAAAAATCCATTCTGAATAAACAAACAATGCAGTTTACATGCTTCGTCCTTGTTGCATTTTTCATTAAGATAAATCTAAACTAATTTCTGTAGTTCAAACAACTTAGAATTGTAGTTGAGGACGTCTGTTACAACGGCTCACGTATTAAAAAATAGTCGGGTTTAAATCGGGCTCGGGCTCATAATTACAGTTAATGTGTCGGACCGGGTCGGGCTCGGACACAAGGTGCACGGGCTCGGGTAGGGTCGGGTTTAATTTTTTGGGCCCGATCTAAGCTCTAGTCGTCATTTGTCATCTTATTCTGACAGGCTGATCAGATTGGGGCACCCCCTACTGGCCACTGGGTCCTACGCAGCCGCTTAGTTTGCTCATGCCTTGGGCCGTCCCTGACAGTAACAAGGGAGGCCAAGTTTAGTGACATAAAATTAAAGGAACTCTGACGCCTTTTCATGAAAATAGAAACACAGCAGTAGACAAAGTTATAGAAAGAGGAAAGGAGATTTATGGTTAATGTAAAATCATTTAGAGCTGGTCACAGGAACAGGGGGGAGGGGTTTGTCTGAGACCAAACTGCACGCCCCACCTTGCTGCCCTCGTACAGGACGGCGTCCCACACTCGCAGCAGGATGTCGCTGGTCAGACTCTCCACGAACAGCACCAGGAACCAGTTGAAGGTGACGAGGGAGACGTCCGCATTGTGCTCCTCGAGGTGAGCCATCAGTCGGGGCATCTTCTCCGCCATGAAGTCCTTCAGCACCCGCTGGTCAGCCTGGGGAGGGATGGGGCACAGCCGTTTGTCAGTGCAGCTGCCCCCCCCTGGTGGGACGTGCCCCGCTAGCCTGGCCTCGAGGCCTCAGCTGTCACGGGTGATGATGTTTATTAAAGGCGCAGGCGGCCGGAAGGGCAGGGCAGGTCAGGTGACAGCTTGGCAAGGGACCAAGAAAGCAGAGGCTGGTCGGTGAATTCGATCTGCCGCTGACCTGAATAAATATGGAGACCTGCACTGGCACCCACCGCAAAGAGGCTTATTCCTAATCACCCACTACGTTCGTATAATGAAATGTGCCCTCTGTTCTGATCCTAGCTTAGTTTCTGTATAAGGATTTGTCCTTGAATGAGAATTAACCAATGCTGTTATTGTTAATGATCACTAATACTAAAACGGAAAAACCTTTCATCCAGCTTTCATCTGCTTACCCAGTCACAGGATGGAAAGCCAGGGGGGCATGCGGGGAAGAAAGTAGGGGATGCCCCAGGTGGGACGCCGGTCCCTCGCGGGGCATATAGACACGCACGCACACACACTCACACATGCTGATTAGCCTAACGGCATGTCGTTAAAAACTCATGAAAGCTGAGGGAACTGCAGAGAGACAGAGGAGAGCCTGGACATATGAGACAGAAGTGTTACCCGCCGCAACATCAATGCCCAGCCGAGCCTCCCTTTCACCTCGCCACTTCCATATATGGTAACTACCACCAGCGTAGTTAAATATGAGGGTGACATTTATGGTGTAAAGCCTGCAATCACAGCCTGCCACTTTGGAGGAGGGATTTCGTGGTTCTGAGTGCCCCTCTCTGATCATGCAAAATTTGCTGAGGTCATCCACCAACCAGCAAAATTTACCGATCACCAGCAACCATGTGAAATTTACTGATGGGGGCCCCCTCAGCACTCCCCTGACCCTGCCCCCCGCCAGCAAAATGTACGAATTACCAACAATCATGCTAAATTTACCGATGGGGGCCCCACCTCCTGGTCGAGCGGCTACCCCTCAAAGTCTGGGCACGCTCCTGATGACTATGGATAAATGCATTTAAACTGTGACCTGCAGCCCCCTGTGACCTAAAGAGAGCTGCCCAAAAATAATACCTCATTTGTGCACGTCATGGTGGAAATGACTGATGGTGAGAGACAGGAAAACAGGGGAAGTAGCTCTGTCTGGCGTTTCAGCGACACTCTGACCGCACGTGGGTCACGCACCTGCGAGGCGATGAGGGTTTTGCTGTAATAGTCCTGTGGCATGATGGCTTCCACTATGGCCACCAGGCACCAGAAGGCGTCTTCCTCGTTCTCCAGCACCAGCAGGGCAATGGCAGCCAGTCTGGAGGAGAGAACATGGCAGATTAGATATCTGCTGGTTCTTACTGGCAGAATCACCTGGCACCCCCATAGAACCAGAACAAAACCCATCCTTACTAAGAAACACCAGAGAGCAGTGGAAACACAGCTATATATGATATTTAAATCATCTTCCTGTTGGCGTAGAACTATGATATCATGTCTGTCAAAATGTGTCAGCTTGGCTATTTCAAAACTTCTCCTAAAATCACCACTATTTGTAGCAACCAACCAATACACCCATGACTTTTTTTGACTCATCTACTACCCCATCTTGTTTGGCTAATCAATACCCCCATTGTGTTATTTAACACAATGCTCATTCATTAATTGAGCTGGTGGAGAAATTTTATAAACACATAGAATGACTGAGGAGACCATAAGGGGGGAACACAAGCGGAGGCTATCTAGCCATCCAACAAGATACAGTGGAACCCACTTACAGTGATCGCAGTTATAGTGATCAACCGCTTAAATGTATCAAAAAGCTTGGGACAGAATCATTCGTATACAAATACTGCTTGAATAATTTGCCTATCAAGTAGTCCGTGTTCATATTGAGTCTTGTTATACATGACAACATACGGAAAAAAATAAAACTACGCTAATTCTTTTTCGTTTTACTTTACTTTGATAAGCCTATGTTTCCCTGCGGTAACCCGTCTGCGGACTGACGTGAAGTTGTTCTTTATGTTACTCCTTAAAGGGGCCGCACAACAAGCAACAATAACAGGAAAGCAATGAATGACGGGGAAACTTGGGGAAGTTACGCTAAGGACAGTAAGGCACACACACGGCGGGTAATTACACAGTGACTAAGACACGCGAGGATCAGGCAAGAACCAAGTACAACCACAGTTAAAGGCACACGCGATAATTGGATAAACAGCATAATAAGTACCTACACTAAAAAATGCAAACAGTGGCTATATACACGCGCTCGCCAGGCATGCCGGGACATGCAGATGCCACCGGTGCTACAGTATTACAGCGTATTTGAATTGTACATAGTTTAGTAATTTCATTTGTACAATACTGTAGTTTGAAAATCGTTTGAAACAGCTGTACTGTATTTTCAAAGAGTCAATAAAATTCTCAGAATAGCGATGCTGTCCGTTCTATTGCCTTATGTTCATGTAATAAATATACAAATGTCAAGTAGATGATAATCTGCCAGAGACAAAGAAAAAGGAAAAAAAAGTGTTATAATGATCATCCGCGTATAGCGATCAATTTCACACAGACGTGATCAGTAATCGCGGATTCCACTGTAGCCATAAACATTTTCTTTGACTGCCTTAGACTTTTGCACGGTACTGTAGGTCCTATTCATGAAGTAATTACTTTGGTGAACCAGTAGGGGACACTATTTCTCCATGGTTTCTCCATCTATAATGCCATTAATGTTTGCCTGCTAATAGCTCAATTGAGGATGTATTTGCACCAGTTTCAGCCAGTTCTGCAGTTAGTCGTGGGTTTACTTTATCAATTTATTGTGGATGTTTAGATCCAGTAGAGCCCAATAATGGAGCTGTATGTAGCTGACAGTGGAGGAGCCATGGTACCTGTTGAGACCCTGGCAGTAGCCGATGGTGGGGTTTTGCCAGGAGAAGGCCAGCAGGATGCGGTGCAGCTGCTTCAGGGTGGGGCTCGTGGGTGAGGAGAAGTGCCAGTTACTGGAGAGGGTGCGGTGCAGGTCCAGTTGGATCTGGCGGGCGGCCGCATGCTCGGAGCTTTGGCCCCGCCCACACAGCTCACGGTACCTGTCTGGGTGGCGCTCCCGGAGCGAGCGTGTGCGCAACCCCACCACCCAGCGCCATACGCGCGGACGCAGTGCCACGGGAACGCCACTCCGCATCAGCGTCTTCAGTTCCGGCGTGATGGCCAGCTCGCCCGAGAGCCGCCCCCCCAGGTACTGCGCCCACCGGCTGTCCAGGGGCCGGTCCTCTGCCTCCTGCTGCAGCAGGTTGTTGGATCGGATCTCCAGGGCCTGAATCCTGGCTAGCAACTTCACATCCTCCACCTCATAGTCTGGGACAATCTTGAAGCCATATTCATCGTATTCCCTGTAGAGATTACAGGGAATTTCATATTAAGATCCCATTACCTTCAGGGACAACGTCAGGAATATCCATCATTTATTCCTTTGGACCATCGTTAGTTAATTAGGTGTCAGTGAAATGCACGTGTCATATGATTTACATCATGATATTGAACGTTACTTGAAAAATATATATTCATCCCAGTAATAAAGCAAAAAAAAATTATGTTATCGTTTATGAATAAAAAACATATTTAAAAACATTTCTAGATTACTTATTAAAGTAATAATGACAAAGTAATTAATAATAAATGCTGTATGTAATAATGTTTAGGAGCAAAAGCTCTCCAGCTTTTAGCTTCATGTGACTTTAATTAAAATATTGAAAGTTTCAGCAATATATTAAATCGACACCTCAATCAAGCACAACTAACTAAGCTGGGCTGGGCCAAAGGCCAGGCATGACTTGACGTGCTGATTTATAACGCTAACAGCGCTGGTCTGAATGATCATCATCACTGTCGTAGCACTTAGGCGATGCTTAATGGCTTCGCGCTGAGAAAACGGCGAGAGGTGTGAGCAGAGGCTGGCGGCCCCCCGTACCTGACTGGGTCCAGACTGAGGGGGTCCTTCGCCTCCCGCTGTAGCGCTTCCTCCACCAGGTGGCGCACCGCCTCCCGCTCCCCAGCCTCCAGGCCCTTGCACTCCTGCAACTTGCGCAGCACGCCCAGGTAGCGGCTCTCCATCTGGCAGCTGCGGGCCTCCAGATGAGCGCACTGCCAAATGGCGAAAAGCACGGGGGGGGGGGGGGGGGCGCTTCGGTTAGTGGAGGCGGGCGGCTAACGTTCGGTAGCATGCCAAGGTTGCCGGCACCCAACCGTCCTCGCCCGAGACATGCTGGGTCCCGGGCGAGTCGATAAGAGCGTCGGCGGCGAGTATGAACATGGCGGCACGCGGGTTGTGAGGTTCAGTCGCACCGCCGATGGTGTTTCCCCAGAGTGACTCATGCCCACTCAACTTGGCATTGGATCAACACAGGGTGTCGTACTCGGTGCACCTGCAGGGCCGTTCCTGGGATTTGGAGAGTCTATGAATCAGGCACCCGAATGCAGTCGCTTGCTGGATTTCTGCTCTGAAGGAAGAGCTGATGAGGCCGAGAGAGGACTTCTCCAGACCTTCTGCTCAGCAGCAGTACCCCCCAGGCGTGTCACTTTGTGGCATGAGGATGGATCGGTTCAATAAAAACAGAGATGTAGTTTCCTCTGTCACTTCTCTACTGGCAACAAAATCAACAGAGAAAAGCCGGGAGGATTTAGATGGTCGTGGACCTGCTGGTTGCCAGGTGTGGCTCCAGTTGTCACCTTCCATGACGTTCAAAGCGTCAGTGTGGATTTGTCAAAGTGAGCGGCTTTCACTTTCACTATTGCTCAGCGGGTTTCTTCTAGGATCTTGGAGTTCATCATTGCGTCCTCACAACAGGCCTCGTCGTCGGAGTGTAATGCCAACAAACTATTAGCCGAACCAACTCGACGCCAAGGAATCCTACCACTGCTGCACCCACTGGACACGTCTGATCTGGGATCAGTGATGACGGCAGAGTGAAGCATAGCCAGCTGGTGGCCAACTCACCTTCACCATGAGGCTCTTCTCCTGCTCAGAGCTGTTCCTCCACAGCTTGGTCAGTTGATAAATCTCTGAGTTCAGAAACTGGTTCTGTAGCTTGTAGGCCTCTATGTCGTCCTTCGAGAGAGGGGAGGGGGTGAATTAGCCAAAAGATATGGAATATACTCCTCTGGGAGAACGTTCCCTTGAAAGTTTATTCATGCAGCACCTGAGGTCAGCAAACCAGCCACTTATAATCCAGAACAGTCTGAAGAAGCCCAATTGTTTACAGTACTATCCCAGTTCGACAGAATCGCCAATGGGATTCTGTTCGCCAAAGTTTATTCATTAAAAATTCTTTATTCCTTATTTATCTATCTGAGCAGGTGCTTCAGCCCAACTTGATGGCTTCCCGTGTTACACCCTAAGTGGCTTTACAGCTCCGTTATGCCTTAATTGATCTAAATTACTTCAGAAACGCTCTCTTGAGGGTAAGCGAGCTGCCATTGGCCCAGCTGGTGCGCGCAACGTGCTAACCGCCGCCCTGCGGGTCTCGGATGCTGCTCCTGCAGCTTTGTTCTTTGCAGCATGCAGTGTCTCGATTCCCATTCGGGGGGGTTGTGCTTCTCGCAGGTCAGGCCGATTGCATAAGCGGCGGTGCTGCGGGGGCTGGTCTACTTCATGGTTGGTATAAGCTGGCGCATCAATGTGCGTCGCCCTCCGTTTGCAGGTAGCCTGTGGCTTCACACTTCTGGTACTCGCTTACTGTCGAACCGTGTCAACCCAACGCACGCACATACACACACACACATACACACACGCAGGCCCCTTACCTTGAGGTTGTCGATCTCCTCCTGCGTGGTCTCTGCCCTCTTGCTGCTGACTGATGCCATCTTCTGGGCTTCGTTGGAGGAGGCGGCCAGCTGCTCACTCAGCCTGAGGATGACCTCCTGCTTGGCTTGGTCTTTCTCCATCATCATCCGCACCTGCTCCTGCAGCTCTGCCACGTGGCCGTCGCGCTGCATCAGTCGCTGCTGCAGCGCCTCCCGTTGGCTGCGCAGCGCCTCCAGCCTGGTGCCCAGGTCCGCGGCGTGACGCTCACGGTGCCTCAGCAGCTCCAGGCGCTCCTGCTCGCCATCCGCCGACAGGAACTGGGCGCAGGAGCGCTTCTCCTGTTGGGCCGCCTCCAGTGCCTTGTGCAGCAGCCACACCAGCTCCTGACAGGAAGTGACATCAGTGGTGAGGCAGGATGCTAGGGAGTTACAGCCAATGACATCACAGAGTGCTGGAGAGGATCAGGGTGTGGATCAGAGTGTGGAGAGGATCAGGGAATGTCAATGACAAACCTGTCAGTTATTGAGTTAATGGACCATAGAGTTCACATTTGAGGTTGTGACAGCACGCACATGTACGGACAGCACACACACATAGGTCCTTCCCAAGTGCAGAACCCACCTTCTGTGACTTGACCTCTTCGGCCAGCGAGAGCACCAAGGTCTTGTCTGAGCTGGTGACGTCCCTCAGGTCCGTGGGCATGGTGGATGACATGGCCCTCTTTTTCTTCCTCCTGCTCCGGAGGGACATGGATGGGGACAGAGACAGACAAGACGACCTCCGATCCTCCTGCCACCTTTCCCCTGGTGGCTCTGGCAGCTTCGGGGACACAGTGTCACCTAGAGAGAGACAAGGCACAGAGATTGACGTCTTCAGGTGAAGCTCTACTCCCTGCTATCCATGCTAATGCTCAGACACACCACTGACTTTCCCCACATTAGCACCTGAAAAAGCTGGGATTCCAAGTTAGCGAATTTTCGTTTTACAGGGGTGGTTTGGGAAAACTCATTTATATTCATGAGAGAAGTGCTACTTCATTGGCCAGTGAATGCCTTTGACTGAATTCATCAACCAATCGGGTAGCTTCTCGTGAATATTAATGAATTCCACTGAACCACCCTGAAAAAGACAGGTAGCACATGTCGACGTGACCATGTTCACTGGCCAATCAGGTAGCTCCTCTCATGAATATAAATGAGCTTGAACTGGATTGGGGTAAGACAGCATCATGTGTCTCTGGAAAGTGAAAATGTGGAGCGTGTGCAGACCTGGTGGCGGGCAGAGACTCTTCGGCTCAGTGGCGGGAGATGGAGCTTCTGGGAGCTCCCCCAGGCGGAAGGCGGTCAGGCGCAGGCTGTGTACGGAGTTCCTGTCGGAAACACAGGTGAAGCTCTGAGGTTTGGGGTCTCTGCACCGCTACTCAGGCCAATGATCCTGGGACGTTTCCCATAATCCTCTCCTCTGCCGTCATCAGACCCCCACCCCCCACCCATGGAGACCGCGCTCTGTCTTTGCATTCTCACTGTTCTCATGGTCTGTTTAAACCAGTGAGGAATACCTGAAATACAGACTTCTGCTTTTTATTAAAGACCATTTCTTTTTTGTGTGTTTTCCTCTGCCACAGACAAGATTCACTTCCCCAGCAAATATTTCTCCTTCCGAATGACAGTCTGCATTCAAGCTGTAAAGCCCCCCCCTCCTGAATTTCCCCTCATTTAACATCAACAAACTCAAAATATTACAGTTATGGTGCAAGTATACACTGCCAATCAAAAGTTTTCTGCATTTGCATGTTAATAAAAATACACTCAATATTCTTTGCTAACAAATAAATCTACAGTATGTTCATTTGAGTACCTTTATTAGTAAGATAATGTCATATCTTTGATTCATCAAAGTAACCTCCTCTAGCAGTTATAACGGCAGAGAAAATTCAAGGCATTCTTTCCAAAAGGGACATTCAATATTGCTCTGTTTCATGGGACAAAATAGTTAACTAATGCATCTAAAGTTAAAGGACAGCCTAGAATTTGACTCTAGGACACTAGAATTTGATCACCACACAACCAGTTAATAGGATGTCAGACATGCACTGTTACATACTCTTTCCATGATGAAAAAAGAACATTTGTTTTAATTGTCTTATATTTTAATTTATAGTTGTTCACTCAACTTTCCAATGCTTAAGAAGGATTAAAAAAACTGCAGTTTATGAAATAAATGGAAACGTGGTAAAAACTGTGAGCAAAAAATTTTGACTGGTAGCGTATTCTGAAACTAGAACATTTGGTCACACTGCATCTCATTCTGAGCCCAAAATTTGTGCTAAACATCTGCTCTCTTTGCCTCTGCTTTGTGTTTCCATTCTGAGTGCTAAACTACAAAAGTCACTGAAAAGTCACAACAAGTTAAAACTCCCCAAAAGCGCATGTGAAAGTGTAGCAACTGGGTAATGTACAAGTGTTGCCTCAGAGTATTTTTTCCCCTCTTGAAAACAGTGGTTTTTGGTCTAGGAAGCAAATTACTGCAAGCGGATGTCGGGTTTTTTTATGGCTCATCAACCTGTCGGTACTCGAACAAAGGTGTCAGTGGCAAAACGCTCTGACTGAGAAAAAACTATGTAGGACAAGGGTTTAGTACTGTGAAATGGCCCAGCAGTGTGATTCCCCTACATGCCAGCGTGAGGCGGTGTGTGTTACACCTAATCCATGTCAGGAAGGACACTTTGAGCTACTTCAGGTTTTACAAACTACTTTCAAACTGAAAGGTTCCTGTGCTCGGCTAAATAGTTCAGCTCTTCTTGTGCTTTGACTGGTTTGTTTCCTTGACTGAAAGACTCATCCAGCTGTTTCACATTAGGATTAGTGGCACATGCATGATTATAGGAGACTGACCAATCAGCACACAGCAAGAACTCAGTGCTGAAGTGAAATCCAGGTCTTTTTAATTGAAGTAGTAGGTTTCCTGGCTCATAGTGTCCCCCCCCCCTAGTGTATGTGTCTCCACTTACTGGATCTCCGTCAGGGGGTGTTTGAAAGAAACGTTGCTGAACATGGCGCGTTGCTTTGGGGCTGGCAATCCCGCTGCTGCCTCACCCACCAGCCCCGTGGGGGTCTTCACTGTGGGCAGGAAGTCGCCATCTATACCGGAAAAAAAGAAGGAAAAGAAACACTGGAGTGTAAATACAGTGCACCTCCGTCGCCCTCCGGGGGCGGCTTCCGGAACAGACAATGGCGGTAGCGTAATGGGAAGGTGGAAGCAATCTCCGCACGTGGAAAATGTGCCGGTTGTGGGTGTTTTCCTCATATTGTCAGACGGAAGCAGGAGCGGCGGACATTAAAGGCAGGAGATGGGACCAGATGTTAGTCGCTACCTCCCTTGGCCGATTGGCCACCTGCTTGTTTGACAAGACAGCTCTGCGGGCGGAAGGAGGCCGATCTCTTAATGCCGAACCCCCAACGCGAGACCTACACATCAGCCTGAAGACCAGGTCTTCAATCTTTACCTGTCACACTGCCGTACTTTGCAGTCGCACTGAATGTAAGAAAATCAAGAGGATGCGAAGAAAAAAAACTGGCAATAATATTCGGCGCTGGAAAGGAGGAGCTGATGTTCTCTCGTCTTCCACTGGACTCAGAAGAGCCAAAACTGGGAAGTAGCTCTGTGTACATACAACAGAACTGGATGCATGTCATGTGATGTGGGTCACATGATCACCAGTCTGTCTCTGGGATCATCTCTCTGATGTGTATCTTGCAGGCAGGTATGTGTCATTGTTACAGCTGCAGTGGCTGATTACAGCGCAGCAGCTCTTTGGTGTGTCTTCCACGTTGCCTAGAGACGGTTTTGGGGATGTAAAGCCGTCCGACAGCCTACGAGGCACGGTGACGTTCGGTCAGGTCAGCACATGACTGAAATGCCTGGGGAACAGCTCACAATGTTCTAACAATTTTGTATGTTATGGATGACGGGGAATGGAAGTACACGATTCTCACGGTTTGGTTTTTTTTTTTGCTCAGACATTGAGCGAGGAGACACGATTGCTGGTTCACCAAAACACACACAAACTACAGTTAAAACTAAATATTTTATCACTTCCATCTTCAACAAACAGCAGTAAGGTCCCCTCCCACAAGACAGCATAGAGTTTAAAACAAATGAATGGTTTGGGTCTGAAAAATACCATCAACCTGAACGACTCCTCATTCATTTGCTGATTTTAAATACAGAAGCACTTTCCAATTCTGCAGGTGTCATTCTCAGACCACCATCACCTGGGTGTGTGAACCCCCCCAAGATGGTTATAATACCATTAACCTGCTGACGTAAAACTGATTATATGGCCAATTTGGTCTTAAAGTGTCAGGGAGAAATGCAGATGTGATCAGTTCTCCAAAAAAAAGCACCAGTTTGTACCTTTGAGGGTACAATTACATGTCACTAGGGCTGTACCCCCCAGGATCTGCCAATTGTACCCTTAGCTGTAGGTACTTGTACCTTTTAAGGGACAGGAATGGACTAAGAGGAACAGGGTTGTACCATTGGGGTACATTAATGTTATATGTACCTTGGGGATCCATAGGGTACAATTGGGAGACCCTGGAGGGTACAAATTGATACTCATTTTTTCTGACAGTGTATACTGAATTAAAAACAGGCTAGCAGGTGTTAGAATGAGTGGGGTGCTGGCAGTGTATGGGTGAGGGGTTGGGGGCAGGGCATAGGAAAGTGATGTGGGCGGGGCAATGTGATTGACAGGTCGGCGTGATGAGGTTTGGGCGAGGTGAAATTGTGTTGCCAGGGGAATGCAAGGAGGGGCTGGGTGGAATAAGATAATGAGGGGTGGGGCAGGCCAGGGTGAGACGAGGCACAAGACGTACTCCTGATGCAACATTGTGCAGGTTATGCAAAGTACAATTAATAACAAGGCAGTGTTCGGTACACCCCAGTGCTGCTGGGAAGTGTCTTTGCCCCTCCCCCCCCCCACGTCATAACTGCTTGCTAAGCATCTGGTAGCTTTGTCTTGTTGTTCTTTTTCTTCAGACCCAATAAAGTCATAATGCAAAAAAGTCTGCTCTATTGCAGGATGTGGGGGGATGAGGTGTTTGTGTGTGTGTGTGTGGGGGGGGGGGGGGGGGCAAGGGGGGGTTGCAAAATTATATCTGACGGAAGAGGAAGACAAAATATTTTTAGGCGCTTTACACTGAGTAACAATAACCCTCCCCCAGATCTGTCTGGTTCACAATAAAACGCTCACTTGTACTGCAGAAAAAACAAAGACTGACACATGTTACGCTCATTATATCCTAAGGCCCCCAAAAAACACAATGTTCATTTATGCATTCAGCGGCCTAAGGACTTGAGTGCATATGAGCCAAGTATTCAGAATCCATGAGAAAAGATTACTTCTATTTTGGCAAAATGTCCTTTGAAACGTTTCAAATGCCTCAGCTGACCAGCACCTAAGTATAAGACCCTAAAGTTTATCCCCTAGGCATGAGTGTTTTCAAAACAGCTCCAGTCATGCACACTCAATGCTGTTAGGGAGCGTAGCAAAATTCCCACTGGGATCCCATGTTAGACGGGCCCTAATCTCCCTAATTATGGTGACTAAGCCTATCTAGGCCTATTTGTTGGCTGGAATGTGGTTCTTTCATACAGTTAAAGGCACGTCATGAATGCTAATGGTCATCTGGGAGGAAATTTCCTCCCCTTGATGGTTTATTTTCTTGTTCTTTATTTTTGTGATATTTGGGCCTCACCCTTTTGGTTCACGTAGCTCCTGTGCTATTGCTGTCCACTCTGACCGCCATCCTGTCTAGAGCAGATATAAACTCTACGTCAAGGTCCTCCCATCGCCGTATCGTTCAATCAGACAGACGTTCGTCTCAGGGTCCCTGCCACCCTCAGATCAGATCTCCCAGGCGTGAGCACCAGGGTCCCGTATAACCACACACATTACTGTTAGGTTACAAACAAAGGAACAAGCTGTCATGCTGTAGTTCTGTTTTTTTTTTCCAAAATATCAATCAGGTCTTTCAAGTGGGTGAATCTGGGGAACAGAAATGATTGCATTGAGGTTACACTGGTACTTCACTTCACGGCTACACTTTCAAATTCAAAAATGAAAGTCAGCAGTATCTGAAAGAATTTGCCCCTTTGTTACTTCTGTCTGAAGGCCATTTGGGTTCAAAGCAATAAGTGGAATTGGAAAATAAAAGTAAAAGCGAAGCAGCTTTGCTAAAACAAGAAAGTTTGTCTCCCGTTTGCAGGTGGAGAAGCACCTGGAACAAAGGAGGACTTTCAGCACATTGAGCGGCCAGATCAGCAGTAACTTAGGACCTCTGGTCATTTGTGGTAAAACAAACTACCTAAATAAAGATGAAAAGAAAACGAAACATCCTGTTTTACGCCATTGTGAGTTTAGATAAGATTTTAACTTGAGGCTCCACCCAAGTCCATTTTAGCCAAAATGAGCCTGTTTATGTGATACACATGCTGATCGGGCTGTAAATTGTCAGTTCGTGTCTCATGTAATGTACACTGCAAAGGCCACGTCAGACTGACCCTCTGCTCACTCCGACTCCCCTCGTCCCCAAAAACTGCCGCAGGCTGCCAGCAATCCAGACGATCTCTCTTTAAAAAGTTCTCTCAGTTCCTCCCTGTCACAGTCATCATGCAGTAAATTTTTCTGACAATCGATGTGCGCTTTTGATTTTCCCCACCCACTCGCTGCCATGGAAATGCACAACATCATCACAATCTGAGACACCACCACGCCGACTGCCACAGGCCGTGCTGCTCCAATCACGCCTTCTCCACCTTCCGCAAATCAGCTTCCATTCAGTGGGACTGAGAAATCGACTGCAGTTATTGCGACGCCAGAGGTTCAGGAAGCGGCCCACGCTACACTAATGGGAAGTTTTTCACTTATGCTTTGTACACATCTCCCTAGTCAACATGACCACGCTGTGAGCTGAACTGACACTTTTACCTAAAGCAAATGTTTGATTTCTGGTCAAAGGTTACCGCCACAGGGATTTGGCCTCCAGGAAGTGAGTCCATAACCCTAATCTTGCTCCATGTTTATCACACCTATCTCTGCTCATTTCTGCCATTCTCCGCTCATGTTTGAACTCAACCCTCCCACTTCTCACATGGTATCTAACCAAATATGCTGTCGAATCCCTGCCCCCCCCCCCCCCCAAATACTTTCCTCAAAAGAATAACAACAAGACCCCCCCCCACGCTATGCTGACCTGATGCAGAAGCTGGATAGGGTCCCCCAGCTACCTCACCTGCGCCGCCACCGCGAGTCGCCCTCCAGTCGTCCGCCTCCGTCTCCCCGCAGAGCTGCGCAGACCCCGCAGACGTCCGCGACCTGTGCTGCCAGCGCTTCAGCTGCAGCTGCTGCAGCCAGTACATCATGGTCTGCCGGTTCAGTGCCTGGTGAGAAGATGAGAGGTCACTCGTACCTGTGCTGTCCCAGGCCAGATGCGCAAAAGACACGGACCGCGCTCACGCTCGCGCGCACATCCCGATTTACCGAAACCCGCGCTAACGTCACCGACCGGGGCACCGGCAACATCTACAACGTTAACCTGGGTGTCTGCTGCAAGAACATAGATGTTTACAGGATGTTTCTTGATGATTACTCTGGAGAAAATTCTGGGGAATAAACACCATAAACAAGCCCACTGGACCGAAGACGGTGGGGAGATGAGAGCCAGGCATTTTCCCGACATGGGGAGTTAAAGGATAATTAGGAGATCTGATGGCAAGCAGCTAGACAATCATTCACCCAGGGAGACAACTATAAACAAACCATCCCATCATATCAGGAAGAGACAGGCAGCAAGAAGCTACGACAAAGCAATTCATGTTTCCAGACAGAATGGAGGTCTTGTTGGGTTTTTGGCTAACCAGAGCGATTAGCCAGTGAATCCCAGCTTGATGTTACTCTAATAAGAGTAACAGTATCAAATGCTCCCCATGAGGAAATTCTCTTTAAGCCTCCTCCAACTTGCTTTCTGTAGGTGAGAACAAGCTCAAGGACCCACAGACATGCTAAGGCAGGGCTTGAACCAGCAACCTTCTGATCGCAGGAACAGAGGCTTGGCCCACTGAGCCACATGCTGCACTTCTTGTTGAAATGCTCTGTAGTACCTCTACACTCTATACTCCCTCAAAACTCTATACTCCCTGCTAAGCATTCTGGGAAGACTTCAGCTGGATAATGGCTGATAATGGATACAATGGGTTCAAGGTATAAGATTCTCCTATTGGCTGTTGAGGAATTCACTTTTCATTAAAGAATGCAGGAAGACATGATAAATGCATGCTTTTATCAGGCTGGGAAAGATGATGAATAAAATTTCAATATTTTACTTTTAAAACAGCTTCTGCAGTCAGCTGATGCAGCTGTTTCACAATGGGAATCCCTATTTGCGCATGGCTGAGAGGTGAATAAGGTCACTGAATAAGGTCATTTGCCCCATCAGGCCTTGTAAAAAGCGGCCTTTTGTCGCGGGACTGCTGTGAATCGCAGTACCCGGGTGAATCTGCCACCCTGAACAGGAACGGGCACAGGGGACACATTCAGACACATCTGCCCCACACACACACGCACACACACACTGTCAAGCATGCCAGTCACACCACTGTACCAGTGACCTTTTTGAAATGGGAGACAAAAAAAATCAACACATTACAAACTCGATGATCCCGCAAAGTCCGACACCAGGCCCCATCTCCGAAACCGAATGTCCCCAGAAGGGTGGTGGAGGGATCCCTGTTAGCAACGCGTCACAAGACCTGAAGGCTCCACAAATGTAGAGGGAACTGAAAACGTCTTGCCACTCCTTTCCACACCCCTGGGACATCCCCTACTAATTCCCCACAGGCAACGAAGTCTACAAAGCTAATGAAGAGGAAATGCCCCACGCGGTACCGTGCCCCCCTGGCAGATCTGACTGTTACTTAACACTGTGATGCAAGACCGTGTGCAACACTGTGGCTTAACACCCAAGTAGCGTTTGTCAACTGTCAAGTGAACATTCGCGCGTTTATTCCGACCTTCCCGCTGAGGCGGAGAAACGGCTTGTTTCCGAGCACTGAATCTGCGTCAGCCTCCATCATCTCGGCATGTTTACTAAGCCACACGCAGTAAATGAAGGTGCTGTTCCTCTGCCGCTGGAACTGCAGCTTCATGCCATGCGACCATCGCCATGGCGATCACGCTGCACTCACTCATGGGGGCTCATGAGGTACTCATGAGGTACTCATGAGGTACTCATGAGGTACTCATGACTGATTACTCAGGCCTGGCATCCAGCATTAGCAACTCGGCCCGATGACGAAGAACACAGGCAACAAGAGGAAAAAAAGATTTAAAAAGACTGAAAAGATTCAGACCTAACTTCCTCTTCTAACGGAGGAGAAAATCCCCCCAAGAGAGGCTCTACCCACAGGGAGAGGGAGAGTTATCAAATCTTCTTGAATTAACTGAGCAGCTTAATTAACCCAGTTTAATGTGTTATTTATAACTATGTCGTTCTCAACCATCACTTAAATAAAACAAGCTAAATATCCAAAGTGCAACTCATCACTATTGTACAGGTCAGTGGTTCTCAACTGGTTCAGCCTCAGGACCCAAATTTTTCACTGGTCATTAAGTCACAACCAAATTTTTTGACAATTTTGAACCAAATTTATTTCACAAAAGGCAGTGCACTAATAGAAAATAGAACATAGTGTGCAGTAACAGTGACACAATGCCTTCATGCACTGTTAAAAAGCAAACATTTAGACGTATTACAATTTAAATACATTTTTTTAACCACATACTCAAATTTTTTCATCTGGGTCGTGACCAATCAGTTGAGAAACAGTGTCCCAGGTAACCTTCGTCGTTTGGCAAACACGCAAAACATATGGTTGAGTGCAGAGGTGGAGAGTTCAGGTCCAGAAAGTAAAAAATCCAGACCAAGATTTAGTTTCAACCAACCAGTTGAGCATAAAGAGTCAATCACAGAGGACTCAACTGGTTGGTTGAAACTAAATCTTGGTCTGGATTTTTACTGTCTGGACCTGAACTCTCCACCTCCGGTTGAGTGTTTACGAGGAAAGTCAACCTATTTCATAAGGAAAGCAGAGAACAAAAACGAGTCACCCTGCCCCCTCATGACAGGGGTTGCTGCTCACTTCACCTTGAGGACAAAGGTGCGCTCCGGAGTCTGGACGTGGAAAGTGCCCTCGTCCCCTCGGAGAGGGTAGCCGAAGGTGGCCCGGGCTAGTTCCACGTGGCCCAGCGGGTTGGCATCCTGGGGGGTCCTGTAGTAGAATAGCTGGCACTTCCCCTCCTCATACGTGAACCAGCGGCACTTCCAGCTCCGCAGGGGCCCCCCGAGTTTGTGCAAGTAGCCGCACAGCTTGGTGGGGGCGGACACAGCGGCCCAGCCCATGCGCTCCTCGCACGGACGGCCCTCATCCGCGGCCGTCGCTCCCATCCCGTTCTCTGTGGTCTCTCCTAGACTCTTCAGCTCAATGATGACTTTGCACACGGAGGGCAGATCTACATGAAGAGGAAGTGGAGCGTGCGCTGATTCAGTCGGATTTCCTTCGGGGCCGTGTCTCTCCATTATTCCACACAGCATTCTGGGAAAGAAACAAACACAAACAGACTATAATGCCATAATCTAAATGCTTATGTCAGAATCTTGGCTTTGCATAAATTGCAGCTATGATCTCAATCTTAACGTACTCATAACATACAGCCTAAAGGTGTTTCTTTCCTTTGATCATTAAATAAGGGTGGTTTAACAATTTAGGAAGAGGATGACTAATTTATCTCGGATACATGTAACATTTTGAGTTGTGTATGTTGTGTTCTCACTTCTCACCCTTTTTTCATTATGAAATAGGTTGAAAAACACTGTTTGGGATAAATTGGGATCTTAGATCAAGACTGAGAATGGTATTTCTAAATGTGCTTATTTTTTGCGCGTCAAAATGAGTAATGCTGCGGTAATTATCAGTACTTTAATCATATAAATGACAGATTAAACTAATTTGTTTATTAGGAAACATTACAGATACAGTTTTCAAAAATGTTTCACGTTATCAAATAACGTATGATTTAACGTTTGATTTAAAACTGTAGCAAGACCTCAAGCAAATCATTCCTTAACTTTATGATTCTGAGCCATAAATATATTTTGCAGTTCCGCTCCTCTATATATATGTATATATATATATATATATATATATATATATATATATATAGAGAGAGAGAGAGAGAAATCAACCCAATGAAGAGACGTCATGCACGTATATGATGTTCATATATGAGCGTACTTAAAGATATTTATAAGACACAACAAGGCAACCACAAACCTTACCCTTAACACGGACCATAAGAAAAGCCATTTGTTGATTAAGTTCATGATGGTAGTGCAGAGAAGAAAACCTTGATACTGTACTGTGTTGTACTGATGGCAAGTGTCAAAAGGCGCAAGCTGTCATACTCACGGTTTGTTCTATCTGTTGTCCAAAATCCAAACATATTGGTTAGACATGCTGAAAAAAAATGTCCTCTGTGGCTTTGAAAAAACACCTAAACACGCCAAGTGATACAATGTACTGTTGACAATTGGTTGACAATGTCTATTACGAATAAGACCACAATCGTGTAAGGACAAAATGAAAGGGAGATTACTGCTTTCCCCGATGAACTTCTCAACTTAAACTGCGCCGTGGCGCTCGGCGGAGATTCTCTTACCCAATCGGAAGGTTTCAGCGGCGTTATGTCACAGCGGCAGCCGCGTTTCACAGTCTTACATACATCTGAGTGCTGTGCTTTGTTTCAAGCAGAAAAGGTGTGTACGCTTGCCTAAAAATGGGCTGTCCTGCGAGAAGAAATCCTCCCTGTTAGGCAAGAATGGGTATACACGACCTCTCCAACGTCTCTGCTTATTTAATATACATGTATAAACATTTGAATATACATATGAATAATACATAATACAATACAGTAGGCCTATATAATAATAAAGTATAAAAGTAAGTATAGTGCTATTACATTGAATGTAATATGATAACTTTAATATTCTCATAAAGATTTTACCTACCCATCATCCGCCTGTGGTAGTTATTTAAACATTTTTGACATTTATTTTTATAATAAACATTACTTGGCTTGCTGAGTCTATAACGAGCGATCAGTCCCATCACTAAATGTGTATAGTCGATGTTAAAATATCCTTAAAGCTTTATTAATTTTTTTGGAGCCGCCTGCAGTGCGACCTCCAGGGCGACAGGGGGCGATATTATTTTCCCCACTCAGTAACGCGATGGGGTTACAGGTCAGAGTTGCTGATGTTGACAGCGTGCTTTTCTGAGTCTGGCAGTTATTCTGATTGAGGAGAGTGTTTTGTGAAGTAAGGTGTGTAACATTGTTATTTAACCTCAGTATTCAGTTTTTAATAAAGGAAAATAGAATAAAAATCCTTTCTTGCTACTTCGATTTAGATAAATTCGCAGTGGTACCGCCCTAGCCTTGTAGATAGGTACTCACATAAAATAAATGTTTATCTTCTGTTGTTATCTGACATTGTCATTCATAAACGTATTGTAGCTTTTTGGATACATAATGTACATTATGTTACTAATGTAATAAATAGTAAGCAGGATAATTACGTTATCTAATTCTGCTACTTGATGAATTAACCGTCTATGCAGCCGGTATCAAGCGGACTGCACTGAAACTCCTTAAAAGTGAACATTATAATATTAATAAATACCCTGACGCAGGTCGTTTCCGGAGGCGAGATGCGGAACCTGAAGCTGCAGAAGCTGCTGCGCTGCTCGGAACTGCGTGGCCCCGGTATCCCGCAATGCTTCTCCGTGCGGACCGACACCGGTACAGTGCTGGTGGCTTCGGAGTACGGCATTACCGAGATGGACCCGCGGTCCGTCCAGGTGGGTGGCTTGGCTGAACATACGGAAACAGTTGCATGTGTTGAAGAAACTATTGCCTAGCACTGGAGAGTTGAGAAAGCTTTTTACATCCTCATGGACCATCTCCATCCTATTCATTCCCATTCCATCCTAATACACTTGTTATGGATCATCAGGATGTGCTTTTAGTAGTTGAACCTGTGACAGCAACAGGGCGGACACACACAATTTCAAGCAAAGACACGATAGCTGCATCAAAGGCTCTGATGGACTATAAATTGAGAGTATAGCAATTTGTTTATGTTCTTACATTCCCACCTTCCCTTTAAACAGTACTGATTGTATGTAACTTATGCATTATTACACTGAAATTCTTTCCTTGCCCTGGTAGCCTAAAAGCCTATCTAGTTTGTTTATTTTCGTTAGTTTTTCAGGTTTTTGACAAATGAAGGCCCTTTTTTAGTAGGCCAGTGTCTAGTCAAAAGTGTAAACTAAAGAGGAAAATAAACTATTCTGATTGTACCATTAATTCTATTTTTTCCAGTTACTTTGGCAGTATTGTCTTTTTATTCATTTTTAATAGTAATTAAAAATTTACAATCTATTTCCACAGCTAGTTCTGGCAATGGTAGTCGCCATGAAAAAAAAATAACCCTGTACCATGCATTGATAACTAACTGCTATTCTGCTACTGCTAACAGCATTGTAAGAAATTGTGGTTTTGATAGACACTTCATACAAGTAATGATATCTCAGCAACAACTCAAAAACCAAAAACCAAATTTTCAGAAGCTCAGTCTCAACTCTCCAGCGCTGGGCAATAGATTCTTCAACACATCCTAGCCACCAATTATCATCATATGCAGCCACAACATAACCTTTGATGTCGAGTGATTCCCTCAGTGTGCACTTACACTGGACCGATTTGCACACCTCACTCACCTCTGATGAATGCAGGGCATTTATTAGCCATATTTACTAGCCATGTGGACCTTTTCAGTAGCATGACAAGTCATGTCTGCAATGACATTAATGAAGCTTCCATTAAATTTCATTGTAGCATATTTGTAACCTTAATTAATGTTATTACTTACACCGGTGCTTGTTATACTATTTCGTGTCAGTTTTCCTGCCATTAAAAAGGCCCATCAGTGATATGAAACCATGTGACGCTGCCTTTAAGTCAAGATATCTCAGCAACACCTTAAAAATCAAAGACCAAATTTTCTGGAGATGTTCATTATTATCTAGCTTTAGTAAACAATTGATCAATTTTGAAATAGTGTTTTTTTTTTTTTATTGAATTTTTAATATTTTAATTGGTTATTACATAGTAATTATTTATATGGGGATGGCATATTATTTGTTCAATCTATAGAACTGGACAATAGCTTTAAAACAATATAAGGACCACTTTTGTGTAGCTTACATTAAGGTAAATATAGCCAGTCAAAGTCATAGCCCCCCCCCCAAAAAAAATAAAATAAAATAAAATAATTTGTTCACTTAAATCTCCCTCAATATTGATCCCAGACACGCCCAATTTCAGTTTCATGAGTTACTCATGTGCCCAAATCAGCATGCCAAGTTTCGTTAAAATCCGTGACGATGAGGTCCGCAAGTGTGATGATTTGACGTGGGATGACCAAGGTAGGACATGTATGCAGTATGTTGTCAACAAAGTATATATGTCTGTTTATTTATATGTAAATATAAATATATACTGCAGGTGCTAACCGAGGTGTCCCTGACCGCTGGCAGTTATCTTGCGGAAGATGGCAGTGGCACTGTTGTGGGGATTCAGGATTTACCAGATCAGGAGTCGGTGTGCATGGCGACAAATGCTGGTGATGTCATCTTATACAATTTCAGTACCAGTCAGGTATGGACCAAGGAGGATTTTTATAGGAATGGGTTGAATATAATGCAATAATGACAATAATCTTGTGATGTGATGTTTAGGTCAGGTGTAGTCGAATACCAACTTTAGAATAAACAGTGACAGCCTTATGGTTGTGATAAAGGTTTCTAGATCAATAACTCCACTAGGAACAGCTCTGTTCCACATGCTATAATTCTTCAGATCTCTCCTGGAAACTAATCAGTGCTGCTACTGGACTTTCCAGGAATCACATTGTATTACATTGAGGTGCATCGTTTTCATACACATTGTAAATTGCACTGTATATTGTATTTATATTCTGTATCTTACACTGAATGTTACAACTCAGCAAAACAAATTCCTTAGATAAGTAATGTCCTTGGTGAATGAAGCTGATTCTGAAGACAGGATATTTAATGCTCCACTGACTTCTAGGATCCTGATATTTGTCTCACAATTCCATGACGCTTAATGTTCGTCCTCATGTTTGATCTTGCTTTTCCTACTGGATTGATTGACATTCTTATGATCAGATGACAGTGAGGATGGGAGTGTTATTCTTACTGCTCCCTGATTGGCTCCCCAGCTGGAGTGCGTGGGCAGCGTGGACAGCGGCCTGACGGGCATGTGCTGGAGCCCTGACCAGGAGCTGATGGTCCTCACCACAGGTCAGCCTTGGCATGCGTGATTATCTGCTTCTGGTGCTCTTTGCTGGGAGACTGTGTGAGATTGCTGAAGGAATGTTGGCACTGCAGTCATGCCGCGTGCTTCCTGCATCATTCTGTCACGACTTACTGCCCATCTGTGGATGTAGGTCAGGAGACCATCATCATCATGACCAAGGACTTTGATCCCATAACTGAGGTAGCGATCCAGCAGGACGACTTTGGGGAGGGTAGGTCTGATGTGCTTTGCTCTAACTCCAACCGAGTTCCAATCCACCTTCTGTATTGTTTCCCTGCTTTTAAGACTAATCCTTACTGTCCTCTCCTAGACAAGTTCATCACGGTGGGCTGGGGGAAGAAGGAGACCCAGTTCCATGGGTCAGAGGGCAAGCAGGCCGCTCAGCGCAAGGTTGCAGTAAGTCTCATTGCAGTGTATTATGGGATTATATGGATAATGGCCACCATGACCGTAAGTACATTGGGTAACTCTTTACATTAACTACACCTTCATAATGCCTTTAAAATGGACAGTGGTACCTCAGAACTCGAATTTAATCAGGATCGAATCCTAAAAAGTTTGAGTTGTGATCGAATTTTTCCCCATAAGAAATAATGGAAAACCAATGAATTGGTTCCCAGCCCCAAAAAATTACACCTAAATATGTTTTTTAGCATTTAAACACAAAATGAACCAGATAAAACAAGAAGAGCATATACTGTACTAAACACATCTAAGCACATTTATCAAAACAGTAATTTGTAAAGTAAGAAAATAAATGTATCCAAACAATGTGTCCTGCCCCGATCGTCCGCTCCTTCCGTGTGCCACGCCCCCTCGTTAACCCCGTGTGGAATCCCCGTGTGATCAGCTGTTTCTGGTTGTTGTCATTAGCCCTCTGTATTTCGTCTGTGTTTCAGTTTGTTTCCCCCTTCCGGTCATTGTATTGTCCGTCTGCGATTTGCCTGCCTTACCTGTAATTAAACCCCGTATTCCCCGATACCTTGACGTCTGCGCCTTTGTCTCTGTTCCTTCCCCGCTCGGCACAACAATATTATTATAATTAAACGTATTAATGGTTAATTATTAATGTTAAAATAATGAATAAGAAATCTTTATTTTTAAATGTATTTTATTATATAATAATAATAATTACTGTTACTGTCTGTCATTTTCTAAATGTATTTTTTACTGTCTAAATACGTGTATTCAGCTAGTGTAAACATGCACGATGCTATCACAGCTAATGCGAGGCTGAGACTGAAGCGTTACCCTTTGTTTCTGCTGAGAGACGTGCCGCGTGACTCATTTCCCTGCGCGTACAAGTTATCTTAGGTCGGCGTTCACGGTTTGACTTCTGAGATTCAGATCGAGCTCTAGGTAATTTTTTTTCGAACTGGTTGGTTCGACTTTAAAAAAAATTAGAGTTCTAATGAGTTCGAGAACTGAGGTACCACTGTGTTTTTAGAACGGTCATAAGCAGCATGTAAGTATTCCTTAACATCCTAACATAACAGCTTTAATATATGTTAATAATAAAGTAATACAGCTGTCATTTCTTGTTCATTGAAAGCATTATGAATGCAGTGCTTTAAGACATGTTAAGGTATACTTGCTTCTTATGAATGTTTTATGAATGCATTATAACTGCATTATGAAGGCACACTGAGTGTTCTGTGAATGCATAATTAATGCATTATGAAGGTGCAGTTAATGTAAAGCATTACTGTACATTGTAATCAAATATGTTATCCAATCCTAAACAAATAAATATCTTACCATTCTAAGCAATTCATCCTGAGTATTTCTTGCGATGACCGCGTGACAGGAGGTGCAGCCCGCTTTGCCCTGGGATGATCGCAGGCCTCGGATCACATGGAGGGGGGACGGGCAGCTCTTTGCCATCAGTGCCGTGTGCCCACAGACTGGTCAGTCACTGGCTTTTCACCGCAGCATGGCTGCCTTTTGTTATTCACCTGTAATCAGTGTTTAATCATAAGGGTTTAACTCCTGCTTCTTGATTTTAAACTCCCATCATTAACCTTAATGTCCTTCTAGGTGCCAGGAAGGTGAGAGTATGGAACAGGGAGTGTGTGTTACAGTCCACCAGCGAAATGGTCAACGGCCTGGAGCAGGCGCTGTGCTGGAAGTAAGATCCGAGCCTGGGTTTGCATTCTGGGAGGGGGATGTCGCTGTTGGGTTTTCGGTGTTTGCGTATGGGCGTGGAAACCTGGAGAATCTCCTGCGGCTCTCTTTCAGACCCTCGGGGAGCCTGATCGCCTGCACACAGAGACAGCCTAATAAGCATAGCGTGGTGTTCATGGAGAAGAATGGTCTCCTGCATGGGGACTTCACCCTGCCCTTTGGCAGGGAGCAAGTCAAGGTATGGACAGAGCAGTGCATGCTGGGAGTGAATGAAAAACTATGTGTAGTTTTCGCCCACCCTGTATATTGTCTCGAATGCAGATTTAATGCATGCTTTGAAGTGTGAGGAAATGTCAGGAGTCTTGGTTTGAGGTGACAGTGCTCGTTGGTGGTGTGTGATTGGTTGACAGGGTGACACGCCTTTCTTTGTACCTCAGGTAAAAGAGCTGCTGTGGAACAGTGACTCCACCGTTCTGGCTGTGTGGATGGAGGACATGAACCCTGGGGAGGACGGCCAGCTCCAGACATACCGTGAGAGGCCTTGTGCTCCCTTCTAGAGGGTCCTGAGCATTCTCAGTCGCAGAGAAATGCCTCTTGTTTTTCCTGAGTACTACGTCTTTACTGTTGTACAGGAATTGTTAACAGTAAGGCAAGCTAGTTTGTATATGAATTTTTTTTTTAAATTCACTTCTAGTTTATTATGCATTAAACTCGTATTTCCCAATCCGGTCCTCAGGGTCCCGGGTCTGGTCCTTGTTTTTGCTCCCCGTCAGACAGTCCACATTTTCGCTCCCTCCCAGGAGCTAGGAGCAAAAATGTGTACTGTCTGTGGGTCGCCAAGGACCGGATTGGGAAATGCTGCACTAAACTAGTCGCTCACTTTGATGAAGGGTGATTTTGTGCCAGTGCTTGATCTAACTCGTCCGTGTCCATGATTTCTATCTTCCCAGTCCAGCTGTGGACTGTGGGGAACTACCACTGGTACTTGAAGCAAAGTATGAACTTTGGCAGGAGCCTCATACGGGCCCCGGTCTGCGTGTGCTGGGACATGGAGGTGCCCCTCCGCCTGCACCTGCTGACCCGCGGCTGGGTCAGCTTCACCTATGACTGGGCCTGGAGTACAGACCGCAGCGTCGGCGAAGACGCCCACGACGACGCCAGTGTAGCTGTGATTGATGGAGGTGAGGACCAGTCGGGTGGAGACCCCCATGACAGTACCCAAGTAGTGCTCAGTGATGGCCTCATGAATCGGAGGATGACCTCAAGTGACCTTCAAAAAGAATGGGAGACATCCAGTGATGTGATGTGCACTGCAAGGAAGAAGCCCTTCATCAATGAGAAGCAGTGAAGAGCCAGGCTGAAGTTGGCAAAAAAAAAATGTATATTTACACAGCCGCATACCCATAAATGGAGAAATTAGTGAAACTGAAAATTTTGCTGTGGTCTCTTAAATATTTCCGGAACTGAATGTCTTGGGATTTCTCCGAAAGGACAGATTTCACTGACCACTTGGGTGTGTAACTTGCAGACAAGGTGCTGGTCACCCCCTTCCGCCTGAGCGTGGTGCCTCCCCCCATGTGTGCCTACGAGCTCCAGCTGCCCGCCCCCGTCACCCAGGTGACCTTCCTCCACGAGTCCCAGAGGACCAGCAGCATGGCTGCGCTGACGACTGACGGCCGTGTCTGTGTGTACAGCCACGGTGGGTTTGGGATGGACGCTCTTTTGAAAGCTGTGAGCTTTTCTTGGCTGTTTAGCGATGCTTCACTTCTCTGAAGGCGTTAGCGATAGGCCGACTCTGGTCCGTCTGCTGCAGGAACCCGAATCCAGGAAGGGGAAGCGGGCACAGCGGCAGGGTTCCGGGTGAAAGCCAAGGTGCCAGAGCTGAGGAAGACCTACAGGTTTGGTGCTTGCATCTTGGTGGGGGGGGGGGCGGTGGCAGCAGAAGTTTCATTCTTATTTCAGTGTTTCCTAATCCGGTCCTCGGGGACCCACAGACAGCCCTCATTTTTCTGCCTCCCAGTAGGGAGCTGGGATGGAGCAAAGATGCGGACTGTCTGGTAGGGAGTCGGAGGGAGCAAAAAACCATTGGCCAGCATTGGGTTCCCGAGGAACGGATTGGGAAATACTGGTGTAATTTATTAGGTGCCTCTGGCATGTGTTGTGTGTTTTGTTACATGAATACCTACGTTTGTGTTTATGGATGTGCTGTACAGCGTTGACCTGGACTTCGAGGACCCCTTAGTGTTTCGCTTGTTCCTGTGGCTGAGAGAGGATACCTTCCTGGGCGTGGCCTGTGGGGATTTGCCCTCTCAGTCCCGCCTCCTGGTGCTAGGCCCCTCCCATGGTACAGAGGACAGCCTGAAGATTAGGTATCCCAAAAAATATATATTCCTCTAAAATATTTAAACTAATTTAGCATTAGTGTTTATGCCTGGCTATGTATCCCTCTCCGAGATGGAGTACCTGCCTGGAGGGTCATGTGATCACCCTGTGCCAGAGCCCCAAGACGGGCACGGTGGCCTTGCAGCTGGAGGATGGCCAGGTCCGGAAGCTTCTCTGGGGTCAGTGCGGTTCAGCGGTCCTTGCTGCTAGGTCGGCCGTCATGTGCATGTCCGGGTTAGAGAGGAGGGGCGTGTCTGACGGCTGGACTGCCATGTTGTGCCCAAACCCTCCAGATTCCCATGAACCCTGTGTGGCAGAGTGGTGCAACAGCAGTGGATCGGTGGTCCGCTTCCCCATCCCCTGTGTGCAGACCACTTTGGGGACCGTCGGAGAGGAGGTACGGTCTATAAGGACCCCCACAGTTTCTGTGCGGTGTGCTTAGGATTTACTGCTAACATTGGTCTCGTGGAGGTTGCTGCTGTTTACACAGCAATGCTGCAGTAACTCGAAGGAGGGATATAGTAAACACCATCAATTTGTGACTAACAGTATTTACACAGTAATGCTACAGTCACTGTAAGGACCGACACGGTAAACACCATTTTCCGACTTACGGTGTTTTACACACAGCATAGGGTATAGAGGCAGCAAAGGACATCATTTATTTGTGACATTTCAGCGATGCCGTGAAGGTACCTTCACACAGAAAACAGTGACCCTGTGCTGGATGTTCTCTCTCCTCACAGGAGCACCTGCTGGGTCTCACTGACCGGTCTCGCTTCTTCGTTGATAGCACAGAGGTGAGTTACGCAGTGGTTAACTTGACCAGAACCTGATATTTATCTGGTGTTCTTAGCTTGTGCAGTTTGCTGACACTTCCTCCCCGACCGCTAACCCAAGGTGGCGTCGAATGTATCTTCCTTCGTGGTGCATGATGTGTTTCTCCTGCTCACCACCCACGCGCACACCTGCCGGTGCCTCAATCTGAGCTCGCTCTCAGTAAAAGGTGAGCCTTCTGGGTGTGGGTCCTTTGCAGGGGGTGGCCAGTGCTGTTGCCTGTGCATAAAGGGCACTATAGTTATCGATTTTACATAAATTACTTTACATGAATGGTGATTCATCGCTCTCCAGAAGATGCATATATTTTAACGTTTACTGTGATTTTTTTTTCCCATGTTGCATTATTGAATCCTAGCAGAAACGTGCAGTGTTGTCCTCCTGGAAGGTAGGGGGAGCTCTCTGTCATGACTTAGGCTGTGCTTCTGTGCCCTCAGGGCTCCAGGAAGCCCTTGGCCGTGACGTTGGACAGAATGATGAGACTCTGAGGCGGGTTGAGAGGGGTTCCCGCATTGTGACTGTGGTTCCCCAAGATTCTTGTCTCATTCTGCAGGTTTGCAAATCACCTTCACCCTGTTCCCCTGCCTTCTGTCACAAATCTGTGCTGGAGACTGTCATAATCTCACAAGATTTGAAGTAGAAATCCTGGTGCACAAACGCAAGGGCTCACACCGGCTTTGGGTACATTGTATGCTACGTCACACTTGTCCGTTATGCTGGTTCGGTCCGCAGATGCCGCGAGGGAACTTGGAGATGGTGCACCATCGAGCGCTGGTCCTGTCACAGGTCAGGAAATGGTTAGATAGGTGAGCAGCACGTCCTCCTGAGCTCTGACTTTATACTCAGCCTTGGCAAAAGCCACTGACCTCTTTCTTCCTTTGCAGCCTGAAATTCAAGGAAGCCTTTGAGTGCATGAGGAAACTGCGGATCAACCTCAACCTCATTCACGACCACAATCCCAAGGTGCTCGGATACTAAAGAGTTCTACTTCTGCTTGATATATTCCCTTAACGTTGTGTTCCTCTTGCCATTAGCCTAGCGTGCTGTACAATCAGGGTTTTTAAAGTATCTGTCTGCTTATTATGGGTGTGTTATCTTAAGTGGTCAGGATATAACATTGTGTTATCAGTGCAGTATGGAGTTATAAAGTGATGGAACCCTCACCTCATCATCAACAGATGTTTCTGGAGAACGTGGAGACTTTCCTGAGGCAGATCGATTCAGTCAGCCACGTCAACTTGTTCCTCACAGAGCTGAAGTATGAGTGCTTTTTGTGTTCCTTGGAATGCAAACAAAAATACCAGCTTTTGTTCTCATTTGTAAAACAGAGAAATTATTACATCTGTTGATTAATCTCTATAAATTTGATTTCTAAATAAATTAAGGGAGGAGGACACCACCAAGACAATGTACCCCTGTCCATCCCAGACTGCTGGCATGCCAACTTCAGAAAGTTCTAGAACAAAGGTGGACACGGTGTGTGATGCTCTTAGGACAACCATGGAGACTTTAGACCCACACAAGTAAGTATGTGTCGTGGCATCTTCACTTTTTCCCTACACTCTGGAGAGGGGATGACTTGTCAAACCCTTGCACTCCCTGATATAAGTTTTTAGAGTTTTCTCTTTTTTTTTTGCACAGATACTGTTTGTCAATTTTGACTTCACATGTAAAGAAGACCGTTCCAGAGCTAGAGATCGCCCTACAGAAGGTCCACGAGCTTCGAGGTAAAATGGATGCATCTGTTTTGAAAAGTGAAACTTTGCTTTTGTAGAAGAATGACCATTAAACCTGTGTGTGCTTGTCTGTCGTCTGTGTATGTAGTGAATCCTCCCACAGAACAAGACGCAGTGAGTGCAGAGGAGAGCCTGAAATACCTGCTCTTCCTGGTCAACGTGAACGAGCTGTACGAGCACTCGCTGGGCACCTACGACTTCGACCTTGTGCTCATGGTGGCGGAGAGGTCACAGAAGGTCAGTGAGGATCCCTGGCAAATGTAGTTCCCCCCCCCCCCCAATTTCGCTTTCACAACCGATGGCTGCCATTCTCCTCTTCCTCAAGGACCCGAAGGAGTACCTTCCATTTCTTAATGCCTTGAAGAAGATGGAACCCAATTATCAGCGCTACTCCATCGACATGCACCTGAAAAGATACAGCAAGGCCCTGCAGCATATCAGCAAGTGCGGTGAGAGTGACATTTGGCTTTCAGTGCAGTTTGGACCTTATGGAATGTCCAGTAATGTATGTATCATGCAACATTACCCTCATTGTAAGGAGAACATGTCCATTACTTCCTGCTGGTTTCGTCCCAAGTGTTTCTCAATCCACTCTTCACGGACCCACCAGACAGGCCACATTTTTGATCCCTCCCAGCACACCTGAAACAACCAATCATTCATTGACGAATATCTGCTTGGGGAGCTGGGAGGGAGCATAAATGTGGACCGGCTCAGGGTCCCCAAGGACTGGGTTGGGAAACATCAATCCTAAGGGAAATGCGTAAAGTGTACATGCTGTTTCACACCCTTGTCTCTCGCTCACCTCCACGTGTCCTGTGCTCCATGACTGTGCCAGGTGAGGAGAACTTCCCAGAGTGTCTGAACCTGGTGAAGGACCAGAGGCTGTACAGAGAAGCCATGCAACTCTACCCACTGGACAGCCCCCAGTACAAAGTAGGAGGCCTGAGTGTCAGAGGCCCACCAGCCTAAGGACGCCGTCCCCGGGGCATAGATCACTCTGCTGTCATGCCACGCATGATTAACTTAGTTCTACATATCAAACCATCTTTCTTTGACATGTGACTCTTTTGACCTTTGACCCCCCTCCTGTCACCAGGCCGTGAGCTGCGCCTATGCGGAGCACCTGGTGGAACAGCAGCAGGCGGAGCAGGCGGGGCTGTTGCTGTGGCGGTGTGGAGAGACACACCGCGCCCTGCAGGCCTTCGTGAGCAGCTGCAGCTGGCGGCACGCCCTCTGCGTGGCGGCCCAGATCCCCCTGCCCTCTGACCAGCTGGCCCTGCTAGCTCGTGACCTTGCAGGTATGGCACCACCTAGTGGCAGGATGGTGATGGTGCTTCATGCCTGTTATGTTCAGAAAACACTAGGATGTTGTTATTTTTATAATCATTATTATAGTGCTTACATTAAGTGTTAAAATTTTCATTCCCCTGTCTGAGAGCATATGGTTTTATCTGTGTTTATATTTGCTATTTCTGCTGTCCAGTATTAGAAATCCTGTTATCAGGCTTAACTTTTCTGTTGGCCTGTTTAAGTCTCTTTAAGCTAATCTCTGATATTCCCCTCCCACACCAGGCAGGCTGATGGAGCTTAGACGGCACACAGAGGCCTCCCTGCTGCTGGAGCAGTACGCTAAGGTAGATCACGGCATCCAGCGGAGCGTGGGGGGATGTGTGTGCGTGTGTGTGTGCGTTCGTGTGTGTGGCGCACCTTCCCTGCGTCGGCGTTGATACAGTACGGCTTTTCCAGGACTGTGAGGAGGCCATCTCTGCTCTGATTGCCGGGTCGGCGTGGGAGGAGGCGCTCAGGCTGGTGGGTTCGACTGCTTATTCCTTCGTTGGCCAGGGGGTGGTGCTTGCGAGCACTGTTTTCTGCCTGTCCATACAACTGAAAATATGCTTTTTCTGTTGCAAAAGGCCCTTTTGAAGGTTTTTTTTCCCCCTCTCTCATAGGTTTACATGTACAACAGACTGGACATCATTGAAACAGATCTGAAACCAGCCATCCTGGAAGGTACATCATCTTACATAATTTTGTTTTTGTGGGTTAAGAGAGACTCTACTTACAAGTTAAATTTGCTAATGGTAAGTTAATCCACAAATGGTTACAAAGGGTCAAATCGTTTGCTAATTGAGAGACTTTAAAAAGACATGGAGTTCTAGGGGCATCAGTAGAGCTTCTCTTTGGTATCACCCAGCGCATGGCCATCACATGGCCTTCCTGGAGGCCCAGAAGTCCACGTTCCTGAGGCACAAGGCCCGCCTTGCCGTGGTGCGGCAACTGAAGCAGGAGGCCAGACTCGAGCTCCTGGGTATGTGTACGTTTTGGGTCTGGAAGACGAAAGTCTTAACGTAGACTTACGCTAAATGTCACAGAAGACAAACGGCCGGATCACCCGCTTGCAGATTAGTTTTGTTTTCCCGTCTCTCAGCTTGCGTATACATTTCCACGCCCACTTGCGTATACATTTCCACGCCCACTTGCGTATACATTTCCACGCCCACTTGCGTATACATTTCCACGCCCACTCGTCTGACAGCAGATGCCTAGGACTTCATCGGCAGCCGTGAGCTGAAGGTGGGGGTGTTTTCCCTCCCTGAGCTGCATCTAGGAATTTAACACGTGACTGCGGCCTTGTCAGTCTGCATCCTGAAAATACGGAAACTGCGAAAGGCAGCCGTGCGTTGAGGATGTAATGCTTCTAAGGACGGTCTTCAACGTGTCACCGTCCCCAGATGAGGGTGTCCCCGACTGTCCCGATGCGGAGCTCTTCTCTGAAGCCAGCAGCGTGATGACGGCCAGTGCCGCGGGCTCCAAGTACTCGCAAAGCAACTCGCGCATTTCTGCGTAAGTCGCCACACCCCCTAGTATCTAACCGCTAAATCAGCTGTTTCTCTTAGTCGGAGTTTCTCACACTGGTTCGCAGAAGCAGGAATGTAGACTGTCTGGGGGTCCCCGAGGACTGGTTTGAGAAACGCTGTTCTTAGTGACTCAATTCATCCACCAACCTGCCTGAACTGCCTGTTTGGTAAAGGAGAAGAAGTGTAGAATAGTGTTGCGGCGTCTGTTGAGTGAGATGAAATGTATTTGTGTGCGTTTTTGTCTCCATGACAATGGGTACATATGCAGGAGGACGTCGAAGAACCGGCGGAAGGCGGAGCGGAAGAAGCACAGCCTGAAGGAGGGGAGCCCCCTAGAGGATGTGGCATTACTCTACGCCCTGACGGAGATCGTCCATGCTGTGGATAAGCTGCGAGGTGCCTGGTTATGCCTGCGTCACACACACACACTCACTGAATTAACACTAGTGATGGCCAAACTAAGGTTCATGAACCATTTGCTATATTTTCTGACACCACTAGATGGTGCTCTCTGTTCAAAAATGGGCTCAAAGCATGTCTCAAAACAAGCCAAGAGCACCATCTAGTGGAGTTAGAAAATACAGAGCATGGTTCATGAAGCTTATTTTGGCCATCACTACTTAAACGTCAAGCCTTCAAGCCGATATGATGAATGGTGGTTCAGTGAACAGTTCAGCCCAAGTTGTCATCGGCTTGGGGACAGCAACGCACCTCCCGTAACCAGATGGCTCTGCCGTTTCTCAGATGAGGTGCACGCCCTGCTCAAGGCACTGGTGCTGTTTGAACTGGACCCACAGGCACAGCGTCTGCAGCAGGACTATGGCGAGGTCCTGCTACTCCTCGAGTCATCCATTCCGGCGGTCTGGCCAGAGGACCTACAGCAGAACTCCGCCCCTGTGAGTCCTCCACATCCTATCAGCACGCAGCTCTCCTATACTGTACCAGTTGATTGGTTGTGACAAAAGTGGGTGGAGTATAAGGAGTTCCACAAATAAATGTCTTTGTAATGTGATTGTAAAGCCAGCATTTTCCCCTGTAAACTTATTTTTCCTGTGTTTCCTTTTGAATCTAAGGTGATGGGACCTAACTCGACAGCAAACAGCATCGCGGCCTCACTCCAGCAGCCAAGAGCGCCCCCTGTGGCCACTCAGCAAGGTGCGTATCCCGCATCGCACAGGGTTACCTCAGCGGCCCTCAGCTCCATGCAGTGTGTTTACAACATGCTGTTCCTCTCCATCTGCTTCAGACGCGGAGATCTGCATCCCACCGAAGATGAAAAGCCACCTCCGATGGGAGCTCAGCGTCCTGAAGTAACTGAACTATGTACTAATAAAACATTTTTATCGGTAACACTTGTATTTTAAAATTTAAATAAAAGTACATTTTCTTTATAATGAGTCTCCCACCTCTGTCACATCCTAATTGACATGGAAGAACCATCCATCCATTCATCCATCACTTATCTTGGTTTGATTTCCAAGATACGTACGTGGAAAATGATTTGGTATCCAGTACATCCCTGTATGTTAGTATCATCACTGTTGTGGTGAATTCTGTTGCCTGAAAATGTGATGTAGCCCCTCTAGTGCATCCGAGCTTCAGATTTTTATGCTTTATCATTTTTGCTGACTACCTCAGTGTTTTTTTTTTTTAATAAAACGTAATTTAAAAAGTCTGCCTCAAGGACAGAAAGGCTGTGACCTCCACTCCCACTTAAATTCACACTCATTTAATCAGAGATCGATGCTGCGATGCCCTCCAACCCAAAGTAAATGTTTGTCCTCCCACGTCGTACCTGCTTTGATTAAAACGGTGACAGGAACGAGCCTGTCTGTAGAATCAGGCATACCTTCATCAGGCCGCATCGTCGATGCCTGGCACGAAGATAATGTGCCCTTTGTACAGAAGTATCTGAAGTATGTATAATAAAGCATAGAATTCATATCCTTTGAGCTCTTATGAAGGGGATTACTGCAAGGTAAATACAGCGTCAGCCAGCAGGGAGCTGTTTGAGCTTTCATTTGAGCAGCGGGACATTAATCTGAGACAGACAGGCATGCTGTGAGCGCGACGCTGAACACTGCCCCGCACACGGCCACTGTTCACCGTGCCCATGTGCTCCGCCGGCGGGTTCCCGCCGTGCCGTTCATTACCCATCACCTGCTCCCAAATGAGATGCCCGTGACCCAAACTGAAATTTCCTAACCGTGTGGCCTAATTCAATTTGAAAATTTACAGAAGACCCAATTCTCATTGTGGTCCTGAGGGAGGGGGAAACTGATTCACAACTTTTTTGACCAAAGGATATTTTGAATGCGGGAACAAGCATTTTTATTCTTTGACATACAAAACAATGAATGTCTTGAGCCCTTGAGTAACAGGTTGCTATTTAACAATCTATGGATTTATAGTTTAACAGCCTAGCACAAGGATGATGGCAAATAAGCAGCATAATCAGGAAGATATTACAACTGGATTAGAGGACCTTTGTGCTCTGATTTCATCACAGGTTATATGCAATGACAGCAGCTGCCTGTAGGTGCCAGTGTTCACAGCCTTTTTAGTAATATTTTCCTGTTATTGCTGGTGAGGATTTAACAGACAGCTGGGGCAGATAAACACCCAGAACAATGACATATCTTATAAAGTTATAAAGCAGTAAGTCACTGTGTTATAACTATCAGGGAGAAACATGCAGTCACGACTTGTAATGCATCCAGGAGTTTGCATGCAGATGAGGTTTATAACTACGATGCAGAAGACAGCTCTTGGTTCCAAGTACAGTTAGGAGAAGCACCAGAGTTAGGGCCTCTGAGTTCACATATTTAGGTCAGTTTTCCTGGACCATCACAAATGACATCCAACTCAATTTCAAAAATAGTCTGAAACACCACTAAAGATGCACACAAACATTAACCACATTTTAAGGCAACAAAAGTAAACACATATTTCCAATAGCTAAAAATATATACTGCATTTTTACTTAAGCAAGTGTCCCAGTTAAAACTAGTTTTACAAAAGGCAAACATTTCCATATTATCTGCTTAATATGAAATATCACAAAAAATAACTGTTTGGCTTTTATGTTGTTTATAAATATTCCTGAAAGATACACACACAACGCATTAGTATGCAAGAAAATCAACACCAAACAAATAAACATGCACTACTTCAGAAACAAACAAACCTTCCAGTCATTCTGAGAAAAGTGCGTTGTAATCAGCGTCATGCTAACTCTATCTTCTGTAACGCCATTAAACAGTGGCCCGCATGCAGGCGGATGCTTCAGGATAGGAATACACAATGAACACAAATAATGAGCATCTGGTATGCTTCACACCTGCTGTAATATAAACGTTCATGCATTCAGGCAAACGGCGAGATTGCAATGAGAACTACGTCCCATCTGCCACGAGGATGCTGTCAGATAAACCCAAAAAACAAACCAGTCCAGTCCAGTGCACTTTAGCAGAAAATACAACCAGATGATTCCCAGAAAACACTTTACCTCCAAAATAAATATGGATTATAAGATCTGGAACCAAAGATGGTCTAAGTGATGATAATAAATAAAATAGATAAAGCTTGGTGCAACTCCACCCCACGTCAATCTCAGGGCCTCCACAGTTTGAGGAGGCCGTCCTCACTGTAGGTGGCGATCAAGTTCTGATGGGGATGGTGAGCGATGCCGATCACGTCCTTCTCATGGACCTGCGGGAGAATGCAGGGCGATGGGTCACCAGCAAGCACTTCTGAATCAGACGCGGCTCACATGCAGCTACCACTCTGGGAACCCAACCCAGTGAAATTAACGATTCACTCAAGCCAAGAATCTTGGGGTGTTACCCAACACAAAAGAGAGCAAAGGTCGCACTTGCGGTCCTGGCAAGAGCGGTCTTGCCAACTCGCCTCCCAAGAACGAACTTGGGATGCAATGAATGCAATGGTCTCGTTTGGCGAGGATGCAACTAATGCATCCATGAAATTTGGGACGAGGGAAGAACGACATCCCCTGAACTTCTGTTCTTAGTATTGGAACTGGTCTTCAGCAATGAAAGATGACGTAAAACGAGTACGCAAGAACACAACACAGTCAAGTACGCATACCTGTGGTAACAGTCAAGTCCTCAGGACTCACACTACTGACCTAAGGCCATGTCCACCTCGGTGCCCAATGGGTGATTACTGTGGTTCCAGGGAGGTCACCTCAGGAATCAGACTCTTAATTTAAAATAAGGTATGAACTAAGGCAGTGGAACAGAGGGGACACTGACGCCTGACCAAAGACCACATTGCTGTAGCACACCTGGGAGGTCATTCTCTGGATATTTGCTATTATACTGGGAAGGAATTTGGGGTCTTGTCCAGGATGCCTATCTGCTTCGCCAACGACAAATAAAAAGAGCTAGACAGACCTGGCAACCCGCCACACGGCGGGCGTGACTTATGCTGCCGAAATGGAACCACCCAGGTGTGCGTAGACCACAAGAGAGCGCGAGGCTCTGAGGAAGGGAGCTGAGGACGTGGGGCTAGTTGGCAGTATGCAGACCACAAGAGAGCGCGAGGCTCTGAGGAAGGGAGCTGAGGACGTGGGGCTAGCCGGCAGTACGCAGACCACAAGAGAGCGCGAGGCTCTGAGGAAGGGAGCTGAGGACGTGGGGCTAGCCGGCAGTACGCAGACCACAAGAGAGCACGAGGCTCTGAGGAACGGAACTGAGGACGTGGGGCTAGTCGGCAGTACGCAGACCACAAGAGAGCGCGAGGCTCTGAGGAAGGGAGCTGAGGACGTGGGGCTAGCCGGCAGTACGCAGACCACAAGAGAGCGCGAGGCTCTGAGGAAGGGAGCTGAGGACGTGGGGCTAGCCGGCAGTACGCAGACCACAAGAGAGCGCGAGGCTCTGAGGAAGGGAGCTGAGGACGTGGGGCTAGCCGGCAGTACGCAGACCACAAGAGAGCGCGAGGCTCTGAGGAAGGGAGCTGAGGATGTGGGGCTAGCCGGCAGGTGCTCACCGTCAGCGTCCTCTCCAGCTTTCCGGTGATGGTACTGAAGCAGTAGAGCACAAAGTCCTCCCCCACGCAGTAGATCCACTCCCCCCGCGGGGATAGCGTGCAGCACACAAAGTCTCCCCCTTCCCGTTTACCGGAACTGAAGCTCCTTACAATCTGTAGCACAAAAAAGGGTAAAATTCAGAGGCCAGGCTAGGCTAGGCCTTCCTCGAATGATGTCCGGATCAGCGGATTGGGCTAAGTCAAATACTACTTCTAAGTAGACCAGGGGTGTCAAACTCCAGTCCTGGGGGGCCGGAGCCCTGTGTAGCTAAGTTCTTTCCCTGTTCCACCACAAATGATTCAGCTCAAGAGCTGTGTGGTAATCAGCACAAGGAGTTGTGTTAAATGAGGGTAAACCAAAAAATGTGCAGGGCTCCGGCCCCCCAGGACTGCAGTTTGACACCCCTGATGTAGACGGTACTTACAGTAATATTAAATAAGAGCTTATTCATAATTTGGGGAATCAGTGGGCTCACCTGGCCCTGCATGTTCATGATGACGACCGTGTTGGAGCGGTTGCACACCACAAAGTGCTCAGGGTTCTTGGGCAGAATGATCACGCTGTTGACGGTGATGTCCGTGCCCGCCGACGTGCCCAGGGACTTGAAGGTGTTTGTGCATTCTGTCGTCTTTACATTCCAGATCTGGGTGTGTGTATGAGAGAGGCGGAGAGGGAGGGACCAGCTGTGATATCTGGCAGCTCATGAGAAAACACACATTACTCCAAAACTCACACATATCAAAGAAAAAAAGAAAAATAAACAACAATAACCCTTCATAGCTAGAGTATATGCTGTTTCCAGCCACAGCCCACAGTGATGAATATCACACATTACAACTAACTGTAGTTTGTGTACATTTCTGTGGATTCCACCCCATGCTTGGGGTGGGGGGGGGGATCCTGCTTCAAGTGGTGTGAAGCCCTACTTCAATTGGGGGTGGAGCCCTGCCATGCTTGGGGCTGAGCCCAGTCTCACATAGGGGCGGAGCCCTGCCTCATTTGGGGGCGGAGCCCTGTGTCACATAGGGGCGGAGCCCTGCTCCTCTCTAAAGGGGTGGAGCCCTGCCTCATTTGGGGGCGGAGCCCTGCTGTGTACCTTGACGGTGCTGTCAGAGGAAGCGCTGATGATGTAATGTCCATCGGGGGTAAACGTGGCCTCGTTCACAAACGACGTGTGCCCACGAAATTCCTTCAGCAGCTTCCCTGACTTCAGCCCGTGCACTCTGTTTGAACCGAGGGAACAGGAGACCAATTTAACTGCAGTCACGAAAGTAAAATACAGCCGAACACAATTTCCTTTCTTCAGTAAAGCAATTCAAGGCGAAGCCGTGCTGCCAGAGCCTGCTGTTAAATGGGATTTTAATGGAAACGCTGCATCACTGAAACGATCTGTTTTCAAAGCCTGTTCATCGAAGGGTCTAATCTTCGTATCAGAACATGGAGTGTGTCCAGCCTGCGGCAGAACTGTGCGGAATTTGTCGATACCCTGGTCTGACCGCTATCTCCGCTTCCCTCCCTCATCACTCGAAGCCCCAATTCTCAGAGGGAATCGTGGAGCAGGCGTTTCTATGGCAATCCGTCGCAACGTGCTGAACCAGCTGTCTGTTTATTCCAATCCTCATTAAATCCCCGCTGCTGCCTCCTCACTCGCGTCTGTGCTTCTACTCGTTTCAGAGCGGAGTTTTCATGGGAGCCAGCGGCAGATTAATGACCAGAGAAGGATGGGGCTCTCTAGCCTTGGATTATGCCTCTGTAATCAAGCCTGGCATCTCTTAAAGGGGAAGAGAGGACAGATGTAATGACATTATGCGTGCGCGCGTGTGGGGGGGTGGGGCTGCTGTAGATCCCGGCAGCCTGCTCACCTGATGGTTTGGTCAAAGGAGGCACTGAGGATCTGACTGCTGTCCTTGCAGAACGCAATGCAGGTGACACCCTTGCTGTGGGCGCGCTCGAACCTACGCAGACACTGGCCGCTCTGGATCTTCCACACCTACCGGGAGATGGAAAGGCAGGTCCGCCTCTCAAAGATGCATTACGGACACCACATACAGCCTATCAGAGATTAGATTTTCATCCAGCAGTCACCAATCAGGAGGCAGTACTAAACATAGTGAATACAGAGTACAGTGAATGTAACGGTGTTATGGTTAGTGATTGCAGAACAACACAGAACCATGGTCCCCAAACAAGGAACTGTATGTGTAGCGGAACCCTGCCACCCTTTTTGCCCCAGAAGGTACGGACGCCCGGGTCCCCCGGACCTTTATCTTGCCGTCCTGCGCGCCAGAGGCCAACATCTCAGTGTCGCGGCTGAAGCACATGCAGAGCACGGCGTCGTCCATCATCATGAAGTTGTCCTGGGCCTGGTACTTCAAATCCTGTCCTCCGCCGCCAACATTCAGGCCGGCGGGCGGGCAGGGAGAGAGAAGACGGATGATGAGTTTGCCACCCACACGCAGTCACGAATCGGCTCCGCCCACACAGCCGGGGAAAATTCGGGCCCAGCGCACCAGCCGACTGCCTGAAAGTTTGCCGTGCCGAAACTCCTAAAAGCTTGTCGCCTCTTTACGACTGGAGGGGCCGGCAGGCGCTTAATGGGGGCCTGCATTACGACACCATTCACAACTATCCACTTTCATAAATATTCGTTTCACTGTGGAGGTCGGGGGGGGGGGGGGGGGGGGGACTCCCTTGCCATTTCTTATACATTTGGTGCTCTGTCACAGTTAAGGCCCCCGAGTAGCTGGACCAGAGTCTGGCGGGGGCCCAAACAAATGACTAGGAGCCTGGAAACTACATTGCAGTGTTCTGAGAAGTTTAATTAGGACCTTTCGAAAGTAGCCCCAGTTGTGCCGTTAAATACGGGTGACACTGCAGGACTGACATGACTCCGTTTTATATGCTACAGCAGGGGTGTCAAACTCCAGTCCTGGGGGGCCGGAGCCCTGCACACTTTCGGGTTTCCCCTGATTTAACACACCTGATTCAACTCCTTGCACCTCCTTGTGCTAATTATCCCGCAGCTCTTCACCAGAACCGTTTGTGATGGAACAGGGAAAGAACTAAGCTACACAGGGCTCTGGCCCCCCAGGACTGAAGTTTGACACCCCTGCACTACAGGGATCGGTGAGTAAACAAAGTAATGCTGAGGTGGCAAATTATACAACCATGACGGAAATAGAACACAGATATTCAAGTCTGCCAGCTGACATATTTGAACCTCGGTGTATGCCCAAGTTCTGCTGGTATCTGAAATGATGCAAGGTTCCCATCGCCATTATTATATCTCCCTCCACACGCAGAGATACTCACACACCTTCCGGATTTTGCCCGTGGTGAAGTTCCACACCTCGATGAAGCCGTCGACGGAGCCGGTGACCAGGTACTGCCCGTCGGGGGAGAAGCGAGCACACTCCACGTGGGATTTCTGCCCAAACTGCAGGGGGCAGCGGGACACAAAGGGGGCGTGAGACTCATGGTCCTCGGGGCGGCTACCGCGCCTCTCTGCAGCTCCCACACTCGGTAGGGAAGAAGCAGTGAGTCACAAAGCAGCGACTTAAACGAAATAAACAAACTAATTCCCAGGACGCTTTCTTTAAGGCGCCCACGGCGGTTTTTCAACGGGCACAAAACAGCTGTCAGATGCGGTGTGTTTGCGAATACCTCGCAGGATGGAGGCGTACGAGCGAATGGGCGCGCGGCGGCGCCCCCGTGTGGCGGGGTACCTTGATGTGGCGACTGAGCTGGGTGGGGAAACGCTCCTCTTCCACATCCTTCACGGCTGCTTTGCCCCTGAACAAGTCGATGGTCATCCCTGGGGGCAACAGGCCCTGGTGCTGTTGCCATTTCAGCGACTGCGTATCGTATGGGTGGGAATAGCGACCAAACACTGAACATCTCCAGGAAAACAGAACACAAATGTGACAGGAAATGCAGCGATGCAAAGGTACCAGCATGGAATTCCTGATGGCAGAATCATGCTTAATATATAGAAGGGTAGGAGGAAATAAGGGAAGTGCTCTCTGGAATCCTTAAAATAGCAGGGCCAAACAAGCAGAATTATTACATTTTATTTAGTGACATGCAATTCAGAAGTCACGGTTGACAGTCTCTGGAGTAATTGGGGCCTAAGGACTTTGCTCAGGGACCCGACGGCGACATCACTCTGCCAACCCTGGGATCTGAACTGATGACCTTCCGATCACAGCAGCCTAACCCTCTGCGCCGACCACTGCCCCCATTATAGCCCCGGAATCCTTCTGCTGGGTAAGTGTATAGAGCACAGAAATAAAGCCTCTCACAGTGTAATTAAGTAGCTTCGGGGCAGGCCAAAGGAATGGCAGGGAAATGCCCGGTACGGCGTCGGCTGGTTACATGGGGGGCACAGACCTGTGCCAGCAGGGCCATGAGACGCGAGGGGGGGACCACGCTGACCTCGCCCGCCAGCGCCTGGGCGATGGCTGCTCGTCGCTTCTCCTTGCTGCTGCTATCTGGGTAGGCCTGAACATGAAAAGGACAGGGTGACAGCTCCGTTACTGCCAGAGGCATCCCTATCACCTGCAGAGATAGGACCATGCTGGACCCAATCCAGGATTCGAGATCCAGCACACAATGTACTAAGACGCTGTTCGGTAAACAGTTGGACAAACAAACAGCCTCACAATTGTAATTAACCTTCAGAATCATCTGCCGAGGGCTTTCTTCCTAAAAGGCAGATTGCACGACGCGTGGCATTTTATTCTGGTAACTTCACAACACAGTTTCGCTTATGAGCACAGAATAAACCTCTCAACTCTACAAGAAATCTCACAGCGCGAGAGGCACACAGAGTGAAGCAGGGAGCCAATCAGGATCTGCCTACAGGGAGCCAAACGAACCAGACCAAACCGTGCCTACAGGAGGGGGCGCTCACCTCCCGCGGGTCAAAGTAGGAGCGTGCCAGCAGGTTCTCCAGGTGGATGTAGCGCTCAGGCTGGGTCTGCTTCAGCATGATCATGGGGTCTGTCTGCCGGAGCAGGGAGCGGGCCGCGCCCAGTTCACGCAACTCAATCAGCTCCAATACAACCTGAGGAGACACCCGCCAAATGCTACAAACATCCCAAACACAGGATGCCAGACCTCTGCTGTGTGAACAAGCAGATCACACTCAATCAAGTCTGAAAAGGTTCCAGCAGCTGAAATCAAGCTCATGGGAGTTTTACTTACACAAAAAAAAATGTTCTGAGGGCAGAAGGAAAATGATTGGTTCAGAGAGATAACCAATCAGATTGTAGAGAAAGCAAATCCAAGCAACTAGAGGAGGTGGGACCAACCAAACACATATCATGATCCCACATCCTCTAGTTGCTTGGATCCACCTCCTCTACTAGCTGATTGGTTCTCTCTCTGAACCAATCATTTTTCATTCTTTAATTTTTGTGTAAGTAAAACTCTCACTAGTTGAAATCAATTCTACCTCATACAGCACTGGAATTACATTCATAAACAACAACAAATCTATAAGTGTCAGATTTGGATACACTGGATTCAACAGCAATATACTTGTATGAATGAACTTCAACGTGGGCAAGAAAGTTGGGTCCTTCAGATCTGCACCACCAAATGACAGAAACTATACAGACTACCCAAGTTCCCTTGGAATACAAAGTCCCCTAAGATTCAGCCGGATCCCTACCTGCTCATACAAATCAATCAGGGTCTTGTCGGGTAGCTTGAGCGACTGGATGGCCTGAAGGACCGTATCCCAGTGGCCGTTGTTTATGTCAGCCACAAAGCTCTCGATACTATCCACGGTGTTGAGAGACACGGTGGTCTCCTCCTGAAGCGTGGCCAAGCTCCGGTGTAGGTTGTTCTCCTTAAGGTACTGCATGATGAGCCGGATCACGCTGCCAAGGGCAATTAGCAGCGCGTCATCCGTCTGGCTACTAAGCGGCTCCACAAGGAAATGAACCCTCCGTTCATTTAAAGCCACATTATTTCATTATCTCCTTGGAAACCTCTGAAATTCGTTAAAACTACGCATTGAGCTCCTGTGCATGAAAATTATATCGACGACAAAGACACTGAACTTTTCGAGCTTAAAGCCTTCATCTGCATCGCAGACAACACACCCTCGACTGCACTGAATGAACAAATTAGACAACAAATTTAAAAGGTTATGTTACTAAACAAGGTTTAGTACTGTACAGCCGTTTAATTACCCCAGTAGCATTAAGAGATGAAGTTAACTGATCTCGTCAGCAAGCTACTGCAATAAAGACATTTAATTAGCCCATAATGATTTTACTAATTTATGCACATAGCCAAGACCGGAAGTTTGCAATAAAATACAGCGCGCAAACAACGTATACAATGCGACGAACAGTAGTTCTCTCGCAAAAACCACAATCAATAGAATTAATTCCTTATCAGTGAATGACACGGCTCAACAAGTACGAGGACAATCAAGAATAATGAAGCGGTTTATTTACAGGGGTAGGCCTTAAATAATCAAAGCATGCACTGCACAACATTCATGTATTACTGCCAATCTCCGAATACAGAAAATAATCAAATATGCAGGTAAAGAACTCACTCCGCTGATTCCACTTCCAGAGCCATGTTAAGGACTGCAAGCCCTGCCGCGCGTCAACAACAAACAGAGACTCGCGCACACCCCCTAATCGCGGGGATAGGTTCGAAAGTCACGTGGTATCTCTTCGCCCCGCCCCCGTCACGTGCTCGTCCATCTCTGGCCACGTTTCCTTACATGAGATGTTCAGACGTTTCAGATGCATGGGCGTGCATCTTGCGCTTTGTTCGACGTGGGCTGTCCCTGACACTAACAAGCGCGATCTCTCTGCTTTCCCGAGAAGTGTCTCATGCTTGGATGCAATCAACTGCCAATTAAAAAGCAAGGTAGCGATGGTTATGACATAGCATGTTGTGTAGTTGGTAGTGCAGGATGGTAAAAAAAAAAATCCCCAAACCGTTGTTTTGATTATAAATATGCGCTGGTAAATATATATATTTAAGATATATGTAAAAATTTATCCTGTACAGGAAACCATTTATATAAATAGAAGGAAAGGAATTATGTAGCGTAACATGTCTAAACATAAATTGACTGAAACCTAACTACATATAATTACACCCATTAACAATCAAGGCCTCACTTTTGTACGCAATTTATGTATTACTAATAATGAGCAGAGATGCGGAAATGATCGCACAGAGCTGCTATGAAAATCGCGCACGGTGTCCAGAGTCTATAGCATTAATGATGGCATGCTCAAGTACGTAGGAGCCACTTTCGTACAGGAGGAACACAAGTAAATTTAAATGTAAAGGTCTTTTTTTAGAATGGGACGAATAAAGTCAAATTTAATATCGGTAGGTGTGCAAAATTCTGTTGTTATTTAAAGCAACTTGTCATATGTACGTACGATTGGGACACTTCTAGTCATATCCTAGTTACATATGTTATTGTAAATACTGTATGATACTTATAATTTATCACTCGGGGACTTTTTCAGGGCATCCACTAGGTGATGCTGTTGTGCTGTTCTTGGACGTGAACACCCCCTTAAATAAGTTATCTCTAAGTTTGAAACAATTACGAATACATCTACTCTTTCGCCTCATTAAGACTCACAAAGAATTCATAGTATCAGAATTTTTACATTCATACATTAATTTATATCAGTTATAAACGTCAGGTTCTTTGTTTTTATGTTTTGTTTATATAACATTTATATACTTGACACACTCACGTGGGCGGGGCCGAGCACCGGGAGGCGATCCACAGCTGATCGTTCCGCTACGTAAGACTGGCGGAAGCTGCCGGTCTTTGCGAAGTATTGTTGCCATTATCTAATGAGCCTTACTAAGCATTCTTTGTGTCTCCCGTTTGCCCGGTTCGTCATGCCTGCCAACCCGCTCCGTCCTGCTGCCCTGCCCGGCTGATCCTAGTTCTTCCTTCTCGTCTACTCGTCTCGTCCGTTTGTGTAGGACTGACATTCCCGGAACCCGACCATTGCCAGTGACCCGACCACCCGTCTGCATTGCCCCCCTGGATTTGTCTGTACTCGAGTCTCCAAATAAACCAGTGTGGGTCTGCTTTCCTCCTGATCGCCGGGCGTCACACTTATGCTTGAATATTATGAATATTCACAAAACGTATCAAAATTACAATGTATACACTCAGTCTACTCCTGGGTATTTTACGATGTTTACACACACTGTAAAATGAAAAAAAAAATAAACACTGTAGAATGAAGAAATAAAGTTAAATGAAGTAACTTATTACTTAATGTATGAAATGTAATATGTAATATATTATCTGAAATAATACTGTCCAGACCCGTATGAATAAAAACTGAAAATCCACACACAATCAATCTGCATGCTCAGGCATACAAGCCCCTTGTAATTACTTTCTGTAGCGAGCCGTTGTGTATACAGTGAGAGTATCTGTTAAATAAATAGATAAGTGATTGCGCAAGTTGTTAATAAACTTTAAACCGGACGCCCCCATTTAGTTGTGCATCAAAGTCATTAGAGGAATAGAAAAAGGATTAGGGTTAGATTGCAGTGCCCGTCACTTTACACTCTCATCACGAGACCAGTATAATTAGTAAGTCTGACTTTATCAAACATACGGCAACAGCTAGCAGCTAAATACCGTATGAAAGAGCAGCTTCGGCAATGACATGCAGGTGACAGGGAGCAAGGATGCATTTTCAATTTGAGATCCTAGCTATTCCTTGTGGCCGGTACTGGCATGCTGTGCCCTGATTTACATTTTACACATGTAGTTGTCATTAGAAACTGGAGGATCATCTTGCACAAAAAAATCGCTTTAAAGCCGCAGGCATATTGCAGGTATGTTTGCAAAAATTAGCCTGAATTAAATGTTGGTAATTCGAATTCCTCAGATGCTTTGCCAGGAGAAGATTCTCTCTCTCTCTCTTTCTCTCTCTGTCTGTCTCTCTCTCTCGCTCTCTCTCTTACACGCACACTCCCTGGTCTAGTTCCCTGTAACACAATAAATACATCAGTCATTACGCAAGGGGCATATAATTTTTTTTTTTGCAAAATAATGAGAAATCGGGTTGAAAAGAGTTTGTTGTGATTCAAGCTCTATACAAAAGAATGTTAATGACATAAATTATTATGCTTTTTGTAGTGGCGTTGTGTGATTTAACAACGGAAAGATTGCCGGGCATGTTGAACTATCAAATTCGTATTACATAGAATAATGATCTATTTAAAGAGCAATGAGATAATCTGGATTTAAAATGATAAATGTGCGCAAAAATAAATGGATACAAAAGTACGGCAAGTTTTCGTACATTGAAAAGAGACAAATTTGTTGGAAAATATGAATTTTTGAATGATTTGGTATATATCAGAAGCCAAAATGAGCTGCATGAAATGAACCATGTGTCAGATCAGTCATCAGAAATTCCAGGCAGACTAAAAGGTAATATTATTTTCCCACTGAAAGACAGTTTAAACCCCATGGGATATATTTGGAAATATACAGTTACTGCCTCAAATACGACTGTTGTTACATTTTGAGGTGAAGGCCAGTTGACCTTCCATCTACCTGTTTGTGCTCCCATCCAAGAATGTGTCCACATGACGGGCCTTGAGGAGATATGGGCAGGAAGATGGTGAAATATGATGAAACTTCATTACCATTTATAGTCATTTTAAAAGTTGATGTAATTTTCAAAGCATTTCCCGACAGTTTTCTTCAGGTGACTTCATGGAGTACTTTTGGGGGCCAAGGACAGTAGATCTGTGTGCATTTTTAAGAAATTATTTACTCGCTGTTCTGATCAAAACAAATGCACAGTGACCTGGCATAATGGAGAAGCTTATTACAGCAAGACCACTGTGGAACACAAAGCAGCCACCTACAGACTATGAACCTGAGCTGCTTAATCACCACACTGCCTCTCGCCTTAGCTTCCTCCCATAGTTTCTGTTGCTAAACATGAACAACACCATCCTTAATTATAAGTGCAGCATATGCTCCCCCCTCCCTTCGTGCTTAGCTAACGATAAACTACTGCCTGTGTGCAATGCTGTCAGAACACACCACCTCCCATTCCACCCCCAGTTTGCATTTAAACATTTAAACACATTCTTGGATCCACTTTCCAAGCGCAGTTTCCCGTTACTGAGATCCTGAGTTTGTTTAAACAAATCAAGCACAATAATATTTATACACCCTATCAGTAAGCTATTTCTGCCTGTATGTGGAAACTGGAGCGGCACAATGGAAATGAGCTTCTAATTTTCTTAATGATTTTAAATGCAAGTGAATCCGCGTGTGGCTCAGATTGCACGTAAAAATTACTGAATGAAACCAAACCTACGTTTAGTTACATGTAGTTATTCGTTCAAATCAAGTGATTACATAGTGAAGGTAAGTCTCAGAATAAAATGAAGCAGTATCTGAAAATAGGAGCAGAGGGTTTGATTGTATTCATTGCAGCAGAGGTCCTTGGAGCCCAGTGCAAATGGACCTGGTTACTTGGCAAAGCCCGGGTACGATGACAGTGCCACTTAAGCTGTGGCATGATCATGTTCCCCCCCCCAGCAACTATTAAATGTGTATTCGATGGGCTGAGTGTTTTGACAATATTCCATCACACAAGGCTGGCTTCAGTGTTACGAGCCGGCTTCCGGAGGGGGGGGGGGATTGGGGGAGGGGCAGAGGCGACTGGTGGGAAGTAGGAGTGAGGGGGGTGGGGATTACTGAGACGCTGTTTGTGCTGGCTGGCGGGGGGCAGATATTTGCGGCAGTATTTTGGGCCACTGTTGCTGACAACCAGACAGCCCTGGCGATTATGAAATAATTGGGAACGATCTGAATCCCAGTTCAGGAGCAGGACCAGTGTTTACAGAAAACAGCTGCTTAAAAAGGCACTTAGGAGGAATTAGAAAAGTTTTTTGCGCGAGGGCCTTTTTGGACGTCCAGACAGACAATCTCTTTGTTAGCTGAACCTGGGGGCAGGTCGGTGCCAAAAACAACGTGGGAATCATGCCGCTCGCGCTGCGTTTTTTTTTCTCTAGGCCTTTATGTGTGGACCGTCCTGGCCAGCGAGCCAGCGCTGGCCCACGTTACCTGCATTGAGTAAGAGCAGGGAGCACGGGCCGAGGTTGTGATCAGGCTGTAGACAAAGACTTTAAAAAAAAGGGAACGACAAGGAGGCTAAAGGCTGTGACCCTCCACCCTTCACACCCCTGCTTACCCCCCCCCCCCCCATCAAATAACTTTCTTTTCCACTCAGCTCGCTGGGTCAGATTGAGGTCACTCCCAAGAGAGCTGAGGAACAGGTGTCTGGCTTAGCGGGATGCACACGTCAGAATCTTGCACCTGGTGACCGCTTACAGGATGTCCTACCGGAACGAGGAGCATGGAAAGGAAAGCACACCCACAGGGCTGCCCCCACCCCACCAAACCAAAGCTACTCATGGGCTCCCCCTAGTGTCTGGGCCCGGTAAACCCTTGCCCTTTCTTCCTCCCACAGTGGCAGTCAGACTCAGGACGCAGCCCGAAGAGGGAGAGCAGGACACAGCCGGGGCCCCGGCCGGCCCCTCGGAGCCCGAGAGGGGCCCGATTGTCCAACCAGAGCAATGAAAACCATCAATTATATATGTCTTCCAGCAGAGTTGGAGCTGGATCTTGGCTACTGTTCCTTTCTGCTCTAGTTCAATACGCAGGTTTGGTTATTGACCGCCCAGCAGCTGTATGTGAAAGCGATACTCATATATTGAGTTCCCCCCAACTGTTACTAATGTCCCCGCTGCCAGTTCCTCTTGCTGGGGTTTTGCTGTTACAATGGACCAGTGGGTTCCCAGCATTGACAGCTTTTGTTCCTTCTCTGATTCTTTCTCAGGCACTTGCCTCTCAGTAGAATGTTCCGGATCCCTGCCTCGTCAAAAGCTGATACTCCCCCTGGACTATTAAGAACTGGATACAGTTAGAATGGCGATATTTGTCTGAAAGGAATGCGACTGTCTGAGATTTGAGGAGAGTCAGCTTCGTTTGGGAAAATGTGTTTGGGAAAATCGCTGGCCAATAACGCAACACATGTTAAAAAATTAAAACGATGCATATTACTTCTGACCCCTGAGGAGGAAAGGATGTTATGCGGTCAGCTGAATATTGCTTCATTTCTTGGAGTACTTACCCAAATCAGGCCAAGGAGGCTCCGGGCAGGATAGCGAGCTGAACTATGTGGTATTGGACCAGGCGGGAAAATTGGTTCAGAGAGATAACCAATCAGATTGTAGCAGATGTGGGCACAAGCAACTAGAGGAGGTGGGACCAACCAATCAGATGTCTACAATCTGATTGGTTATCTCTCTGAATATTTTGCCCTCAGAATATTTTTGTGCAAGTAAAACTCCCAAGAGCCTGGTTGACAGGCAGCTAACTTGCTTTGGGATTCATTTTCGTTTCCCTCGCACCTCTCATCCATTAGCTTTTCTGTACAAGCTTTAAAAGTCTGCCTAACAGTAACTGCTTTTCGAAGCCCTCGGTGCCAACCTCAGTACAAAGAGGACCCTGTGAAAATAAGGGCCTGAGCCAGAATGAAATGGTGTCTTCACTGATAGCATGGCCACACTGTAATGCAGGATCGCAGCTGAGATGTACTGGCCACTTCATATATTTATTCACCTTTACCACCAACTGGAAACCGACCTGTCTAACACAAACCATCAAATGACTGGCATCAATCCTAAATTTCCCTCAGGATCAAAATGTTCTGAGGGCAGAACGAAAAATCATTGGCTCAGATAGATAACCAATCAGATTATAGAGGAGGTGGGTCCAAGCAACTAGAGGAGGCAGGACCAACAATCAGATGTCTACAATGTGATTGGTTATCTCTCTGAACCAATCATTTTTCATTCTGCCCTCAGAACATTTGTGTAAGTACAATACAAGCCAGGACCAATAAAGAATTTATCTATCTATTCTGTTGACTTATTGTTTTGTCCTGTTGCACTGTTTTATATACTGCTTTACGGACTGAAAAATGGACCTAAGTGAACTGAATTATGTTGAACCCACCCTGGCAGAGCAGGCTACTGTTTTTTTTTTGTTAGATGGCATAAGTGAGAGATGGCAAATGCAGCTGGAGGCTACAGTTGTTGCCCCTGGGGGCTGGGTGTAGGTGAATTAGTGCAGAATATTTCCAGTGGCGAAAATGACCTGCTGTAAAATTGGGGATTTTTAGAAAACAGACAGCATGACCTTATCTGGTGATATTACTGGCTGACATGTCCAAAAGTGTGAAGGCTGCATGAGGGCATTTTGTTGGCATGCAGCATATCCATACAATCATTAGACTGGGCAAGTCGATTTCCCACAATGCTTTGCTTTCACAGTGCCATTAGCTAGCTACCCTAGAATCTGCCTGGCCCTTAACCCTTCACCGTAATACACAGGGAACAACATTAACATCAGCAGACCCCAAAAAGAGCATATTACCCATAATGCTTGGCAGTTCCCCATGGAACCATGCATCATTATGCCAAAAGCAATGCTTTGTTGTCAGCTGGTAAAAGACCACAAAGGTTCAGATGAGGGTAAATTTACACACAATACCTACGATTTCGTAATGTAATCCATCCTTTGATTATCACATACATTCCCTCTACGAAATAAATGTGAAGCAACACGCTATAGTTTTGAACACACAACGATCCAGCTTCAATCAAACCTACAACCCCTCCAGCCTTTGCTGTAGAAATTAATTCAGGAAAAAAATAACCCCACAAAGCATTAAAAGTACAATTCACTGCAACCCGTGTTTTAACTTCACACAGAGAGGTTACGCAGCAAATCCCAGCCTCGCTTCATTTTCAGTCTCAGTCCCTGAATATACATTCACGGGTCATCCTTTGGGGAAATTCCAATTGAAAGCATCATTGCCTTGGTTTTTAATGGGTTTTTGGGCAGATTAACAAGACTGAAACAGTACTGTGCATTGTATTTATCTGTAGAGCTACTGCTACAGTAATAAAATAATTTTAACCTAGAATAGCACATTTAATGCATAAAGCATTGTGGATTGCTGTCAAAAAGCCCATTTAACACCGCCTGAAAACTCTGAACTCTGGAAGATTCCACTGGAATTTCCACTAGGGGTCATTTTTTTGCCATATGGCTGGTGGCATCTGAGCACACTTTCAACATCTAAGTAAAAAGACCCCTCATTGTGAGAGCCAGGCCACCCGCCGCCGAGCGTGCGCATTAGCGTATTGAAGTGCATGCGATCCTCAGCTCTCTCCTCCCGGTCCCCAGGGTCAAGCTTTGACAAGCGGCTTCCAGATTCCTCGTCTCCCGTAAACAGCGGGCTTTTTCATGCGCAGCCCGATCGGGCACGTCGCCCAGGACGTGATTGCGCTTCATGATTTGCCCCTGCAGTAGAAATGGAACAATTCAATTTTTCTTCCACAGGTGAATGTTTACATTCCTCCGTTTGCCCTGTTAATTGAGATCGGGGCTGGATTCAGCCTCCAGTGTCAGACGATAGTTCAGCCAGTTAATACCTCACATGCCTGGACCTCTTTACCCGCGCTCAAAGAACATCTCGCCCCTTTGTAGCCGCGATAATGACATTTCCATGTGTGGATTTAAAAAGTATCAATATATTTCAAAGAACCACTGGTGTTAAAAAGTATATAAATAATACCGACACGTGTTGAACAAGAAACAACAACCTATAGAAAGGACGGGAGAATAAAACACCTTACTATCTTACATTCTTATTGTGTGACCTGGTGTGTTTGTCTTATAAAAACGAGTCTGCTTCTCGGCATCTCCCTGCGCTGAATTTCCACTTCACACGCAGATGACTGATGAGTTAAGTAAACGCTTTCTGGATTAGCCGGAGGAAACCGTCGGAAAATGAATGGGAATTTGCCGGTTAAAGACGGGGCACGCAAGACATCTGTTAATTGCTCACTGCAGTTGGTCGGTTCCCCCAGCAATTCAGAGTATTGACTGAGTTTTTTTTTAACGCACGCCATGTAATTAAAAAAAAACGATCGCCGCAGTATTAGCGTGTAATTCCTGGCAAAACAGGGAAAGGGTCGGCAAAAAGATTCTGTTTCTTTAAGAATGCAAGGTGGGAGAGCCCCGTCACTGACGCACGCATGGTATGCAAACATAAATTTAGCAACAACGTGTTCTTCGGGTACAAAACTCTTGGGAAGCAAGCATGCGGTGTCATGTCATTAAAAACAAAGCCTTTCGATCGATGTTGTGGAGCGGCAGAGTGCTTTAAAGGTAGAGGCGTGCATCACAGTTTCGGGGGCTCTTCCCACCCCTGAAATTGAATTAGACTCCTTATTAAGAGTACCACCCGGCTGAAATTGACAACGGGAGAGATGGCAACTGGGATCCACAACGCAGCGTGGGTTTTCTTGCTTTCCTTCGCCTTGCTGTGTAAGGTAAGAAATTCTCACCGCCAAAACTTAGTCTCCTATATGATGCCGTGTTCATTTTAATCATTTATTTTAATGACACAATTAAAATATCTGTGTTATAAATCTGTCGCGTATTATTTATATATGGGGTAAAATGAATGGCAGTAATAGTTTACTGCAACTGAAATACTAATTTAATTTGTTTCTCATAGCTAATGTATTGGTGCGCATATACATCGCAAATAATATAAATGTAATTGATAATACTATTAATAAGTAATACATTTATTAACTATAATAGTTTAAGCACCTGTTATTAGTAAACTTTTTAAATGAAATCTCTTTGCGTCTCGGTAGGAGTAGTTATTAACAACTGTCAAATTTAATCTGTCGTAGCCCTGGACTGGAATTGGTATTTTTCACAGTGCGATCGTGCATCTGTACTACAAACTCCTCCATAATCGCTTCATGCTGTTCGAATAAAGTCAAATGCTATAACTAATTATTATTGGTGTGCCATGTGCAGAGATCGCCATTTCAGCAGACACGCGTGTCTATATTTCCTTTCTGTACAGGTTGCGTTCATAAAACTGCTGAACAAGTAAGCGCTACTCAGAACGCGCGCTTTACAGTACTGTATCTTACATGCACTGTAGCGGCTGTTTAGAGGTACTGCGTGTGCACCAGCCGCTCATCAGATGCCCGGTGTGGGTGGGGGCAACGGGTCGCAGCTGGTGGCCGGCCAGGATGGGGCTGGCAGCGCCGATGAGAAGAGCGGAGGTATGCTGGACCTCTGGACCTTCATCATCCTGCATATTTTCACCACTGCTGACGTTCGTGGCTGGATGGCACGTAGAGGGCTCGCGCAGCTACCCGGTTACAGGGACGTCATATTACTCCACATTTAAACGGCGCTCACAGAGCAACACGGGCGCTGCCAAATCTGCTGGTATTTTCGCCAAGTCTAGACAGGAGCAGAAGAGATGTGTGCCCACAGGGACGGTGTAGGGCAACTCTCGGACTTTGGGGGTGCGCTTATACTGACTGCTGCTCCACCAGTGATTTCTGATAATAGGTTCAGTGTTTGATGTTTATCCTGGTTTGGCAGCTGCGGTCTGTGTAGGATGGTAGATGGAGCACTTATGCCGATTTACTATCAAGCCTGAAAACGGCGGAGCTTCTGTAATGCCCCAACTAAACTTTTTTTTTTTTATGTGGGGGGGGGGGGGGGGTGTTCAGCACCCCCTGCCCACCGCCACGCGGCTGGGAAGCCGGAGAGCCAGTAAAGCTGAATGCTGTGCGCCAGTGCCTGACGGCTCTTGAAAAGAACTTCACTAGTTCTTGGAGGACTCTGTTCGTTGGCCACTTCAAAGGCTGGCACTGCGGGGGTCCTGCATAGGGACAATAGCCGAGCAATTTTTTCGTCGCCATTAAATGTCCCCCTGGTCTGACTGAATCTTTTCATATATTCTTTACTCAGAGGAGCCAGTGGAGGGAAAAATCATTACCTTTCTATCTTGGGATTGCGGGACGTGTGGTGGGTAGTTGTGGGGGTCTTGGGCTGGCGGGGGGGGGGGGGGGGGGTTGTTGGAGGGCCTGTTGCTACAAACATTTAATGGTCCAGAGGGAATGAATAGTCGTCCCTTTGTCCGAGGCATAGCGGCATAATGGCATTTCTGGATGATTCTTGAAGGATCTCGTTTAGCGACAAACTGCATGCCAACTGCCCCCCCCCCCCCACACACACACCCCACAAACCCTCTCCAGCTTCACAAAGCGGTAAATCCTCCTAAATGAGCCCAGGCTGAAAAAAACCCCATATGGGAGTCTGCTGGGTGGGCAATCCTAGTGACCGGGTTCGGCCCAGTGACCGGGTTCGGCCCAGTGAGGTGTCGTTTCCTGACACTACCAGAAGTGATGAGGTCAGAGTGGTGTTGAGGTGGATACCCGGCAAGGGGTGGGGGCTGTGTTTGTTTTTCTTTTCTTTTCCATTCTTGTTACTCTTAAATCTCTCTGCAACCGGACAGAATAAACCTCTCTCAAGCTTCTATTACAAAATGAGTTATGCTTCTATAGCAGATGGGCATGCATTTATTTATACTAAACAGAATACATTTGGTAGAGGAATTCACTTTAGCATCCGCAGGGGATGATGTCAGAAGTAGAAGACGCTGTGAGGACTGCTGCGTCAATGACAGATTAGTTCTGGTTTCCTGACCTTTGTACAAACCCCACATGACCTCCCGTGACCCTCTTCCCAGACAAAGAAATACGTGTGGTATCCCGGCTTCACTGTCGCTGGATGAATCCGTCACGTTTGAAATTATCTCTAATCTGAAAAGCGGAAAAAAACGACCAGCTAGGTCTCCTGAAATGCCTCTGTTTGACCCAGATGGCATCATACGGCAGGCATGATCCTTGTGTCTTTCTCGATTTGAGCATATGCTGATAACCGCCATCTTGACCTCTTGTTCAGTGCCCTGGAGTCTTGTAGAATTGTGCTTGAACAGGATGGGACCTGGAGTGATTTTTTTTTTGGAAGCTGTCGAGAGGGAAACAAATATTTCCGCCCCTGTGACGGGATTCACTGCGGTGCTTGACATTGTTCTCGTTTCCTGGCCCTACATTATCCATAAAATCTCCCTTGAGAGATCCTATTAAGGCATTTAATTGCAGATTTCTGCAGTAGAGAAGGAGGGGTGGGTGTGTGTCGTTTTAGAGGGTCTCAGTGCTAAAAAAAAAAATGTCCAAAGCATCTGGTTTTGGCTGGGAGAGCCGGTTTGGCGCAAGTTAACAAGACTGAGTGTTTCCAGTTAAAGTTGCTAAACTCCTGAAACTCTACTCATTGTTCACATCTGGGCCCAATCGGAATGAGAACGAAAGAAGCACTTTCGGTGCCACACGAGGCGTGTCTCATGTGGGAGTCCTCGCTTTCTGGGTTCACAGAGTCACTCCCCCCTCACCCTCCCCAAGCACCCTGCCTTTGAGTTTGTGATGGTGTTGGCAGGCAAGCTGGGCAATGTTGGTGGGAGCGACCAGAGCGGGTAGGTCAAAGCCGCATGCTTTTCCCCGTAGAGTCAGATTCGGAGTCCAGCTCGGTGGATGGGTCGCGGCCAGACTGTCCTGGGTATCTGAGGGCAGGCAAATGCCTTCACCTCTTACCCGATAGAGTCCCAGGTTAGTGGTCAGGTGGTTACAGGGTGTATTGTTTTTATTCATTATTGCTGTTAGCAAGGGTGTGATTGGGAAGAAAGGACACAGTAGGTTAGTTTGGCGACTGTGAGCTAGAATGCACCAATCAGAGCTCTGCGTATCCAGGTGACAGCTTAGTGACATGGGATACGGATAAGGCTGGACAAAACTCGTGTGCCACCTGTAGGCCAATGGCCGCGACCTTGCGAGATGCAGTGGTGTCAGATTTCTCCCCGCGGCGCAAAAGGTAAAGAGGAGGCGTGTGTTCCGCTGCCGCAAGGAAATGCGACTGTGTTGCAGCGGAACTCCACCTCTCTTCTGGCCAGTAGGTGGCACTGCAGCTGCAGCGAGTTTTGCCAGCGGGGGCCTAGTTGCCCCCATCTCACATGCCGTGATGGAACGGCTCAGCATGTGCATGTCTAAGGACCCCTCTCCTGCGGTGTCCCCACAGGTGCCTGTGGTTTAAGCCTCTTTGTCAAACTTTGAAACACCTCTTTGCACCATTTTTCAGGTGCTTAAGTCAGTGTTCGCTATGACTGTATAGCAACATAATTGTATTTCTGGCATGTCGATGTGGGGAGTTTCCATTTGTTGTCTCCACTGTAGGGAATAATTGTTTTACTGTTAAAATTTTTTGTGTGTTTTCTTTTTTGTTGTCAGACCATATCTCATTGGCTCTTCATCTGGTCTGCAGATTGTGACCCTGCATGCTCTCCCCGAGTCTGAGAATGCCAGCGGTGGGTTTGCGGGTGTGGGGGGCAGGGGGGCTGTTCTCTTGTGACGGGTGGTGTAAGCCCTCTTAACGCCCCGTAAAGAAAGGATGTTGACGGACTGATGCTGGCGTTGCAGCGCGGGATCGGAGATGATTTCCATGAATAAAATCCTCCATGTGCTTTATGGAAAGGAGAGTGGGAAGGATAGAAGATGACAGAGGGCAGAGCTCAGGGCAGGGTGGAGGGAGGAAGGGGATGAGGAAGAGGCTCCGGAGTGCAAGGAAGTGTGGAAGCCTGATGACCTTCCTATTGTCTCTCTCTCTCTCTCTCTCACACACACACACACACAGGTTTGTAATTATATCTTTATACAAAATAGCTACAAAAAAGTCTTGGTTTTTTTATTGCATTCACAGATTTATATAAAATTATGGTATATATTGATCTTTTGGGGTACCTCCACCCTCTCAAAAAATGTATATATTTTTTTTATTATACATATTTTTGTTAATTTTAATTTTCACTAATTGCATTGAATGTGAGTTGTTTTGTCTTGGGAATCCTTCCAATTATGTATTATTTGCACATATTATGAATAATAATAATATTCAGAACTTACTCTCTTATGTGTGTTGACTGACGTTATGTTCACCCGCACCTATAATTCTGCGTGGGTTTCACCCTGCTTGTCACCACATTGTAAGAATATAAGACGGGCCAAGAAAACAGGCGCTGAGCTTCATCCAGACCCACCCAGACCTAATCCAGGCCCACCCATCCGCTGCTTTCTGTATCCGCCACTGGAGTGGGTGTGAAAAATGTCCCCACAATGTAGAAAATCCAAACCCACACACACACACACATGCAACATTGCTGTGAGCCTCTGGAATAATCTTTCATACATGTTGGATCCCATAACCCTTTGCGTTCCTATTTCACTCATGCTCCCTGCAAACCGCATGCACACCTTCTAATAAAGCACGCATGAGCAGGCACATGACCCGCTGCCCCCACCCCCCTTGTCGCCCCCCTCATCCACCCATAAACATCCTCTTGGCTCACCAGGTCCTCTCTGCCACCCCTGGGTACCGCAATTCTGAAAGCTCAGTAGAGCGCTCTCGCTAGAGAGGGATGAGAGCTATTTACGTGAGCGAAGGCACTAATTGACAATAGGAAAGAATGTGGATCACATTCCTATGCCCAATATAGAACAGGCTTTATGGCTGCAAAATGTCTGCAAATGGAAGACGGTTTGGAGTGGAAGTAGCTTCTGTTTCCAGTGAGGTGCACTGCAGACAGTGAAAGATGTCACTGCGCTAGCGGTAGCCTGACTAGCAGAGGACCTGGTTGGGAAGTGGAAAAGCCCCCAAAACCATAATTAAAACCAGGGATTTATATCTTTTTCCGGCTTCATAATTTTCTCTGGGGGCTCCCATGTTCTCGTACTGAATGGTCAAGTGGCTGTGGTGGTTTGACCCCATCTGTTCTCTCCTCACCTCTCTTTGGGCTGGTGTGACTCCGCCTCATCTCTGTAGACCCCCCTGTCGTCTGAGAAGTCAGACCCAGGGTCTCTTGTCCAGTAGGTCGTGCAGTTTTTTGGGACCCATTTTATTTAGAGCATGACTTAAACCTGAAACACCTGGCAAATGAGATTTGCTGCACTGCCCTGCCCTGCAGCCCCCGAGGACCAGGCTTCAACGCCCTTGGTCTGAATCATCTGGATATGTTCGTTTATGGGACAGTAGAGGTGGAGACGTCTATGTTCTATGTCCGTGCGTCATTACCGCCGCTTCCTGGGAATGGGATTGACATTGGCACAAGTTGGGTGGTGGAGGGGGTCTTGAATCCATGTTGGCTGGTCCATGTGAGAAGGTCTTTCATAATAAGTGGGTGAGATGCAGGGGTGTATGCTGGGGCAAGACTACAGGGGCACTGGCACCCAGCTGAAAGCTGATTGGCTCCCGGAGTGCCCCTTCCTTGTCACTCAGCGATTCAAAACATGTTATTGGCTAATGATAAGGTTGGCTTCAGTGTATGAATTACGGCCCCTTTTATGCCCCCATCTTAAAAAATCCTAGAATAACCCCTGGTGAGATGGCTGTGGGTTGGCATATCTTAGGTGTATGGGCTCCAAAATGCGTACGGGAGTTTGATCTCGAACCGTGGTCAGCCTCTGTGTTGTGAATTGCATTTCCCATCATATTCCATTGTCCCAGCCATATGGTCTCCGTAGACCACAGAACTTTTGCTGGTATTAAGTGTTACACAGTCGTGGTTGCTTTTCAGAAGCCAGTTTCATCATCCAGAAAGCTCAATATTCATCAAAAGTTTGTTTGCAATCTCACAGAATGCTCAGTGTAATTAAAAGCTCAGGGATGATCTGTAGAACACTGTGCTTTGAACTGTCCACAGGCTAATTAGATTGCTTTGTTTTTATTTTTAAATCTATCTTGAGCTTTTATTCCTACTCTGAGAAAGCAGCTCAGTTCAGCTCTGATAGTTATCTTTCGCTGTTAAAAAGGCACATAATACGTATCAGACTGGAATGTGTGCCTCTTGGCATAGCCCGCTGTGAAATATCACTCCTCCACCCCCCAGCTAAGACTGCCACAGTCTCCGATCAGGCAGGGGACATTCTTTAAGTCTGGGAAGTGCAGAAAGCCGCTTATCACCCGATTAACCCACTGTTGTCCACGTGCTGCATGTTCTAACCTGTTTGGTAACTCTACCTGTTCTCCATAATCAGCTCCGGAGCTTGATGCGATGTCCGAAAGATATTTGCTATTTAGTGACATGAAATACATGAAAAACTTCCTTGTTTTTTTTTTCTTTTCTTTTCTTTTTCTTGATTCTTGTGTGGCTGAGGCACAAAGAAGGGCCGGTCCTTTTAATCCGGCCCTTGATGCTGGTGGCCTCACTGGTGAGGTAATTGGTACCATCGCCTTGGCCTCTGGGGACTGGTGAACCTGTGCCACAGGGACAAAGTGGTGGGGGACGGGGGAGAGTGTCGATAAGGGGGGCAGCATTACCACATCGTACTGGGGGGCGGGCCTTTTACTCAGAACCTCCAGTTAGCCACAGTGTTTCCAGCACTCATTTTGCACCAGCCAATAGGAGAGTGCTGTTGAGCTCTGACGCGCCCCTCCACCTCACCTCCTCGTTCTATTGGCTGGACCAACAAAGTAAACAGAGTCGCATTCAAGAGCTCCTTAGGTAGCCCTTTGATACCAGCTTGCAATTATAACTTGCAATAATTGATGTGTAGCTAGTTGCTGAGGAGCGACGTCATTGTGATTCGTCGGGCCTGAAATAATTACCTGAAGGCCTTTAAAATGTGTACGAGTGTGAAAACATAAAAGCCTGGAGGAGTGACATGCGTATTAGCCAGGGGCATGACCTTTGTCAAGGTCTCACTCCCAGCCAATTCGAATCGTTTAATATGCGTAGCTAAACACTTTCGCTGGGTTCAATTCTTTCTGTACAGGCGCCTGAAAGCCCCCTCAACCTAACAGCGAGAGCGCAGCTAGTTTTATCCACCATGCCGATTGATTGGCCTTGATAGGAGGGGAAGCCTGCTGTCGCACGGGAGTGTCCTGTCTGATATTTATGCGGTGGCATGGCAGAGACTTTTTAGGAAAATTTTACAAATCCCGGGTCACGTGACTCGGCAGGCCCACGAGTCCGCCATTCCTGTACCTGGGGAGACTTGGGTTGGGGGAAGCGTTCCTGGTTTTGAGGGCCTCTCAAGGGATTCCAGCGAGGGCGTCGGCCTCCGACCTTCTCTCTTAAATGTCAAAACAATAGCTGAACGCCAACGTGTCGACATCGCGGGGGAATTTTCAGAATGCGCCACCACTTCAGGAAAACATTAGATGCGTGATCCCTTAGCCTGTAATTAGCATTTTTTCCCCTCCCCACAAGGTGCATACACATGTAATCCTAGACTTTGCCGTCAATGGCAAGTGATTTAGATTTTTTTTCTGAAATGTAAGGCTGTTTTTAATGCTTACAACTTGCTTGGGCTGGGGGAGGTGTTTTTTTTTCATGCCAGCTAAGGATTGCTTCGTTACACTTCCCTGAAAGCTGATACATCACGTTTAGCGAGCGCGGCCTGACAGTTATAGCGGGGTTCTTGAACATTGCCCATGGCGGGGGCGGGGGAGGGGAGGAGGCTAAGAGGGCTGGTGATGCCAAGGCTCCTGACAGTAAGGATGGGAGTCATCCACGGCACTAGGTTGGAGGGCTGGAGACTCGAACGAGGATGCCAAGCTGTCTCTTATCAAGGCTGGTGGTGCCAGGCTGTCTGGGTACTGCCTGGTGTCCACCCAGAGCAGTAACACCTTATGAGTCAGAACAGCTGGTGGGTCATCAACTAGGCCTACTGAGATGTCTGCTATCAGTTGAGTGCTTCCTTCGAGTCTGTCACTTTGGCCCCTGTGGTGCTCTAATGGATGTTCGATTAAAAAAAAAAGACCCTGCATAATTTATACATTTCCTGTCATGCTACCAGTTGATTGATTTATTTGTGTAGTGTACTCAGTTGTCAATTTCACCATGTGTGACCACTGACACATCATAGAACGTCATGCGAGAGGTTCCGTTGGTTAAAATGCGGTCTCCAAGATCTATTGATTTTATAATTGCCTGGGGTGGGTCACAGTCCCTTTAAGAATCTGGGCCCACACGCATACAGCTCTGAAGCACTGCTTGATTCCCTGCTGCCTCAGTTCTGGGCCAGAAGCCCCATCTTTCCACCAGATACGCCTCTGGAAATGCTTTGTTTTCATTCACAATACCTGGACTGGAGTTGGACTCGGTGGTCCATCACCGTTATCTCTCTCTGAGCTTGCAGCCCACACCCTGGCTGCCATTGTCTTTCCGGAGATGGAGCTGATCTGCTTTGGCCTCTCTTCCTATCCTCCCGGCTGCTGTAGTTGTGGACCACCCACCCCATACCTGAGAATAGAATGGAATGGAACAGAATGGAATCTCATCTTCACTTTTTAAGAATTTCCTGGCCAGTGGACCTGTTCAGCTTTGTACCCCATGTCCTCAGAGTCCCTTCATCATCACTGTCATGCTCCATCCGTTGGGTTTTCTCACTTTTTCTCATTGGGTTGGGGCGGAGGGTGTTCTTCCTGTAGAGGGAAGAACAACAGATACTGGGAAGTCAAGGGCTGAAATTCGTGACCAGAGGGCAACATGCTTGATTTGTATTCGCTCCAGTAATATCTGCTCAGATGATAATTTGTACAGCTGGACTTCGTTGGCTTTGTGGGTGCAAGGATGAAGTGGACTTTGCGTGAGACGACGTCCCCAACGTCTTCTGTGACCGACGGAAGGAATCGCGGTGCACCGTCCCTGAGGGAGTCACTGAATCTCTCTGCTGATAAGACATCCATAAACATTTAGCAGATGGGGTGGACTTTGGGGAGGGTCTGAAACTCAACACTAGTCCCGGTAGATTCAGAGACCCACGCCACATCAGCTCTTAGGCGACACATTTTATATTTCCATTGACGTTTCTTCTCCGGATTGTTTGTCGGACGTTCCTCATCCTGCTGGTTGCTCCTTTGTGGCTCCTTGCTCGAGTTATTGACAGGTGACACGGCACCAGGAATTCTGCCCGTTTGTGCCAGGCGGCTGGTAGCTTCCTCTTTTGGCGCTGACAAGGTAGAGATTGGCAGGGTGCATTGCCCTTTGATGAACTGACAGGTGGGGTGTTGAAAATCCCGTGTCCCTGATGCTGTTTCCTTGAAAGCTTTATCCACCCATTTTCCAGAATTGCCAATTCTCCGATCCTATAGCCCTGAATGGCACCCAATAAAATATCCCAGTTCACTCATATGTGTACATTTAAACTAGCCCACTGAGACTAATTATTTTATTTATTTTTTCTAATGATTCTTGGAGCATCCTTTTCTTGTTGTGCAAAGTGGTTTAATGTGATGCCTTTGGCGATAGCATGTGTTAGCATGCACAACAGTCTCCTGTATTCTGTCGCTGGATTATTTCTGCTCTCACCTCTGCCCCATAGACTTACTAAGGGAAGAAGTGAACGTGGGTTTAAAAGGTCACTGACTCACTGGAAATCCACAGTCACAGCCAGTCTAGGGAGTCTTTACATGGTGAGTCTGTCAAGGTGCCTGTCTCCTGGACAGAACGGGTCTCCTGATCCGATTCGCCGTGTTTTTAGGATTGTGCTTGTGGCGGTTCAGGTAAAGACAGGCCCATCGTCTCCGTGCCTCTTTACATGCTTCTTAGCTCCCAGAATTCCGTGTGTGTATGTGTCTGTTGCCGTTTGTGCGTGCCTGTCCGTGCGTGTGCCCCACATGCATGTGCGTGTGTTTCTTCATTCCGGAATAATCCGTTCCAGTCATTAGAGTCACGGCACTTCAGTCCCAGCATTCTCTGCCCTCTGATGGGTATTTGGCTGGCACAGTTAACCATCAGAAGGGCTTTATGTATCTGTCATTGTGCCCGTTACTGCCCAGTGTCATTTATCAGCCATGAGCAGGGCTGCTAGCCCTCATGCATGTGGTGTGACACTCATGCTTTCAGACTCTCACGCAAGAAATCTTACGACAAATCTATATTATTCCATCATGCACCTAAAATTAGCTACACCAGAAGCGTTGGGGTAATTTGCAAACCCTACAGGCAATTTACAAGGTAATAAAGCTGTTATATACATATAAATGCGTGTGCATGTGTGTGCAGACTTGTCTCGAATTAAAAATGTCAAGCCAGCCAGCTGACTAAATCGGCAGCCCAGGCCAGGAGATAAGCGCTAGCTGTCGTTAGCATTGCATCCTCCTGCTGGTCACCAGCTCTCACTGCTATTGCATCCTCTTCCTGCCTTCGTCCCACTTCAGCTGCCCATCGCCCTTTTTCTCTTCTTCCATGTTTCCTGTTACTTACTTCCTGTTGTAACGTCATTTCAATATGAGAGTTCACTCTAATTTTAATGACGGACGTTTTGTTTTGGCTCATTTAGACATTTTTTTTTTTGTACGAGGCAAAGGAAGTTCTGAGCATTGTCCCCAGCTGAAAGTGAAGTCATGTGACCGCTCCAGGTGCCCAGGGCAATGATGAAGATTTTGGAGCACAAATCTGCATGTTTTTGTTCATTTCCCTCGGTGCGTCACATGCTCGGCTCATTTTCCCAGTTGTTTTATTACTGTCATTCATCTTTCACCATCCCAGCCACCCTGTGCTTCATCTGTGTTTATCTTTCTGACCGGCGTGGGGAGGGGAGGCGTCCGAGAACAGCGCCCCCAGGCTCACACCACTGGGTTGGGTATTAGAGGGTCAGAGTGGTGCTTCCTGTCTGTGGCTAATGACTCCCTTCCTCTGGGACCTGTCAGTGAACTTTAGTTGTCCAGGACCGGCATGGAAGGCAGATTCCCAGAGGTGGAAAGTTCAGGTCCAGAAAGTACAAATCCAGACCAAGGTTTTGTTTCAACCAGCCGGCTGAGTATAAAGAGTCACAGTCACAGAGTACTCAACTGGTTGGTTGAAACAAAACCTTGGTCTGGATTTGTACTTTCTGGACCTGAACTTTCCACCTCTACAGATTTCAGTGCCGTCTCACTGTTATGCTGAAGCCGTCATTCTGCATGAAACATTACTCCGTTCCTCTGTTATTATAAACCATTATGCTGTTGCTCTGTAACACTGCAAACATCCCACTGTAATGTGACCATTACACAGTTGTACTTTAACAGTAAAACCATCACTCTGTCACATTAAAACTGAGCATAACTTTTCTGTTCCCTATGGTTACGATGAACCTGAGGAGGTTATTTATGAATCAGTGTCATTGTCCTCCACCATGCAAAGCGGACCCCTAGGGAAAGGTCCATCTATCTGTTCAGCAAACATGTTTTTCTCCATCAGGATGAAATGATGCTTTATTCACAAGGGTGCAGGTACATCGGAATGTTCCTTGTTGCATATTCCATCTTGCTCTCTGTTGAGAATCACAGACACAGGTGAGAATGAAATATGGAGTCCAAGCCCATGGTCAGACATTTATCTGGCACTCCTGGGGCAGGCTTTAGGGTTACAGACCTAACTTAAGGGCCCAGCAGGCATGTGAATGTTCTGCCAATATGGGATTCGAACCAGCAACCTTCCAATCACTGGCACAGAGGCGTAACACCCTTAGCCACACACTGCCAATATGTCTTACTCCCTTTGAAAAAAGCATCAAAATTAGAAGGAAAATCATTACGGTGGATTATAGTCTATAATAATTTTTAAATAATGAGTTGAGTTGTGTTTGTATTGAACATGCAAGCGGAGAGTACGACTCAGTCTGCTTAAATATATGATTAAATAATAAGGAAGGGCGATATGACACTCAGTTTTCTTTTCGCTCAGCACTCAAGCATTGTGCTGTAAATCGTGACCACTGGGTGGGTCTGATTTTTGATACGGGTCTTACTCAGCCCGAGCTGTCAGCAGTTGCCTTCTTTAAGCTATTGGACCGAACCCAGTGCTAAACCAGTGCCAGTCAGTGAACAATCCTAGTCTGTGTACTGGTTATTCCTGCCCTAATGGATTTTTCATCCCTGTCCCCCTAGAACACATTGGAATGGCTGTAAACTCCCTGTCTGGCCAGTATTGGTCACCAGTGGACCCTTAGAAGGCTGGGTAATATGTTCTTATTGCTGCACTTGGCCTGATTTTGAGTCTCAGTACCTGAGCGTGACACAGGGAGTGGACTCAGACAAAAATATCACAGCTAGCCCCTTCAAAAGTCCAGTTAAATGAAAAGATGTACCACCCGGACTTTAATATAATGGGCCATTTTATATAACAAAATACGCAAAGCTAATTTGATGGAACACTTCATGAGTGATCTAATTGAAGATTAGACCCAGTCCTGCGGAGGATTTGTTTTCGAAGCTGGTCCATGGTCCATCTTAACTCCCGGAGGCCTGTGTGGTCACATCAGGCACAAGAACGATCCTCTATTCATCTCCTTTAGGCTCAGCAGATGTATCCACCCTGAACCTGCCAAGAAGGGTTTGTGTGAAGTAGAGGGCTCGTTTCAGAATGTGAGGGAATACCGTGACGGGGTCTGGGGGGGGGGTGTTTCCACCCAAGCTGTCCTCTCCCACTGCTTTAAAAACATTATGTAACGTTATACCCGCCCTCCGTGTCTTAAATTAGGCTGCAGTCCTTCCACTGCGCCTTGCTGTTCTCTCCCTGGCACCGGGGCGAGTTCCTGTGGAGCCGTGTTGTGTTTTCCACTGCCCCCCAGTGCCTGTTTTCCCAGTTTAGCTCATTGGTTGCAGAGAGCATCAATGGCAGGACAGCAGTTGGAGGATTTAGCATGCATGGAGGTTAGCATTAGTAAGTAGCGCTGCTGTTGGTGTTAATGAATCAGAAAGACTGTCATTGGCCACTCACTTTCAGTCACTTTATGGACCTGCCTTGTTTTCCATTGGTCAGTGAGGTCATGTGACTGCTGTACTAATTTTTTTTCAACTAACCTGCAATGAGGCCGCCTGATTGGCCCGTTTCATTTTGCTGAGGAAACCGTGTGCCTCACTTGCCCCGTTTCCCATTGCGCCAGTGATGGGGAGTGATGGAGAGTTCATGGTGTGAAGTGAGTTGAAGGCAAGCTGTCTTTTTCCTGGGGTAACACACCACTGTGAGAGGCGGGTAGCCAAGAGGACAAGAATATTCTCTTCCCTCCAAAAACAAGGTCCTTCCTCCCCCATGGCTAATCCTCTGTCAAAGCGCTCAGTCTCCTGTCCAGAAACCTAGCTGGTGCGAAGCTCTCCTCTCAGTGACCTATAATTCCCTCTTTCCGGCATCCCCTGTTGAAGATTAACAGAGCGCACCCTACCCGTGCACCTGCTAGAGGCATTACGCTCCTGCATGGCGTCTGCTCACATGTGTCCAGTTGGTTTCCTAATCCGGGGGTTTTCGGCATGTGCAGGGGTCTGTTTTGGGGCTCGGTGTCCAGTCCGGCTGACTTTTAGGGGAGACGGGGCAGGTCTTTGAGCTGTGGCATTATGGGTACTCCGCCCACGTAGGGGCGGTTGCTGTTATTCAGTTGCCTGCTTCCCTGTCAGGGGCTCCTGATGCTGTTTATTCAGCTGGGTTTTTATAAGACCTGGGGGGTAGGTGTCTGGTTTGAGGCCCCAGTGGCGGTGGCCGACACCGGCCCTGACACCTTGACCCCCCCCACCCGTGACTGTAGAGGATTTAGCAGATTATAATGTGCAGGTGCTCAGTGGGAGGGGCATGCAGGACCCCCACAAGGTTTTAGTACCCCATAATAAACTTTACATCGCATACTACTGGGCCTTCACAACATGGCAATCAATCTATACTACTCTCTTAAAATTATATAGCTCTCTGAACAATGCTATACTTCTACTCCCCAACTTGTGTTCCCATTCTTGGTGCATAAACCACAGTACTGTACCATTATATTGTGATGTGTGTGTGTGTGTGTGTGTGTGTGTGTGGTGACCACTTGTACCCCACAGTGTAATAAAAACCTGTTATATTGACATTGTGGGAACCATTTTTTAGGTCCCCACAAAGATCTGTAAATGCAAAAAAACAAAAATGACAGAAGTCTCGTATTTTGTTTGGTTACTTATGGTTAAGGGTAGGGCTGGGTAGGGGTTAAGGTCATCGTGTTGGGATTGGAGTTTTCCCCATAGAAATGAATGGAGAGTCCCCACAAAGAGATATCTGTATAGTAATACAATACACTGTCAGTCATGGATATGCGCAGGGTTGCTGTTCGATTCTCCAAAAACTCAAAAGCAGTCCCTCATACCAGGAAGGCCTTTCACCACACAGGAAGTCCTTTGGAAAATGCTCCTCTGTCATGAGCTGCTTATAAAGGGACTCCTCCTGGCCTCTGTATTACAGTTACCAATCCACTCAGGTCCTCACGCTCTAAATGGCCAGGACCCCCCTCCCCCCACTCACAGCCTCATCACCTGACATTGAATGACATTGCATTGTGTGACAGTAAGCCAAACAAAGGGAGGTGTTCTCCTTCATGCGCTCGCCGGTAACGGAAGTCCGTGCGGCTGGCCGGTAGGTAGTCAGTCGGTGTTATCAGATTGAAACGCAAGAAGCCTCCATCATTGGGTTTTGTCTGGAATTCCTTTGGAAAGTCCATTTCATTAAAAGCTGCTTTCAGGTGTGTTTTCTCCTTTCTTCTCCTTGTAATGGGTCTGGAGGTTCTTGATTTTCTTAACCCTTTCGCATTCTTCAAGATGGGCCCATGAGGGACTGTCTGTCCGAGAGATAATGGCATTTATTTCAGTGTCGGGGTGCAGAATTTCATATGCCTTTAGTAAAAAAAAAAAAAAAAAAAAAAAAAACGTGAAAAGAACAGGCGAAGTTGGAAGCCTTCAGTGAAACAACGATCAAGGAACCCAGCTCTCCAGAAGGTCAGCAGCTTCTCCAGTCTTTGATGTTCACCAGTTCCTGTGATATGGGAGCTTCCACCCACAAGTAGCAAAATGATAAGGAGACTAATTAATCCAAAACTCAAGAGTAAGGCTTACTTAGGATGCCTGCCTTCTTGGCACTAATCATGTCGGTTCCTATATATCTGCACGGACAGAACGACCAATGTGAAAGGGTTAAGCTTGGCACACGAGTGCCGAGAGTTATATTACAGTTCCAATTAATCCATCACATGTGGTAAATATCATAAGTTGAATATGACTATAATATGATAAATAAATAAGCAAATACTGTAACTAACTAAATACCAGTAATTGAAAAGTAAATAAATCAATACAAGTTTATGTCGTTAAACCCAGGAAAAGAACGCTATACAGTACGTTGTTTGTGCTTGGTATTGCTACGGAGACTGGAAGCATGGATGCTGCCATCACCCAGCATCTTTAGAAAGTATCGTACGCAATACCGCTAACCCAGGATCACAACTGAAAACTGACTTCAGAATGTGCATCGCTATCGCAACATCGTAAAGCTGAAATATCGCAAGCCGAACCACTGTAAAGTGAGGAGCATCTGTATGTGTATAAATTTCTCATATTGTGTACACATTATTCACCTGCCTTTCATAGTTTTGTTTTTTTTTGCTTTGCTTCCTGCTGGTGATTCAAGCTTGATGCACTTTTTAAACCCTTTAATACTTCATGTCGAGGCTGAGGAAGCTTGGGGTCTATGACGGTTTGCCTTTTGGTTGCCCTGCGCCGGTAAGATGCACTCATTGAAGTGCTTGAGTTCTTCCTCACAGCAAAGAAGTAACAACTATACATTTAATCTGCTTCTCGGCCTGTGTCCTGCGGTGGGGTTTGTGCTTGCCATGTTAAAGGTTTGTCACGGCTGCTCAGCACGAGCGCTGACTCCACCATTAAAGAGGAAGCTTTTCTGCTCATCTCGGTGTTTTTCCGTGATGGCAAAGGCCTCGGCAAACGTAAATTATTCTTGACATGAGACATTTTCCATCCGCTTTGGCACACATCCCCACCCGCTCCACCCCGCACCCCCAGTGCAAACTCTACACTTCAAAGTTTGGTCATTAGACCCCTTGTAGACTTAAACTCACAGACGCTGCCCCATCCCCCGCAGACATGTGAACTGAACTACAGGCTAGCATGGAGATGCTTATCTCAAACCTGGCTTGTGAAATCCTACCCGCTAAATTATAGTTCCTGTGGAGCATGGTACTGACTTTTGTGCGTTGACTGTTCTTGTCCACTAGGTGGAGCTTGTTCAGTCTTTGTTGGCAGTCACCTGAGTTCTGAATTCTTTTTCCTTTGGCAGATGTACAGGACTTACCTTGGACACAGCCCTGTAGAAAGGTTACAAGCTGAATGTGCGCTCACTGCATGTTACCTGAATGTTACCTGTATTCCTAGGTTCTGTTAAGTGACCCATGAAAGATGCTTTGAAAAGACTCTGAAACCAAAGAAAGGTGAGAGGCGTCAAATTCAGTAGCCGCTTTACCTGCGATCTTGTACCTAAAAATGGTACATTTTTGTTAACCACAAGCAAAAGGAAACTATTCATTATGTTGCCTCAGAAAAATACCACAAAAATTATTTGAAATGCTTGGTGGTGTTTATTGTGGCAGAGAAAGGTTTAGAAAAGTCAAAGTCAAGTCAGGACAAACTGCATGTGCAACCATTTCATCATTAGTGTTATTCTCAAATTATTCATAAAACCATGTTTTTCCCTCATTAATGACAGAATTCATGATATAGGTATTTGTAAAAACTAGAGAAGCAGTGGTTACTAATTGCTTACCTTGTTTCTTGTAAATATGTGTCGCTCCATGAGGGGCTCTAGTAAAGCTGAATACCCTGAGCTGCATGATAGGGCATCCTGCAGGTCACATGAGTGGTCACATGACTAGCCACACAGGCAGTGGCCAGTGTGATCTTGGAAGGCGCTGAATGCGCCATTGTCTCCCACAGGCGTCGTGTGGATGGGGATGCCATTTAACACATGTGGGAGCCGGGGGCCGAGGGGTTACGGCAGGTGGCAGCGCCTTGCAGTTGGCGTGCACTCCAAGTTCAACAAAGGCCTTGCGAAACAGGATTGTGAGAGCACTGAGCCCAGGGCTCGCTTAAATGTGCCCAAGGGACCCCCCCGCGGCACGTCGATGTGGGGGGGCACACCTGTGCACTGCTGATAACGTCACCCTGCTCTTTTTGTGACCTTGGCCCCATGAGACCTTTCAAAGTGCCTTTGTGGTGCTATTCACACAGGTCATGCTCAGAACATTAGAAACACAGTATATTCTTTTGCCTCTATTGGGGAGAAAGCTTGTGATTATAGACAATTCTGCTTGTGACGTGTCTCCTTCTCTGTAGGTCCTCTTAAGGACATCAAAGGCTATCATGTCTGAGACCCCATGTAAGAAACTGCAGTTACTGAGCACCATATTTAGCATCAAATGTACTCATTCTGTGACTCGGGTTCGAGTCTCTGCAGTGGTTCCTTGTGTGTGGAGTTTGTATGTTGTCCCCGTGTTTACCTGCAACCTCTGGGTTTTCCTGCTTCCCCCCACAATCTAAAAACATGCTGAGGTTAATTGTTAATTTCCTGTGTGAGTGAATGTGCCCTGCGGCGAGTTGGTGCCCCATCCTGGGTTGTTCCCTGCCTTGTGCCCTGCGGCGAGTTGGTGCCCCATCCTGGGTTGTTCCCTGCCTTGTGCCCTGCGACGAGTTGGTGCCCCATCCTGGGTTGTTCCCTGCCTTGTGCCCTGCGGCGAGTTGGTGCCCCATCCTGGGTTGTTCCCTGCCTTGTGCCCTGCGGCGAGTTGGTGCCCCATCCTGGGTTGTTCCCTGCCTTGTGCCCTGCGGCGAGTTGGTGCCCCATCCTGGGTTGTTCCCTGCCTTGTGCCCTGCGACGAGTTGGTGCCCCATCCTGGGTTGTTCCCTGCCTTGTGCCCTGCGACGAGTTGGTGCCCCATCCTGGGTTGTTCCCTGCCTTGTGCCCTGCGACGAGTTGGTGCCCCATCCTGGGTTGTTCCCTGCCTTGTGCCCTGCGGCGAGTTGGTGCCCCATCCTGGGTTGTTCCCTGCCTTGTGCCCTGCGGCGAGTTGGTGCCCCATCCTGGGTTGTTCCCTGCCTTGTGCCCTGCGACGAGTTGGTGCCCCATCCTGGGTTGTTCCCTGCCTTGTGCCCTGCGACGAGTTGGTGCCCCATCCTGGGTTGTTCCCTGCCTTGTGCCCTGCGACGAGTTGGTGCCCCATCCTGGGTTGTTCCCTGCCTTGTGCCCTGCGGCGAGTTGGTGCCCCATCCTGGGTTGTTCCCTGCCTTGTGCCCATAGGCTCCAGACCCCATGTGACCCTGAATAGGGCAAGCGGTTACAGAAAGTGGATGGATGGAAGACTAGTATAGAATTTGAGTTAAGGTGTACTTGCATGCCATTCTTGACAAATCAAAACTTCTATTGGTACCCATCATCTCAGCTGCGTAAATGAGTCTGAATAGAATACAATGTAGAAGTTTAGCATCATTTTCCCAGGATGGATGGATGGCAAAGGCCTTCAGAGGAGCACGCAGGTCTGGCGTTACTGGTCCTTTCATTCCCTGTTCTGGGTTTTTTTGTCAACATTTCTGAGAAGCTAAACGAAGATGTTTTGTACAAGAAACACCAAAGACTATGAGGAGGAAACTGCCATTCAGTCCTCGACAGGTCGACACAGACTGCAGGGGTTTTACTTCAGTTATTGTATTTTCAGTGACCTTTGCATATGAGGTCAGAGCCACCTAATGGTGTTACCTGAGGGCTGGTGGGAGCTCATTGGTTGACCAGACCCAGAACATGACACCTGAAAATGGGGCGATTCTAGGATAAGGTGAGGGGCCATAGTTCATACAGTGGGTATAACCTTATTATTAGCCAATGATATGTTTTGAATGGGTGAGTGACAGGGGAGGGGCACTCTGGTGGCCAATCAGCTTTCTGCAGGGGCTGTGGGTCCACCCCTGTAAACTCCCTGCTTGAAGATAGAGACCGAGAGATATGTTGGCGTTACCATTCGCTGTGGGCTCCTCCACTACCCTTGTAAGTGCCTCCATTATAAATGCTCATGGGCAATAATGGTCCCGTAATACAGTCCATGTGTGTAGCGTTGGGATGCTGGGATATACGTGCACCGTGCTCCATGGGGGGGGGGGGGGGTTTACTGTTACTGGCTGTACAGTAGGCTTCTGTGTGTGAAACGTGATACCTGACAGGAGACTGTGAGAGTACAGCTATCGGGGTCACATGGGGCGAGGCAGTGGGCCTTCACTAGTGGGCGGTGTAACTGGGGGCCAGGTGGGCACTGCTGCTGCTCAACTCTGTGTCTGCAGGCCTATCAATTCCTGTAAATGTGTCGTGACCGCAAGCACACATGAGCGGCCCAAAGCGCCCTGCTGGACGGCCCATCTCTGAGCCCCCGGAGAGGGACGGTCGGTCCGCACTGCCTCCCGGGCTCTGGTCCTCGCCGCATCCACTCTCCCCGCCGCTGGCCTGTGCCGATGTCGGCGAGGAACGCGGCCTCGTCAGCACTTGGACGGGAGAATCCCATGCCGCTCCAGGTCTTCACGGAGCGCCACATCCCGGTTAGTGGGGAGCGGCTTGCCCCGGGGGACTCAGGGGGGGGGAGGGGGGGCACCGCGGTCCCCCGCCCTGCTGTGGCGGGAAGGCATCCCAGCCATGGTCCCGCCGGTCTATAGTGCAGATGGAGATACAGGGTGCAGAAATATGAAGAAACTGGGGCTCCTTCAGTGCGTGATTGTGAGAAAAAAGAAAATGAAAATGAAGTGATGCTTCATTTGCCATTTGCTGAAGTACATCAGAATGCCCCTTTTTGCGTATCCCATCATGCCCTCCTTTGAGGCAAACATCCCCATCCCTGAGCCCAGCGAAAGTGAAGCTTGGGCTCCGAGTGCACAGTCAACCGTTTATTCAGTGTTTTGAGGGAGGGGTCTAATGGACATATGGCTGTACTGCCGATTACAGGATTTGAACGAGTGACCTTCTGATCGCAGGCACAGAGGCCTAGCACACTGAACCACACACCGCCCCCCAGAGGACCACTAAAGACAGCGAGGTGGCCGCACACATGGAGCCATAACGCCCAGTTTTACGGTTTCATCCCAGATGGGGTCCAGTTATAGGACTATGGAGAGGGAGACATGATTAAAATGACATGGCTTCAGTTGGATATCTCATTAGCTAAACGGCTAACTACTGAGAGTAATAATAATAATGAATTAGAATTGTGAATATTACATACCTTTAAAGACAACGCATCACTGCACAGGCAGTCATGGGGCGCAACTTTTCAGATATCCTCTGATAAGCTATTTCTCATGTCATCATCTCCGTCGTAAACATTTAGCGTCATTTGACTGATAGGCCTGACATTGTCATCACTGGTGATACCGCATGTGTGCGTGGGCTCTGGGGGTCATTATTTCATGCTCCGTCTGTTTCTGAATATTTCAAAGCTGACATGATTGGGAGGGACCTTTTCCTAATCACATCCAGTAACAAATTCACATGAGCTGTGTGAGTCTTTCCCTCCGACCAGAGTTTTAGGGTTGGAGTATAAGGGACTGGTTCTGAAAGAGGTCTGGTTGGTAGATTGGTGTGTTTAGTTTCTTAGTTGTGTTTACCATGTTCTTGAAGAGACCAATGGGTCTCTTCTTCCGGTTGATTACCGATATTCTTCCAATCATATGAGGCTACGGATACACCCACAGAGAGAGACAATGGAATGGCTCCACACTGTATGGTGCTATTGACGTGAATGTAATTGCTGTTAAAACATACCGATTAAAGCCAATTAAAAGCAAGACAAGTGGAATGAGAATGTAAGTTAGCAGAGCTCTATTTTACATCAAGTGCTTACAAATGAGATGCAGCTTCAGGCAGAACCATTCATCAGAGATAAATACAGACCATTGGGTGGTAGAACTTTGAATCTTTCAAGCAATTTGAAAGAAAGGAATGTGGTAGCGATCTCACATTTTTCAGGAGACGGCACTTTGCACAGCTGATCTTTTGGGGTAAATTGCTTTGAAGAACAGAATTAAGCAAAAGTTATGGAACTAATTTGTGGGCCCTGTAATGGAATGTGAGTAACTCTCACTAGATTGTTTTTTGTTTGTTTGTTTGTTTTAAGCTAATTAGGAGGTTCTTTCACAGTACACTTTTCATCTATGTGAGCTTTAAATAAAAGTTGCACCTGTCAGGCTGGTTCTGTGTCCTGTTCTAAGGGATGCGTGTTTAATTTGCAGGGATCCTGGGAGGTCTCTATGTGCCAGTCCCACAAAGCATGCTGGGTAACTGTCACAGCTAGCTGTGAGGACCAAGCAGTGCTAGTAACAGAAAGACACCCCCCCACCCCAACTCCATTTACGGTTATGATTTTTTTTTTTTACATTGTGAATACTTTTGAGGCTCTTCATTGAGACCCCTGGCATAGGAGAGACCCCCTTTCTCATCACCTCGTTCACCGTGTGTATGGGGGGAGGCACATTTTTGTGCATGTGGGGTATTTTTGCCCCATATATCTTGTCCATTTTCTTCCTTTTTGTGGGCAAAGAGAGGTTACAGCTGGAAGGGTGGGCTCGGGTGGACCAGGGGGACGTATGTGTGGTTGGGGGAGGGGGGCTATCACGGCCATTGGCGGGACTCCCGAATTGTGCCATGGAAAATGTCCAGTATGCGTGTGAATAATTGAGGCGAGCTGGTCGGCAGTAAAAATGCAGGACGGGGTGGGACACCCAGCGTGCATAACAGCAGCAGATGGACCGACCTCCGAACATGCAGCTGCTGTCTCTACAACGCAATCACCCTCGGACATTGATGATTCAAGGTTCTGCTGTTCCTTTGGTTAGATCCTTTAATACTGAAAAGTTGAAAAAAAAAAAAACGTGATTCCTTATGATTGTTTTACAGAAAAAAATACTCAGGCTCGAGAATCAGCTTGTGGGGTATGAAACAGCCATGCTATTTTTATAATGAAATGACATTTCAGATGCTGGCTGATATGAATGTGACTCTTCCAGAATGTGGGCTTCGGATGAGCAGAAAAGCCTGTAGGTGTTTAGGCCGTGACATAGCCATTAGTCAGATGCATTTACCATGTCGTACCGGAGAGTTCTGGGACTAAAATCTGCTCTCATTACAGATGTGGTCTTCAAGAGAATTTCAGGTTCGTCCTCGAGGAAGCCTTAAAAGGGGCTTCAATATAGACATGCTTCAAAATGCATACCACCCCTCCAACACTAAAATGTGTTTTGTGTTTCCCCCCCCCAGGGCTGACTCCCATTTCCCCACTGACAGGGGTCCGTGTTGTTTGACATGTGTACAGTTGTGGAAATGAAATCCGCCTTTGTCTTCCTGTCCCATCTGAAATTTCCCCAATATCTCAAACTTGGCACATCTCGTGGTCACAACACCACTTTAAACGGAACAAGACCAACAGAGATTATTAAAGTTTTGGGGCTGCCCTTGCTGCATTCCTGGCGCCCGCACGGCGAATCAGTCAGATGCTCGTTCGGCTGTGGAATAACCAGAGAAATATGACGCCAAATCTGATTCTTAGTCTTGTAGACTATGGGACCTTTCAGACCCCTGTCACCATTCCAAGGACTCAGGACAGGGTGTGAAGCCACTGTCCTAAACATCCATAACCAGTTGCATCTCATTCTAGAATGTGACATCAGCATCCTCTTCCTAAGGACCCTGTGTTGGGATCTCTGTGACCCCGTGCACTCTAGGGTGGATATGTCGACCATTCTGTGATTGTTGTGAGGTTCATGTAATTTTCAGTTAGCATTGAGTCAATGTCCCTTCCCCTCGCTGTCTGAAGTCTTCTGCTTGTGAGGCCCCGTCCAAAAACAAATTTTGGCCGCTCGGTTTCCAGGCCGGACGCACGCCGTGCCCAAAACAAACCACCATCCATTCATCATGGGCCTCTGAGTTTGTCAGGAAAATAAATGGCATTTGTGTCCTAAGTGGGTGTGATATACGATGTAAACTGGGTGGATAATCATAACCAAGCCAATTTATGTCAGAGCTGACTGCCTATTTTGTTGTCATCCACAGCTTGAAAGGACAAGCTGTGCGATAGACAAAACTGAGGTCAGAGAAACCAGGACCACAGCGTTAAAGGGCCTCTGTTCCTGGGTTGCTCTTTGCGCTATAATTCAGTCAAATCCATTTTTCTTCCATAAGGGATCTCCAGCTGTTTGTTGTTTGTTTAGCTTTTGATGTCTGGCTGGTTTGCAAGACTATGAAAACACTTTAGCACACCTGTCCAACAGAATAGAGATTGTGGTCTAAAATTGGTAACTTTCTGTGTGCTCCAAGAATCAATAACTTGGACTGAACCTGGATGCAGCAGGATGGACCAATTTGCCCAATAAATTGTTCACGATGGGCCCATTGGTAGTGGAATCTCGAGAACTGATGGTAAGCAGGGCTTCAGGTTAGGCCAATGGATAAGCTGAGACTGTGCTTGGACCACATTCACTGTGCTTTGCCTACGCCCAATAGCTCTGAAATACACAGGAAGTGACATCGACCCCTCCCCTTATTCTCAGAAGGAGGGAATGCACATGTGCCATTCACTGCCTTTTTACTGTCTAGACCAGGGGTCTCCAACTCCAGTCCTGGAGAGCTACCATCCAGTAGGTTTTCTATCCTACCCGGCTACTTATGAGCCACACCTGTTCTCAGGTAAATACCAGGAACAGGTGTCACTCATCAGAAGCCAAGCGGGACAGAAAACCTACTGGATAGTAGCTCTCCAGGACTGGAGTTGGAGACCCCTGGTCTAGAAAGTGCTGTGCTGGGGGAGGGGGGAGGGGGGAGGTTCACCACCCTGGTCCTGGCTGGACTTGCTCTCTCTGCATTCCTAGTGTCAGGTTTGATTCCCTCACAACTTATGCTTTTTTGGCGTCTCCATGACTTTAACCAAACATGTTAGAAATGTTTCTTCTGTGGAAGGTGGATGCGACCTTGTTTTTTGCCCCCCCCCACCCCCACCCCCGCCAAAGCCTGATCATGGTACCATCCAGTAAGGCCGCTTTGCCGCTTCTTTCAGTTTGATCCTCATGAGCAGCCATCTTTCCATTACACCTGAATGATTGGCATCTACAGGCTGGTGCGGTTCCAGAAGAGTATCAGCATCCATTTTTACAGTCTTACTTCGTAGCCCGGCAAGCCCCTAAATGGCTCGCTCCGAAACGACAGCATCTGCCTGAATCTGCTCATCTGAGTTTTGCCCAGCTTGGGGAGTGACGCAGATGGCATTCCCGTGGATTTGCTCTGGTGGCCCGGTACATTTCTGGGCAGAGTCGGTGCCCACAGACGGGGAAGAGCGGCTCCGTGCTGGGCAGGGATTCAGGCGGGATCCTGCGGGTCTCACCTCTGGCTTACCCTCATTAACGCGTAATATCGGTCCTCTGGGAGTCGTTTCGAGCTGCCTGGGGGTCTTGGGTTTCACATCTGTGCCGTGTCGAGAAAGCGTTCGGGCTGGATATCGCTTCTTCTGCACTGGCATTAGAAATTGCTTCTTACTCAGGTCTCTGGGCTGTCGTCTCTTGTTGAGAGGCTACGCTTAAATATTAGGGATTAAATTTAAAACCAGTCGTTGCCGGAGAATGGAAACTGTTGAATGTCTGGCTTGCCATTTTATGATTGGCAGGCTGCTTGTCCTCTGTAAAAGTTAGTCTAAATGGGACATAAGAGCTTTTAACTCTGCTTCTTATAAATCCTTCTCCACTCCAGTGCTCCTTGTTCTTATTTCCTTGCTTATGAATGTGGGCCTGCATGTACCAAGTAATATTCAGCCAATGAAATCTGTTGCATATAATCACTCATCAATGTGTCGGAGAACTTTGTTGACCAGTGGTAACGGCGCAATGATTGTCATGTCTGATGTAGAGAGACGTGCTGTGCGTCTGAATTCTGAGCATATGAGGAATCTCCTCGGTGCAGTAACATAAATAAAATGCTTATTCAGTGTCTAAGATGGTCTCAGGGGGCATAGGGAAGCTACCAAACAGCTGTGGGAACCAGGGAGGTCAAGGGAGGGCCAAGGTTTGAGTTAACGACGGCTTTTTGTTCCAAGATGGAAAACATCTGTTGGCCGAGGGTAACAAGGCAGTCCCCATCATGGAACCAGAGGGTTTCTGGTCTTACTGGGCAAACAGGAAGCCTGTTGGAATGCAGACTTGAGCGGGGACGTATCTTGCGTTGATATAAGCGCCAACATTAGCGAGCTCTCAGATGTGACTAGACTTTTTAACACGGCTGCTGCTGTAGTTGGTTGGTTGTTAGCGATCTGCTCCCTAACGTCACATGTCTGTCATGAACTGCATGGCTAAATAAACCTACAGTCCATCCCTGTTTTTTTTTTTTGTGCTGTATTTCCATACTGCAGTGGTTCTTTTTTGTCGGTTATAACACAACAATGGGCAACTTTCAACTTGTAAATCCACGCCCTTAACTGTCATATTTTTCATGCATTTTTTTTCTTTCTTGTTAAATACGGAATATATTTTTAAAACAATGTATCCTGTGTAATCCGAATGGTTAGCCCTGCATTTGACATTGCCATTCATCAGGTGGAGTAATAATTTTGTGGTCAGGGGTTACAGATGCTATTGGGACCCTCAAGTTCAGCAGAGTGCAAGGCTTCTAGATGTATTATATTTGCAGTGTGTGACCTGATGGAAGAGTTTGCTTGGGTATAAGAAATTCCAAGAGACGTATTTATGATCTTATCCCAGTCCAAAGCCACAACCAGTCATTTCCAGTTATCACTGTCAAGAAACGAGTAGGGTGGCAGTGCCCCAGACCTTCAGCTACGCCTGTAAAGACTCCCACAGGCTGTGCATCGGATCATGTATCAACCGCATATATTTTTAAAAGAGTGCTGTATATGTATACAGGGATTGCCTGGGGGTAGCACTGTTGCCTCACCCATCCAGAGTTGGGAGTTCAAATCTCACCTCCCCCCATGTGTGGACTTTGCATGTTCTCCCCATGTGATATGAGTTTCATCTGGGTTACCCGGTTTCCTCCTGCAGTCCAAATACATGCACTTACGTTAATCGGTGTATCTAAATTGCTGGTAGTGTATGATTGTGGGTGTGTGTGACCCGTATTGCCTGGTATAGGCTGCACCCATCCGAGACCTTGACCTGAATAGGGGGTAGGAATATGATGGTGATATATGTATATATACAGTATGATGGCATTGTGGATCTCCAGATTTCTGTATAGTACATGTTGGGGCAGTAATCTCCAAAATATTCATGTTTAGCTTCAGAAAAAGACAACCTGGTAACTCTTTACATTAACTGCACCTTCATAATGCCTTTATAATGCATTTATAGAACATTCGTAAGCATGCAAGTATACACCCTAACCCTTTAACATACATTAAAAACAAACATTATATGATAAGAAACATTTTAATCGTATAACTGTATTTTTTTTTATTAATGCATATTAAAACTGTTCAGGTATGTTAGGATACTACTTATGAATGTTCTATGAATGCGATATGAAGGTGCAATTAATGTTAAACGTTACCGATAGCTTTAGGTTCAGCTTTAAGTCTTAACACATAATTAAAGACAAGCAATTAAGTCATCAGTCATGCAAATTACTGTCACTGAGCAAAACTATAAATTGTGTTTTGTAGGCAGAAGCAGATAGCAGAATATTGCTGCATTTTGTCCATAGCATACAGAACTCTGACTGATACAGGGTGGAAATGCAAAAAGATCTGGGAAATGTCCAAGGAGACCTATACTATGTTTGATGGGGAAACTCTCTCCAGAAGTATCATTCAATCTGGCATCTGCTTCCCTGTCATTGAATGATGCAGTGTTATGAAATGCCAAAAGCTACCAAAAGCCTGAACGTGCCTGAGGTCGCGGTGGGACATGATGCTATAGATTCCCAGAAGCCACTGGTCCAGCCAGGCTCCCTGGGGTTATTCCAGAGTCATTCGTCTCTCACTGGTTATTCTCAACAACTACCAGCCATTAGCGATTCCCTACCCCTGCCGTAACTCAGCACATTTCTCAGTTACTGAGCTTCTGTCAGCTTCATACTCCAGGAATTACATAAAGTAAAATAAAATAAAGATCTGAAATACAGACGCTCCTCTACTTACGAATGAGATGCGTTCCGAACGGCCGTTCGTAACTTGAAATGTCCGCAAGTCGTTATTCAACATCATTTGAAGGGTATACACGAGTACAAAGAACTAGGATGCTGGGAGTACGCACGCTACGCTGCTACACGGCGGGAGTAGCGGCCAGAAGTCGTACTAGGAGGAATTGGCGCGCAGAAAAAAAACCTGATGTTGCCGACAGGAAACGGGAGCCCAATGAACACAATTTGGACTTACAGTCCTCTTTGTTCGTATGTCTGAAAGTTCGTAAGTTGAAAGTTCGCAAGTAGAGGAGCGTCTGTATTTCCTATTCAGAAATTTTATAAATGTATTTTAAACCCAGGGGCATCTGAAATGAGGGGATGGGGGAGATGGGGGGGGGGGACACCCTCCCCCCACCTACCTTCCCCAAAAAAAAATAAATATTAAAAACACATTCCTAATATTTTCTTATGAATCCATGTGTTACTGAGGCCAATTTGCTGAGTATGCAGAGCACAAGAACAAAACATATACCTGTATCAGACAAACTAATGTAATGATATATCATTATGATCCTTATGATTAATGATTAAATAGTCAGGATTTTCAAATTATTAGATAAATGTTCTTACATCACATTCTTACACATGTGTGCATTGCATGCCTGCCCACTGCGATGTCACGATATACATTGCACTCCCCCCCATGTCAAACTCCTTCTGATGCCACTGCTCCAACCATTTGTCTTTGTCAGGGTGACGGGGGACCCAGAGTAATTCCCTGGCGGCACAAGGCTGGGATCCATCCAAGATACCAGTCAATCACACACAGACACCCTACAAAACCAGAGGTGGAATTCCAAACACACAATCCAGCATGCATAATCAGAATCAGAATCTGAATCAAAATCGGAATCAGAATCTGAATCAGTCCTTTTTTTATTGGCTGAGTAAGGTCACACTTACAAGGGATTTGACTAAGCATTTGCTTAAATAAAGGACAACATTCAACATTAAAAAGTTGGATTCCTGAATGATTGTGCAGCAAGCAGTGTGTAACAAAGATGACATATAAACACAGTGCAGGTGCGTAACATAATGAGCTGAGGGTTGCAGTTCACGTTGCGTTTGAAGCAAAGAGGCATTGGCCTGTCAGGAGGTGGCTGCTCCTTCACAGCAGATCCGTGCCTGCTGCCATTAAGGCCACAGCCCTGGAGAAGAAACTGCCTCTCTACCTTGAAGTTCTTGTTTTAATAGTCCAATATTTCACTCCTGAAGGTAGTGGCTGAAAGATGGGATTGGCAGGGTCTCATTGGCAGCAGTACGACAGTGTCAATGCTTTCAACAGCATCTAAGTCTCCTGCATGCCGTTCTGTGTGTAATGCTGTGCACATGTGAAACCGTGAAGGATCGTGTGACTTGTACCTTAACCTTCATAAACCTCACTTTCATCCCTACTGAGGTCACTCTTTAGTGTTTGCTCCTCACTGACAATGTGATTTTTTTTTCACCTCTTACGGAACCAGCGAAAGCAAATTAAAATCTGGCATAGCAAATCAGTTTCCCCACGGTCGTGTCATCATTCAGCAACTGCTTAATGATGAAGGTTGACTATGGGATGCATGACATTCTTTTGCAGTAGGACACTGATTTCACACCAGTTTCACCCTTAAAAAAATCCTCGACACCACACATGGAGAAACTGAATCGCTGGCCTCCTTTTCCCACTCTTTGTAATTGTACTTTGCTTCAAGTAAGACCCCAATTTGGTGTCTTTAAGAGTCTTTCAGGAATATCTTTGCATCTCCATCAGAACTAACCTCAGCGGCACACACTGACGACGCCACTAAAGGTGTTCAAAGCCGCACTGAACATAAGAACATAAGAAATTTACAAGCGAGAGGAGGCCATTCGGCCCATCAAGCTCATTTGGGGAGAACTTAACTAATAGCTCAGAGTTGTTAAAATCTTATCTAGCTCTGATTTAAAGGAACCCAGGGTTTTAGCTTGCACTACACTAACAGGAAGACTATTCTATACTCTAACTACACACTTTGTAAAGCAGTGCTTTCTCAAATCCAGTTTAAAAAGTTCTCCCGCTAATTTCCCCCTATGTCCACGAGTTCTTATATTTGAAACTGATTCAAAGTTGCGTGAATTTCTTCTCTTTTGTACTCTTATATACTTTTGGTATATTTTTTCTGCTGGACAAACTGAGCTGCAGAATGTAGGGCTTGGAATTTCCCCCATTAAAGCTGTTGAATGGAAAAAGGCCATCAAGCTGCCAAAACTGAAGCTAATGTGTTGGGCTGCACCAATAGTCATTCTCCTCTTTTTCTTCCAGTTTAAACAACTGCCATGGCACTGTTTATGTATCGGGGGAATTTAGCTTTCATGCAGTGAATGCTGGCGACTCGCGTCGGGCAGGTGACAGCTTGACTTGTTCGCCCTTTGATATTTGGACACTGTACCCAAAGTGAGAGCGAACCCACCCCCAAGTTTGATCATCAGATGCGTTTGTTGGCCGCAGTTCCGGACATGGTGATATTCGGGTGTGTGACCTTTGCGCCTCTTGAATTGAATACCAGGCATGCCAAGGTGGGCAGCTGTTTGCAGAGTGAAGCCCCTCCAGGAATGTCTGACAGTAAACATCCAAAGATAAATGAGCTGCATGGTACAAGTAGTCTAATGGATATTGGCAGTAGTAGACGTTGCCTCTTTAAGTGCCTTTCCATTGAGCAAGTTTTTTCCCATAGTTAGTTATGAGTTTCAAATCCCCCTGCCTATTTAACTGCCTGTGTACCTGACATACACCGATGCTTAGGAATAGGTGAGGCTTCGGACGGGGCCTGATTGGTTGGTCAGCGAAGTCATATGTTCATCACGTTTAGATGTTAAGGGGTGAGGAGTTTTTGACTGCAATAGGAGGTTACAGGGGAGGTAAAAATACGGAACAGACGTTACCCAATATGGAGCCAAGAGAAGAAGAGGGAAGCTCAAGGTCTTGCAAGATGCGGAATAATGACTGACGACAATGTGCTGGATGGAACTCTGTCCTATTTTAGTGCATATGCAAGTTTGGGTAATTATACATGATGTAGGAATGCAGATGCAACATTAACGGCACCATGATAACTGCGTAAAGTGGTCAAAATGACGAGAACATCTGCTGGCTGGGTGCTGACACCATGACAGCATTCTTAGTTGAATGCCGTTAAACAAGGGATCGCTAGATCTCGCTCCCACTCTCGCTCTCCCTCTCTGGCATGACTGGATCAGGGCCTCTCCGCTGAGCGAAAGGGCTTACCTGCTCTCTGGGGACTGGCCCAGCGGGCAAAGAGGGAAAAATTTGGCGAGGCGAAAAGGTGCATCTTGAAAGGTTCTGCGGGATGAATGGACATATCGGATGGCTAAACAATCTGTCAGGAATCAGAGAAAGCGTTGAAAAGAGTGTTTCAGTGCGTTTGTAAGCTCCACCAGCATCTCCTCCGACACGTTGCTTGAAGTGCAAATTGTAACCAGGAGATGTTTTAACTAGAAGGTGTAGTGTTGCCCGTGGCCAGCCAAGTGTCTGTCACAGCACAAAGATGTATTCCTTTATCAGTCCTAGGTGATCGTGTCTGTTTTTTTTTTTTTTTTGCTAACGAGTAAATATCGAATGCAGTACTAATAAACACTGAGCTTGTGTTCTTTGATTTGTGTAGAACGTTCTCCAGGAGAGCACTGTGTGGGGTACGAGGCGGGACCTCAGCACGGGTGAGAAACATCACGGTGGGATGGAGAGGGTGATAATGAGGCCGTTTCCTCTTTCAGTTCTACTTCGGAAACGTGTAGAAAAGAGGAGGCCAGCTGAGGTCTTGATGACCTCGTAAACCCAGGCTCACAGGGGGCTGGTGAAGCTCAAAGCCAGGCCTTATCAAAACAGCAGGAGGGATCTTACTCGTCAAAGTAGCAAAAGCCTGAAATAGATGCTCCAGTTTGTGCCTCCCTTCGTAATTTCCACCAAAACTAGAAGCTGGCACCTCCTCCCAGGAAGGCCCAATTATGATATCAGGTTGGTGTTATTACTGCTGGTTCTGGGCCCTGAAAGGCCACGCTGTCCTGGGTTCACTTCTCCTCCCGCACCCCCACCCCCACCCTCACCCCCACCCCCACCCCCACCCCCATCTCTCCCACATGCTTTGAAACTTGAGTCTTTTGCAAGGGATTGGCACGGTGCTTCATTCCATATCACTCGCACATGCTCACGGCATGCGGTGCGCAGAGCAGCCGTGGCTCAGTGCATCGTGGGGTGGCTTTGAGTGAAGGCCTGACAGCTTTCATGGTGGATCTTCAAGGTTGGATTACCCATCAACCCTTGCTTTATAATTCCCAGTGATGAGGGTCAACAACCCCTATAAGCATCCCAGATGTTTCTGAGGTCAGAGACCTCATCTTTTGATGAGGCTCCTGGAATACCCCACTACAAGTTTGAGCCTGATTATGAGGGCGGGTGATGGTGTACGGATGGGGCAACTATTTGCTCATACTTGGGCAATGAGCTGTGGCCCTGTAGGCTGAACGCCTATGCTGGAGGACCATGCTAACATCTTAAGACCATTTGCAGAATAAAGACCCCCAACTGTGCTGTTTCTATTAAACACAACTTGGAAGGATAAATAAATTACAGTTTCCCCATAAGAGATGGAAAGAACATTAAATTAGCTCAGAGCATTGACCAGAGTCTTGGTTCGGCCTGGTTTCACAGGGATGACCCGTTAATAGTGGTTGCAGTTTTGAGATAGCACAGATACAAAGCATGGTAAAATCCACTAAAGGTGTGAAGATTGCAGTTATATTGTTCATCATATCTGAGTTGACGGTAAGCCGTCGCATATGAAATGAGCGCTGAGTGTGTTCGACGCTGGAATGCTGGGAAATGCTCCATTGTGCATTTAAATGTGCCAGGCAGCTAGAAAAAACACTAAACAATCCCAGTGCCTCCAGAACAAACATTCTGCTTTGCGCTATGGTCAGTTTTTAAGTTTTCATCACGCCTATAACCGCAGTGTTTTTCCTCTTCACGGGGTTCAAGATCTTTCACAGTGTATTCAGTTGAGTAGATGGGTTTGGAAGCAGCTAACTGCAAGGCGTGTAGGATCAGCGCTAATTGCAAGGCCTGAGCTGTGTCGAATTCAGAGCGATTAATGTAGACTGGTGTTTGAAAACACCTTGCTAAGAAACGGCATGGCGTGGTGTGGCTGTGGTATCACATAGAAGACAAGAATGTTCCACGATGGGGCCCTTCGATCATGTGGACCCGATTCCTGCCAAAAGTCTCATTCACCTTTGTTCAAACAGGCACCACTGAATAACATAAATTCACTGTATGATAATATATAACATTCGATAATCCAAGAGTCCACACTGTTCATTTATTTTGTGCTCAGAACATCTCTAAGGCATGGTTGGCATCTGGTTTAATCTGAAATGTTTGAATAATCATTAAAGTGAAATGCTACACCAGTTCTAGAGCTTGAAATTATGATAATGGAAGTTAAACCAGACTTTCTGAAAAGAACCAACTGTTCTGCGTATTTTAAACTTGAATTTTGATGTTTTAGTATTTAGTTGACAAACATTCTGCTCCTTAGTCTTTGTGAAGCTTGTAGTTCAGCCCCAGTTTCGCTTGGCGCACTGGTGTGAAACTCACCCCTAAGGCACCTTTCATGACCCCATGCGTTGCCAAATACTGCCCACATTCAGCCCCCCCTCCCCGGGGACTCACCAGGGGGGTAGCCGGTGGCAAGACTTCAGCTCCAGACCCCCCCCCCCCAAGGACAATAACTGCAGTAGCATCGGCTACAAGCCCAGTCCTGTTAATCTATCTCTTAGCTTCTCTGCATTATTTCTGAGTAATAATTTTGCTTCTCACATCTTCTGGACATTAGCTGTACTTACCGATGATGTATTTGTGTTGATGCTATCTGTTCGTTATATAAATGCTATTATTATTTGCTCAGACCTATAGGTCACTTTGGGGGTGGGGGAGAAATATAAATCTTTGATCGCAGCCAGTGTGAGCTCTCGGTTGACAAGCGAAAGCTGAAAGTGACTCGCTTGATGTGAGGTGGTGGCTGTAGTGGGCAAGAATTGGCTGTGGTTCCATACTGGAACGGGGGCTGCTTAATTCGATCTGTTATTTCATTTTTATGTGCTGTTGTGGCTCTGGAATTAAGTTTCAAATAGGCTGAAACGGAGCTGGATTAGGACTGGAATTAATCTGCAAGTGGAAAAAGCGTAACTGTGGAATGGCTGGACAGAGGAGGCCTGTTATATTCAGGCTAACGCCCACGTCGTTACTCACGCCAGCATTAATGAGAAATGCCTGTCCAGTTTTTGGGGCTTTTTTCGGGGTTGACGCTGTCCCACCCGTGTGCCCAGTAGCTCTCCAGCTCGCATGTCAGATTTGATGGGCTTGGTTGGGGAATGTCTCCACGGTGATGTTGCCATATTATGAGGTGTTTTCGGTGGGGTTGTGTGGTGGCTTTCTCACCGGTATTGACTTAAGCTAATCAGAGCTAAGCCAGGGCATTAGGGAGCTGAGTGTGTCTCGGGAGAGGGGACCACAGCCCTGACTAATGAGGCAGCAGAAGATTCTGGAGTTACAGTGCATAGGGTTGTGCTTTTTTTACCCAGCATGTGCTCTAGGCCACTGTCCACCCCATCCTGCAGCCTTTTACGTGCCCCTTGGGAGTTTATCAGAACGGCGATCTGTTTATTCAGATGTGGCTGATGAAGAGCGAGCATGCTTTGGTTGCCGTCAGCGCTGCTCGGTCTGGGGAATTATTGCAGATTTCACTTGTCACATTTAGCGCTGGCTGAATGGCCGTTCCCACAGTTGGGCAGTGTGTGTTTTGCAAGCGTCGCCTAGCAGAGAGGGACCTGTTTTTTGCCCCTGAACCATCCCGACTCTGACCCTCTGTGGCTGACGGTCAACCTCACCCTCGGCGGGGTCTTTATGACCCGCAGGAAATGGCGAAAGGTGCAGGTTCTGTAGTTTGTGCATCCCTGCTGACTTGGCGACAGTTAGCTGCAGTCTCTGGGCCAGTCTTTAATGCTGTATGCCTCATGACTGCAAAAGAATGGGAATTGCAGAACTGAGGGCCCGATCACAAATACAGGAAAATCAGTCAGCTGAATTTCCTGTGAATGTTTTCTTTTTTTGGTGAATGCTAAGAGATTTGTAGAACAATTGAACATTTTTGATAAACCAGTTAAATCATTCATTTACATGAAAAAACTCTTTCTACAAAATCTGATAGTGTTTTGATGCCACTGATGCAGCTATACAAAGGAGCCAATGACCCACTCAGGGAGTACCCTGATTCATACCCTATTCTTTTGTCAGGCAAGCAATACTGTGATCCTGTTATGAGAAGAGATTATTGAAAAGGTATCAATGGATGGATGGATGAAATAATTCTGTGGGAACATCATATTTGTCACAGTTAATTATGCAATATAAATTTATTTCACTGGAACATTGACTTAGGCTACTTTGTAGCATTTATTGTGACGTTCATGTTATTTGTATGTTTATGTGTGTGAATGTGTGTTTTCCTAGTTAAATGACTTGCTTTGTGATTTGTGCTGTCCTGTCCCAGGTGGGGGCAGAGGCCAGTGATCGGAAGGTGTTCCTGAGGGAGTTCACACTGATCCGCCGGGACCCCCTCCCCGAGGAGACAGCCACCGAGCCTCTAGGGGGACACAAGCCTGACGACCCGGTGAGTTCAAGCCCAGAATGGCTCGACCTGCATATTCACCTCTGCAGAATCGGACCTCGCACATTTACAGACGGTACAGCGGCTGAGCTGTGCGGCTGAGTAAGGCTATGGGCAGGCACATTGGAGGGGCATGGATACCCTGGCAGATTCGAGGGGCTCCAAATTCTACCATGGGGGGGCCTGAGGTGACATTATGTCAGAGGGCCCAAAATATCTATCTACGGCCGTGACTATAGGGGCTGTTGGGTAGGTTGTGAGATCAGGTCCCAGATCATAATCTTCAGAGGCCCCAAGCTGTCTCTACACTCTACATCTATACAAACTTTAATTATATGTCAGAGGCACAGTACAGCTGGAATTTGTTCTCCCGAAGCTATGACTTTTGTCTGTTCCAATGCTTATTGCACAGGAGGTTGGGTAGTTTCTGTGTGGGCTAAAGTCCCTCCCCAATCTGGGTCCACTTTTACTTTCAGCGCTTTAATGTCGCTGCTGTGTGGTTTTCGCCGGCGATGAGTGAAACTTCACAGTCGCTCCTTGGAAAATTAGCCACCCAGCCTTTGCCTCTAATGAGGGTTTGGCCTCGTGGCGTCCGTGTGAGACCAAACAGGCGCCCTTGAACGGGCCTTTTTGCTCAATTTGTAAGCCATTTGTAATTTATGATTTTTCGTATTTGATCAGTTCTGGTGAAAGGACGTGACCTAATGAACCAGCATCTCAGACTTAATAACTCCTTCTGCCGCACGTTTATTTTTTTAACTGCTATAAATATTGTGAAATTATGGCCGCAACACAAACCAGAATCATCTCACTCAGGTCGGCTGCTGTCTTTTTAAATCATAAAGTGAGACACGAGTCAGCGCTTTCATTTATCAGAACCGATTCAGTTTCTCCGTTAGCTTTTTCTTTTACCATCCGTGCCAACTTCTGTTCGTATTTTTCTATGCTGGTCTGCACTCGATCATTTGATCGCAGTTTTAATCGTATCAACGCTGACAGATTTACAGACATTTACATAAATGTATAGCCTTGGGGCAGTGTTAGAATTCTGTGCATGTTTTATGAGCTGCAAATTTATGCGCGAGCACAGGGCAACAAGGATTCTGGGAAGATTCAAGGGTATTATTTGTCATACCGTAACCTGCAGTGATATGCAAGGTGGTCAACTCTGCTTAATAAAGAATAGTAAATTCAATAAAACACAAAACTAACAGTATAACAAATGTGTAATAAATAGGGGCCAGTAAAGCTATACTAAAAAGAAAGAAAAAGGGAAAAAAAATGGAAAATCAGAGGTAAAGTGCACAGTGTAGTAGTAAGGATCGAGTAAGTGTTAAATTATAACTGTCAATTAAGTGTTGAGTAATCTGGTGGCGTGAGGGTAGAAGCTCCTTCTAAGCCCCTCAGTTCTGACTGACACTGCTGAAGCGCTTTCTGGACCTCAGTCTGGTAAAGAGGTAGTTGTTTGGATGGGGACAGTCTTCCTCTCAATACGCCGTCTGATTCTGCGGCAGAGCTGTGGAAGTGAGGGGACGGCGTGATTGGCTTACACAGAGAATGTGCTTTATTTTTTGTGTTGCTTAGTTGCTTAGTAAGGCGAACGTGTGGCCTAATTAAATGGTGCCCCCCCCCCCCTCATACCTGATGGTCTATTAAAATACAGATTGTTGCTCCGTTTACTTCACAGTTAGTCTGCAGTTTCAGCTTAAGGTAAGGAACATGCGCTGATTGCAGTGCATTGCTGCACCCACCACAAGACAAACCACCCCAGGGATGAGGTGAGAGTCCTGAGTGCAGCCACGTGGCAGGTGATACCTCAACACCACACTAGTCCAAATGGAACATTGTGAGTTTTCCCCCCCAGTGACTGGAGTGCCAATCCTGCCACCAACCCCCAAATGTTCCCTGTAAGTTGGAGGACCTACTTATAGGGCTGGATGTAGATTAACATCATACCAAGGGATGAAGCAATTGCAGGTTAAGGGCCTTGCTCAAGGGTTCAGTGGAGTAGGATCACTCTTGGCATTCATGGGATTCGAACCAGCAACCTTCCGATTGCTGGGACGGATCCCTTGCCTCAGAGCCACCCCACCCTGCTTTAATTCCAATTGCTATCGGAGCATACGAGTAAACATGAGAAATGGGCTCCGATGGTATGCTTTGACATGTGTTTACTACTCGAGTAGAAGAAATGTTCTCGGTAATTGTGTTTGTTTATTTGGTTTCGTTTGTAGGGCTCCTCCCCCATTTCTGTCCCACTTGTTGCATGTGTGCGTGTGGCTCTAGTTCCAAAATGACCTCCTGGGGGAGCCGATTGCGTTCTCTGCTTGTAGGAAGGAGCTGTCAGTTCCCAGCTTGCTTCCAGCAAAACAGATAAATACTTAACTCTTGAGTACAGATGTTGTGCACTGCCATAGGTGTAGACAGTGGTGTAGCTATACACAGTGTTACAAAAATGTAATTTTTTTCTGTATGTGAAATACCGAAATATTTACGTTTCAGACCTGTATTCCTCATCATTGCGAAATCCCATGAGTCGTTAAAACGCTTCCTGCGCTCATGATTAGGAGTCAACTTACTTATTTATACATCTTGTGACAGTTAGTAACGGTTCGTTGCTATTTCACGAACACAGATGATGACTAATCGTTCCCATGTACTATAAGGAATTAAAAATCACACAGCAAATAGACCATAGCTTTACTGTATTTGCAATTTCAACATCATTCTAAAGTGAAGTTTTTAGCAATTAAAAATGAAATCATTGTAATCACATTGAATTAGCTGCAATGTATGCGGTTGCGCACAATCATTTAAAATATATAGTTTATTGTTAAAAACCTGTTCTTAAGAAACGTGAAAATCGGGGGGGGGGGGGGGTCAGGATTTTCTGAAGCTTTCCGTTAGCTCGGGGGGAGCTTAGCTTGCTTGGGGTGGTAGGAGAATCACTGAGCTGCAGTCAGTTCTATGGTCCATGTCTCCAAGAAACTCCTCTTCTCTCCAAAGCCTCCTCTGGCCTTTCTATACATGTACGCTAATGAGCGTAGCTAAATTTCATTCACAGCGTCATTACATACACTACTGAAGCCATTGACTGTCATGCCAAGTACTGATCTACAAAAAAAAGTTCTTCAGCTGTGACTTTTCTTCCCTTTCTTTAGTCAGGAGCAAAATGATCTGAAACAAAAACCTTCTGAAGATGTTTCCAAAAGCCCTCTGTTGCCCTGCAGGTGTATGTCGGAATGTGCGATGTCAACACGCAGCCTTTTGTGGTGTCAAGTGTAGCACGGCGCTGCGGGATGTGAATGACTATGCGATCGGCTTGGCACGACTCCAGCGGGGAGATGTGGAAGCGATTTGTTGATTCATACAAGAGCGGACCACATCGCTGCAGTGTTTATGCTAGCTTCTCACAACGTAATGGATACTTTATGTATTATGATAGCTTAAAGTCAGTTTGGCTTATTTAATAGCCACGGTAATGGAGTCACTCTGTTGATGTGTGTGTAAGGTTTTTAACCCGTAGCTCCACTTTGAATCTCTCACGGTCAGAACAGGCTCCTGAATGGGACAGACTAGCCACTCTGGTCAGGCTGCCCAACGAGAATGATTGCTGATGTTCAATATCGCCCGGAAGCCAAAGTTCATGAGGCTGGGTTTTCTGCGTCATCATTGATTAGTGTTCATTGTCACTGATAAGGTCACACCAGGGCATATAGTATATATATATATATATATATGAAACATACAGTATAGTATATTTTCTTTATTCAGCAGGTGCTTTTATCTGAAGCAACATGCAGTTTTGAAGGCTGGGTCAGACAGTCCTTGGAGCAATAATGGCCTTGCTCATTAGCCCTACAGTGAAATCACTCAGCCAACCCTGGGATTTGAACCAGCGACCTTCTGATCCCAAGCACAATGTTCTAACCTGTTGAGCCACACACCAAGTCTGGCCAGCCGGGCCTGGAATTAAAATTCGGCCCTGGACTTTGGGTTCCCCCATGGTAACGTTTGGTCGAGTGATACACCACCAGAGTTGGGTAATTCAGGTCCAGAGAGTAAAAATCCAGACCAGGATTTTGTTTCAACCAACCAGTTGAGCATAAAGAGTCACAGAGTACTCAACTGGTTGGTTGGAACAAAATCCCAGTCTGGACTTTTACTCTCTGAAATGTCCCAAGAAGGCCCCCACATCAGCCAGAGAAGCCCAGCTGACATGCACATGCCACGTCGTCCAATTGGGGAAGGAGCTGGGAGGAGAGATTTAGAGGCACAATTGTTATGACACAAGCTAACCGTCGAGGTCCCCGTGGCAATTAGTGCAGAAATGGCTCCCTTCTGGTTGCCTTTTACTACGCCTTCGAGACTTCAGGGTGTTCCCAAGTCAAAGTACTATCATAAAGCAATGTTTACAGTGTCGCAGCTGTCATCTCTGGAGGACCCGTCTCAGATCAGTAAATTCCAACTTTTTGACCGTCAGGCAGTGTCAGGCAAAATAAGAAACACATCAACCACAGCTAAAATGAAATATTAAGTATTAAACATATAAATATATCTCTTGGGTGTTGTGATGGCTCTGTTGGTAGCGCCGTTTCCAGCGTTGGTCTGTGTGCCAGATAAGGGGGTATGAAAGACGGATGGAGTGCGTCTCTGTTTCCATGTGATGAACAGCAAAGTGAAGGTTCTTCACGTCTTGCTACATGCTTTTAGGATCCTTGACAGCACTGTACATTATACAATATCAGAACCAGACACAGCCCCTCCTGTGACCCCCCCTCTCCATTCAGTCTCCTCCTGGGCTTTTCCCGAGCCCCCTCCAATGCTCACTTTATTTTCTGTGACCTGTCAGTGTCGCTAATGTCAATGCGATTGCGCATTTTTCTTTTGGGAGAAGCAATTAGTTTGAAACGTCCCATAATGTATAAATCGTCATGCATTTTAAAGCAAATATAAATCAGTCGTAAAATTTGCATTTTGAATTACAAGATGTAAAGGAGGCGTACAGGAGGCACTGTAAAGCGCGTATGCGATCTTTGCCGTTCGCAATGCTCAGAATCTGAAACAGAACTGGGCTGGACATCAGTCCGTCTGATTAACGTGCTTCTTGAACTTTGACCTTTGAAAAAGCCATCATTGATGTATGTCATCGGTCACGCAAGGGCTCGAGATGCACCTCCAGAGTTAAAGTAGGAAGTCCAGAGAGCTTCGTTCTGGCACTTTCTCCCGCCTCCGAATCGGATCATTGCCTGATACCTCCGAACATTTCCAGAACCTTGGTTCAATATTGGTGTTGCTCAAATGCCAACACAAATACTGTTTAATTAGCCCAAACCCAGGACGCCGCAAAGCCCATTCTTTTCCAAAGCCATGAATGTGTTTCCGGATGGTTCTGAAGAGGCCTCACAGATCACAGTGGGAGGCTTTTTGTCTGAGCGTCTCACTCCGTCTTGCATGTGACAAAGATTAATTGTTCCTAGAGAAAGAAAATGTTTACACTGGCAGTCATGGCAAAATGGTGACATTGAAAGGGATGGGGGGGGGGGGTGAGGTGAACTAAATTGATTTGTGCTGCCTTTTTACGCAAATAAGTGAATGGGAAGACCTGCTCATTAACATAAAAGTCAGCCAGCAGAAATGTCTGATTAGCTGTTGGACGCCTCAATCAATGAGAATGATCCTACCCCCAGAATCCCTGTTTCTCCACAATGTCCCTGACTATGACTCATCTGTCCAAATGTGTCCCTCACCACGATGTCCCTGACTATGACTCATCTGTCCAAATGTGTCCCTCACCACAATGTCCCTGACTATGACTCATCTGTCCAAATGTGTCCCTCACCACAATGTCCCTGACTATGACTCATCTGTTCAAATGTGTCCCTCACTACAATGTCCCTGACTACTGTATGACTCATCTGTCCAAATGTGTCCCTCACCACAATGTCCCTGATTATGACTCATCTGTCCAAATGTGTCCCTCACCACAATGTCCCTGACTATGACTCATCTGTTCAAATGTGTCCCTCACTACAATGTCCCTGACTATGACTCATCTGTCCAAATGTGTCCCTCACCACAATGTCCCTGATTATGACTCATCTGTATAAGTGTTCCCTCACCACAGTGTCCCTGACAATGACTCATCTGTCCAGGTGTGTCCCTAAACCCATATCCCCCCCACTAAGTGCTGGATGCATTTTTAACCTACGGTCTGGAATACCTGTAGACAAGCGGATCTAGAGAGCAAAACAGATAAATACTTAGCTCTTGAGTATAGATGTTGTCAAAGTACATTTATATTAGCTTTGATGGGTAAAACCTGTGGACTTTCAGTTTAGTTGGACAGTCGGTATGATGTCCAGACAAAGGTATGCATGTTTGATAGGGATGGTGACAACAGGGATTATCTTCTAGTGACACTGCCACCAAATCTCCCTGTATTACGACAGAGGCCAACCTGATTCCAAGTGCAACACATCCATGTCACAGACACACAAGTACCTTAGACAGGGGTCTGTTCAAAGCAGGATCCATGACATTCTCAGAGGTGGGGAAGGAGACTTCACATCACCTTGGCAGTTTGAGGGGGCTAAGGGTGCGTAATGTGATCCGTGGGGATAGTGTTACAGACCCATATGGTGGGGGGGATGAAAACCAGTGTGATCAGAATGAGACACACAGGTGCCAGCCTGCCATGTGTCAGGTGACACTCCCCCCCCCACCCCCAACCTGGCCGACGCCTCCAGCTGGCTGGGCAGTCGCAATGCTGTCTAGGCCGCGTTTTGTGATGGACAACGTTGATGTAACTGCATAGATCAGGGATCCGGTTTGCGCTTGAGCTCTGCCGGTCCCTCCTGTCTCTCGTTGAACATTCCTGCCGGCCCCCATGAGCACTGATACCACACTTTGGTGCTCGGATTATCCACAAGCGGGCAGGTCACAGGGTGAATCTTACCCGTATAACCCCCCCCCCCCATGTCAAGTTCAAGAGTATTCGGTGACCCCGTCCGCCATGTCCCAGATTCCCGGGTCGTTGCCGACGGCTAGCGGTGGTCGGAATGTGTCGCCTCTCGATCTGCCCGAGTCTCAGTGTCCACAGCACTTTCGTAGCACGTGCTGACACCCATCAAGGGGACAGACACGCTAATTATGTCATTTAAGACCATGGAACCATGTAATGGCTGCAAATCGGGGTCAGGCATGCCATGTATGTGCAGGGGGGGGGGGCCTTGTGTTTTGGAGCCCCCTGGGGGGGGGGGGGGGCGGTGGGGGCGTGTGCTGGGAAGGTTCCGAATGAAGAGGGAAGCTCATGCAAAGACGCCTCAAGCCAGACACTGTGGAGCCTGAGTTGTCACGCCCTTGACTGTGAAGGGTTGGTGGTTGGTGAAGAGCATCATGATGGGGTTGCCTTTTTCTCGCATCTCCTTAATCCCTGGCCTTGGATAGACCTCCCCCCCTTGCTTCTTTCCCCACCAGTGACTTGTCCTCCAGTGGGCTTCATTGCCACATTGGGTTACGCTAACATTCCGTACAGAATTTTGCACGTCCCTATTCAGCACCTTATTTGGCCAAGTTGGGGGGTTCAGTTTGTCGTCTCCACCGATTTCTGAGAAATGTCCTTCAGTTAAGAGACTTCTTTCTCTCACTCAAGCACAGAGCACTCTCTTAGCCGTGTTTCCGGCACCATATTTCTTATCCTCAAGTTCATTAAGAGATACCACTCCAGTGCTAGCTGTCATGGTATTGCTCCTTCAGCGAACCTCGGCTGTGGGATTGATGCTGTTTCTGTATGACTTGTTAGTGTTATCTAATCCAGTAGGGGATCCATTTTTCCGAAGTCCTCAGAGGCATTTAATATGAATATCTAATCTTTCTCTATCCTTCTAAGTATGATTATCATGAGGATCTTGCAGCTTTGAAACTGAGAAGACTGGTGGCCAAATGGATCCAGTGACTCTTGGGGGGGGCGGTCATGATAGGCTAGCATAGCTTAACATTTTCTTTGCTGTCCTGTCCCCATTTTTGTTGATAGCCAGGGTCAAATGGCATGATTATAAAGGGATCTGCCCCCCCCCCGGCCGCCATGAGCGTCAAGCAACATTAACCGGGGCGAACAAACGGAGCAGCCAGTCACTTTCAAATGGCAGATGTGCGCCATACGATTGGTCCCCCAGCATGGAGCTTGGAGACAGATGGATGTTGCGTGCAGGAAATAAACATAGGCTGAACCATGACGCAGCTTGAGCACGACTCCGGAACGTTCTACGGGCACCAGGTCAGGGCAAGGGAGGCCGTTCACACCTCGCTGGAAGAATGTTTTTATTTTCTTTTTTTTTGGTTCGTCTTGGGTTTGTAAGCTTTGCACATTTGCCGACGGCAGGTTTGGCCTGCGGCAGGCTTTATTTTCCAGACTGCCTCCCTTGTGTCGTGCTCCCTGCGTCCACCAGAAATGAATTTTAGCCCACCATGCTGTGGCAGAACCTGCTTGCTTGTTAACACGCCAATGCACTGGTCCCCAGGCAGCTTGGCCCCTTGGGACCCGGCAAGGAGAACGAAAGCAGTTGGGGGTCGACTCTGCTGCATGTGTGGCTCGGTGGGTTAGGCATCTGTGCTCGTGAGTGGAAGGTTGCTGGTTCAAGTCTCTTTCTCAGCAAATCAGGTCACATGTCAGTTTGGCTCGTGGGAGTTTTACTTACACATAAATGTTCAGAGGGCAGAACGAAAAATGATTGGTTCAAAGAGAGAACCAATTAGATTGTAAAGGAAGTGGGTCCAAGCAACTAGAGGAGTCTATGAAGCATCTGTTTGGCCTTTGTGCCAGGCCCCTAACCCCCTGAAATGCCCCAGGGGTGTTACATGAATGGGGTGAATCCAACTTAAACCTGTGGTTTCTATCTGCTCCTGTGTGTTTGTCTCAAAGGAGAGCAAGATGGGACTGCACACAGTTATGCAGTGTGTGTGTGTGTGTGTGTGTGTGTGTGTGTGTGGATTATGTGTATATCACATTATGGGGACCATTTTTCAGGTCCCCACAAAAATCTGTGAATGCAATCAAAAAAGTAAAAATGCTAAAAGTCTTGTATTTTGTGTGGCTACTTATGGTTAAGGTTAGGTCAGGGTAGGGCTTAGGGTCGTCATGTCGGGATTAGAGTTTTCCCCATATAAATTAATGGAGAGTCCCCACAAAGATATAATTACAAAAATGTGTGTGTGTGTGTGTTCAGGTGTGTGTGTTCAGGTGGGGGTTGGGCATGTTCGCAGCCTCGGCTTAACACAGGCCGCAAACCCAATATGGTTTCTCCCAGCCTTCTGTTTTGCTTCTTGGCTTCCCCGGCAGCAGCCGTGAGAATGTGCTGAGCGCCGTGGAACGCGCCGTAAACCAAGGCGCTTTTGGACGTGTCACCGCCCCCCTCGATTCCTGTTTCTCGCATGTCGCTGCCTTCGCTCCCTCGACTTGTGTGTTCGCCGGAGTCCCCCCTCCCCAGACGCCCGAGTGCTAAACCCCAGCGGCCCTTGATGTGGGGGCTCCGTCCGACACGTTGTGGCCGCTGGGATAGTCCTGCCGCTTGGGGACCCTTGGGAACAACCCTCAGCATCATCTGTGAGTTACAAATTATAGGGCGCCGCGAAGGACTGCGTGTGTCTCTATGTATGTATGTGTTTCTGTGTTTTTTGTGGCTTGTTGGCGGTACTCCCAAGGGATTCTGCTCCTCCTCAGCTAGCTCCCTGTTTCACAACTGTCTCATCCGGGCAGACGAGGACGAACGTGAAACCGTCTTACCCCGTAAAAAATGCGGAATGTGCGGGACGTCAACCGAGGCCCCTCGTGTGCGCGACTTGCCGCGGTCATGTGACGTGATCTACCGGCATAGTGTAACGTACGCTTGCTGATGGGACCACCCAGCGCAGAGGCATGGGCGGGCTGTTCCGAGGTGTGTTTACCAAAACGTGAGCTGGATGAATGTTTGTGTCATGACATGCATGTAGCGGACAGGAATGTGTCATTCTCTCATGCATGACCCCAACTCTGACGTTGTTTCTAGGGTTTATTTGTTGCCGTTGTGTGGTGTGTAACCCTGTGTTTAGAGAAACTGCATCTTTCTACCATATTATCTCATCATGGGTGCAAAAAAGAATTTAGGGTCAACATGACCAAAGCATTTAACTTCAGGTGTTTGACAGCCAATGCTCAGAAGGTTTGTGATTCTGTTTGTGCGAGTTGGACTTCTTGCACAGAGGGACGAGAGGTCAAATACCTGTCACAAAACCTGCTATGTCTCTTGGACTGGCAAGGATTGGATTCTGGTATCTGCTCCCAGTTATGCTGAATGCCTCAAGGGCGATGTGAGCCAAGCCTCTTCAGCTGCGCTTTGCCGCTCTCAGAACATTCGGAAGGAGTATCTGTACACGCCCGGGGATGGCGAATGGAGACTGACCTGAAGACACCGTATAGGTGAAACAGGGCCACACAAATGCGGGAAGTTCACGCAGGATCAGCATTCTCACGGCCTCCCCAGCAGATCACACAAACTGTCCGCTTAAAACCCCTCTCAAGCAATTTTCTAATTACAGGCCACAAAATTGGAAAACAGCTTCACGAACTCAGAGGCTGCCTTTCCCTGCTCAGCGCCCTCCCAGCTCTCTCTGGCTCTCAGTTATGATTTTACTGCTTTCTATTTGTGGTCAGCCGTGCCTCCCAAGAGCTCAGCACTGACAGAAACAAGGTGGGCTAGCGCGTCTTACAGTAGGAGAGCGGCATTTCGGAGCTCGGCGTTTATTGTACCATTGCGCGGTCCGGCGCGGAGATTAAAGGCATCTCGCAGAAATAGGAGGCTGACTCATGGAACATGTTTTCTTTCACTTCATTTTACAAACGCCTACGCCCTGCCCGTCCTCCAGAGGCAGCCTGCGTTCCTGGCAAAAAAAGAGAAAAGGTAGAGGACTTTATACCCTGTTATGGCCCGTCGCCGGTTAGAAACAAAATGCCACCAGAGGCGAACACAACTGGGAGATGACCGGAGGAGGATCGCACCGGTCACACTGGTCGCACTGGTCGGACCATCGCGCCTCATCCCACACTCCCACATGATCATTGAACAGCCCCATTCGTGCGTACCTCCTTCCCACACAAAAGAGGAATCCCTCAATTTTTTATTCCCCTGAACCTCCGCCATGTTTTCGTGGTGAAGTCACCACTGAAGAGGTTCCTGTGCCCATGCCAGGCTTCCAAATTAGTAGCTGAGAGCCGCAGGCTGAGTGATGCCCAGCAGGGGGCAGTGGGGAGGGTTTCTTGCCAGAGAGAGAATCTGGATCTCTCTCTCTCTCTATCTATCCTGGGGAGTCCAGCTGCAGCGTATGGCGTTTGCGGCTCTGTACGTTAGAGGATCTGCGTCCAAGGTTGTAAGTTCGAATCCCATGGCTGACAGAGTGTTATATCACTGATGGGCCCTACACTCGCACCTCATCATGGAGTTAGAGTGATTCTCCTCGCTAAACCCAAGTTTTCCTCACTTTGCTTGGGCAAAAGTGTCTGTAAAATAAATAAATATAGTCAGTGGAATGGTGGCATCCCACTATGCACCAGAGATTATTTACCTTCAGAAATCATAATATTTTTCTCTTAACATTATAGCAGGGGTGACCCCTAACCCCGCCAAAAAAAAAATTATTTAGGCTTTTATCAGGAGCAACCTTACGTGATTTAGAGAGGACAAAGCTAGTTGCACTTGGTGGTTTTGATATGGTACTGGGAGATTGGGCTGCTTTTAAACACAACAAACGCTCTCCCGGCCCTGTGTGTGTCGGCCTCCAGGAAACATATTGCGGCCCGGCTGCACTCTGCCGATAATATCTGAGAATTACAGAAATATTCACTCTAAAACGAGAACACAACGTATTAAAGATAACAGAAGATCTCAGCTTTAGCATTTAGCACATCAGGCATAATAAATTATTAAAGTGGAAAAATTCCATATAATAACGATGCTTACATTTTTAATGTTTTTAGATCTGTTTGTGTTTTTAGTTTAGCACTGTCATTGATGTTCTGTTGTCTCCATGGTTACCTGTGATGAGAAACAGTGTAGCGGGGCATGGTGGGGGTGGAGTGGGGGGGGGGAGGCTACCTGAATTTGCTCCTATTGAGCAGACAGCGGACGAGGCAGGAGGATGATTCTTGGTTGGTGGGGGATTTGCCGTAGGCCCCCCCATCCCAAACCAGGGCAGATCTGCAAGATTGTATTTCCATACATTTCTTGGAAAATATCTCCCTCTGTGACCCCTGTGATTCTGGCCTGTGAGACTGGGGCTAATGTAGCGGAATTAGCCACCTGTTCTGGGGCTGGGAGCAGTGCTGTAGGGAACTAATTAATTAAGGCGCTTATTATGTTACACTTAGGCAAAATGGCCCATGTTAAGTCCAACAGTTAGTGACCGTCACAGTATAAGCCTGCCACCTTGACCTTTACCCCCCCCCCGCTGCTGTCAGCAGATACCCGGTCAGGCATCTCGTAAGCCTGACGAGGTCGATTTACATAAAGTGGCCCCAGCCTTTGAATTTTAAATGCTGTGCACCAGACTTTTCACTGAAGTTCTGGCTGGGGAGGGGCACTGTGTGTGTTTTGGATTTGCCAGTGTTATCACAGATTCTGGAATTTGGTCCCTGCTAAGCAAATAAGTATCCCTGATGATAGTGTGAGCGATTCGAAAAGAAAATCCAACTGTTTCTATTTTAAGTATGGACTCAGTGACTCTGTGATCTCGGTCTGGGCTTTTAAATGACACTGCTGTGAATGAATGCTTGTATTTTTAATGTATTTATATATGCAATAATAAGCATGTTCATTTACATATCTGGTTCCTGTTATTCTCTTAAATAGTCCTGATACATAGATGCTCTTGATATATAAGAACTCTGGCTTATAGTGTTAAACTGTCATGTGTTAAATGAATCAGGTTTTGTCTTCATTACGCAATATCCCAAAAACGTGGAACTGTGTCACCAACTGGCCTGTACCTGTAATGTAGGAAATCGGACGGTGTATCTTTATTATTCGTTTTGCCAATTGATACTTGCCATATGAGCAAGTTGCATTCATGGTGCACTTAGTTCCGGAACAATGCGAACTGGAGGAAACCAGGGAAAAAGTGGACCGGGCAAACGTCCGTACATTTTGAGCTGCGTGTTTATAGGTTCCCGGAATATTTATTGCCCATTCTGTGAATTTTCCTGGGAAAATTTTCTCGTTTCGCGGAGCCAGCGGGGGGGAATTTCTCGCATGCTGATGGAACGCGCTCACGGTAAAACCGTCGCCGGCGTCGTTTGGTCGTTTTATTGCGGGGCGGGTGTCACGTGGGGGCAGTGTCACCCCGTGATGAATGACGCTCGCCGTAACATTTTCCCAGGACTAAATGCTAACAAAACACAAAAGCAAACAGGGCCAGACCCCAGGCCCGCAGATGGGGGAACCCATCAGATTAATGGCCCCCGCACTCACTGTAGGGGGGAAAGGGGGGCACGTCTCGCATTAGAGTGATGCCTGTAGATTTGGGAGTGGGCCAGAGAGTTAGTAATAGCAGATATTTGTGGGGTACCGTTGGGAAGGGCCCTGGAATCCCCTCTGGCTGAGGGGGGGCAGGGGGGTGATGTGGGAGACGCTGGGTTCAGAGGGGCGAGATGAAGACCCCATTCCCTGCTCAGGGGCCTGCTGGTATCACACCTGCTCCTCTATAGCCATCATGCTGCCTGGGACATCTGAGCACCTGCATACCTGAGAGCTGCCAGGGGTAGCCAATGAGGCATGCAGCTGCATTGGAGGCAGCCAATCAGGTCGAGGCTGTTATGCAGGACCCGCGAATGAGCTCAGAGTTGGCTCCGGCTTACTGCTATCACTTGCTGAAAGGGTATGGAGCCATCCTGGTATCTGCATGTCAGGCTTCAGAATACCTCAGAGTGTCAGTCTACGGTATGTGGACAGGCTTGGCTTGTGGGGACATATTTTGATGTCTTTTTGGGACAATTGTCTTCATGAGGCGGTAAAACCTAAAAGATGGTTATTTAACAAGTTAATTATTCCTTGGCCTGTGTGAGTAGCTTCTGAGACCCCTGCAAGCCCCGGACCCTTGAAATCCTGCAGAGGGCAAGCAGGTATAACGATGGATGGATGGATGGAAAATATTTTTCACAGAAGTGCAGAAACTTTTTGCTTATTAGAAATTTTGCCTTGTATTTTTAGAGTTTTGATAGATTTGGTTTAGGGAAATCACAGTAAAATGAGTTCCTCGCAATTATGCATGTGTGAGTGTGCATATGTCAGTGTGTGCGGTACTGTATCTGGTGACCTGGTAAAGCCATACAGGTTTGTTGTAGATAAATACATAAATTTAAATATCAGCTTAGTTTGTGATGTTAACTGGAGAATCATCTTTGTAGATTTTGTATCAAGGTGGTGACGGTTTCATTCATTTTCATTTCCCCTTCTTTTCATTTGCCAGCTGGCCCCTGCAATTACAAACGATGGTCACTAGATGTCACCATTTGGCCGACTGCACACGCAACACCTGGCGGTTCCAGCGCTCTACTTCAGCGTCCGTCAAACTCAGACTTACTCCTATCTGTATAAAGGAAAATTGGTCTGCCTATGATGAATGATTTGCAACTGCATTGTGCTAAAGACTAGGCACTTGATTACGATGTTTTGACACTCCCTTTGTGCCTGAATGGAGTCGTTGTACTGGCAAAATCATTGTCAGATTGGACTTAGTCCAACATGGCTTTCAAAAATAATTTTGAGAGTATAAAATCAGTTCTTATAAAAGAAGCTTTTGAGAAAGGGGAGGTTTAGATTTTTGGGAAAGTAAAACCATTAGCCCCCTCCACAAAGTAACCAGTACGACTCTCAAATTCTAGGTTACGAGAGCAAGGGACCCTTTATCAGATTATACAATGGCTTGAAACTTTAGTTGACAGGAAACTCCCCTGGCCCAGAAATGCGGGCCCTGGGACCCAGGCTGGGCTGACATATCGCCTGCCGGCGCCTCATATTGGACTTGGGCTTCTCTTAAAAGGATTTAAACTATTTTGCTAATTTTCCCTGCGCTTCCACTCACAGCTTCTAAACCATCACGTCGACCCCTTTGACCCTAAATGCCTCACATCCTGGGCGTACGCTTGGCCCCCGGCAGGCTCTGCCGCTGTACTCCTTCTCTCGATGCCATTCCCTCTGTCTCGTATTGCCTCGAGATTCCTCCCCTAATGCAGCAATATTGTCATGTTTCTCTTTTGATTGGCTCTCATTGTTTGATCCTCCTGGCGCAAGTGATCTCCGTGGGGGTCCAGCATCTTTAGAGCGCTACCGACACAGCGGACTGTGACTGAACAGGATGGACAGATTATAGCTGCAAGAGATGGAAAATTAGCTTTCAGGGCCATTAAGTTGAGATATTTGTTGCACTACAAAAAGAGATATTTATTTACACATAATTTAGTCAAAACGAGATTCGATCTTGGTATGACCTCAACAAAAATCTCAGCAAAGATTTCAACGAAGTCAGTTCTGTCACAATCTATTCTCCTGCCTCATTAAACTCTTTCTCTTTCGTCCTGGGAGCTGACAGGCATCTGATGTCCGTTCCCCTTCCAAAATGATGTCAGATATTTTTTTTAGCCATTATCTTGTGGTCATATTTCTCGGATTTACATTCCCTGAACCTTGGCGTGCGGTCCTATGATAGCCTCTGAATTCAATTTCCAAAAGTCAAACTATTAGACTTTCTGCACTGCCGTCCAGATTCCGAATATTCTGGAGCAGGAAACTTGCATATTTCGCTCAATGTTTATCTTGAGGCTTCGGCGAAAAACCGTAATATGCTTCCTGCGGGACATATTTTGTTGTTGACCTGTTATTTAGCACTATGGCGTTTATATTCCTATGGTTTGGGAAAGAATCTTCACACGACGCATGAGCTCAGTTTTCCACGGAGTCCGCGATCCTGCCGAGCTTCTGAAGCACAAGCATCGCAGAAAAAAAACAAACCCGCGAACAGACGGTTCTCACAGAAGCTGGGGTTGGGGGGGGGGGGGGGATTTCTTGGGAGTTTGCTGTGGGTGAGGCGAACAGGAGCTGGAGGTGTGAGATACAGGAGCGCAGAGTAACACATGTACTGGAAGCACTGCTTCACACAACCATCTCCCCCCCCCCCCCCAAAAAAAAAAAAGGGGAAAGGGCCCCACTTGGGGGATGCGTGACTGTCCCGCCACGGCAGATAAAGACTCAACTGTGCCACATGTGATACTCATCGATCGCCGGATTTCTGTCCGGTTCGCAGGTGTGTTGGAGTACCCTGATGCCCCTCCCCCCCCCATTTGTTTTCTGAGCTCCGCTTGAGCCAGAACGGTTGCTCGGGAGTATAGATTTGGCGGGGGCGCGGCGAACGCACGGGCCACTCTCCCGTATCGAAAGACTTGGGGGCGGCCGTGCGCGGGCGATGCCAAGTGAAACAAGCGAGGAGCTATGAAGAGCTCAGGGGCCCCCCGGGGGTCGCGTTTCATCAGAGAGTACGTGCGAAGGCCAGGATTTGGGGCTTATCCGGCCCCGTGGGCGCGCCAGCTAAGGGGCCTCGCCAAGGCAGCATGGAAGATACACACATAAGTGGCCAATTAGGAGCGGTGACTGATGTGGATCGGATCCAGGACCTAGACCTGGAGACAGCGATGTGGATGGTGTGGCCCCGCTGGTCGTCGTCTTGTTCTGCTCTGACAGTTCTGTGTGACGTACAGCTGTGGCGGCCTGTTCTCTGACTTTAGCACATCGATCTCTTCCCTGACATCATAAGTCCGTAGGTCTATCATGTGAGCTCTGCACAGTGCGGGGGCCACAGGAAATCGGGAGCACCAGGAGTCCAAGTCTCACGGCAAAAGTTTGTTCATGTCCTATGTGCCCGTTGGGAATTCTGAGCGCGTTGTTATAATGGTGAGCTGACAGCATGTTTAATGGCTGGGAGGCAAGGTCTTTGGTGCCGGGTTCAGCCAAGATCCCTCCTGGAGAGCCTTCCTAGACAGACGGATGACCCGCAGATAGCGTGCGTGTGATCCGTGTCGCTCTACCGACTAGCTGTCGATCTGTATCTGCCTCGGAGCACCCTGGGATTACAAAGTGCTCATATGTTTATGTTTTATATAGGCTTTATTTTAAAAATGCATTGCTTTGCTGTGAGACTGTTAGAGGCTTCGTGGCTGTGAAATGTGCTCCTCCTCGTTTATGCTGTGGCCGTCACCACCCGTCACTAAGATGTGCACAGGCTGTTTCCACCCGGAATTATTCTACATGGAGCAGAAAGTAACAGCACTTAGCACTAATATGCTAATGTTAACAAGCCCCACCCTGTTTCTGAAGGTCCAGTACAGATTCACCAACAGGATGCATGTACAAGTTTCTATAGTGTCCATAAAAATGCTTTAATGTGTCGACAGTGGTCGGGATAGCTGGGGGGAAAGGGAAGAGGATCTGCAACCAATTACAATTTTAAGCAATTCTTATCATTGAAAGCCCAGTTCGTGTCCTGCAGTGCCTGGTATTTTACAGTTAAAAAGACGCAAAATAAATACATGTGTACGCAAATGCATAAATCGATGCTCCAGCAAATATGCAAACCTTAACGCGCAGATACGCCCGAAATGTTTGCCTCTTGATAGTGCTCCGAGACCCGCCTAAAAGGAACAGCTATTTTCCTGATATCCCAGACGCAGACTGCGTTTCCGAGAGCTGTCAGCTCTCCGCAGCCCTGTTTTGCTGGGCCGATTTCCCTGCCGATTACAGGTCCGCGCAGCTTCGCGGGTCGCGGCGTAGGAAGTATCTGCAGAAGGTTAAGGGGGAGTCCGCTCGGTTCCTCCGACAGCACTGTCAGCAGTCTAAGAAGGCTGAAGATAAAGGCGTTTTTGCCAGCGTTCCCTAGCACAGAGGATGTCGTTTCTGTGAGTGATTTAGCACAGTGTTATTATTGTTATTCCCCCCCCATCTTTCCGCTGCACAGTAGCGAAGCCGCAGGCGCGTGACGGGACTCTAGGTCAGCTACCCACAACCCCTCTCGCCTCCGCCCCCTCGGTCTCCTCTTCCAGGGACTCCTGGCTTTAGTTTCAGTCTGAACCCTGCTGGGAACAGTTCACACATGACATATTCCCTGCTGAGTGGGAGCCAAAGAGCCGGAGTTGCGCTAAGTTAACACTGGCGCCCCGTGAGGGGACAGAGCGGCTGGAGAGTGGCAGGGCGGCGTGGACGAGCGGCTGGGCTGCAGACCGCCGCCGGCGACACGGGAGCCTCCTCTCAGTCTCATAAAAATACTTTGGCGTTGGAGCGTTCAAGCAGAGCTGGGCTCGGCCAGAAAAAAATCATCAGGATTTTTCGCACGTGTGTTTTCTATTACTGTATTACTGCATTTTTAACACACCTAATACTAATGCACTGTAATAAGCAGCAAAACCTGCTTTCCCCCGAGACAAAAAAAACAGTTGCCCAGTTTCCATCTTTCAGTTTTTCCAGTTTTTCTCAGTATATAACATGTAGCCCATTAAATATAGATACTTTTCTCCGGAACAGTTCCAAAGGATAAAAGTCCATATTGACCCCATATCGACCATAAATTGCATATCAGAATTTCTACGACCATATAAGGAACATTGCAAAGTGGCCTGAGATTGACCTAAAATAAAACGTCCAAAAACCAAAAAGCATATGTTCATATCTGAGTCAGTTTATGTTAAAGTCTTGAAACTATATGCCGTACAATATACATATGAGATCAGATGACCCAATTCATTAAAAAACACACCACCAAGCTTGTCATCTAAATTCTGCATGCCTATAGTGGTCATTTTATTCTTTATTTAGTTTAAGTGCTAGTAAAAGTGAGAGAGACACCGTCAACCTTTTGACTTTAATTGCATTGCTTGTGCTTCAGTCACCTGAGTAAATGGCCGGTATGAGATCAGTATGGTGATCATTGGCCGTTACATCATCTGTATCTGTGTACCACATCCTGGGGATAATAAAAGTCCCCACTGATCCAGCACGGCTGCATTAGAATCCCAGGGTATGAATTCTATGCAAAGCCTGAGAACAGTGTGATTGTCCCATAATTTAAGTAAGCGTAATTGGAATGTATTTGAAATTGAAATCAGAAACTATTAGAATCTGAATTGCGATCCTGTCGTACTAATGTGAACCAGATGTATTCCACCGCCTCCCTAAACAGGGCGTGTTACAGGACCCCAGCGCTGCCAGTCTGTAAGCCGTCAGCGCACGAGTACGAGATGTCGACTGTATATCGTTAGAGTCTTAGCTAAATTAAACACAATCACCAGCGAATGACTTCTGCGCTCAGTCAGAATCAATGGACCCGCTTAAAGATCTCAGGTGTGCCGCACAGCTTCTCAGATGTGCAAGAACTGAGCTGTTATTTGAGTAAGTGCCAGGATGGAAACGTGTATTGTGTGAAGCAGGACCGCAAACTTATGCTGATGGCATCAATGAGTATGCCTTTCGCTCGCTTGCCTTCTGTAGCGTGGACGGTAATCCGACAACCTCATCTGTGAAGCTAGTTTCTACCAGGGAATGGAGAGAGGTTTTATTTAGCGGGAGTTAGCGTTGCCGGGAGCAGCTCCTGAGGGATCCTGAGGATCCAGAACGGTGCTCACCAGGACTTTCAGATTCCCTACCCACTCTGCGGAAATGCCTGCGGTATAAAGTGCTAAAGCTCCAAAAACAAAACAAGGTCATCTCTGAAGGTGGCACCTGATACAGTATGTTGATGTGGGCGGGGCATTCCCATTTGCTCCTTTTTCTGACCTTCTGAGGTTTCTGCGCAGAAGGATTAACTTCAGCGTAGTGGCTCAGTCCTCTAGTTTTGGCTGCCCCTGGGTTGCTGCAAAAAAAAAAGACTTAAAAAGTCAGGCGTTGGGTCAATTCCCGTCGGGAATTCTGACCATGTATATTTTGTTGCAGCCCCACAAGCCATATCTTGGGTTTGAAGACCGCATCTGAAAAGATGAGCACAAAAAGTGGGAAATAAGATCTCCTTGGGAAGCAGGCCCACTGTAGCAGTGACCTGTGGCACCCCCCTGGTTTGCATCTCCTATAAAAAAAATCAGCAATGTTTTTACTTTATCGTTTCAAGCTCCAACCCATATTTTTGCCCCTGTAATCTCCCTGCATGGTGTGGTGGTGCTGGCTTGCGTTCCTCACCTCGGCGTAACTAATGATTGCTCTGATTTTACCAGACTGCATGTCAGCCTTCACTGAGCTGCTCTGTTCTACTCTCCATGCTCTGGCTCTACTTCAAAGGCTGATGGGACATCTTGGCCAGACCCTGCCTGTATAACTTGGATGCCAGTGTTGTCTGCCCCCCCCCCCCCCCCCCGCTGCCGCCGAATGATTTTAATGTTTACTAACTGGGCACAAAGTTTAGAAGCCCAAAAGGATATTAACCTACCAGACAAATGGAAACATCAATGACTCAAGTAACCAGAAAGTTTGCGAAGCAGCTACTATCGCTGAATAGTGTATCTGAACTTAACTGTGTTTTGCAAGGCTTGATGAAAGTTCACTAAATCTGTACAAAGTTGGCACGTTGAAGCCGTTCTACAGACATTGTTGAGCTGCATTTGTTGCTCTTGGAAAATCGAGTAGTGACTCAAGGATATAAAGCATAAACACAAATATGGAAGTTCTTAAGCTCAGAGTCTTCTGTCATACATGTGCTGGTTTTGCGAAAGAAAGCAGTGCCATTGTTTGTCCTCCTTTCTTGAGTGGGCTGGTTTATCCTCTAACTCCCAGCCAACATCTGCAGCTGAGGGTCCGTGTTGATGTTCTGCCTACCAGACACCTTCTAAGGTTCTGGTTCTGGGGTGACCAAAGCAACCAACCTTCAGTCTCTTGGGTCTGTGCTGCTGTTCTACCCTACAGTGTAGGGTATCTGAAAAAGAATTGGACCAGAAGTGACATAGTTCTGGGTTTCATTTCTTGCATGCATTCTGTTCCTTGTGAATTTTGGGCTCTTTTGCACAGCTGAATTTACTTGAAAGATTGACCCAGTTCCTTCAGTTTTTACAGCAGGGTCTGTGGTCACGTGAAACCTGATGTGATCGATTATGAGTGAGACGCTTGTGACTTGTGCTGGGGACACGGAGCTGGGGGGGGGGGGGGGGCAGCCTTGCAGATTAAAACTGATGAGCCTGTACAGTTAGCGCCAGCGCTAATTGGCTGTGGGTGTGGGAAAGTCGCTTGAATGCGTGGGGTTGGAGGAATGTGAGAAGGGGATTCTGGGAAGGTTCCTGTGGAGGTGGATGGACGGTGCTGGATTATAAATCACCAGTGACCCCCCCTGGGGCTGCTAACTGTGCTGTCACCCCCCCTTGCCCCCCGCATCTGGTCCATCAGTGGTCGTCCACTCGCTGCATTCCCATCGTTTGGTTACCGCGCCGCTGCTGCCTCAGAGTCCTTCAGCTTCACAGCTCTGATTTATGTGATTCTGCTCCTTGTGCTTCGGTTGGAAAGAGGAAAGTTCTCCCCTTTTTACAATGACACGCACGGGCCAGATACCGTCATGGGGGCCGGCCAGGGGGGGGGGCGTGAGGCTCCGCTTCCTCAGAGCTCCAGTGGGGTGTGCGTTTGGGACCTTCAGACGTAATTAAAGCGGGCGGTTGGGGAAGGGTGCAGCTGACACGTGTGAACAGGCAGAGTTATGAAGAACCTGAGGCCCATAGCAGAGGAAGTTATAAATACCGTTGGTTCAGGATCAGACCCGGCCACATCAATGCTGTCCCGGTCTCGGGGCTTCGCAGGGAACCTTGGAAACTCCGCTGGTGGCTTTTTGAAAAATGGTCCTGCTTGCTGTTCAAACCCACAGATCATGTCGGGGGGGGGGGCACGGCCCCAGCACCAGCACACCGCCAGGTGCGACCCGCCAGTCGGAGCAAACCAGGTTCGCTTCAGCGGTCACTTGTCCTATTCCACCCAGCTTACATCATAGTCTTTGCGCCGATTCCTTCGCTTGTCAGGCCAGCGGTCCCGCAGTTGTGTTGCATTGTTGCTTGACAGGTTGTGCAAACACGAGGCCTGAAAATTGTGGGAGTGATAATGGCAACGCATACCGCCGTGCTGCACACACCACAGCTCACGTGGTCACATGGTGTGCAGCTCACACATAAATAACAGAAACATGTCAGATGTACATAGACGCTTCACTTCCCCGTCCAAAATGAAATTCAATTTGTAGCATCGTTTTCCTTTGGGTCCGAACTACTGTCTCTTAGTGGCTGGAGTTTGGAATTTTTGTCTTCCAGTGCTTGTCTCTTGTCCAGCGAATTATCAAAATATTGAATTGTTTTGGAGCCAGTGATATTAAGTTCACTGATTCCATGCAACATGCAGCTCCCAGAATGGAGGACAGCTATGTTAGCATTGGGCCAAAACGTTGACAATAGAGTCTCAGCATTTCACCGTTGACCAAAGGCTTTTTTGGACAAAGATTTGTGCTTCCCTTTTGTATTAACAACAACATAAATACACCTTTTGAGTGGGTTTTTTTTCTAGAGCTGACAGGAACTGAAGGATTTGGGAAACTGTGAGCTCTAATTTAGCATCACCAGTGACAGCAGCGCACAGACCACTTTGCAATGCTTTAGTTTATGGGGCTAGTTTAAAGGAACAACAGATAATTTCCTTTGCAAAGGCTGCTGGGAGGCCAGGGGATCAGCACGTCAGGGGCTGTAGAGGGGCTTGGCTCGTGGGCTGTAATCAGTCAGCTTGTCGTTTCCCGTTCCCAGGAGAAGCCTCCTTATCCAGAATGATCCCACGTATGAAATTCCCCACTTTGCCTCGCAATACTGTATAGCAGAAGTAGCCAATCTCATTCAGAAAGGACCATTGTGTGTGGGTTTGTATTGAAACTCCCTAATTAGATTACTAATTATAGGACTGATTGGCTGAAGAGTCACCTGGGTTTGAAGAGCTGAGCTAAAGGTTATCCCGAAAACCTGCACACACACCGGCCCTTTGCGGATAAGATTGGCTCTGCTGTATTTGCTAAGGGGATGTTTATGGGTCAGTAAATCTTTCATCTGCAGTTTTGTACGAAGGACACTTAAGAATGGAGACCCTCTGTGTTTCTCCGTAATAATCGCTAAAATTATCCATAAACTTAGGGAAAAGAGCTCAGTCTTTTGGATTCCCTGTAGACTATTGGTCCTTATGGTCATTTTAAATTCTGGAATACGGTACTTGTTTCAGAAATAATATACCATGTTATAGTGCCACAGAGTACTCTATTGCTTGGTTCTACCCTTCTCTTCAAATACACCTGTATATTATTTTACCCTATATAAATGCATCAATTTAATAATAGAATAAAATACTATTTCAGAGATATTTTAGCATCTATGGAAGCTCAGTGGCTGGTGTGTGTGGAGTTTGGGATAGATTCCAGGCCCCCCTTCCACGAGCCTGACAGGGATTAGTGGTTGGAAGGTGGATTTTACTATTTTGCTGTTGTGCTTGCTGCTGGTTCGTCTTCTTCAGAACTTTCTGGAAGAATTAAGAGATTGAAAAAGTATTGTTATGATGCTGTGGGGAAAATGGCAATTTTATGCAGCATTGTGTGGGAACCCTGACCTGATGAGTACTGGTGCGTGTGCTGGCGGCCGCTATTTAAAGTAGCACTTATTTAAGCTGTTTTCGTGGAGCGCGGTGGGGTTTGCTCAGAGTATGGCTGAAGGTACTGCTGCTCTGCTGGTATCCCAGGCAGCCAGGAGGGTCCAGCTGATTCTGAGTTGCTGACAGGAGATCTTCTACCCAGCATGCATCTGTGATGCACCCACGCTCACTACAGCACCTTGACAATGTTTTACTGCACACAAATATGGCCGCCCTCCCACCTCCAGCCCAAACTCACTTTAAAGTGACTGTGGTCAGGGGCTCAAGGCCTTGCCTGGGCATGAACACTGTGTGGGTATTCCCATTGAAACTACTTCTTCCCAATGAAACTCTGGTGTTCCCGCTAAAATTCCAGTACTCCCATTGAAGCCCTAGTGTTCCTACTGAAACTCTGATGTTCCCCTTTGAAACTCCAGTGTTCCTACTGAAACTCCAGTGTTCCCATTTGAAACTCCAATGCTCCTATCTAAACTCTGCCGTTCCCATTGAACGCTCTGCAACCCTTCGAGCAGGAGATGCATGTGAGAGGTATGTCGGTTAGAGGAGATCTCTGAGGGCTCCTATGTCTGCCGTTGTGAGCTGACAAAATAAATAGCTGCGTTCTGGGGTTTTAAATATACCTCACGGTCCTGCGTGGAGTCCGGAACGGACCCGGGTGTCTCTGGACCACAGGACTGGGTGAGCAGATAATAGTGTTACTGATGAGAGTAGCAGACCGTCTCTGTCTCCCACCCGCGACTCCTCTATGTGTCTCTCCGTTCCTCGGGGAATGTTCTGGCATCTGCGGTGTGGCCGCGAGAGCCTCGCCGCTGACCGTATGGCTCGAGTGCACGGTATACCAGCTTGCCTCATCCGCCGTCTTTTTTCCCGGCCGAATCCAGAGAGGCAGATCTGGGGAGCCCCGTGGCTGGTACCCATGGCTGCAGATCACCAGTCCCCGTGCTGTGCTGTAGGCCGCTGCATCCCTAGGAAGCTGGGGGGGGGGGGGGGGGGGATAAAAAAAACCTCTGTGGAACGGCACTGGCAGCAGTAACTTGGCGTTGAGCTCGCGGTAGACCTCAATACATCACCGTCATTACCCGATGGCATGCGTCCTGCTCATGGAAATGACTCAATCGCTTCCCGGCCCATGTAAAAGCTTCGCATGAGACATGTTGTGGATGGTTTATTGCTTGTTCAGCTTTTAAATTTGGGCAGCCGTCTGCCTCCCACACAAACTGGCTCTGCGGGGGGCATGAAATGACTGATATCCCTCCTTCATTTTTTTTTTTTAAACCTACTCAATATCAGTTTTCTTGTGAGCGTGAATAGCTGGCACCAGCCGTGCGTCGAACCAGTCCTCAGAGATACTGGTCTAATGGGTTAGTCCTAAAGGCACAAGCATATCGCTTAAGGGGCATCGCACGGACTCCAGTGCAACACCGCATCTCCTGTGAATCTCCTGCCATATACACGGTGATTTACACCCCGTTCCTGCGCTCTGCCGTTACTCCTGTCTATGCTCAGTGCTCGTGCGGCCTCTGTTTGTAGCTTTGGCTCCAGCTTGTGTTCGGGTCGTATCCAGGCCATATTTATGCTGCGGCAAAGCTCAGATTTTCCAGTGTCCGAGTTTTGTCCAACTTCTCTGTTTGCTGCCCTGAGTACCGTATCGAAAGAAAAAAAAAATCACTAGAATCCTCTGTGGTCTGTAAACTAAGGTCTTGCTTTAATTAGGTTGAAAATATGTGAGTGGAAAGTGGATGGAGGTTCTTAAGATTGACCTTTTCTTTCTTCTTCTTTTTTTTTAAATTCCCAATCTATTTTTTTCCTTGAATATGGTCTTCATGACACACAGTCTTATCACGTTTTCTGTGCATCCCTATTCACTCCCTCTATTTAAATACCCACAAAACGTGAGAGACAGACCAGAGCAGAAAATGAAGAGTTTGCAGATTGAGGTTAGAGGTCTGCAGTTCTTTGTATTGAAACCCAGTGCATTCTGTCCTGAATTAATTGGTAGTGATTATGTGGCTTTTTATTGATGTGCATTTATATGTTTGTTTTTTTGGAGCCAGCTTCCTGAATGATAATGCCTTAACACTATGTCAAAGTTACATTTTTTTCTAATTATTCAGAGTCGCTGAGCTTTATTCTTGAAATTCTGCATACCGCAACAATTCAAATAACGTCTTCCGATGCATGTTAGTCATTTGCCAGCGTTTTGTATTACACTGTTTACCTCAATGGCCAAAATAGTTTCCCAACCCAGCAGGGAAAATGGCATTACTTAATTGAGCAGACGATTGAGTTTAAAATTTTAGGTGTGAGGTACGAAATTTGGAAGCCTCCTGACAACTCGGAGGAGTCACGTTTAATACAAACTGTAACCATGATCAATGGCACACATCGTTCCGCCATCAGAGTGTTATGTCGGGGATTTTCGGGTTTTGGTAAGCATTTGCTAGCAGGTCGCAAATCAGGAGGATCGGAAGTCAGACTGCGCTTCTCCTCATCACCTCATGCGGTGTCAGTTTACAAAGGGCTCCCTGGACCTGAAGCTCAGCGAATTCCAGACGGTCAACCGTCTCACAGGATGACTAAAAAACAGACGACAGTGACTGTCCTCGGCAGCTTCATGCGTGTCAGTGTCTGTAAATGAATGTCAGCATGATGTCCTTTCAATAAATCATATTTTAGGACATGTCCCTCAATGAGGCACCTGGGAATGCTTTTATGCTTTTAGATGTTCATAGAAGCCGCCAGATGTTATGAATGGGTTTATTGAACTTTCCTGACTTTTTTTTTAATTCTTTTTATTTGCAGAACAATAAATGAGGAGAAAAACAGAGCTATCGCTTTAGAAATTTGTCCGAAATTATGCATATTGCAGCTGCACACAAGGGTAGAGTATATCGTGGTATTTAGCAGTGTCTGCCGGCTTGACTGATAGCTTAAGGATTTGGGCAAAAGGCGAGGAGAGTCTGTCCACATGGACCTGTGTGGCCGCATTCTGTGACCATGTGACGGTCCCCCGGGAATGTGGTGGGAGAGAAAGGCAGCCCGATCTGACCGAGTTCGGGAATGTCACGGAGAAGGGAGGGAGAGAGGAGGAGAGAAAAAAAGGAGGGAAATAAGAGAAATGGGAGAGGGGGGAAAAGGAGGAGGGTGGAGAGAGAAACACCGACAGAGAGAGGGAAAGAGACAGGCTGGGAGAGAGAGAGGAAGAAAGAGAAAACGGACAGCCAGCATCTGGCCTGCCCTTGTTTGCTTTAGCATGCTTGATTGGGGCCTGCTCTGATTGGCTGGTAGGACGGAACCGCAACGGGGTTCTGTGTGAGCGTGTGGGGCGGGGGGTGGGGTGGGCCGGGGGTGCTGGGGGGGCTCCTCAGGATGTGTCTGCTGGGCTGAGTGAAAGGGAGAGAGAGACGGGGGCAGGCAGGCAGAGCCGGGACTGACAGCGAGCAGGCAACTGGGCAGGCAGACACGTCCACCAGCAGGATACGCGAAGCCCTCCCCACCTAAGTGACACGCCACATCGGAAACACCCCCCCCGAGGACAGCATGAAGCCGGCCGCCGCAACTCTGCTCACCCTGAGTGCTCTAGCACTGCTGGTAATCTGCTTCAATACTGATGGAAACACAAAACTTCAGTACAAGCTTAGATTGGTAAAGGATATACACCTGGGTCTCAGACTTTGTCATTGTACCTCTTTGTAATTATACTTGATGCTTGTTGAGTTGCGGAGGTCTGTGGCATGTGTGGCACTCTAAGCGTCCCAAAGCCTCTGTCTCAGGGTGTCACAGCTTCCTTTTGCTGGTAGTGTGTGTGGCATCGAGCTCCTAAGGATTCCATGTAGGGAGATGATGTGTGGAATTTCATAGGCTCCGTGCGTGTAAAGATTGTCTTTGCTCGTCTGTATATAGTATGTTTTGATATGTCGAGCTTGTATGTTAGTGTAAGGTGATAGTACATTATGTGATTATATAAGCAGTCATCACTGTGCTGCCCCCCCCCCCCCCCCCCGCCAATCTGATCATGTGAGATTTCCTCCACCGTGGATTTCCTGGTACTGTGTAGAGTGGTGACTCTGTCTCCTCAGGAATGTCAATGTCGCCCTCCCGTGGGACACTGTGGGGGGAGTCAGATTTCAATTATCTTCCGTGAGGAATGTCCCATTTCTCCTTCGGTGTCACCGTCGCTAGATTTTAGATACACGAATGCAATGAGGCTGATATGTTTCAGCAGAAAAAGGCTTTAAGAGATGTGACGTGACCTGCCTATTAGAACTTGTCACCCCGCGGTTGGTGGCAGGCAGACTGTAACCCTGAATGGTGCACTGGCATTCCACTGCCCTCGGAGAGCTGTCTTTATTCATTTCGGAGCAGCAATCAGATTAATATCCTTCTGTTAGCATAAGCATTCTTAAGCTGATTGTCTCAAGGCTTTTGTTAGTGGTTTGGGTGAAAACTGAGCAGTAAAAACTCACTGTGTATAAAAACAGTAGTATAGTCTGTCTCATCTATATATTTAAGTTCAATTATCTCATAACGTTACTCTTGATTAAAACAACCTTGAAGGAATGCTTGCACAGGCAAAGAATTTCCTCTGCGCAGAGATTCGGTGCAATTTTTGCAGTGCTTCTAATGGAAAGAGTTTTGTTCTCAGAAATCAGCTCGCAGTCCAGTGTAAATAAAGCCTGAGATGTAATGTGTTGGAGAGGCGGACGGCGCTTTAGTCGTACATCCAAAACTTTATTATACCCAGGCACGGCTGGTGGATCTTGGGTTAGGTTGCTTGGTGCGATTTCCCAAACCCCCCCCCCCTCCCCTCCAAACATGAAACATGCTGTGTTATAATATCTAGACGTCTTCATAACCACCACGCATGGCACTGAAATGTAGCTTTTGTCACTTGAATGTGCTCAGCAGCAACACAGGACGGCAGAGCCGCGGATTTTCCTTTCGAGGCAGGTGAGCGCTCCGGCGACGGCGGGATTCTGTTTATGGTTGGAAGCGCGGCGTCGACACGGCGACCGCGGCCTCCGCCGTCATTTCACACCCTCAGAGCCCGCTTTCTCTCCTTCCTTTCTTTGAGCTTTCCTCATCGTCTCGTGTTGACAGCTGTTTATAACGGCCTTTTAATATTGCATAACACCAAATATTGTCGCCCAGCCCAAGGAAAATAATTAGGGAGTGTTACTTTTGTATCTTATTCCCTTTCAGAACCCACTAGTCATTCAAATCTTCGCGAGACGCCACACGGCTGGGAGGGAGCCAAGTTCTGAAGTGAAATTGGATTTTCGAGTTGCTTAAGACATAGCTGCTCCCAACCTTGGGGGTTAAAGAACCCCCTTCTTTCTGGTTTGTTTCCAGACTCCGACGTGCAGCTCCTGCAGACTCACTTCTCCATGCTAAGCTTTGCTTTCGCCTGTAGTGTTGCCACCCCAAACAAGCTGCGGCCTTTTCGAGCTCATAAGCTCCTCAGGTTTCCTCAGCCCTGGACCTCGGGAGGCAGAAAGATTATTTGGCAGCAAACGTCACTGGGGGACATCGAAGTTTGAATTGCACTGTCAGACAGTATATACACTGATTTCATTTATTTATATTTGTGTATTAGGTAAGTTAGGACTCCAAATGAGTGGTTAATTGAAAAATGTGTCAAATATAATGAATATATTACACTAGGCAAGCTATTTAGGAATTTAGAAATATCTTAATATATTTATGTAGGAAAGTTGGGATGTACCACTTTAACAGATGGGGGGATATGTATGTAGCTCCACCCCCACCCGGGGAGGGGGTCTTTTATTGGTCTGGACCACGCTATATTTTGACACATAAAAGTCTTGCCACAAATGAGAGCCCAGGTTCAGTCACTTTCCACACACTGGTGATGGGGCTCTCAATGGCTGATGTGGTTGTAGGACTTCACATGACGCAGTCCCGTATGCGGCGGGGTTTGATGACCTGTGCGCCGTGACGCAGTCCCGTATGCGGCGGGGTTTGATGACCTGTGCGCCGTGACGCAGTCCCGTATGCGTCGGGGTTTGATGACCTGTGCGCCGTGACGCAGTCCCGTATGCGGCGGGGTTTGATGACCTTTGCGCCGTGATGCAGTCCCGTGTGCGGCGGGGTTTGATGACCTGTGCGCCGTGACGCAGTCCCGTATGCGGCGGGGTTTGATGACCTGTGCGCCGTGACGCAGTCCCGTATGCGGCGGGGTTTGATGACCTGTGCGCCGTGACGCAGTCCCGTATGCAGCGGGGTTTGATGACCATAAACATTAAAATTATTCGTAATTTATGACACAGTAGCCCTTTAGTTGTTGTTTCACACCCTTCGTTCACATCTCGCATTTTTACGCCTTGGCTGCTCAACACCCTGTTGGCGGTTGATGGTTTTTCCCTCTTCAGATCACTGTCAGCAGCTTCTCGCCACGGCCAACCATGAGCAGCCTACAAGCCTTGGCACTTCCAAGATGCTCTGACGCACTCGCCTGGCCATAATGATTTGGCTCTTGTCAAAGTCATTTAGATCTTTAGCCCAACCCATGTCTTCTGCATTCAACATGTCAAGTACGAGCACCGAATATTAGCCTGCCGCCTAATTTACCCCAGACCTTGACATGCACCGTTTTTACAGGACAGTCATTATTCGCCGGTGGTCACATGGGGGTGGTCATAATGTTTCGGCTGATCGGTGTATAGTTTATCTGAAGCTATTATTTGAACGCTGCCCATCTACTAAATACCACCCCATGATTTCTTGCCCTTGAAAAGTCTCCGTTCTTATTATTGAAGCTGTCTATTGACTAGTGGGCCGCTTCAGGTGCTCTGAATGGGTCGGGTGATTGGAATGACTGTAGCTTTAATATCGCTGCACGCCCCCTCCGTCTCATATTCCATTACTTTGTGTTCACTGGGGCCCACCATGTTTTTTTCCCCTTAAGTACCTGTAATAGCTATGGAGAGCCTTCGAATGGGAAAACCATTAACGACTTCAATGGCCTGAACACCCTTCAGAGCAGGTGTCTCTCCCCCCTCCCACATCCCCCCTGTGATGGGGGGTACGGGGCAAGGGGCCTAGGCACCGTGCTGTGAAATCTGGTTTGGGGGAGATTAGGCGGTGGTTTGCCATGACCCCCCGCTGGTCCCAGATGTGTTTCCCAGCTGCCATTGGCTCCCACTGAATGTAGTAGAGGCAGGTGTCCTGCTCCGCACTTCGGCCTCCTCACCGCTCGCTCTCACCCCCGCCGGATTACACCGGAACAGGCCTGGTGCTCGCCAGTCCCACACAATGGGTCTTCTCTGGTAATTCATATCTTTGGATACCATAAAGCTTTTGGATTCCACAGCTCACCCTGTTGAGCTCGTTCTCCACCTCTCCCCCCCCATGAGAAGTGGCCAAGGATCACTCACCGTTTTTAAACCCTTTTGATCATTTTTAATCCTCCTGTTACTTTGACACTGCTCCCCCACACCGCCTCTACAAAAGCCTGCCGATGCTTTTTATCCGGGCCCATCAGAAGCTGATGACATACACGGGTGCCAGAGATGCATATGGGCGTAAATAAGGTGCCTGTTTGGGATTTACTGCACCCTTCGGTTTTGGAAACGGTGAACGGTGGAAGGGTAGCACCTGCCCGCCAAAGGCCCCTCATCTGCCAGCGATCACCTTGGAATGGTGTCACACTTCTCAATGCGAGGTGTTATGTACCCAGAATGCAACAGTGGTCCTTATTACGAATAAGGAGTACTGTATTCTCAATGAGAAGTGGCCAGTTTCAGGTTATTTTCCACCATGGCTTGTTAGAATGGAACGGCTAATCATCGGTCCTTATGTAACACAAGACTCCCGTGCCAGCTGGGGAGGGGGACGGCCAGCCCGGCTTCTGTCGGCTGTGCGCACCATCAGCCACCCGCTTCTTTTAGTTCTGTGGGGTGCAGGCTACGTCGAGCGTCAGTAGATGTCACCGTAGAGCGATTAGAAGAAGAAGGATATTTTAGACCTCATTGTTGGACTATGTAGTACCTTGATTTTATTGTTATACCATAGGAAGGAGGCTGATAATTTACAGAAATGTCAGTTTTCGTTGTGAAGATGTGCAGTTGTTCTTTGATTTGTACCAAAAAGGGAACATGGTAGGAACAGATTACCACTCTCGGCAGGGTCATCAGTGACTGATGTACGCCGTCTACAGTTCATTTTGATGCCTTACATTTTAGTCTTTTATGTGACACTTTTATCCAAAGCAACTTTCACTAGAGGGAAGAGTTACAATTTTTGGTCACACTTTACTTGATGAATCGTGACGCGTCTTCCGTGTCAAGCTGTCACTATATCTGTTGCTATGTCTGTTTATTCTGCAAACCTTGAACTACTGAAGGAACTACTGAAGGAACAAGTAATGAATAACACAAGTGAAATACTGATCTCATGTTTGCTCATAAGTAATAAATCATGGCACATCTTTTAACTCAAGCAGTCACTGTGTCTGTTAATTCTAACTATTGAAGTATTACTAAGTATTTGTGCCCCCTTAAGTAAAGCGTTACCCAATTTATGAGTGCTCCCTGGGATTTGAACCCACAACCTTTGCATTGTTTGGGCAAGATACTACTTGTTGAGCCACAGGAGCTGAACACCTTGGCCTGATTAATATGGTAGTTATATAGGATTTCTGTGTCTGTATTTGAGGGCATTAACCGAGAAAGTATTTACCCTCTGAGCAAAGAGCAGAAGGACCTTAGATCAGAGATATCCAGGGAAACTGGAAACTGATGCTCAGTCTTTGCATCATTTGCACTTTGTAAACAGTGAATTAAGGTACAGTCAACATACTCTCACCATGAATTCAGATCTGGGAGTAAATGAGTTAAAAATGAGCAAACTGAAGATCATAAATCTGATGGTACCAAGCAGCATGTTTGCCAACATAATGTGAAAGTGGGGAAGTGAAATTGTGTCTGGCATTTCGGTACCTTCAGCCTTGGGTTTCATCACATCACAAGTGGGCTTGATGTGAGTCTGCAGTGCTCGTTTGCCTAAATTCGCCGAGTCACTCTGGCGGCGATTAGACGGATTTACAGTTACTGTTAATGTGCGCTGCAAGCTGCGCGCCGTGACGGAAATGCAGCAGGAATCGCAGCTGTACTGCAGGTACGGTTTCAGGCAAGTGTTTGCGATGGGGCCTGATTCCAGTAGGTAGGGTTACAAGGCAGAGCGTCCAGCTGATGTTGATCCGCTGAACCACAGTGGTCAGTTGGCGCCATTTCCAGTGTTTACTCTCAACTCTGAGCACGACTGGGTTCCTTTAAGGTTGATCCCCCTAAGCCTCTGAGAAGCTGGCCCTGTGGAACCTCAGGTTCAGAAAGTCATTGCAGGACCAGTCTGGTCCCACTTAGCCACCACAAGTACTTCACTCAATTTAACCGCCCCCCGCCCTTCTCTGTGCGGTCAGAGGCAAGCAGAGGTCATGCGATGACGGTGCATCCCGCTGGCCATCAAAGGCTGCCGAGACCCTCTTGGGAAGCTCTCGAAGATCCAGCTCTCATAAAGTCACAGCGTCGCTCCAGCTCCCCGTCATCGGAGAGCACGGACCGCTCTTGGGCCGTTTACTGTGAGCGAAAGCAGGGCCCGAGTTGCTTGCGGCTTGTCGAGTAACCCAACTCGTAACCATCATTAACCGCGACAGCTGAACTGCGGAACCCGTGCCAATTTGCTATGTGGGTTTGATTAAAATGTGTCGGAGATATACATCAAAACACTTAAAATGTCAGGAACTGGCTTTTGGCAAAGGCAAAAAATCTGGGCTTTGCGTTTTTCTGGATTCTCTAGAGCGTCCCACTGGATTGCTGTCGATGTCGGCCACATGTGTGAGAAGCTCTTATTGGTGCACAAGAGGTGTCCCAATGCAGGAATGTTCTGGTAACTCTTCTGGGATGGTTTGGCCTATACACAGCCTGCCAATGCCAGCCATGTTGTAGGTAACATATGTGGAGGTCTTATTGCAGGCCTTTTTCAGCTGGAAATCTTGTTTGAAGTGAACTTCAGTGTTCAAAAACAATAAGGGTGATGTTAACTACATGCAGAAAATGTCAATTGAGATCTGCCTCTTTGAACCCTGTCTGTGTTTATAGATTTTAAATCCTTTACTGAAGTTGCTTGGGTTAATTCTCTCCTATGTACAGCCAGGATTTCGATAGTGAACAATAGTGATGCGGGCGCTGCATCGGTCTGTCATGGTGAAGAAAGAGCTGAGCCAAAAGGCAAAGCTCTCGATTTACCAGTTGATCTACGTTCCTACCCTCACCTATGGTCACGAGCTGTGGGTAGTGACCGAAAGAACGAGATCGCGAGTGCAAGCGGCCGAAATGAGTTTCCTCCGCAGGGTGCCTGGGCTCTCCCTTAGAGATAGGGTGAGGAGCTCGGTCATTCTGGAGGGACTCAGAGTAGAGCCGCTGCTCCTCCGCATTGAGAGGAGTCAGATGAGGTGGCTCGGGCATCTGCTTAGGATGCCTCCTGGACGCCTCCCTGGTGAGGTGTTCTGGGCATGTCCCACTGGGAGGAGGCCCCGGGGAAGACCCAGGACATGCTGGAGGGACTATGTCTCTCGGCTGGCCTGGGAACGCATCGGGATCCCCCCAGAGGAGCTGGAGGAAGTGGCCGGGGAGAGGGAAGTCTGGGTTTCCCTGCTGAGACTGCTGCCCCCGCGACCCGACCTCGGATAAGCGGAAGTTAATGGATGGATGGATGGACAATTTTGGTCTCCAATTCCTAAATTCTCCTCAGCCGAGTGTGTGTCAGTGCGGATGTGCGGTGTGATATCTTGTCTGCATGCGGTGGCATGGTGTCACAACATTAGTTTCGGTGAAGTTTCTTGTGCAACGTACTGACGCAGATTTGCGTCATCTTGCCATTATGTCACATTATGTCGTAATGTGTGTGTCTGTGTGTGTGTTTCTGCTATCGAATGTGGCATTATCTACTTGCTGGCGTATCGCTGTCTGAATTTGAGTTACACCTGATCTTGTCACCTCTGACCGCATTTACATCTGAGGTCTATAGTAAATGATATGCTCTGATGGAGAGACGCCCGGAAGCGGACGCAGTAGGACATAGTGGGTGTATGGCTTAGTGTAACAGGTGCAGGAGAATAGGCAGCGCTGCCAGCCGTTTAATGACCCGCTGTCCATATCTGAATTAATACAGTTTACATGCAGTAATGTACGTGTGATGGGCAGCTACAATATCAACATATGCCCAAACCGAATTCCATCTGGTGGTCCGGGTCCCAAATGTGAACGCAAGTCGAGGCAAGCCAGTATTTGCCTGTGTAAGGTCATGTGTTTATGTGTTTCTGGCTCATTCAGTATGTATGTGTGCGTGGGTTTATGTATGTTTGTTTGTGTTATCAAGTGTGTGTTTATTTGCTTCTGTGTGGCTTTGAGTCTGTGTATTTATGCCCCAGTGTGTGTCTGTTTTTATTTGATTGTGTGTGTGTGTGTGCCTGTGCATGCGTGTTTCTGGCTAATTTTGTGTGTGTTTTTATTTGCTTGTATGTTGTTATGTGTCCATGTGCTTCCGGGTCATTCAGCCTGTGTTCGTCTCTCTGTGCTCGGTATGCAGTGCTGTCAGTGCCCTGACAGTGACAGTTGCTTGTGCTCGGTATGCAGTGCTGTCAGTGCCCTGACAGTGACAGTTGCTTGTGCTCGGTATGCAGTGCTGTCAGTGCCCGGACAGTGACAGTTGCTTGTGCTCGGTATGCAGTGCTGTCAGTGACCTGACAGTGACAGTTGCTTGTGCTCGGTATGCAGTGCTGTCAGTGCCCGGACAGTGACAGTTGCTTGTGCTCGGTATGCAGTGCTGTCAGTGCCCTGACAGTGACAGTTGCTTGTGCTCGGTATGCAGTGCTGTCAGTGCCCGGACAGTGACAGTTGCTTGTGCTCGGTATGCAGTGCTGTCAGTGCCCGGACAGTGACAGTTGCTTGTGCTCGGTATGCAGTGCTGTCAGTGCCCGGACAGTGACAGTTGCTTGTGCTCGGTATGCAGTGCTGTCAGTGCCCGGACAGTGACAGTCGCTTGTGCTCGGTATGCAGTGCTGTCAGTGCCCGGACAGTGACAGTTGCTTGTGCTCAGTATGCAGTGCTGTCAGTGTCCTGACAGTGTCGCCTCGTTCCCTCCGCACAGAGCTCACGGACGGCCCGCTCGGAGGAGGACCGCGACACCCTGTGGGACGCTTGGGGCTCCTGGAGCGAGTGCTCACGCAGCTGCGGAGGCGGCGCCTCCTACTCACTGCGGCGCTGCTTGAGCTCCAGGTGATCGACGCACTGCACTCCCCACCACACTGCGCTCTGCACCGTCGCTAATGGCTTCCGGCTTTCAGGCTACCGCCGTCACGTTAATCGGCTCGCCTTCTTTTTCCAACATTTATGGGGTGAAGAATCCCAACCTCAGTGAATACCGTGACCTTACTGTACATTAAACACCAGGTATAATGTCTTTCCTGGAGATCAGGCTGGAAATTCTCCTCAAAAGGCTTCAATAAAACATCTCCAGATGATCCACAGAAGGCTGGAGGTGATGAAAATGAAGCTGTAACGATTTCACAGCCTCACCCACCAATGGACATACAGTACCGTGCCAAAGTCTAAGGCAGTCGAAGAAAATGTTTAAAGCTATTTTTCTGGGTAGTAAGTGTATATTTGCTTAGGAAAGAAACACAATTTATCATTGGAACATATGCAAATGAACCGTAACACAATAAAAACTAACAAGAATTCCTTCTGTTCTCCAAAAAATCACTGATATCTTGTTGGACAGCTAGAACAACATCGATTCAGTTCCCAAACGTCTCCTCACCCTAACCATTACATATATTTGTTAAGTATATGTAAAATTTCTCCACCAACTCAATTAATTAATTAACTTAATTAGTTTAATAACGCTGTTCAGTACTGATTAGCCAAACAAGATGTGCTACTGGTCGAGTCAAAAAATACCTTGGCGTGTTGCTGAAAGGTTTTGAAATGGCTAAGCTGACACACTTTGACAGTCATAATAACGTGGTTTTGCACCAACATGAAGATCATTTAACATGAGGGTCGTTTTCTTTAACCATTTAAGACTTTTGCATAGTACTGTATGTTATATCATGAAGCAGTGTATGGCCACACATACAATGCAAAGTCACTCCTCCAGTCCCTGACTCAGGTGGGATGGGTCTGTAGCGTACAGTCAGCCAGCGAAAATCTCTGTCTGTGAACAGCTTTGGCATCACAAATGTTTTCCATTAACTGCCCTCAACAGAACAGCGTCCTTTTTCCCTCGTGAGGTTTACGTCCTTCCAAATGGAGTCAGACAAGTCCCTAATGGCACGAGTAAATCTCTAAACAAGCACCGTTCCCGCCGGCAGTAATGGGGCGGCTCGAGGTAGTTTCTAGCGACTATTAAGGTCCCCTCGACGGTTGACAAAGGGCCGTATTGTGCCCTCCGCTCTGGGACCCGTGCTGTGGTTTCCACTTTAAAACGCACCGTTGGTAATGTGTGGCGAGCGGTTTAACCAGCAGATAAAGGGTGCCTCATTCCACTGTCTTTCCTCCCCTGCGGCAACCAATACATCATATACCTGAGATTTGACAGCAATATGAGAAAATCAGGTCACATGTAGGAAACTGCAGGATGTGCCGTGGGGGGGGGGGTCGGTGCATTTTTAGTAGGAATGCTGCCACATTTATGGCCTGAGACGTTTCTGTAAAGTTACTTCATGCATTCTGTTCTTTAGAGTTTCCCCGTAATGCGTCCGGCACTTCGACTCCGTTCGTTTGGCCTTTGTGGTTTTGTAGCTGAGGCTTCCGCAGCCATTGGACTCGCATGCCTCCCGCTTCACACGTTGACGAGGGCCCGAGAAGCACCAGGGTTTTGGCCCTGTTGATGTTTAAGGTGCCTGATGTACTTCCCCACGGTCCCCTCCCGTAGACCGTCTGTGGGCTCGCTTGCAGATCTTCGCATTAGAACCTGAAATAGAGTTACGCGGAGATTTCAAGAAGCCGAGATTCCTCAAGACGTGACAGCTGGTGATGACTGAACTCCGCCCTCACAGCTACTTGGCTGAGAGAATTTGTATAGGATGAGCAGGAGCGAGGAATATCTGTCACATGACCTTGTCACATGACTTTGGAATGTCACTGCACGCTTTTAATTGCTCTTTGCTCAAAGGGGATGCCAGTTTTCCCCTCAAAGTCACTAAAGCGTTGTACATCGTCATTTCCGTCACAAAGAGCGACAGCGGCCACATGGCTCACTTTTACTGGCATGCTTTAGACACCTATAAAGCTGACCTAGGAGGACGGCCAGACACGGTTCCCCGTGTGGTCAGCTTCTGTGATTTGTGTGAGTAGACAGGGATTAGGGAGGTGTGGATGGAGACAGAGGTGGTTGCTGGGGGGGATGGAGGGCCTCCCCAAGAGCGCCGGACTGGAGATTTGCAGCTCCCAGTTAAAGTTGTGCCGCTAGAGCCTTGTCCTGTGACTGGAGCAGGGATACCATAAACTCTCTTGCACGACCTCTTTAGGGCGGCCTGAATAAGGAACATAAACATCACACAAAAACAATGGTGATGTCACCTCATAAGTGAGGCGGGGGTGAAGGAAAGGCGAACGCATGGCAGTTTAATGGTTCGCAGGTTCGTCGCAATCTCCCGCGGGACAAGTATTTATGTGCTTTTGTGGCAGTTAAGAAGGTACAGTGGAACACAGCTTTGGAGGATGAGTGTTAAAGTATGATCTATTACGTCTGTTCGTGGAGACATTCGGTCGAAGCAGAAACACAGCACCAGTTTTTATTGTGCTATAATCCTCAGAAAGCCCCGTGATGAATCCCAGCTCAGTGCTATCGGCTTTTTATTGTCTTTCCATCACCTGCTCACATGAGCCGGGTAATCAAGAGCCTGGTAGCTAGACGACTGAAACGTCAGGTGTACGCTTGGTGGAATGTGAAAAAGGTGACTTGTTATTGAACCTTATTGGCCAATGAAAACCAGTCTCTTTGGTGTCTGTGCTTCCTCAGGGATGCGCTTCCTCTCCCTGCTATCACTGGCTGATCAATCCCATGATCCCCTGGGGCAGGCTGGGGTGAGAGTCGGAAGGGGGGAGAAGTATAGTGGCTCTCTGTGTTTGATGCAAGGGGCTGATGGGTACCGACACCAGCTAACTAGAACCACCTGGGACACCTGGCAATGTGTCTGTGGGAGTTGAAGTGGGTGCAGGTTCTGTTGTCTCCCTGCATATTAAGATATGAGTGTTTCTGTGGAGCAGTTCAGTCGCTGTTACAGTTTGCGGCTCATAGCTTTCAAAGGGAAGATCTAGGGATTTCTGCCAAAAAGACCACTATTGCAAAATTTGCACCATGTTATCATGCCATCTAAAGTGTTGCTCACTGCCACTGCCGACATCACGCTGCTGACCAATCAGAGACCACTGGATAGGCTCCAGTCCCCGTATCGGATTTCCTCCTTAGCATTCAGGGCACCGGCAGGAGATGGAAAATTAGGCATGTTCTAAACATGATCTATCAGCCCGGTTCTAACAGAGGTGGCAGTCTGGGGACTGCTTCGAGGGAGGGAGCCATGCAGTATCCCTTTCTTTTTGATAATTTATTTATAATTTATTAATATCATGACAGGAGTAATGTAACGCCACACAATCACGCACGTTTAATTTATAATTTGCAGTCAACTTTATGACAAGTTTATGTAACTTATAAGTTTTAAAAAAAAAAATATATATATATATATATATATATATATATATATATATATATATACACATACGCGCACACACACAAACACATACACACATATATGATTAGGTGCATTAATGTATGTCTACGATTGTGGATATACTGATATTTCACATGTGGGAGTTTTAATGCTTTGAGCAGATTCGAGGCCCTACTCCTCTCACTTTAAAAGTTCTTATAAAACTGGGGTATTTTTCTTTTTCTTGTTTTTATCCGGCCCCGGGAGTTTTTTTATTTTATTTTTATTTTAATATTTGCATCCCGGTGTTAGAGATCCTGAAAGCGTTCTCTGTACCGTGTGCCGGAAGGAAAGCCGCCATGGTAGCTGTGTGTGTTGGTCGCCGTTCAGGAGTTACACGTCGACTCCGGAATTGTGGAATGCGAGCGGCCTCCCTCTCCAAGCCCATGATGTCAGAGTGGACTCTCCCCGCTCTGCCCCCACAAGCACCAGCAGGCCTCATGGGTTCTGACCAGGGACTGGATTTCTCACCCACTGGGGAAGTTGTGGGATATTTGTGTCCTGGCTGCAGTAGATAAGACATAAGTTATTTGATGCGCTGCTGTTGATTTGCGGCCCATGCCCCCCCCCCCCCCCACGGGTGAGCTGACTCTGTAGGCTCTGTTTGTTTTGGCCAACATACCTTCTCTGAATTATCCATTGCCATGTCCCTCCCAAGGGCTGCAGCTTAAAGCAGAATCGTAAAATCTTTTTGTCCGGCAACTGAAGGGGCCAGCAGATGATTTAGCGATTTTGCCTATTGTGATATAAGATTAGTTCAAGCTTTTTTGACAAAGAAATGTCACTCATGTTACCGAAGTTGGCAGTTCACTTGAATGAATGTGCTGTCTGGAAAATAATCAGTAGGCCATATTTTTCTGCTCTTTACTGGAGATCCCTATCCTCTGCGCTCTACCAACTGTGGTGCCAGTTTCTCAAATGAAAAAATGTCTCATGTTTACTTGTCTTTTCTCTGGTTAGTAATTTGATATATCCGCCAAGTGCCACTTACAGCTATGCTTACAGTAAGCTTGCCGGCTGAAATGGGAGCCCATTTTTTTAAATGCAGTTTGCGGTCGCTGTTTTTTACGCTGGATTGAAGGATTGTGAGTACCACTTAACGGAAGCCCGGTGTTGATCTTGGTTCTACTGTGTTCCAGGACATGTGAAGGCCAGAACATCAAATACCGGACCTGCAGCAATGTGGTAGGTAAATGCTCGTTTGATTAGGCTGTATGTTTTGGCCTGGTGCACACCTAACCGCATTTACAGGTGAGACTGCCGGACGGGAAATTAAGACAGTCATCGGTATTGAACAATTTATGAGTATTTTATGGTAAATTTCCTGACATGAACCATCACACCTCATGCTAATTTGACTCGAGGGATAGCGGGGAACAAGGGTTGTTTCTTATTCTCAATAAAACCCGATGTCAGGAAGACTGAAGTCGACCCTTTATTTTCCAGGCAGAGTAGCTGCTTGTTTGCCACATCATTGGCAGATGACTGGGTCGTCTTTGTCAAACATGACCACCCCCACCCCAAGTCCCCCAACCCTGAAAACTGCTGGTCCAGTATGACACTGCACAGGTCAATCTGAGTGCCATTCTCTCCTCCACATCCCCAACTGTGCCTGATTGCCGGATAAATAAGCACGTTGTCATTCATGTTGGCGTGTTTCCCCTGCTTTCGTTACCAGAACCCCTCCCCCCCCCCATTTCCCAGTCTTTCGAGTGCTGTCGTGGAGAAATTTCACTGTTGCTCCTCTCCAAATCATCAGGAAAAAATCCCAAAGTGGCAGCATGTGGAAAATAAAGTCAGGCACACTTTTACAGATGTTTAGCTTTAACATAAGAAAGATGTTATGCTATTTGGAATCAAAAATGTAAGATTCCCAACAATCCAGTTGGCTCTATGAATGTAACAAAGTAACAATCCAAATGTAAAAAATGTAACAATCCAGTTGGCTTTATGAATGCAGTCAGTTGGATGGTTCTTATGTCTGTTGCTTTATACCCCAGTATTACAACATGTGGTCCCTGCATTTCAATGGCAATAACAACCATGAATTAGTTATGTCACAGGCTATTGACACATGAACACAAATCGATGAATAGATAGAGCCCCTATAGTAACACATCAGGAGAATGTATAAAATTGTATTGTGACAGTAATGAAATATTGTACATTTTTCAACTATAGCCTTGCATTGACTTACATTCGCATCTGGGATAAGGACCACCGGACCGGACAAGTCATTTTGGGCTTTTCTCGATATTGTAACTGTCTATCACATTAAATTCAATTTAATTTATTTGTTTAGCGTGTTCTCACAACATTACATTGTCTCAAAGTGCTTTACATTATCCCTGCCCAAATCCCACAGTGAGCAAACCAGAGGTGACAGTGACAAGGAAAAACTCCCTAGAAGGAAGAAACCTTAGGAGGAACCAGACTCAAAGGGGGAGCCCATCCTCCTGGGGCTGGCAGGGAAAGTCAAAGTCCCAATACATTACTGTATGCATACTGTATTATATGGATTCCCTTAAGTGTCATGGTAGAAAAAAATATTATCTCGTAAAAATTCATGCTCTTGAGTTACTAATTCATGCGCTCGAGTAAGTAAATCGTGCTCTCAAGTTACTAATTCATGCACTTGAGTTAGTAATTCATGCACTTGAATTAATCACCAGTCAGACAGCATGAATTAGTAACTCAAGGGCACAAATAAAAACCTCAAGAGCACAAATTACGAACTTGAGTGCACAAATTAATAACTCAAGCGACAAATTAGAAACTTGAGAGCATGAATTACTAACTTGAGCGACAAATTAGTAAGTCGAGCAACAAATTACTACCTCATGAGCATGAATTACTAACTTGAGTGCCGAATTAGTAACTCGAGCTACGAATTAGTAACTAGAGCGCACATTAGTAACTCGAGAGCATGAATTACTAACTCGAGTGATGAATTACTAACTAGTAACTCGAGCAATGAATTAGTAACTCAAGCACAAATTGTAACTCGAGAGCATGGATTAGTAACTCGAGCGCTGAAATGAGTAACTCCAGAGTACAAATTACTATGAGGTCATATTTTTTTCTACTATGACCTAAGGGGCTCCGTAGTATTATAAATTAGATATGGGCAGCGGGTCATGTTACACTAAGCGATACACCCACTAACCTCCTACTACGTTCGCTTGTAGATGGCCAGGTCATGTGATGTGATGCTGAATCACTATTCTTTGTAGCCATCTTGGCGTGTCCAAACTTTTGATGGGTGTAAATGCGATTCGACTCGATCACGTGTAACTTGAAGTAAGACTGTAAACACAAACACATAGAATCAGCCAGAAGCAAATACAGACGCAGCAATACACAAGCAAATAAACTCACAATGCTGCACCTGATAACACACAGACACATTACGACCGTGTGACATAATGGCAAGATGACGCAAACCTAGGTCATGACGTTGCACAACAAACATTCCCCAAACTATTGCCATGACACAAGGCCACCACATCCGCTTTTCAGGCGTGTCTCGGTCAGTGTATATTATTACTGTGGACCTCTGACATAAATGCGATTGGAGGTGACTCAGAGCCATGTGCTGAGGGACTGCAAGGGTCCCCGCATTGTAGACAGGCAACAACAGTGCTGTTATGGGTCGGAGGAGCTCAGCCATGTAGAAAACGCTCTTCAGACTAGTGGTGCACGTGATTCTTCAGCGTCATCTAGCTTAACTGTAAAGTGATCATGAACCTAGTGAAACAGTCAGATTCCCATCTTCTGGTCTTTAACCCCCCTCCCCTCCTCCAGGACTGCCCCCTCGGAGCCGGGGACTTCCGCGCGCAGCAGTGCTCGGCTCACGCAGACGTCCGACATCAGGGCCGGTACCACGAATGGCTGCCCTTGAACAATGACCCTGAGAACCCCTGTGCTCTGAAATGCCGGGCCCGTGGTTCCGACCTGGTGGTGGAACTGGCCCCCAAGGTGCTAGACGGAACCCGCTGCTACACAGAGTCCCTGGACATGTGCATTAGTGGACTCTGCCAGGTACGTGCTTCCCAGTCTCTGCCACCAGAGGGCAGCATAGAGGACCATGGGATTCCATGAATGAAGAGTTGGCAGCTGTCTCAAAGGATGACTCCCTACATTAATTGACTGAGTCATAAATCCAGAATCTGAGATTTAATCCAAATTGACTCACATAGCTAACAACCTACATTATACTCATTTAAACAGCTGGATTTTTTTCCATTGGAGTAATTCCAGAAGGTATACCTAACTCAGGCGGGAATGAATTGCAGTTCCTTTTCTTGAGCTAGAACTTGTTACCTTTTGGTTGCGATGTTACATTTAGCTCATTTTGAATAAGGAGCCATCTGTACAGCAATGTCTAGTAGATTTAACATATTGGCTTTACACAGCAAGTGAATCTGGCATCCACTAAGCAAATGAATATGAAATTCAGCCTGAGTAAGGAGCAGAGTTGTGTGTAGAATGGTATCCCAGAAGGTTCATGCAAATCAGGTTTTGGAAATGGTTTGCGATGATGAGGAGCCACGCGCAGAGGGACTGCGAGGATTCTCGCATCGTAGACGGGCGACGGCAGTAGTGTTATGGGTCAGAGGAGCTCAACCGTGCAGAAGACATTAGCTTGGGCCATATTACGGTACATCAGCTCCTTCGGTGCTTAAGACCACATGGAGTGTGACAAGTTCAGCATATGGCCGACAGCTCCACCAGGGAAGAGCCACGAGGAGACACCATATAGTCAAAGTGCGTGGAGCCCCTCCAATCCTAGCAGCAGTCATAAATATCAGAGAGAGGAACGTTAAATAGGGGGGTTGGTTGGCAGAGCTGGGCCCGTTACTCGCTTGACGTGGCACCATGTTTTTTAACACTGGATACCGCCTTCCTGTGGTAGATCGTTGGCTGCGACCACGAGCTCGGCAGCACAGCCAAGGAAGACAACTGCGGGGTCTGCAATGGGGATGGCTCCACCTGCAGGCTCATTCGAGGTCACTACAAATCCCAGCAGTCAGCTGGGAAGGGTGAGTTGCGTAAAGGAGGTAACAGGTTAATATACCTACCTATAGCCATAGTGTACGTGTGGTAGCGGCACAACTGCTGTTGCTTTGCTGATTAAGGACGGTTCGTTGGACACTTGTTGATTGCTTGACGGCTTCTCTTCTTCCCTCCTCCCTCTCTCCTCACTCCTTAGCGGAGGACACGGTTGTTGTCGTCCCCTATGGCAGTCGGCACGTGCGACTGGTCCTGAAAGGTCCTGATCACTTGTGTAAGTCTTGGTAGGTCTAGGGCGCTTCCATCCAGAACTAAGCCGAAACCGTAAGCTGTTAACTGAAGGGTGTTGCCTGTTGTGGGCTTTAGAGATTTGCCTTCACGACTGTAATACAGATGCAAAAGGCTGAAATTATGTGCGTTTTTCATTGTGATCGAGTGTCTCAAGGAAGAAATTGCTGAATCGCAGAGCAAGGATCAGTTTCTGTTAGGTGTGAGAGAGTAAACACACTGGCCGATGGTAATACTTTCAATGACAAGTCTGCTCAATCAAGGCAGCAACAATCCTAATATTGTATGTTGAAAAGCACGGCAAAATTGGAGGAAATGGGATTTTTTTTCCCCCCTTTTTTCTTCCACAGAGGTAGATCTAAGGGTTTCCAAGGGTAGCATTAGCGACAGAAAAACTTTGCCAGGAAACTCAAGGAAAAATCAATAACAAATGTTCCGTTTATTTCTATAACAGCCAGTTAGCTAGGTCCGCTGTGGAGTGCAGAAGGAACTTATGAACAGATTTCTCATTAAAATATTTTGCTATTGGTCCTTTGAAAGGGCTGCCATCTGGACATGGAGGGTGAGGGGCACTTTCACACATTCCAAGACTTGCATAGTAATGGTGTGAAATTCTGTGATTTTGAACACAAGCGTATTATGTAAGAGCTGACTTCAGATCAATGAGAAAATGTGTCGTGCCTCTAGAGGTATGTGTTAGCCAGTCAGGGTTGGTTTATAATTTTATAGCAGCAATTAAGACGACAAGGAATGTCGACTTAGCCGTATGACGTTGTTTTTCTTGATCGTGATGATTGTGGTATTGGTCACCACTTAAGAAATGGATAATGCTGCATTAAGATTACCCCAGCACAGAGTGATTTGTGGTTTGTGAGGACTTCCTTACATTTAGAGATTGGAAGCATTAAAACTTTAGTCTGATGCAGGTAGGACATAAGGTATATGGATATGATCGATCATGAAGAGTATCTCGGCATTAGGAATAATGAGCACTAGGGCGCAAATAAAAACCTCTTATTTGTAATTTTTGTTGTGTTCCTATTGGGATGAATTCTGATAGGTTGCTCGTACGTTCTCTCTTCTAGTCCTGGAGAGTAAGACTCTGCAGGGAGTCAAAGGAGAAAACAGTTTGAGTGTGCCTGGGCACCATCACCTTGAGAACACCACCGTGGACTTCCAGAAGTTCCCTGACAAGGAAGTTCTGAGGATGGCTGGACCACTGGGGGCCGACTTTACCATCAAAGTAAGAAGGTCCATTCACCCGTTTCAGGCCACCAAAGCTTGCATTAGTACAATACGGTTCTTCTCTTTCCTATAGTGTCTCCAGGATCCAAAAAAAAAAACAAGGATATGGTATCTTGAGCAGAAATTGAAGGTTTCTGAAATGCTTCTAGAAGGCTATGATTGTCCTCTACGTAACATCAGGGTGTATTCATTATGAATCAGTTGGTTCAGGTGATATTGCTTTAAGGAATGTGAATTGCTAGAGATTTGGTCTTCTTCCATATACATAATTAATGAGGTGATTATGTTGGAGATGAATTCCACTAAATGGTGAGGTTTGCCTCACAATGTTACCCTGTGTGACTTAAGACCATCTGGGAAGCATTAATGTTATTTATTGGTTTATGTTTATTTATTGTTTTCCTTACTTTTTGGATTAAGTAGACATTTTTGAGTAAATGTGTCATATAACCAAAACAAGTGTAAACAGTTGTGCGTCAGGTTTCATTTTTAATAGGCTTATTTGCTATGGTAAGGAAATGATGTCACGCAGGGTACATCCACGTGGCTCGGGAAGAGCCAGAAATTTAAGCGTTACTTGCACGTTACCCTAACAGCAGCCCGTGTTCGATGTGTGGGAATCAAATGGATAACTATTTAAGATAAAATAGATCAACAAATCGCTGGGAAGTGCTCGACATATCAAGCTGTCAACAGGGAAATAGCTTCACGCAACGGGTCATACATGAGAAAATACAGTGTTCGTTACATGCAACATTGTTTCGCAAAAGTTTCCCCAGGAGTGGCTAAGTGCGCTGTGACAGGGTTTGTTAGACATTCGGTAATTCCGCTACATACTTTCTTGGACAGAACGGGTCATGCTAAATACAGAAGAAATCTTTGGTGGGTAACTGCTTCCTGGTCTCGATATAATCATCATGTGCTCTCTTTTTACTCACCCATCTGTGCTGTCATCACTTGCAGAACAAACGACATTATGGAGAGTGGAGGTCATGTCCTCTGCACTTACACTTCGATAGATGTAAACACAAGCTGATATTCTAGGAAAAGGGCCAAATTAATGCATTAGTACCACTATAAGTCTGTTCATTTGTATCGTGCAAAGTAACTTGGCTTATTCAAGCTGGGAGTAATTAATATGTCTGTTAAGTAATGTGAACTTATATAAATTCTTCCCAGTAAATCAAGGTCGTGACCTGAATTTCACTTTCAACAGGTTGATAATTAACGTCCTGACTTGCTGCCGCAAGGCCCACCGTATGGCAAACCAGGCAATGTTTTACGTGCCAGATTTTCCCAAATGATTTGGTCGATACCCCACGTCAGTTAGAGGATTTTTTCCCTTCTGCTTATAAAAGCCATTGGATCAGTGTCCAAATGACTTTTCATGCATGGAGGTTTTTAAAAGTGTGAAGCCGGCATCGCTCGGAAAAGGCCAGCGAAAACAACCCTCAGCAAACAATTTGAGTCACAAAGTAAATAGGAAAAGTCGGACAGAGAAACCCGAGAAGCTGCAAATCCAGAACTTTCTGATCTGTCAGCAAGGCAGGCTGCCGCTTCATGTCACAAATTTGAAGCGGAGGTGGAAACGGTTATTCAACAGGCACTTATTGCAAATATAGAACTGGGTGTCAAAGTTCAAGACTAGTTTAGACTAGTTTATTTATCCAGTCCTGGAAAAGCGGCCGTTTTGGATGAATTCGTGGGCTCAAGAGGTGCACAGAGTTCTCATGTGACCACTCAGGTATCTTGGCAGATACCAAATGTTTATGGATAACTTTTGGTTAACACCACCTTCGTTTAAGGCTTCTGAGTCACTGAAGTCCCCTTCACCCCTGTGATCATGAGGTATTTGTGGTAATCTCTCTGTTTTTTTCTTCCCATATTCTTTTTGGGCTCTAGTTTGCTGTACCTTTTCATTTTCATTGTTTTCGAAAGAAATAATATTAGGGAAGCATTCATTAATTCAAGAGTGTACTTTTTAATGGGCTGTTCCAGGTTTTCTCATATGAAAATACATGAATTATAAGATGGGTGGCATGGGGTTGCATTAGTTAGCGCTGTCCCCTCACATCTCTGGGATTAGGGATTGAGTCTCTGCCAGGGTTCCATTTGTGGAGCTTGCATGTTCTCTCCATGTCGTCGTGGGGTTACCTGTGGGTACTCTGATATCCCCCCCAGTCCAAAACCACGCTGAGGTTGATTGCAGTTACCAAATTGTCCATATGTGTGCTTGTGTGAGTGAATGGTGTGTTGCTCTGCGTTGGGTTGGCACCCCATCCTGGGTGGTTCCCTGCCCTGCGTTGGGTTGGCATCCCATCCTGGGTGGTTCCCTGCCTTGTGCCTGTAGCTTCTGCGATAGGCTCTGGACCCCCAGTGAACCTGAATCCGACAAGCGGGTATATTAAATGGATGGATGACTTATAACCATACTGAGGACACGTGTGGATATAGGGCCCCCTTGTGATGTAGGAATGTGTGTGACTCAGGTCCTGTGTATTGTTTTCAGACTGACAGCTGGGAGAAGCAGTAGAAAGGGAACCAGGCTCTGTTTCCACTGAGTTCTTGGTTGCCCCCCCCTGGTTTTGGAGCAGGGGTGCAGCCACAGCTATGAGGACTCTGCGTCAGTGTGAAACACTCTGTCACTTTTGAGGAATGTGGGAGGAGAAGCAGGTCAAAAACACAGCATCTGACACCACCGGCAATGATGTCAGAGCCCCCCTACTGCCACGGGCTTTGTTAAAGCTGATTGGGGCTTACTGCTCCTGCCAGGTTAGGCAGGAGGGTTTGGGGGTGTCCTCATCGGGCGCATATGAGTCCTGATTAATCAGGATTTTTTTGGACTGCCGGTTGGTATGTGCTTGTTCGTTCTAAAAAGTGGAGGGTCCCTTTAGAATTAAACAAAATGTCTCTCTGTAATTTCACTCAACCTGGCAAATTTTGCGCCCCATTCCTTGCAGGGCTGTTAGATCCAGTTATAAGTTGTGCAAATTTCTTAGTGAGTCTCCACGAGGGTCTTGGTGTGAGTCTCACTGAACGTTTCAGTGAACTTCTCAGAAGCTCTCTTACCATTCCAGATATTCAGCTGCATATGTAGGTCCTGGTGGGACTACTGTGACCTCAAAATTAGAGCTTCCACACAAGAAAAACAGCATGACCTCTCTATGGCCTTCTGTAACACAGCTGCAGTAGACATGGTCATTGCAGGTTCTCAGGTACTGCTAAGAAAATATATCTGCGGAAATATTTTAACCGTATGATTTATTTTACAACATATTTGGGCAAATCGGTGGATTCTTAAAGATTCAACCTCTTAAAAAATGCCGAAAGAAATGTTTTTCCTATTGAATTAATTGAGTGATATTTTAAGGTGTGGCTCGTAAGTGAACCTTGTTTTAATTTTGGAGACATTTGTTTATCCTGATACCCTTAATTTCACTCTTCTCACCTGAACATTTGTGACTGTAAATGTGGTAAGCGCGTTACATTTTTATGTCGGTTCATGGATGTGGAAGCTGCTGGCACCTAGTCGTAGCCCCTCGCTAAGTAGCATGTCAACAAGTGATAGTATTGCCTGAAAATCCAACCGTCCTGCCAGAATCCCGCAGTGGAGGTGAGGGTCACCGAACTGTGCATGTGTTTTCACACATGGACCGTCAAGAGAATGCAGTAGTGGAACATTTCATTTGTCCTCTTGGGGCAATTTTGATTGCTGATGTCCATTAGTGCTGTTTGCTATTTATTATGGTACGATGACTTTGAAGTTCCATGCCTAAATACCTGATCTCAACAGGGTCTGTTGTGGGATATCAGCTCGGGGGGGGGGGGGGGGGGGGGTGTCGATTCAGCTATTCGAGCCAAAAACAGGGCTGGTGCTGATCATTCGTCAACCTAATTGATGTTATTGTTAGTTATGGCAGGAAGATAGACCAGTGGTCAAGCTTTTGGAAACACTTCTAGTTTTTAGAGATTGCAGCACTTTATTCAACTGTTGCTCCAGTCGCTTATTTAATCGTCCAAAGTATGATATTTGTTACATGTTTTGATTGTTTATAAACACTACCGCCAATATTCGCGTAGTAATGCCAAAAATGCTAGGTGTTTCCACAGTTTTGGCCACTGATGAAGCTAAATGGCTCTCTAGTAACTAGTTGCTTTTCAGACCATCTTGTGTAATGGTTTTGTAAGCTGCGCTTGTGCAGCGTCTACCACCAGATGTCTGTGTGATGGGGAGACCAAAGCTCTGAGTTGGGAGCATTCCCAGAACTTGCCTGTAAAACTCTGTCCAGCCCGGGCGGCTGGGGTATCTCTGGAGACAGCAGCCTAGTCAAGGCTGAGATGTTCTACTGAATTCGCTTGGCAGACGTGCGGCCCAAAACTTCTCCATTTCAGGAGGAGAATCCCCTTTTAGTGCTTTAGCATATCGACTGAAGAGACTGTGGAGGAGGCTCTCGATGACTTTTTCGGAAGTCGGCCCGACCATAGTGCCAAACCATCTCAGTCTCGCCATTGACCTGGGGTGACTATAATTTGGATTAAATAGGTCTGGGAGTCGCAGTTTCCCAGCTCTGGCCATTAGTTATGCATCTTTGAGTAGAAAACTAACCAATCAGATATAATGGTGATGGACGAGCATCTCAGTCGCCGGTCATCTGATTCCTCTTTCAGATCCGTTCTGTCGCTAGCGTGGACAGCGTGGTCCAGTTCATCTTCTACCAACCCATAATCCACCGCTGGAGGGAGACGGACTTCTTCCCCTGCTCAGTGACCTGTGGCGGAGGTAGGAAATTCGGTCTCCATGCTAATAGAGGTAGATGCATGTGCCATTGGCAATGCTCTGTGTCACTGTACTGACCGCCGTTGCTTTCGAAGACCTTCTGTTTCTTTCAGTTTTTACTAGATGCCTGTTTATTCTTCTCCTTAGTCCAAAGTTTCCTTCTGATTTTTCCTAGTTATGAAAACACAGTAAAGGCGGAAACCATGCGCAGTTTATGAATGAAGCCTCCCATCTCAATTAGCAGACGTATGACTATTTACTGCCCTGAATGTCACACTGTAGTGCTTTAAATGGGAAGATACCATTTACCTAAAGGATTCAGATGTGTGGGATGAGTATGGTGGAGAAAGAAATGGCAAAACAATCAGTTATGTAAACAGTTTAAGGTCGATTTAGACAAGAATCGATGGTGGGAAATTAGCAGTAATGATAAATTAAAATCAATGAAAAGCAGTAACAATCATAATGTGTGTAGTTTGTCTTGCTTGAATACCTGCACTTCCCAACTGATGTCCTTCCTTGGCTGCGATTGGCCGCAGGGTATCAGCTGACATCAGCGGAGTGCTATGATTTGCGCGGAGGCCGCGTTGTGGCAGACCAGTACTGCCACTACTACCCTGAAAATGTGAAACCCAAGCCCAAGCTGCAGGAGTGCAACATGGACCCTTGCCCTGCGAGGTTGGAGAAACAGACTCATTCACACCTTGGCAACACACTTGGACATTGAATCATAGCCTAAAAAAATTTGGAGGCTCACAGTGTGTGAACTTCTAATGCCTTTTATTAAATTAGGCGTTTTATTGCATCCGTGGGAGTCTGTACATCCAGTAGTTTGACTAGTTTATATAGAGCTGGTAGGTGCTGCTGATTGGACGAGGCCAGTCAGAACCTCTCAGATGTCCTTCAGGCCTGTACACTCATCAACCTTATCGGTAAACAATTGGAAACTGAAACACTTTTCAGTCTACCGTTTTTAACCATAACAGACGTTTCCTCTTATTTGTAACAGCGACGGCTACAAGCAAATCATGCCCTATGACCTCTATCACCCTCTTCCAAGGTATGTAAACCAGGTCAATTTTCACTTCCTCACTGTCACTTTCACCGAGAACAGTGTTGCACATTTCACATATTCTCATGGTCCAAAACACAACAGAGGGTAGAGAGTGGGCGTTCTGAACCATTTCACGTACCCAGTTCATTGACACTATTTAGGCATGTGAAGAAAGCATAGGATATTCAGTGATTGTAACTGATACAATAGGAGGTGGTGAAGTTAATCTGACGCACATTTTGTTTTCATATGAAGTACAACATTCCACTGCAGTGTCTCCCAACCTGGTCCTCAGAGACCCCCAGTCCACGTTTTTATTTCCTCCCAGCTCCCGGTAATGTGGTCTTTCTGGCAGGGAGCTGGGAAGGAGCAAAAACGTGGACCGTCTTGGGTTCCCCGAGGGCCGAGTCAGGAAACACTGTTTTAATGCATTTCTGGGTTTTTTTTTTATCACTGTTCTCTTTAGTCCATCCAGCACATTGTGCACAGTTCATAAATGGCAACTGAAGATACGCTTTTCGATATTGTTTTCCCATGTAAGTTTGCATAAATATGTGTGCTAAATTATATGCGTGAGAGCTTGCTTTTATATAGCATGTTGTGTGTGTGTCCATTTGTGTGTATGTGTGTTTATGTGAGTCTAACCTGACCCTGCGTTTACAGGTGGGAGAGCAGCCCCTGGACGGCCTGTTCCATGTCCTGTGGAGGGGGGGTCCAGAGTCGCACTGTGTCGTGCGTGGAAGAGGACATCCAGGGTACTGTCACCCCCGCGGAGGAGTGGAAGTGCCTGTATTCGCCCAAGATGGCCGTCGTGCAGCCCTGCAACACCTTTGACTGCCCCACCTGGCTGGCGCAGGAGTGGTCAGCTGTAAGTTGCGTCACCGCGCGCTCGGATCGGCGCTGCGGCCGCAACGAGTAACACAGCGCAGGCAGAGTGTGTAGACAGACGGTTCACATTACACAAATAAAACATAACATCCAACCACTCTGCCTATAAATACGTGGCACTAATCAGGATGTAAAATGCATTACAAGAACAAATGAACCGTACTTCCCATAAATATATAGTACTGAAGGATGAGTGTGTGTGTTTGAGTTTTATGTGTATAGATTTGCAGGCTGAATGCAATAAAATGTGAAAGTCATTTGTGCCTTCGTTACTAGGGAATTTCCCTTGGTCACTGGTGTATCCTAGTATGAATGAAGCCCAAAGATTTGTGTTTTACGGCCCTGGATGTGTCCCAGTAGTTGGCTGGAGGTCCTACCAGAAGTTTGGGTCATCTACAGGCCGAGCTAATTGTGGCCTGTGGGTTGTTAATTGCTTATTTCTGGGTGCCCTGTGGTGTTGTGATTGAAGCATAAACGTGAAATGTGAGCGATGCAGTTAGACGGGGTCAGTGTGACCTCAACTTCCATCACTGCTACACCACTGCAACCGCACGTGACGCCGTAGTATATTAATCTCTGTTACCACTGAACACATCGCAGTGGTCACACGCTAACAATGTGTTAATTAACCAAAAAAAGGTGAAAGGGCAACAAAATTCGTCTTCTGGGCCATTCTCTGGCGGGACAACCCCACATGTGTGAAAGCCCCCCTCCCAATCTGGGCAAGGCTCCAAAGCTAGAGAAATATGGCTGCTAAAGTAAACAGCAGGTGAACTTCACACCCCCGGATAAATTATTCGCAGTGACCTGAGACGCCCCCAAACACGTCCAAAACATGCAGACTATTAATTAAGGCCTCAGAATTGACCCACCCCACCACAATCACGGCTGTTGAGTTACGGCTTTAGAAAAGCACACAATCCCTGTTGAGGATTAACAGGTGGTGGGGGCCGGAGGGGCAGGTTACTTCCTCAGGTTTGGCGGTTGGCCACAGGTCAGAGAGGCCCCTCCCCTTTCGGTCCAGTTCTGTTTTCATGGTGAGGTTCATTTCCTTCCTACTTTCCTTTGGCAAACGCAGCGGGAGACCACTGAGCCAGACTTGTGGCTCGCTGAAACCCAGGGTGCTGTTTGCCCTCTAAATTCCTCTCTCTGAACTCCCCTTAAATACTTAGCAAGGCATGTGTGAAAGCACTCTCTCCAGGCAGATAGTCTATGGGAATTCTCATTTTCCTGCCTTTCTTTTATATTGTCACGGCCTCAGTCAAGGCATCGTCACCGAATACTCTTTCCCATGTTCATAAAGACAAAGCCGTTTTGTCTTTTTGCCGTTATGTTAATTTCCTTCATCAGACTGATATTAAAACTGACCTCTCAGATATCTTTTCCCTGTCAGACCTTGGGAAGAATTAAGTTGCTCTACTGTGCTGCCAAAATCTACCCCCAAACTTTTCACGCACATGTTCTCCTCTGTCATGTGACATGTCCTCTGCAATGAACTCCATGTCAGGTGACCCGGTGTCGCCGAATGGCTGCAATTTGACAAAGCCCAACCAAAACTGATGCTGCTTGGCATAGTGGTAGCAAAGACAAGGGCAGCTCATGCACTTGATCTTGACAGCACAATAACTTAAAAAGTAATTGGATGATCAAAATGGATTATCTAATGACTATAACTGTGGTACGCTATTGGTTGGTTTGTTTTCTTAATTTTTTTATTTTGATGAAGATTAAATGCCCTGGTGTACCAGTTTTATCATCTGTTTGCTATGAATATCCTTGAAATTTGGATGTGTGATTCTAAACCAGATACTTAGTAACATAGTAAAAGTACGGGATTTGAACCCGAAATTTGTTTGCTCCCAGCCAGACTTGTAGCCAGCAGGTAGTGAAATAACAAGTTTGACCCCCCTTGAAATTTGCTGCCCCCCCAAAATTCATTTCTGGCTACAGGCATGCCCTAAACAGGGTAGCATTGCTGAAAGCCGGTAACATTCTTCTTCAGGGGACACAAGTAACTTACACTATTGGCCAAAATTGTGGAAACACTTCCAAGTTTCAGAGATAGCAGAACTTTCGCAGAACTCTGTTGCTCCAATGTATGATATTTGTAACATTCTCTGTTGTTTATAAACATTACCGCCAGTATTCGTGTAGCAGAATGCCAAAAATTGCAGGTGTTTCCACAATTTTGGCCACTGTTGTAGTTACCCAGCTACTACTCATGAACAAATCATTAGCTAACATATAAAACTATGAAATGCATGAACCGTCATGATTAATTACTGATGAACGAACATTAGTTAATTAATGCATTAGTTAACATTATTAACTACTATTATTATTTGTGTCCCCTAAAGTAAAGTGTTACCTGAAAGTATTTTTGCTGTTGTCACATGCTCTCTGTCCTCGCCACTCCCCCAGTGCACTGTGACTTGTGGCCAGGGCTTGCGGTACAGGGTAGTGCTGTGCGTGGATCACCGGGGTCTCCACGCTGGAGGCTGCGACGCCAAGACCAAGCCGCACATCAAGGACGACTGCCTGGTCACAGTGCCCTGCTACAAGCCTGCAGGTGGGTGGTCCTGGTCCCTGTGTGCCCACTACTGGCACTAAAACGATACAAATACAGCGTCGTCTGTGACCAATATATGTATAACTGAGGCTGATGTGGGCCCTGATGGCATCTTACCTATAGTTTTAAAAGAGATGAGGGATATCATTAGCCAACCTTTAACATTACTCTTTCAGAAATCCTTATCTACTGGTGTGGTACCTTCTGATTGGAAGCATGCTAGTATAACGCCCATATTCAAGAAAGGGGATAGAAGTAATCCAGCAAACTATAGGCCAATCAGTTTAATTTGCATTACTGGAAAGGTAATGGAAGCTATAATCCAAGTGAAAATGGTAGATTACCTGGATTCAAATAACATTCCGAGGGATAGCCAACCTATCTGCTAGTGCAGTGGAAGCTAAAACCCTGGGTTCCTTTAAATCAGAGCTAGATAAGATTTTAACAACTCTGAGCTATTAGTCAAGTTCTCCCCAAATGAGCTTGATGGGCCGAATGGCCTCCTCTCGTTTGTAAATTTCTTATGTTCTTAACGAGCATATACACACACGCACACACACATGTATATGTGTGCCTCCACACACACGCACATGCACGCAAAAATGAAACAGCAGACCGCAAAGTCCGCAAATAAAAGCATGTACAACTTTCATGGGTTGCAGAGAAGCTCCCGGTGGAAGCCAAGCCTCCTTGGTTCAAGCAGGCCCAGGAGCTGGATGAGGAGACCGCCGTGACTGAGGAGCCCACGTAAGTATGGCTTCAGCCACCTGGTCAAGGTCACCTGACCAGGAAGACGGGAATTAGCATGTGACTGTAATGATAGGCCAGGTGGGAGGTCTGTAAACCTGTGTATTTGTGAGAGGGTTTGTGGTATCTTTGGGTATCAGTTTATCATATGTCAGAAAAAAAGAGTACGCTTGTCACTCGGGCTGTACCCTCAAGGGTCTGCCAATTGTACACTAGCTGTAGGTAACTTTTTAGTCTAATAGATTCTGAGGAACATCCTCAAGGGAAAGCAACACTGATGTACCCCCAATGGTAAAAAATGTTCCTCATAGACCATTTCTGTACTTTAAAAGGTACATTTACCCTTGAGGGTACAGCCCTAGTGACAAACAAGGGTATAAACTTGTACATGTCTAGGTGTTATTAGGTTGTGTGTCTAGGTGTTAGCAGGTTGTGACAGCATTCTGGAGCTTTCTTCAACCCATATGGGAAGATGTACATATTAAAAGATCTAAAAATTATGAGAAACAGCTATTCGAGGTCTGCCGTTGACCCTATGCCGAGCTTCTCCCATCCCTGGCTCAGGTCACACTAACTACGGCCGCCGATGCTAACCGCTACCTTAGCTAGCTCCCCGCTAACCGCTACCTTAGCTAGCTCCCCGCTAACCGCTACCTTAGCTAGCTCCCCGCTAACCGCTACCTTAGCTAGCTCCCCGCTAACCGCTACCTTAGCTAGCTCCTCGCTAATCACTACCTTAGCTAGCTCCTCGCTAATCACTACCTTAGCTAGCTCCTCGCTGACCACTGACTTTGCTAACCTCGCTGACCACCCACATCCCCCGCTTACTGTGAGCTAATGAGAAGATGTATTCCTCCCAGACTCCCCTGACCTGTGAAAAGTCGCAAAGGTTACGTTAATCGGTCCTTCGGGTAAAAGCGCCTGCCAAACAAATTATTGTAATAAATAAATAAGATCCAGACGGTAATATGATTTCCATAAATATCTGCGGAGGAATAGGTGGATGGCAGGTGTCACGCTCGCCGAATGCATGTTCTGGGGAAGCCATTACGTGTACAAGCAGGTGATGATTTACGGAGAGAAATCATGCTGGGCAGCTTTATCTCCAGATGCAAAGCCCAGAACCTGGATCATCAAATATCCATTTATAAATGTAACAGTGTGTCGTGGGGTTAAAAAAAATTATGACACTGATATGTTTGCAATATGGTCAAGGGCGTAACTTTGGCTGGAACATTGGGGGGGATTGAGGTCTCCACCCATTACGGGGGAAACATGATTATTGGGGGGGTTGTATTAGCTGGTTTTGATTTATTGGGGGGGCTATGACGCCCCCATCCCCCCCATAATTTACGCCCATGAATATAGTCCTAATCCCAAAGCTGCTGTTTACCTGGTGGTTGATTTTAGCCCATTCAGCCGTGACCTTCAAACCAACCGCTCTCATTAGTTTCCCACTTAACCAGCTATATTGGATTATTTTAATTCATTTTTGTGTGGCCGCGGCCCAGAAGGATAAGCAGTTTGGAAAATGGATGGATGGATGTATTTTTGTGTGGTACCTTTGACAATAGTTCCCTCCAGCTACTCCGGTTTCCTTCCACACAGTACAAACTGGAAGTTGCCCGTAGCGTATGATTGTGTGTGTGTGTCCGTCCATGGACTGGCATCTCATTTAATTTAATCCCCAATCTTGTGCCCAGTGCTGCATGGTTATTCAATGCATTACTTAAGAGTGAACTACTACATTACTTGTGCTCCCTCAAGTAAAGAGTTACCTATTATTTTTGTGAGGAGTTAATCTTTCAAATTATGAAATAATTTCACATAACTTGCTGTGGATAAGGAAGCAGCAGCCATGTCTGCCTGCCACATGCTGAAGGATTCTGGCATGTGAAGATAGAAGCCGGACATTCCTGATGCAGACTTACTGCTCCTCTCTGTCGGGACGTGAAGCCAGCCGCTGGCCCAACGCACTCGTGCACACCCTCTCACGCTCGTGCATACCCGCTCATGCTGGTGCACACGCTCTCACGCTGGTGCACACCCATTCACACTCATGCATACCCGCTCATGCTTGTGCACACCCGCTCACGCTGGTGCACACCCTCTCACGCTCAAGTGCACCCACTCATGGTCCCGCAAGCTGCAGCTGCAAAAAAGCCACAGCTGGAAACACATGCCGGTTTGCTCACGGATGTGGGCCCGAGAATGGCTCACTGGCATCAAAGATGGACTTTTTCTTAGTAATTCTGGGTTTATAGCTTGTCGAGTGGTAACTCCACTCTCATCCTCATCTGTTGTATGAGTTTCCATGAGCATGTGTGTTGCTGACAGTGTATAAATTACCATAACTGCAATGAATAAACTTAATGGAAAAGAAACAAGTAACATATAAAGCAAGTCTATCATAAAACACTAAATGCCTATTTGCTATCTGCTAGCTTAGCCAAATATATACTGTATACTACTGCTAATTACTTGCACCCTTTGGACTGTGTAATTGAACTTGAAGTTTTCTGTGCCTGACATATGTTACTATCAGTGGGGGCAGATGTACTTGCAGGGTTTGCCTTATGGGTTTCACCCAAAAATGGGAAAAAATCATTGCATTTTTCATTGTTGTGGCTATGGCTTTCATAACGAGTGCTGTATGTTCCTGTGGTAAATCCAATCTCATAAAACACACATCATGTTACCGTGTGACTCACAGTATCACACATCCCATATGACTGTATAACTTGGAGTATCACACATCCCATATGACTGTATAACTCACAATATCACACATCCCATATGACTGTATAACTTGGAGTATCACACATCCCATATGACTGTATAACTCACAATATCACACATCCCATATGACTGTATAACTTGGAGTATCACACATCCCATATGACTGTATAACTCACAATATCACACATCCCATATGACTGTATAACTTGCAGTATCACACATCCCATATGACTGTATAACTCACAATATCACACATCCCATATGACTGTATAACTTGGAGTATCACACATCCCATATGACTGTATAACTCACAATATCACACATCCCATATGACTGTATAACTTGGAGTATCACACATCCCATATGACTGTATAACTTGCAGTATCACACATCCCATATGACTGTATAACTCACAATATCACACATCCCATATGACTGTATAACTTGGAGTATCACACATCCCATATGACTGTATAACTCACAATATCACACATCCCATATGACTGTATAACTTGGAGTATCACACATCCCATATGACTGTATAACTCACAATATCACACATCCCATATGACTGTATAACTTGCAGTATCACACATCCCATATGACTGTATAACTCACAATATCACACATCCCATATGACTGTATAACTTGGAGTATCACACATCCCATATGACTGTATAACTCACAATATCACACATCCCATATGACTGTATAACTTGGAGTATCACACATCCCATATGACTGTATAACTTGGAGTATCACACATCCCATATGACTGTATAACTTGGAGTATCACACATCCCATATGACTGTATAACTTGGAGTATCACACATCCCATATGACTGTATAACTCACAATATCACACATCCCATATGACTGTATAACTCACAATATCACACATCCCATATGACTGTATAACTCACAATATCACACCTTTCACATCACTATAACTCACAATATCACACATCCCATATGACTGTATAACTTGGAGTATCACACATCCCATATGACTGTATAACTCACAATATCACACATCCCATATGACTGTATAACTTGGAGTATCACACATCCCATATGACTGTATAACTCACAATATCACACATCCCATATGACTGTATAACTTGCAGTATCACACATCCCATATGACTGTATAACTCACAATATCACACATCCCATATGACTGTATAACTTGGAGTATCACACATCCCATATGACTGTATAACTCACAATATCACACATCCCATATGACTGTATAACTTGGAGTATCACACATCCCATATGACTGTATAACTTGGAGTATCACACATCCCATATGACTATATAACTTGGAGTATCACACATCCCATATGACTGTATAACTTGGAGTATCACACATCCCATATGACTGTATAACTCACAATATCACACATCCCATATGACTGTATAACTCACAATATCACACATCCCATATGACTGTATAACTCACAATATCACACCTTTCACATCACTATAACTCACAATATCACACATCCCATATGACTGTATAACTTGGAGTATCACACATCCCATATGACTGTATAACTCACAATATCACACATCCCATATGACTGTATAACTTGCAGTATCACACATCCCATATGACTGTATAGCTCACAATATCACACCTTTCATATCACTATAACTCACAATATCACACATCCCATATGATTGTATAACTTGGAGTATCACACATCCCATATGACTGTATAACTCACAATATCACACATCCCATATGACTGTATAACTTGGAGTATCACACATCCCATATGACTGTATAACTCACAATATCACACATCCCATATGACTGTATAACTTGGAGTATCACACATCCCATATGACTGTATAACTCACAATATCACACATCCCATATGACTGTATAACTCACAATATCACACCTTTCATATCACTGTATAACTCACAATATCACACATCCCATATGACTGTATAACTTGGAGTATCACACATCCCATATGACTGTATAACTCACAATATCACACATCCCATATGACTGTATAACTCACAATATCACACCTTTCATATCACTGTATAACTCACAATATCACACATCCCATATGACTGTATCACTCACAGTATAACTGATCCACTTATATCACACATCTCATGGTGCCACATGCATAACACTCTTCAGTTAACAGAAATCAGACTTTACCCAGGTTTAATTCTGCTCCACTTTGAGCCAGAAGGGTTCTGTGATTGGACGATACAGTCACTTAGATGTCAATCAGTAATCACTGGTGATTGGCTGGGCACACCGTGCAGCAGCCTGTTTTGGGGTATGCGTATTCATATACATGAGCTCTCCTCCTGACTTCCCAACGGAGATCATAGCTGTGGGAGAGAAATACATCATCAGGGGTCACGGGGGGGGGGGGGGTTGCTGCCTGCCAGGGCTCGTTTTCCGCTCTCTCCGTTCTCCTTTTATTTTGTGATGGCTCTTCTGGTCATTCACATCTGGTTTGCATGACGAGAGTGTTTCTGTTTGCTGGAGTGGAATCAGGACGGCCGTGATGTAACTTTAATAAACATGGATTCCGGAACACCACGTGGTCGTCCCCCTTTATCTCTATGGGCCGAAATCCTTTGCTCCTCAAACACCTGCTGCTTATGACGGTAACAAGTGCCGCCCAGGTTATCTTGTTCATTGGTGTTATTTGCCTTCTCCCTCATTACTGAAAAACCTCTGATCCCACGTCTGGTCTGAGTTTGGACCCCAAAAATTCTCTGTTGACGGTTCTCTTTAGCCCCATATTGCACTTCTGAAGACGCGCTGGCAATAGAACAGGCCGCTTTCACGAAGGCCAATAAAGGCAACCGATCTGAAAGTATTTCCCGTCTGAAATCCATTCTTAAATACCGAGCCTGACGAGGCATCAAACGGATCCGTCCAGAAAAAGGCCCGGTGCTCTAATGCTTCACAGCTGTTCAATTAACTGTGGGAGGACTGGATTTCAGAAATACTTACTCAGTTTAGAAACTTAGTGGCAAATGACGAAAATGCGCAGAGTAGTTAAGAAGAAAAAAGCAGATGAGAAATGGACGTCTTGGAACATTTTTTATTGACACTACGATTGAACATTTACTGGATCTGGCTAATAAAGTGAATAGTTTATATGACAGATTTACAAGTAAACAGTGTTTTGTGTAAGGTGGAGTGAATTGCATCCTAATCATTGCTTTTTTTAGACAGGGGATGATGTAAATTAGTTTAGACTAAATTTAGACTTAGACTTGTAAGGAAGGCAGGAATACCTGTATGAGGTCCTGGTGGTGATCTGTGATGTGTGTACACTGTACATATGTGCATGCGTGATGCCTGCCTGCATTTGTTTATATTTAGGTTCATCCCTGGGCCGTGGACCCTTTGCAGCAGGTCATGCGGTGTTGGCACGCAGCAGCGCAGCCTGAAGTGCCAGGTCCTGCTGTCCTTCTCCCAGGCGGTGGCCGACCTCCCGGACGACGAGTGCGATGGTCCCAAGCCCCCCAGTGTCCGGCCGTGCTACCGCAGCCCTTGCTGGGGCCCCGGGGCGGGAGTGTGGGGGAAGGAGGAGAGGCAGGGGGAGAGCCAGGAGGGAGCGGCCGCGCGGCCGGACAGAGAGGACCTCCACGACTGGGAGTACGAGGGCTTCACGGAGTGTTCCGAGAGCTGCGGAGGAGGTACGGACACGTGCGTCTTTTGGATGAAGACACGGGGGATGGTAAACCGTGGAGGCTAAGAGGGTGATGACATCATAGAGTAGGTGGCATGGAGATTAAGAAGATGCGTGAAGCAGTAGGCCACCACACAGCTGGAGTTGTGACATGAGGAATATGTATGAGGCCGAGTATACAATGACAAGGGGGATGTAGGATCTACTGAGCCCTGGCATGCGTAGCTGACAGCTGGAATGCAATCTGTTTTCTTCCTAGGAAAGTCCCACTGCTAGGTACTGTAGCACTGTGGTCAGAGACAGAAAGCCATTATCACAATGCTGAGCTTGACGTCTCAGGAGAAGCCTTTTTCTTTTAGGCAGTGACTCTGATTTTAATACCCAGTCAGCCGAGTTCAAAACTGTCCGCAGTGTAAATGAAAAAAAAAAAACACAGTGAAATCTGAGAGTATACTGTATAAGAGATGTTGTGATGTGTGATTGATATGTTAGTTCCCTTTGAGAAATGTTAGCATAAATATGAATCAGGAATAGGTTGAAAACACACAGAAATAGGCATAACGCAATGCATGAAACTTTCTCTGTTGCTGCACAGTCCATGTGCGTTTGAATCATTTTTCATCCTGATTAAAAACACCAATATCACATGGTGGCTCCGGTTGCCAGGTGTAGCAGAGATATAAAGGAATGCAGCCCACATGACCTACCCAGGGCTGTGCTACTGCAAGGGGTGTTCTTAGCAGCAGACATAACCATGGCAACGCAGAGGCCCAAAGTGTAGCGCATCTGCCGTGTCATGTGAGGTTAATGTCCAATCCCGTTCCAAATCTCCCCTGCACTGACGATCTGGAAGGTCTTGGTCTTAAATACAAGGCAGCTCTTCAGAAATCAGCCTGCAAAACATAAAGGATTGCGCAGCCGTGAGTTTTTCCTGAAAGAATAATGATCGTTAACAGCTTTTGACTATTAAGACAGGTTCCTTTGATGTGCGTTTAAAGCACAGGCATCCACACATTATAAAGGGTCTCTCACACGATTGTGCAACGCTCTCCTTACAACCTTATGTTTTTTTTTTTGCATTTCAATTAGTATTTATGTGTCTCTTTTTTCGTGTCAGTGAGATTCTTTCATCTTTTTCAGTTAAGCAAACAGCTGCGTATGATTACGCTCGCAAGATCGGGGAGAGAACAGGACATGTCCACATTGCCTTTTCAGTTCTCATACCGTTACAATCCTGTGATGTTTGCGCATGTGATAAGGTGTGCCGCTTCGGCCCGTATTCCTATGCCAACACATCACTGCCAAATCAGCGCTCTCCTGCCTGTGCCGGTAAACCATCTGGGCCGTAAAGCCGGGAATGAAAAATGCGACGGTGTCACGTTTTAAGTGAATCCTCCCGACAGCGAATCTTAGGCCACAAAGAATAGCAAGTTGTCTTTCACACCCCCTTGGACAGCTCATGCCATATTCTGTGAAAGTGCTTTCTAATAGCCATCATTCATCATCTTTGTTTACATTTACTTGTTTATTTACATATCAAATTATCCCGGCATAGTTTTAATTTTTACACATTTTTAGACATTTACTGAGGATTAAATCCCTTTGCTCAGGGGAAGAACGCCCTGGAATTTGGGTCTCTGGAAAGCCAGGAAGACAATGAACGAACACACCCGGCAGCGTCGAAATAGATCAAGCTTTTGATCAGCCTAAGCAGATGTGGGCGGAACAGAAACTCTTAATCCTTCGGTGGTCCACGGAACGGCAAACGAAAAGCAGTTTGAGGCCTCTGGTTTGAGGGCAGGTGTTGAGAGCAACTGGGGAGATTTGTGACACAGTGCAGAGGGGGGTGGGCTGCGGTTTTAAAGAATATGCACCAGCAGTCATAAATAAAGTGACCCTCACAAGTGGGGAATGATTTATATGTAATTGTTTGCTGCAGTGATTTGGGAGTGTGCACCTGTCAAGCATCTGGGGCCACGTCAGCTGTGTTTGTATATAAATTCAATGCAAACGTGTCACAGTACAGTCTTGTCCATGCGTGTATGTGTACATATGTGCACGTGACTCTTTGTTTTGTTTCTTTGCCTATTTCTACCCCATGTGTTTATGACCGTGTCCAATTAACAGAAATGGGTATTTCCGGTCCAGAGAGTATGAGTCCAGACCGGGATTTTGTTTCAACCAACCAGTTGAGTACTCTGTGACTATGACTCTTTATGCTCAACTGGTTGGTTGAAACAAAATCCCGGTCTGGACTTTTATTCTCTGGACATGAATTACCCAACTATGCCAATTATGTTAGAAATTTATTAGGGCCCCTGTCATTCAGCCGTGCGTCACTTCATGTGGACATGTTTTCTTTGTGGTCATAGGTCTGCAAGAGGCAGTGGTGGTCTGCAGGAACAAACAGACCCGGGAGCCAGCAGAGGAGGCCCTGTGTGTCAGTGCTCGCCGGCCCCCACAAATGGTCAGAGCCTGCAACACCATGCCCTGCCCCCCCAGGTAAATGCACCCAGTGGGTGTAGGAGATACATGTCATGGGGCAACACTAATTACAATCACATATATCGTGGCCATGGTGTAATATATGGTGGGAACGATAATGATAAAAATGATATATATCGTGGTCACATTTTTATATGCCGTTTGAACAATAACGCTAAAAATTATATAAATGTCGTGGCCACGTTATAATATGTCTTGGGAACAATATATCAAAATGTGGCCAAGCTTGGCTACGTTTTACTAATTTGTTCCATCATTTTAATTAAATCGTGGCAATGTCTTGCTCTGGGAACTAATTAAAACATGGCCACGATTTAACTAAAACAAGGGAACGAGTTAGTACAACATGCCCACGATTTAATACAAGGTGGGAACAAAAAAAGTCTACGATCCCGGCATGAGAAACCCAGGATTCTTTGCTGCAGGCCGTGTAGCAGAATAAGAACAAAGGAATTAGCCTTTCGACAGCCATCAGTCCCTTAATAAGGAAGCACTGAGGCTTGAGCTGAGTCTCAGTACAGACACGGCCCCCTCCAGGCAAACGCGGAACGTGGAGGAATTCTCTTCCCCTCGCGGCGCACCAGCCAAGCGGAAAGCAAGAGTGAGTTTCATCATAGTCACTTTAATATCAGTGTGATCTGACTTATCCAGCATAATGGCCTTAAGGACTCTGCAGATGACAGAACCCTCTGACAGCATTACAGGACTAATGTGACTTATAAATGCCAGAGCCTCAATTTCTCTATGAACTTCCCTGGAAGGCTGTTAACAACGCAAACAAGACAAAGTGATAGTAGTAAATAAAGGGTCCTACGGTGGTGGGGGGGGCACACGGGAGCCTCTGGGACGGCCCACACCAGCGGGATCCGAGCCGCCGCCCCACGTGGCGCTGCGTCCCCCCCCGCCCCCCCCCCGGCTCACGCACGCTGAGAAAACCCAGAGGCCCCTTTCTGTTTTGCTAAGTGTTAAGTTATGTTTTCAAGCACAACAGACTTTGTGTTCAGGTTGTTTCCCTTGGCTGTCAGACTCCCACTGCCCCCCCCCCCCACACACACCCTTTTGCCACACGCACACCCCCTCGATGCTTTTCTTACCTCTCTGAGAGTAAACCCCCGGTGCTTCTTGGGCAGGCTGTCGCTGTTCTCCATCCCCTTGCGCCGTGTGAGTGGAGCGTGAGTGCAGAGTGTGTCTTGTAGCTGGGGGGGCTCCATATTACCTAACACAGGTTATAACCCCTCTCTCCGTCCTTCCTGACTCCCCTCCTTTATGCCCGCAGGTGGGAGGTTGGCGCTTGGAGTCCGTGCTCAGCCACCTGTGGGGTGGGTCTCAGGACACGAGCCGTGGTCTGTGCCCGCCCTCGTTCCCATGGAGATAACGGGACGGTCCCGGCTGGCGAATCAGAATGCCGGCACCCCAAGCCCAGCTCCGTGCAGGCCTGCAACCGATTCGACTGCCCGCCCATGTGGGAGACTCAGGACTGGGGGCCTGTAAGACTGAACGGCGATGCAGAGACTGTGTTTATGGGCTGCGTGTATGCATGTGGTGTGCTGAGTGATGACAGTGGGTAGACTGTGAAGTTGCATATGGGGGCGGAGTCACATTGCTCCTAGCTAAAAGCTGATTGGCCCCAGAGTGCCCCATCCGCTATCACTCACCGATTCAAAATATATAATTGGCTGATGATGAGGTTGGCCCCTCCGTATGAATTATGGCTACTTTTATGCCCCCTCCTTAAAAAAATCCTAGAATCACCCCCGACGCCCATTAGCATGTTGCTATCCAGTCATCTGTAAACAGGCACTAGAGCTGAACGGCAAAATCTGCACCAGTTTGGACCTCCAACAGCCGGGTGTGTGTGTGTGTGTGTGTGTGTGTGTGTGTGTGTGTGTGCCAGAAAAAGATTTACAACAGTAGTTAAAAGGCTAATACAGTCAAGGTACACGGTAAGAGTACACAATGGCAACAGGCCTCTGCACAGTGCAGTACGGCAAAGTCACTGCCAGGAATTTTTGTCTTGAGGGACAGATAACAGGAATTATTTTTATTATTCGTTTATTATATCCAGGGGTATCCAGGGTTACCTGCATTCCATGCAGTTATATACCTTCATTATGTTCTGTTTGTTTACTCCTGAGCCCTACGTTAATGTCCTGGACACGTGGGGGGGGGGACATCCAGGGTTCAGACGCCTGCCAGGGGAAAAACACCCCAGGCTTGGTATACCGGGACTGGGACTGAAGTGGTTCTGCTTTCGTTTGTCTGCCCAGTGCTCCCAAAGCTGTGGGGGAGGGACACAGAGGCAGGGGGCCGCGTGCAAGCAGCGGCTGGCGGACGGCAGCGTCCTGGAGCTGCCGGAGACGTTCTGTCCCTCGCGAGGCCCCACCACGCTGCGTCCATGCAATGTGACCGACTGCCCCCCCTGGTGGGCGCCCGCGAACTGGTCCCAGGTACGGCCGCGATGTTCCGAGACTTCAGTGCTCACAGCACCCTGTAGCGTAGTGCCTCCCCCAGGCCTGATTCCTTTGCCCCTTTATATTGCTGTGCTTCTAATTAGTCGCCTTAGTGTCTCCCTGCTCAGTGGGTTGCTCAGTGGGTTAGGCCACTATGCTGGTAAGCGGAAGGTCACAGGTTCAAATCCCAGATTTTGTGATGTCACCCTTTATCCCTCCACTTGCTCCAGGGCCTGGCTGACTCTACTTTCATACATGTACGTCACCTTGGATAAAAGTGTCTGCTAATTGTAATTAATGTAAAAGACAATGTCCTGTCATGGAACATGGCCACTCAGTGAAACATGCACCTCTACTGAGGCCGGGAAAGCAAAATGTATCACAGCCTGCTGTGTGTGAATGCACACGTGTGTGTTTCTGTGTCTCTGAATCTGTGAGTGTGTTTGTGTGTATGCATGTGGGTCGGTCAAATATACATTACATTGTGGGGACCAAAAGTCTTGCATTTCGTTTGGTTACTTATGGTTAGGGCTGGGTAGAGGTTAAGGTCGTCGTTAAGGTCGTCGTTGTTGGTGTTGGGGTGTGTCTGTGTGAGAGCAGTCTCTCTGACCACTGTGTCTCCATGTCAGTGCTCAGTTACGTGTGGAGAGGGGACCCAGACTATGCAAACGGAGTGTCGGCATGACCTGAACGGTGAACAGCGACCCGTGGCCCCCGCCGCCTGCACGTCTCCTGCCCCCCCAGTGGCCGTCCGACTCTGCTCCCCGGGACCCTGCGCTGGTAAGGGGTGGATAATGCGGCTCAAAGCCCGGTCCAAATCGACCTCTTCGGGGAACCGTTCTGAGCCATCAACCTGAAATATTTAATATCGTTTTATTGTCTGGCTCAGGGTTTTTATGATTCGGACATTTAAGTTATAAGCCAGACGCATCAATGTTATTAATTGGTTCTGGAAACGAGAAGGAAAAACCTCATGCCTGATTTTCACCTCGTTACCGAGGTCCAAAAACAACCTGCAAATAAAAAATGTCAGTCAGCTGAGCCAAATGGGACACGCGGCGATTCGGGTTCCGGGCTTTTCCGCACCGGGGTTAGGGACTGGTTGGAGTTCGCTGTAGACGCTGCATGCTCAGACACTGCCCTGCATTTCCTTTACACTATGGATGAATGGCATGATGGCTGTTACTTTCCAGAACCACCGGAGCCAGGAAGTGTGAAACTGGGCCCAGGCATCCAGGCCCAGAGAAAAGTATACATCCAGTGGAGGAAGGAAAAGCGGCTTGAGTTTGTCACGGGGGGCTACGCTTACCTTTTGCCGCGTACCTCCGTGGTCCTGCGCTGTCCCGCCCAGCGTTCACGCAAAGACCAGGTCATGTGGCTGAAGAATGGCAAGCCATTGGCCAGCGTGCCTCATCTTTCCATCACTGCTACGGGCTTCCTGAAGATCCAGCGTATAGCGGCACTGGATGCCGGCGTGTACACCTGTGTGGCCGGCCAGGCACACGAGGACTTCGTCTTGAAGCTCCTCGGCAGCAAGCAGAAGCTGGCCGTCCTGGATGATAGCCTCTGGCTCGCCGGAAGCCAGGAGAAGCTCCATCCTGAATCGCCAGGCGCCAGGCACTCGCTGGGCCGCTACGACGCCATCGTCCAGCGCCTCCTGGAGCTGAAGGGCCCTGGGTGGGATGGTCCCATCTCTGGAGATCTGCGGGGCTCAGCTGAGAGGAATATGTCCTCCATGGAAGGGGAGCCTGTTGGGGAGGCCCACGATCCCCCCACACTAGAAGCTGAAACATGGAAGCTGGATGAGATCCTCCGTAATTTGTCCCTTTGGCCTGGAGAACTTGGGGGAACACATGGAATGGAGGTCCTGATCCAGTTACTGGGAGAGCTTACTCGTTACCATGGTGATATCAATGAGTCCGCCCTCCACCACCCCCAAGAACCTAAACGGGCTGCAAACTCTCACATATCTACCTCCGATGTCAGCACCGACTCCCCCAGGTCCGGGTCTTTCACACACTCTCCTGGGGCATTTCCACAAGCACCCATAATCATCCAGAAGAGCCAGAAGATAGATGACAACAGGTCCCCTTCAGAGGTCGTGGTCTTTGTGGGGGAGCCTCTGCAGCTGTCCAAGTCAACCTCCAGCGTGGAGATCCGCTGTGAGACACTGGGCCACCCCAAGCCTGAGCTCACCTGGTCCAAAGACGGAGAAGAGCTGCGTTACAGTACCAGGTACCCCAAGCAGGTGGCGCAGCAATTAAACTCTCGTCGTTGCTGAGATACAGTTAATTTAGTTAAAATTTTGAACATTATTAAATGAACATGGACGAGAACATCTGCTACATAGCTAAATAGAAAACCACTTTTCCAAACATGCTAGTGGCTGGCCAGAAGTTTGAAAAAGAGTGCTGTGTTTGTACTGTGGACAGTGGCCTGTAGGGGCCAGTAAACCTTCTCAGTTGCTCCAGCCTCTTGGCCAGGTTTCAGCATCTCCTCCTGTGTCCGTGTGTGTGTTTGGGCAGAATAGGCAGGCTTCCGGGCGGCTCACTGAGAATCCTGACCCCAGGCAGGGCTGACCAGGGGCTCTACACGTGCACCGCCAGCAACCACGCCGGCACCACCTCTCGCTCCTCTCTGCTGCAGATCGCAGGTTCGAGTGTCCCTCCGCTCCACACCCCGCCTCCCACGCCAATCAGAAACATCTGCCGTTTCCCGCCCGAATCGCTAAACACTGAGCACCTTCAGACGCCCCGCTTTCCAGTGCCAGGCTAAGGCGGAGGCAGACGTCCAAGAAAAACACAGAGGCGGCGGCTGCCGCGGTATCGAAAGCGCAGACAAATGTTTCTTTGTTAGCGGAATATCCAGCTAAAACGTTGCATTGTTTTCCGCCGCGTTTCGCTGCGACACGCAGACAAATGGCCTCATAAATTCTGCAGCGTCGTCTCGACGGTCGTAAGCCCCGTTGGTTTTTATTTAGTAGCTTTTGCGGCGTTGCGACGCGGACAATTAAAAAGCTGAATGGGCGATGACAGGCCGCGCTAGCGTGGCGCTATTCATCTTCGGCTTTGTCTTGGCGGCTCTTCGCATCCGACGTTCGAGGCGGAGGAAGGGCTCGCGTGCGTCTCCGTGGCCCTGACTACGTGTTTGTGCTGTTGTTATCTGAGGATACCGGACTCTGAACTCTCTCCCTCCCCACAGATTTGAGCTTCACACTAACTCTACCATCCACCAGCACTCTGTCACTTCATCTTTTCATTATGTACTCCTTCATACCACTCTGCTGCTTTCCAACATTGCCCATGCTAAGCATTCCAATATGCCCCCTTCCCCCACCGACCTGTCTATCCATGCACTTCATGCTTATATGTAGCACTGTATGTGCTGAATATGATCGGTGTGACAATGAAGCCGCACTTGACTTGACTTGAATTTCTTGTTGTCCTGTCATACAGAAGCCACGAACCAGAAGCCCCCCGCGGCAGGGACGTGCCCGGGGCAAGAGTGCACCCCCAGGTAAGAGGGAGTCACTGCATACTGTATATGAACAGCCTTAAAAATGCAGCCACTACTTGCCTGCTCACTCTCCTATTCACTGTTGTCAAAGTGATTTATCAGTACAAACTATGACTCAAATGCAGTACTCAGACTGGGAAGCTTCCCTGTTATCCTGCAATTTATCATCATAAATGCAAACCATTAAAAACATTAAAAGAAACCCACAGCTGATGTAAGAGTTGAGATCAGCCAGTTCACCCATAGACATTTTCCCTCGGCATCTCAGCCTTTACTGCTGCCCAGTACTGCTGCAGCCACCTAGTGGCTGTTTGTATAGCTGCAAGCAAGTACATAAAAAAAAAAAAAAAAAGTTTCGCATTGTCATTAATTTCCTGTTTGAGTAACTTACTCCTACTGGTCACTGACATATGCGTATGTAGGCGTGCATGAATAAGCTTTTTGCATTGCGAATATGGGGGTGTGCATGAATAAGTTATTTATTCATTACTTATCTCTCCGCACTCTGCCCAAACCTATGGCACAGGTGGCTGACGTCCCCTTGGTCGTCCTGCTCTGCCAGCTGCGGGGGTGGGGTGCAGCGGCGCAGGGTGTCCTGTCACCGAGGAGGCCGGGCGGATGGAGTGGCTGCCTCTGAGGAGGACCCCTGCGCCCGGGCAGGGAGGAGGCCCCCCGACAGCCAGCCGTGCGACAGCCAGCCCTGCTCGTGGTGGGCCACGTCTGCCTGGGGGCGGGTGAGTCAGTGGCATTGCCCAGCCGAAATTAGGAGCTTTTCAAAATGTTTCTGCGGTTCACCCTTTATATTTAAATGCTTCACATGACATCATTTTTGCGGGAAATTCCACCAGAGCTGTTTGGATGTCGCACTGCCATTTGCAAGCATTTAGTTTAAGTTTAGTTTTTTAAAATTAGTGCAAAAGGGCCTAAAGCTGCTAATTGTGCAGTAAAATACCAGTGAGAGCATCAAATAAGGCAAAGATGCCTCAGAGTTTTTCCAGCGATTTTTCTTCATCTGCTGACCAAACGATTTCACTTTAGCATTTTCGCAAGAGCCACGTAATTCCTTGTATCCTTTGCTTGCACTTTGCGGATTTTAAACTCTGATGTTTATGGGCAGTTGTTTACAAGTTAAAAAAGACAGATGTGATAAGGCTGAATGAACCGTTGACAGAATTCGCCTAGCATGTCAAAGACTGCTGGCGGCACGGGTGGCTCTGGGTTCGAGTCTCTGTGTCTCCGCAGTGCCATGGACAGTGCATTGGTCCACGCCTGGCCGCACAGTACAGGCAGGTGTTCTGCCAGGCCTGGAATGGTACCAGGCTTCCTGCTTCGGAGTGCAGAGCCAGATCCAGGTAAGGCCCGACTCTGAGGTCATTTGTCACCCCGGCGACCACTGTAGCACCCCTGTGTGCACACCCGTCTTAGCAGAGCACACTAGTTGCGCAAATACTTACCTCAGGGAAATCAGATTTTCACATAAAATCTTTGTACCGGTTCATCAAAATAAAATAATACGTGGAAGTGTACTAGCTGAGATTTAACCAAAAGGCCATGCATTGCACGCCCTTGCCATTGCAATGGGATATTTTCTACCTCAGTCATCCTCAGCACATCCTGGTTGGTCACCTGCTGTTATTGATCACATCCTTCTTCTTGATACTCTTCTCCTTAAGGGAAGAGGAATGATTCACATTATCCAGGTTTTTCTAATTTATAGTCATAAGACAACACTTATAATCCAGGCTTGTAGACTATAAAAACCACAGTATTGTTACCATTGCTCTGAATACAGCCTTGTCTGTGCCTCCTTGACTCTGGTGACATATTTACCCCCCCCCACGCCCCCCCGTCTCCCCTCCCCACGACAGGCCGAGCTTGTACCGGAACTGCTCCACCGCGGCGTGTGCACTGCAGTGGCGAACGGGACCTTGGACCCAGTGCACAGCCACTTGCGGAAACCATGGCTTCCAGGCACGCCGTGTGGCCTGCGTCTACCCCCGCGGCCCCCACAGAGCTCCCCCGGGGCTGCACCACTGTCCCCCCAGGGGCCGGCCTTCCAGCTGGAGGCGCTGCAACATCCGGCCCTGCTCTAGCCGTGAGTCCTGCAGTCCCAGACTCCACCCCGCCACCCACCCAAGCATATCCTCCGTTCTTAATACCGTTCAGTTTAGATGCACACTCACAGTCCATTAATATAGCTGACTGCAGATCAGTGGCTCTCATGTGACATCAAGCTCTGAGGATGAAGGTCAGGAACTGTTCAATTCCAGGACCACATGGTCTCCATCTGAAAGCTGATTGGTTCCCTGGAGCGCCCCTTCCCCTGTCACTTACTGATTCAAAATATACCATTGGCTAATCATAAGGTTGGCTCCTCTGTACTGTATGTAATTATTCACATTTCTACTCATTTATCTGACACTTTTATCCAAAACGACTTACAGAAGAGGGTAAGGTTACAATTTATGTGTGATCCCTGGGATTTGAGCCCACAACATTTGTGTTACGGCACCTCTTTTTCCTTCTGTCTAAAAAAATCATAGAACTGCCCCTAGCACTCAGTATTTTTTATTAAAGAAATCCTCTGGACTGAAAATTAGCATCACATTGGTTGAAAAAATGTTTAAATTTACTCTTTAGAGCACTTTCCTGAAAGCAACAGTTTGATGGTTTACTGACTTGCTGCAGTTGTCATGTGGTTCCTCTGAAAGGGCTGTCAACTAAACGTCATGAACCGGAATGGTGACATGAGCCGGCTGCTCTGTGTTTCAGCAGGCGAGTGCCGGGACAGCACCAGGTACTGCGAGAAGGTCCGGCATCTGGATCTCTGCTCGCTAGTCCAGTTCAAGACCCGCTGTTGCGAGTCCTGCCGGGCAACATGAGGGAAGGTGCAGACGCAGGGAGCGACACACAGGGCTGAGAGCATTTGCAGGCCAAATCTGGACTGCAGGCTTTCGAGAAGGACCCAACGCAACACAACAAGAGGTCTGACTGTGGAAGAGCAGGAGTGACGCAGGACTATTTGATATCAATGAAGACTATAATATTAAATAGCTGTGCTTTATTTTTGTATTTTATTTCATTCTGCTCCTAGAGTTGGGGTGGGCTATTGTGATGCTTCATAGAAGATTCTAGAAAATCTCACTCACAGAGCAGAAATCCCAGAATCCATCAGTTTCCCTTTTCATGTACTGTCCCAGTTACGCTGATGAGGTGCATGTAGGACGATTAGAGACTGTGAGGCACCACATGCTGAAGATGGCTCAAGTTTAGTGTAGCAAATGCACTGGAGGTCTGTTCTTCAGACATCTGGTCTAGTCGGACATTTTCAGTTTATATTACAATGTATAGCATGACCACATCCAGACCCTGTGTATCATAGAGAAACTGAATTTTCCACCTATTTCCATTTTTATGCAATTTAAAAAATATGTATTAATGACTTAGATAAAAAAAAAAAAAAAAAGAAAAATCATCTGTTGTCAGCCACATTACAGCCTCTCCCCGGGTTACGATGACGTTATGTTCCGACAAACCTATCATACTGTAAGGTGAAAGTATCATAAGCCGAAAATGCATTTTAATTACAGTACACCTAACCTAACACTTACATTAGCCTACAGTTGGGCAAAATCATCAACACAAAACTATTTTATAATATAGAATTGAATATCTCATGTAATTTATGGAATAATGTACTGAAAGTGAAAATCATTTACCCATCGTAAAGCCAAAATATCATAACACAGGGAGCATCTGTACTTATCTCCCATCCACATCCCGATCTGAAGAATGTAACTTTGCGGACTGTTTATAGTGTCCATATCCTGTTGATAGTAAGCTGGGACGTTCAATCATTTTAGGGGAAACAATGAACATTAAGACTGCTCCACTGACAATCTGTTTGATAAAAGCACAACATTTAAAGAAAACTGTGCACAAGTTGTTTCATGTTTAAAAAAGGAAAGTAATATTGTATGTGTATTTTTTCAGAGTAAAAAAAAAAGGAATGTTGTGTGAATAGCTTAAATTCCACTGGAATCCCATAATGTCACGTTTGTCCTCATGTTTGCTGTAATAGGAATCTGACACAACAGACCTGTTGTAATATTTTCAGTGAGCATTCTGTTGTCAACCGTACATTTGCATTTACATCAAGGATTCATAGGAAACCAAGTCTTAGAAAGCAGAGGGCCTTGTTCTTAATGTAAATATTGAGGAATGTAATGTTTTTTTAAAGGGGAATGTGCTGATGGCTTCAAAAAACCTGAAGTATATACAATATTGCGCTTGTTGACATTGAGGTCAGAAAAATAGGTCCAATTTGCATCATGTGTAAATTTTCTCTGCAAACTGGTACTGATCGTAAAAGAACCCCCCCCACACCCCCCACCCCGGTAAAACCGCTTGAGTTTTATTCATATAATATAATTTATTGTGTATGTAATGCAGTTGTGTATGCAGTGTAATTATGGTAAATGTGTTGATACCAGAGCAAGTTCTAACTCCCACGGTATTTCTCATCCCTCACTCACTGCCACATCCTCTTTCCATTGTTTTGGGATATTTTACATGAATTCAATAACAAAAGGACTAATTGTGTGAAACGAAAAGCCTGAAAATTGCCTTACATTGGAAAGAAACCCTGTTTCGTTTTTTGGGCCGATTCTGCTTTTCTGGCATCTCACTAAGCTACTCTGACAGATTTCATTTAATTATATTTGCACACTAGTTTCCTCTTTCGATTGTCGGCCAGGAAGATGAAATGATAATCGGTTACAGATTCATTTATTTTAGGCCAGTAATTTATACTGGCATAGTGTTGCTGGGGTGACATCCTCATTTGGTTGAAAAAGAATGTTGTTAAAGGATTTCTGCAATTACGACCAAAGATACATCTCTGTTATCCAATTCACTTGGCAAGTTCATATTTTGTCAGTCAGCCACATTACGTGTCTTTCTTAACCACCAAGATGGTTAAGAAAAAAAAGCTACGTCTTCTCTCTTTTCTAAATTCAAAGCAGTGTGTACATATCTGCTAACTCTGTACAGCTTTTAGAGTTCTCCCGTTGGAACGCTGCAGTGTGCTTTCCCCTTTATATTTGTCGCAGACAATGGGTTGAAGTGAATTTAAAATGGATAATCAGGGAAATGTTTCATTGTAATACACATTTTGTAAATAACTTTGTTACTTTTTTTGTACCTTCTTGGAACTATTTATTACAGCGTCTAAGTGCAATTGTAATGTAAATGAAAGATTTTTTTTGATAGTTCTGTATGAATATTTACTTGTTTTTCTTTTCCAGAATGCTGTAGACCCTGTGTACAGTGCATGCTGTGGACTATGGTTTTATCTGTTTCCTGTTTTCTGGCACCCAGTACCAGATTTGAGTGTCCAACTCAATAAAATGATTTACATTCCTTTCCAGTTGTATATGTGCTAGTTGTATGTGTCCAGTTGGGGTTGTGTTGGGTTGGAGCTTGTACCAGGCAGCATAGGGCAAAAGACAGAGATACAACTTGGATGGGATGCCAAGCCAACAGAGGGCATGCATACACGCCCTCTTGAGAGCAGAGGCAGGGATCGAACCCCCCAAACTTAATGGTGTAAGGCAGCAGTGCTAAGAATATATATTTATGCGTGCATTTGTTTTTGTAAAACTGTACAGCACTATACAGCAATGCACTATACCGTACGTGCATTATACAGTACATGCATTATATAGTATGTGCACTATACAGTAGTGCACTATACCATACGCGCACTATACAGTAGTGCACTATACTGTACGCGCACTATACAGTAGTGCACTATACTGTACGCGCACTATACAGTAGTGCACTATACCATACGTGCACTATACTGTACGCGCACTATACAGTAGTGCACTATACGCGCACTATACAGTAGTGCACTATACCGTACGCGCACTATACCGTACGTGCACTATACCGTACGCGCACTATACAGTACGTGCATCTGACTCTTGAAATGCTACCATCATCGACATGATTACCGTGCGGCTGCGACGTCCATAGGAAAGGCTGAACAGCGGGTGCTTCGGTGCTTTTCTTCCTTTTCCCCAAACGACTTAAATGCAAACCACATCTTGAATGACTTCTTGAATTTCTCTCCAATTTTCAGTTTCAGCTTATGAACCACACACATTTATTTTTTTTTTGTTAAATAAGGTTCCTCATCTTTACCAAAGGAAATCACAATTTAGGAGCAGAGTTTTGACATTCTAACACAATATCAAATATCTAGAAATTAGGTAGAAATTACAATATATAGTATGTTGACCCTATATGAGCTGGCTCAGCGTGTGCTGAGTTTGCATGTTCTGACTGTGTGGGTTCCTTTAGCTTCCCTGGTTCCCCCCGCCCCACTCCAAAAGCATGCCAAGGTGAATTGGAGAGTCCCCACAATGATAGGAATGTATGAACTGCGTATGTGCCCTGTGATGGGTTGGCGCCCCATCCTGGGCTATTTCCACCCGCCTGCACCTATAACTCCTGGGATAGACTACATATCTCCTGCTGCCCTGCATAGGAAAAGTGGGCATAAACAACGAATGGATGGAGAATGATTGTGGAATGATGTATGATTGTAAAAGTGACAGTCTAAGCATATCAAATAATCTGCTCATGTAACTGGACGTTACTGTTAGATAATTTGGCTGAGCAACAACATTTGTCACTTCTGGTCTAGAGTGATTTTGTTACCAGGCACTGGACCACAATGGTACTACATGGTAAAATTTGTACAACCCACATTCGTAAGTGACGTATTTATTATAAGGTAATTTAAGCAACTGTATCTTATACAGCGTCGTCTGAATTTGCGCGTAAAATTTGTGAGTCATACGGCATTACCCGGATCAGCTGACAGTAAATGAATTAAATCGGTACAAACCACATAACAAATCCCAAATTAAACCCTGGGCAAACATGTCAACCCAACTAATCAGACAATGAGCAAGTAAAACCTGAATAACCTGAACAACGAAACACAACAAAAAGTGGGTTCTTTAAAAGAAAACCGAAAAAAGGTGGGGTTTCGACAGGAGAGTGGCGACAGCGACACATGGCGAAGGGACTGATTCTCCTTAATATTTAATGCTAATTAAATATAATAGCTTTTACCCGGAGTAGCGCTCTCATACTTTTGCCATGGATTGTGTTTACGCAAATGACGCGAAAATGACGCGAAGGCCGGAAATATTCCATTTTCAATCTTAAACTCTAGTCATTTTGTATATAGCTTGTTGTGAGACAAGACTTAGTTGTTAGCGAGTTATTTGGTAAGAAAATCACGCCTGTAGCCAGAAAATATACACGTGAAAGTTCCAGAAACTCTCGCCGTTTTCTTCATGCGCAGGTAAAAATAAGGAAAACTGCCCCATGTACAATATGATGCTTTCATGGTTGTTTCTAGTTAAGCCTGCGTGTCCTTACGTGTACTGTTAAATGTTAAAAACTGAAAGTTTGCTTGGGTATTTGATGGATATTTTAAAATGGTTAAGCTGAAAGGCTAAACCGTTAACGTTTCCGAAAAATGTCCCAAGTTCCCTAGGTAATGAATTGATCGGATAAGATAAATTTCCCACAATTGGGAAATTTGCATTGCTACCGCAGCAAAATGGAAAATAAAAGATGAACAGCTAGCATGTATAGCAACTATATATTATCCAGTATATACGTGTGAATATGTGAATATATACAAAAGTGGATATATAAAGATACCTAGTAGTACATAGCCTATTCATGACTGTTACTTGCTGCTTCATTAGTTTTGTTAATAATAGTCAGCCAAGCGACATTACAGGTAACACAAAACCATTCATCTATTTGAATCGACTCCTTAGCCAAAGATGACTGTGGCAATACAGGGCTACCATACATCAAAGACACTTTGAAGATATTTTGAAGGACGGCAGCAGAATTAGTCCATGCTAATTTCATAAAACAACATGCTGTATAAGATGTGTAAAAACAGCAATTTTCATTATGCAATCCATCTTTTGTGGTTATAACCTAGTATAAGGTTTTCCAGTGTAAAGAAAGTCTCATTGTAATTATGAATAGATCAGACTGTAACAAAATGCATTTAACTTTCCTGGATGTACTTCTTTTTCATCAAAAGCTTAAAAATGTTTCATCATTAAGTGGTTTTTCTGTTTATGATTACTTACGTCGCAGCTTTAGCTAACAGGGAAGGAAGAAGAAGTCTTCATGTATCATTAATCACCGAACAAGTGCTTCACGCTTCCACACGGTTGCATTACTTCCTCTTACTTGTTTAATGTAACTTGGGAAAAAAGCTTCGCCTACAGACCCTAAGGCCTCTGTGGATGTGAAGTGTTGCAAATACCTTGGCATACAGCATGACCAGAGAACGTCACTGCCGCAGTTTCTGTGTTTTGGAGAACGATAAACAGTCGGTGTAGATGAGGCGGCTGTGGGCCGGCTTTCTCTAAAAGACACGGCTGCCGCGCCAGCCCGCAGGAGCGCGTCTGTGATGGCGGCAGGGTTGTGGCTCGGCGGCCAGACCGAGCCCAACTTGAGGGTGCTGAGGCAGTGCAGGGTCGTGCTTGTGGACCAGCTGGAGGAGCACATCGGCTCCCTGCTGGAGCAGCTGCTACTGAGGGACGTTTTCACCCGGGACGACCGGGAGGAAGTCCTGTGCGAGGGGGGACCTCGAGCCCAGGTCCGAAAGACGCTGGACATCGTGGACTGCAAGGGGGAGGAGGCGGCAGCAGAGTTTCGCCTTCTGTGCAGCCGCCTGACCGAGCCTGGACCAATGAAACAGCAACAACCAGATAGTAAGAAAGCCATTCCAGAAATATCTCTATTATCGCTTATAATTGGGAATTCTTTACACAAAATCTTTTCGGTATGTTTTTATACCAGCTCACTTTTATCAACAACTAACTACAGTTTTATTACTTTATAACTGTGGGCGCTCTATATATACATCATAGCTGGGGTACATAATGTGTTAGGTTGAACGACAGTTTTCACAAAATAAAAAAACGTCAGGTGGCACCACCAAGAAATACGTTTTACAATTATTTTTCTCAAATTAACACTTTTATCAAGTAAGAGTTTGTGTCTACAATACATCAGACGTTGTTAATTCCTAATTATGTAATTTATTTATTACATTTAGTGGTCATATTGATTATGATTGTGGCACATGTCTTTTCAAGCTCATTTCAAATTAAACAGACAACTGCTTGGACACCAGCATAAAATTTTGTGTATGCATGGCGTGCCGAGTTTAATAATAAAAAGGGTTTTATCATATTACAATATTTTCACGCTTTTCCATGGATTGTTCCACTTGACTGAACTGCAAGCCTCAGCTTAGGTGAAATGGTAATTTTTGTAAATATTTGAGTTAAAGCCATTAACCTTTTAACTGAAGATCACTTGGGGTCGTTATGACGTAACATCCATTCCACTGTTTTTTAAAATGACATTATAATAAAAATCCCCTTTTATGCCCCCTGACATTTGAGGCGGTGTGAATTTGTGAACAAAAGTTTTTTTGAGTTTTCTTAATGGTTTTCAAACCAGTGTTATCAGTTTAAAGGTTTCAAACATGGAGTTATGCCTGACTATTTTTTAAAATTACTTAAATAGAAGTTTTAACAGTTTTCTTACTTTGCTTATTTGTTCAATTTGGATTTGGACTATTTAGCGTTTTAGGACTTTGAGATACAAAAATGTTGCATTTATATAAATACACATTAAACATGTTTTATACAACGATATTATGTATTCATTTTTAAATAAATATATTTAATGTATTTAGACACAAAAAATATGCATATCATTAACCAATTAAAATCTTCCTCTCCTCTAGACTACTGTAAACTAATACAAAAGCACAAACAGACCCTCAAACGGAGAAGCGAATATATGCTCTACTACAACACTCGCCATGGAGAGAAAATCCTCTTCTCTGAACACTACATCAATCTCTTGCTTATGAAAGGACATCGCAGCCTTGAGCTCAAAAAGCATGAGATTGTAGCTTTTGGACAACAGCGCATTTCCCTGCAGTGTCACGCATTTGAACAGAAAGTGATTAAATCGACAGACCTGTTTTCAGATACAGCTGGAAGCCGACCAGCCAAAAAGATTCTTGTGACGGGTGTAGCAGGTATTGGTAAAACAGTCCTGGTCCAGAAGATTCTGAGTGATTTTGGAAACAACCAGGCACATTTGGGCTTTGACTTTGTGATCCACCTCACCTTCAGGGACCTAAATTTAATCAAACAGCCAATCAGCCTTCGGGAACTTCTGCTACAAAAAAATGGCCATCTTGCTAAGGAGATGGACACCATCCTATCCAATGAAGACAAGCTGCTGATTGTGTTGGATGGGTTTGACGAGTTCAAGCATTACAGAGAGTGTGAGGTTGAGGAGTTTGTGACAGAGCCTGATGAGAAGGATGAGGTGGTAAAGGTGCTGTCCAGCCTGATGCAGAGTGAGCTCCTTCCAGAGGCCTCTGTGCTGCTTACCAGTCGACCTACCGCCATTAGCCACATACCTATTGGCTGTATTGACTGCTTTGTCCTCCTTACTGGCTTCTCCATGGCAGAAATTGAAGACTTTTTCCTTCGATACTTTGAAGAACCAACTCTTGCCCTGAAGATGTTCAATTTCGTAAAAGCTAACAATCCACTGCTGACCCTGTGCTATATACCTGCATTCTGCTACATTGTGTGCACCGTTTTGAATGACAGTGATGGCTTCTCTGGCGGGACGCCCAAAACCATGACAGACGTCTACACACAGTATCTGGTGGCCCTGCTGAGGTCACACTCTCGGCCCAGGTTGGGGTCACCCCACGCTAATGCTGAGAGGTCAGAGCAACTGTCTGAGACGATTTCAAGCTTGGGCAGGCTAGCCTATGTGAAGCTTCTGAGCCATGAGACCCTCTTTTACGGTCACAGCGCGGAGATCCGGCAGCTGGCGAACAGTGATTTGATCAGTGCGTTTCTAGATAAGACGTTAGCTCAAGAGCCTGGTTGCATGGAAGATGTGTACTCATTTGCACATTTCACCATTCAGGAATTTTTCGCAGCCCTCTACTACACCCTGGGAGATCAACTCTCAATGGACGTCCTTGACCCCAGTACTGACACTGGTCAAGAGATGAGCTTCGGGTATCTTGACCTGTTCAAGAGGTTCCTCTCGGGGCTGCTTGCCGAGCGTAACTGGAACCTTCTCTCGCGGTACCTGCTGCTGGAGAGGAGTGAAAAAGCAGAGGCCTATCTGTCTGGTTTGCTGACAGAGATCGAGAACTACTGTGAAAATGGGAGCCACATACTAAATCACCTCCACTGTTTCTTTGAACAGCAGAACGACTCCCTGGCCAAGCAGATCCACCCCAAGGTGCTGCGTGTGAACATTAGCAACAACACCTTGTGCCCAATGGATTATACTGTGTTAAAGTACTTTTTGAACCTCATGGATGATGAGATATCTGAGCTGGATCTGACAGGAACCAACACCACCTCAGAGTCTCTGAGGGACTTAAAGCCATACCTGCTTAGGTGTGAGAACCTCTGGTGAGTTCACTTGTGACCTGTGACGTCTGATACAGTACCCAGAGAAACCGAATTGTAATATGTCATAACAAACGTCATAGAGAAAACGTATATATGAAAATGTGGAATATTAACTCTTGAATTTGGATTTTGGAGTTTGTGTGGCTTTTCTAATGCACTCCCAACGTATCCTTATGTGAACTGGGTGGGCTATTTGGTGTTGGATTAGTGGATATGATGGGTGGAATATTAACACTTCCTTCACAATTCAGGATTGGGGATAATAATCTTGACACTGAAGCAGTCCACGTGCTTGCTGAGATTTTGCAGTCATCAAGCAAGCTACTGATTCTAGGGTAAGGGGACTCCTTTCATGGAAATGTTGAGCAGTGCTTGTTATTGAATTTATTGCTTTGATTATTGAAGTGTATTAAAAAACAATATTTGAAAATATATGTTTGTATCTCATGTCCCCTGCCTTGTGCGCTGTGCTGCCTGGGGCGTTCCATTTTAATTCAACCAGTGGTCTTTGCATCAGCATGTTTGATTTTGATGAAGTCTGGCATGTGAATTACAAATACCTTCTAGCACTCAGAAATGTTTATTATTTTTATTAAATTTCCCCTCTGGGATATACATATCTTTACTAGGCAATAAGTAAGTTTTTTTTTCCATTTTGAGCCTAAAAAAGCATGTTGAGGGAGGGGACATTCTTCAGTTAATTGGGAAGAACCACTCTTTACCTGTTTCAAACAAAAAATGTGTTATTCAGATAACTAAAGTAGCAAAAAATGCAGTTTGTAAGATGAACTTTGACCTTGAAAGCAGAAAAAGACATGCAAAAGTTGTATTTGATAATAGCATGAAAAACTACTTCCCATTAAGCTGTAGTTGATTTAGTTGTATCCATTTAGCTGTAATTGTCAAGTGACAGCTCTTAGGAGAACACTCCGAATTATCATTTTTTGCTACCCGTTGTGTAAAAAAGGCATTCCTAAAGGGAAATAAAACTATATATACTGTGTGTGTATATATATATATATATATATATATATATATATATATATATATATATATATATATATATATATATATAATATATATATATAAAAATATTTCTGAGCACTAGAAGGAATGTGTTATTCACATGCCAAATTTCATCGAAATAAAAAATGGTGATGCAAAAACATTTTTGGATATTTCTAGAATTAAAATGGAGTGGCATACCTGAGACATGCTCCAGGCGCATGGTGACCCTGTACAATACGCTGTTATGGAAGATGAATCGTTTATTATAGTCCTATACTACATAAACAATGAAACCACATTGTTCTGATGATACAATAATAAAGAATACTTTACTACTGTTATGCAAATAACCTACAACCTGGTTCACATTTAGCATAGGCTGGACTAACATTACGGATGACAAAATGCTGATTCTAACTCAAGCTATGAAAACAAATCAAACCCTGACAGAGATATGGTAAGTTCCTCCAGATTCTTTTCAAGTGATACATTGATATTTATAAAATTTATATATTTCACCAATTCTACTACATATTTCTGTACAGTCCTATGCCCTTTTGCAGCCGAATAAAATACCTCGAAGACAGTGTAAATTTCATTGCTCTAGGTCACTATCATTTAATTTTACAAAATTCAGCCTTTCAAGATGATGGCTGATCTATCTTTCCTTCATATATTCACAGGATGGAAGGAAACCAAGTGACATATCAAGGCCTGTCTCCGTTTACTGATCCCAACTCATTCACTTCTCTAGATAAAGTCGTGTAAGTTTTGTAAGCTTGCTGTGGTTATTATAACATTCCCATATGCTCTGTCCGCCTAGCTTCCATTTGGCTTGTTATGAGACAGTTTACTCTCAGTTAAGTATTTCATAATATTGTCCTTTTGAACAAAACAATAAATATGTTCAGTGAGCGTAGAACGTGATGGCAATTGATCAGTAATTGTCAATACACGGAGACTATGGAAGGATATTATTAGCCATTATTTACATGCAATTGAATCATGGGGAATGTAAAAATGACTACCCTCCCGCAGCGCCATTTGGAATAACATCAGTCAAGAGGAAACGGACACCCTCAACAGCACCTCTGGCGACTCACGGGTAATTATTAGCTTCACTGGGGATAGTATTTGGGAGGAATGGGCCAGATGGGTCCTCCAGAGATGTGAAGTTAGCACTAATGAGAAGCTATTGACAATCCTTGGCAAGATCTGTAATAAATCCCTCCTTCAAGTGGAAATACACTGGGTGAAGGCATTCTGCAAGAAGCTGAATCAACTGATCAAGACGAGGATAGAGCATAGTGCCGACGACGACGAGCGACGTAAGCTGGCAAAATTCGAGAAAATGTCATTATGAGAGATATCGTTTCCCTAAAAGCAGAAACATCACGTGTCATTGTAAATCGGTAATGGGGGTAATTGATGAATAACATAAATCCATAGATTCTTCTCAATAAATATTTTTAAAGAAAAAGTGCTGCTAGGAATATTTAATTATTTGTATTTTGCTAAATATTTTTTTTTATTGTATTTAAATGGTACCTTTAACTCACTGTATGTTTTTAATGCATGTTTGAAATGTTAAAACGTTCCGACCTGCAAAATAAATAACTTATTTAAAAGTGTAAAGATATATTCATGCATGCATTTATTCTTATGAAAAATTGAACTGCCCGCGCGCCTGACTTGCTTCGCTGCGTTCGGCCGACGTCATCACCACGCGCCGGCGACGTCCACAGGAAAGGCTGAATGGCCGATATATTCAAATCTTCAATTTACGGTCTACTAACTTTTCACGTATGTAGGAACAACCGAATGTTTTTTGTTTTATTTTAAAACACTGCGGCTGGCGTCTCATGCAGTCTGTACTGTGTATAAATAAGTTTGTTGTGAGGAAGTATTTGATAGCGAGTCATTTTTTTGGTTAGAAAATCCCGCCTGCGGCCAGAAAATATACACGTGAAAGTTCCAGAAAGTCTCAACATTTTTCTCCATGCGCAGATAAAAATAAGGTAAATTCTCTCAGAAACCATATGCAATATGCTGCTTTTGCGTGGCATATAGCTAGTTAACACTTCGTGTGCGTTGCTGCTAACTTAGCTGGTTAGCCAAAAACGTTTCAGGTGTTTCATGTGAGTGACTGCTCTAAAGTTCAGTAAGCTTTCTAGTTGTATGTCTTTAGTCAGCTGTTAATAACTGAATTTTTTTTTTTTGTGTACCAAAAACCGACTGAAGGTGAATAGCTAAGATATTAGTTTACGTTTACGAATATCTAAGTTGCTTAGGTGGTAAATTGCATGATTTATCAATAGGTATCTGGTTATCAGTTATGAACGTATTACTTGCTATTAGTTAATCAAGCGACATTAAAAGCAACTCAAGGCTTTTTATCTGTGTGCGAAGCCAACCACGGTGTAAATTTGTGTAGATTTAATGGCTGAAATTTTCTATAGGGAAGCCATTAATGGCTAAGACGATGATCAGTTCTGATAAAAACACTGTTGGAAGCGAATCCTCGGCCAAAGATGAAGCAGGGAAGAAAACTGAGAGCGAGAAGAAGAAGCGATCACGTGTTAAGCAACTGCTGGCTGACGTGAAGAAGCAGGTGGAGTTCTGGTTTGGGGATGTCAACTTGCACAAGGACCGATTCTTGAGGCAGCTCGTGGAACAGTCCAGGGATGGATGTAAGTGTCATTCATGAATGCAGTATGGTGTCTATCCAGTTCATATATAGTATTATGCAAGTTGTTTGTTGCATTTTGGTGCTTTGTAAAAAGAATTTTCCTGAATTCCTCTTAAAATCCACCTGTACCAATGGACAACGAGAGAACACTGAGTTAAACCTACACAGCTAAATGCATCCAATAATATCTGTAGCAGTCTTGGAGCTTTTTGAATAAAATGGATGTGCACAAGTTTGTTTCTTTATTATATGATAACCTAAGATTTGTATTGATATTCCCACATGTGCATTCTGTTACAACATCTTGTTAATCTGTTAATCTTTATTTTTTTTTGTAGATGTTGATATTTCTATTTTAACTACTTTTAACCGGATGAAAAAGATGACTACTGATATCAAGCTGATTGCAAGAGCTCTGAAAAACTCATCTGTGGTTGAGGTAGGCTGCAGCAAATCTTGGACAGTGATATGGGAATTCTGTTTATCTACCCAGAAGAGTCAGCAGAATGAGGGACATGCGGTATTTTCACAATGTGTGGGTTTAAGATGAGGTCACCATTAAAAAGAGTGATCGCTCTCACTTTCAGATCAACTTGGAAGGAACAAAAGTGCGTCGACAGCATCCTGTTGGAGAGGATCCAAAAAATGTAGACCAGCGTACAGTCTATGTGGTAAATGTCTGCTGTATGGGTGTCATTGTCGGACATGGTGAAGGTTTTGCAGAGCTGTGCACACACTGCATGTAGTTCTAATAGATGCCATAATCAGGGTATGCAATGAAGTAAACATGGTTTTACACTTCGCTCTTCGGTCAGCCTGCCGTTCTGAGTCTGTTTTATATGAATGTCTGCTTTTTGTACGTAATCCGAATTTCTATGAACATACTTTTGCTTGTATTTTAATATTTTTTTTGCATGTTGCACACTCTGCGACTACATTAGGGACATGATGGGCTCATTTGTTCCACCTATGGTAATTTACACCATTTGATGGCATGGTGTTTGATCATTGTGCTTTTTTTTTTTTTTTTTTTTTTGCTTTTGTATTCTTGTTCTCTAGGAACTGTTGCCCAAGAATGTGACTCACAGTTGGATAGAGCGGGTGTTTAGTAAGTGTGGGACTGTTGTGTATGTCAGCATTCCCAGATACAAGTCTACTGGACAGCCAAAGGGGTTTGCCTTCATTGAGTTTGAGAAAGAGGAGCAGGCGCAAAAAGCGATAGAGGTACGGAAAATGTGGAGGTATATGTCTGGACCTTGTTATGTTTATTTGTAAAGCTGGTGCGTGGACTTGAAATGTCAGGTTTTTAAGGTCTTGTCTGGATAAGTGAAATTCAGATTTTTCGTATGTTCTCCAAACCATTCACTGTTAAATGGGTAACTCCCCTTTGCTACCTCACCCTAAGATGCTGAACAATCCTCCTGAGGATGCTCCTAGGAAAGCAGGCATCTTCCCAAAGACCAAGAAGAGCAAGCCCATCCCCCTCCAAGCACCTGAGGAACCTGTCCCAGGTAGGTCTGGCAAACGTCTCTGGTTTGTTTTCTCCAGGGTAGAAGGTTGGCAGACACATGTCTTAATCACACTAAAAGTTCTTAAAGTTAATAAGTAAGGATGTATATTTTCTGACTAGAAGGTTGTAGGGTCAAGTGCAAGGAGATGACTTGTACTCCTACAGAAGTGGTACCTTTTCATTTTGGGGGGGGGGGGGAGCTTTTATTGAATAAATATGCTGCGGTATAAATGTATAAAAGTGATTTAATATATTTTGTTATATATTGGAAAAAGTGAAATGCTGTTTGTCAGTGTTTGCATAGCCGCAAATATAAATGCTTGGCCGCCGAACCCTCTCTGCTATCTGTAGAGGAGGAGAAAAAGAAGAAAAAGAAAAGGAAGCTGCGTGTCAATCAGAAGGAGAGCAGCTCACAGCCTGTCCCAGAGATCAAAGAGCCTGGGGCTGAGATGGAGACAGAGACCACTGACAAGAAGAGGAAACGCAAGGAAGATCCCCTGGAGAAGGACAAGACCTCGGAAACCCAGAAGACCCTGGGCAAGCAGGAGAAGAAGAGGAAGAGATCGTGCAGTACGGAAGGCTCCGTAGCTGATGGCCAAGGCGAGATGCCATCCAAGATGAGGAAGATGAATAAGGTGGAGGAAGTCGCTAATGAGAAGTCTGCTGAGGTGGAGATGAAGAGTAAGATCATGTTCTCTCAAAGTTTTCATGGTTTGTCAGAAGGCTTGATGAGAAAATATATGTAGAATTTCCAGTATTTAAGGAAGTCTGAAATAAGGATCCAGTTCAATAGAACTCAAGTTTTTGAAATGTTGTTTGATAGCAGTTGAAACTGTTTGGTGTCCTACCAAAACTACATTGGGGGACAGCAGTTTTTGGTCTGTATGTTTTTAGATCTGGAAGCTAAAGAGGAGACTGGGAAAGAGGAGGACCATAAGAAAGACGACTCCATATTAAAAGCCAAGAGGAAAAGAAAAAAGAAGCACAAGGAGAGACTTAAAATTGGCGAAGAAGTCATTCCTCTGAGAGTTCTGTCCAAGTAAGTGTATTGCTGCCAGGTCCAAGCAGTGACTTTCCACGTATGCTGTCACTTCCCATTGGCCGATTCTCCTCTGTTCTCTCCATAACAGGAAAGACTGGCTCAAGCTGAAGCAGGAGTATCTGACACTGCAGAAGCGTAGCATGGCCTCACTTAAGAAGTCCGTGACAGAGATCAATCAGAAGGGCGGTGACCAAATGGAGGTTGAAAGCATTCTGCAGAGCACACAGCCTGTTGGTAAGTTTGCTTACTCTGCCAGAGTTCTTTAATGGAATAAAGGAATTGACTTAAATTTATCGTTTTTACGGCTGTGTAGAATCTTAATTTTTTGCCTCTTAATGCATAATACAGTTAAAGGTTGTATACTATATGGTTTTTTTTCCCCATCTGTTGAATTTTTTTTCCCTGCTCAGGTGGTAATTGTATCACAACAAACTAATGTTATGCCAGTCTAACCCTTTCTGTTAAATTCCAATATTATTATTATTTTTTTTTACTTTGGGGAAAGTATATTAGGAAGCGTCTTTAAAAATATGCAAGTTTGTCACGCAATGCACAGTCGTTCCTTACAGTACTTCTAATTACACCTTTTTTTCTGTGGCTCTCAGCTTCTAACAAAACTCCCATCGCTGAGAAGGAAACTTCCCTTGGTCCACAGTTTGAGAGTGGAGTCATCATCAAGATCACTCACAGTCAGCCATTGCCTGGCAGAAAGTTCATCAAGGTACTGTTTCTGGATCCATAGAAGGAATTTGAATTGTCAACTTCTACGATATGTTTTCTCTCAATTTTTTCTGGATTTGTCAATGATAATATTGTATGATTTTGACGGTTGAGTGTATTACCTTGGATTGTCTGAATTGTGCAGGATGCTCTCTCGGAGGTATCTCCTGCGGTATATGTGGACATCTTAGAGGGGGATGCTGAGGGACACGTCCGCTTTAAGACACCTGAGGATGCCAAGGCTGTCATCTTGGCCCACTCCAAAATCCAGAAGAAGCACAATTGGAAGCTGGAGATTCTTTCTGGTGGGTACTGCAAAGCAAATTGTACTTTATTCTAGGGCTGGCCGATATCATATCGATATATCACGCATGCGCAATAATCACCAGGGCTTCAGATGACGGGCAAAACAGATGCCAGCTTTTTGGTACTATATGGATATTTATTTACAGCCACGGTTTGGTATACAGCTTAGTAATACAGTTGAAATATTAATGAGGCATTTTATGACGAAGTAAATAATCAGTATAAATTTGGCATTTCCTTATTTTTAATAGACATGTCGGTATTTTAAACTGCGAAAAGTACCACCACACCACCGACGTCATTTAACCTTGTTTATCCACAATATCTCCTCTTTTAAAAGATGTCATGGCTGCTGATCTGTGCCATTCTTCACCACCACTTCACTGCTTATGCTATTTTATTCTGAAGAAAATTCAAGTTTTGTTTTTTTTTTTCTTTCTTCCTTTCCTCCTCCCCTCAAATCTTAGTGCAGGGAATTATATAGCCAAACTATATAATGATTTGTAAGCTTAGATAATGGTAGTAATGTGCGTTTTTAACGATGCATATTACGTTGTCTTCAAAGGTGACCATGAACAAAGGTATTGGCAGAAGATTTTGGTCGACCGACAAGCCAAACTTAATCGTCCCAGGGATAAAAAACGAGGCACAGAAAAGGTATGTCTGGTCTTGATTGTGCTGAAGGTGGACTTAATGTTTTTTGTGTAGAAAGTTGTTGCAGTACATTCATCATCATGTCATTCATTGATATAGTTGGACATGCCTAGACCTTTGGTAACTTAGGTGTTTGAATGCTTTAAATCAGGGGTGGCCAATCTTATCCGCAAAGGGCCGGTGTGTATGCAGGTTTTTGGGATAACTTGTAGGTCAGCTGTTCAAACCCAGGTGTGAGGACTCTTTCAGCCAATTAGTCCTCTAGTTAGTAATCTAATTAGGGAGTTGCAGCGAAAACCCGCATACACACCGGCCCAGAGGATTATGGGGTCCTCCGCAACGCTCCCACAAATATATACACACACACCGGCCCTTTGCGGATGAGATTGGCCACCCCTGCTTTAAATAACTTGTCAGTGTGTCTCTGGAACTTTCCAGCAGATTTCTGTCTACACGCTTTCCATCGCACCAAATGTTAATCGGAGCTGGCCGTGCTGATTAATTTCCCACAGCTGATTGCCAAGGCAGAGAAAATAATCATCACCAGGGCCAGAGAGGCCAGCAAGCACATCCGTTTCTCAGATGACTGAAGATGGAAATTCCTTTCGAGGAACTGGAGCTCTATGCAGTATTCTCAATCTTAACGGTGTTATTGACATTTCTCCAAAAACAACTTTACCAAGCAAATGTGTCAGGATTGTCTCGGTCTGGCATTGCATTTACTGAGCAGAAACCTATTTTTCCCCCTCCGATTGAAGTGGAACATCCGTTTTTGTCTGCAGTTGGCTTAATCTGTGGAATCGCGACCTAGACTTAAACAAACGTCAAGTAGAAGAGCAGCTTTGTCTCATCCGAAAGTAATTTGACTTCTGCTTGTGCTTTAGAAATTACCCACATATAAAACTAATGGTTCATGAGGTTGTACTTGTTTTACAGCCTTTGAATCTCCAAACTAAATGTTTTTTACAAACCTTATAAGAATTATATTCAGGGTAGTTATTTGAACACTTTGATTTGAACGAGGTTGTGGTGAAAAACCGTTTGCAGATTGAATGTTGCTGTAGTGAAATGGTAGATCTTTTAGTAATCTGTGAATTTGTATATAATGTAAATATGTACAATGCATTTCGCACCATTTTCTGTTTTAATTGCCTTTTAAACTGTTCTGTCTTTCATGTTAAATCAATAAACATCCTCACTGGGTGAGTTTACCTTGTTCCTTTCAATATTCCATTTAGTTTGCAAGAGGTGTAGTAAAGATACACAAATGCCCCCAATGGAGGGTGCTGTAAAATTAACCAAAATCCTTTTAAAATTATATCCATATATTTAAAACAAAAATGAAACCTTTTTACTAAAGAAAATTGCATATTTGAAGATTTATTGTTTCCCAATTTTATGTTACACTTCCTCAAATTACTGTAATTGGTACATCTAATATTAAAGAAGATAAGGATATAGTGCATATTAATTTGTATATGGTTTTAGTGAGTTAAATTGATTCATTGAATTGAAGTACTTGTGGTCAGATTGTCAACGCCAGCTTTTTTGAGTGTCCCATGCATGAAAGTTCACTTAGGAAACTGAAGAGAACAGTTTCATTTCCATATTATAGACTACCAATGTTTTAATAAAAAGATTACTGAGGTAGCAAAGCATAATGTAATGACAAACACATTGATCAGCTGTTCAAAAATGTAAATCAAAAACAAAAAATGCAATATTTGAAATTGAATAGTCATGAATTTATATTGCAAAACTTCAAAAGTTTGGGGTCACTTTGAAATTTCCTTGTTTTCCAGGAAAACACATGAAATTAGTTTGAATCAGAAATATTGCTAAAATAGGAAACAGTCGTTGACAGAATCAGAAATAATTATATTTGAAATTCAAATAAATGTGTTTTCCATACTTTGCTTTCGTCAAAGAGTCCTACATTTGCAGAAATGACTGCCTTCTAGATGTTAGTTGAGGTAATCTGATGAGATTTCACCACGTGCTTCCTGACGCATCTCCCACAAGCTGGATTGGCTTGATGGGCACTTTTTACGTACCATTCGGTCAAGCTGCTCCCATAACAGCTCAGTAGAGCTGAGACCCGGTGACTGTGCTGCCACGCCATTATACACAGGATACCAGCTGGCAGTTTCTTCCTTAAATAGTTCTTGCATAGTTTGTAGCTGTGGGATGAAATTTTTAAGATCCCTTTTATCCTGTACAAATCTCCCACTTTACCATCACCAAAGCAGCCCCAGACCATCACATTGGTCTGGGGCAGATGCTTGGCAGATGTGAAGCACTCCTCCAGCGTCCTTTTCATTTGACCCGTGTCTCACAAAATGTCCTCTTTGTGATCCGAACACCTCAAACTTACATTTGTCTATCCATAGCACTTTTTTCCAATCTTCCTCTGTCCAGTCTCTATTCATTTGCCAATCTCAAATGGCTTTTTCTTTACAATCCTGCCTAGAAGGCCAGAATCCCAGAGCTGCCCTTTCAATGTTATTTAATGAATCTGCCAATTGAAAACCTATGAGGAGCCTGTTTCTCAAACTACACACTCTAATGTATTGATCCTCTCGCTCAGTTGTGCATCAGCCCCCCCTCCTCTTTCTATTGTGGTTAGAGCCAGTTTGTACTGCTCTGTGAAGGGAGTAGTACACAGCATTGTATAAGATCTCCAATTTCCTGGCAATTTCTCTCATGGAATAGCCTTAATTTCTCAGAACATGAATAGAAACTCATAAAATTATGAATGTCAGAAGAAGCTACTTTGTTTCTGATCATTTTAAGCTTGTAATCGAACCCATGATTGCTGATGCTCTAGATACTCAACTAGTCCAAAGAAGGCCAGTTTTATTGCTTCTTTAATCAGCACAATTTCCATCTGTGCTGATAATTGCAAAGGGGTTTTCTAACGATCAATTGACCTTTTAAAACTATAATCTTGCATTAACAAACACAACATTCCACTGGAACACAGGATTAACTGTTGCTGATAATGGGCCTCTAATTAAAAAACAGTTGTTTTCAGCTATTTTAGTAATTTACAACATTAACAATGTCTACACAATATTTCTCATCAATCTGGTGTTATTTTAATTGACCACATGCAAGGAAATTTCTAATTGACCCCAAACTTTTGAACGATACTGTATATGAATTATTCACATCCGTTTTGCACTGTAACATTTGTTTAAATGTATGATACTTGTTAGAAAGTTTCATTTTATTACGTTAGCCTTTTTGAAAACTGCAGAATTGCGTCTGACCATGTACGTGACTTAATACAGCAGGTAGTGAAAAATGCACTTAAGTCAGTGGCAGAATGTGCTTACGGGTCATTTACATGCGACACGCCCATATATTGGTGTTTCGCCGCTCAAAGTGCAAATCGCTGAAGTCCATTTAAACCCCAAACTTGAGCCGATTGGAGAATACACTTTAGTGAACAAAGCGCGCAGCTTTTTTATAACTTTCATATGGCAAATGAAGAGCGCATTAGCCGTAAAATGGTTAGAATGCACGGTAATTTCTTGCGCTGAACAGTGCAGATGCGTATTTATTTTATCGCTTTATACGCCAAATGCTTATTTGCGTCCCTGATTGTCGTGTATTGTCCTGGGAAAGAAAGTGCTGATATTAAGGTGAACCAGCTGTGATCCTTTATTAAGTATAAGGAGACAGGAATGAGATCCTGAATTGGTGGTAGTGTCTGCCAACTTGACCTTGGGTGGCTGGAACTCATTCTGGAACTTTCCAAAGTGGGTGGGTGGCTCTAAGATTGTGGGCAATTAACTTCTCCTGATATTCAGTGACCATACAGGCAGATTTTGAGCTGGGATACTCGGATGGTGGATGCACTTCAGAACAGCTAGAGATTTGAAAAGGAAAGGCACTCCATAAACTATACTCTAAATTGGTCAAAATTGATTTCACCTGCATGCTATACGACTTTATTCCCCTTAGTAACTAATTTGCTTACATCAGCTATTATGATATTAGCTCCCCAACTATTTTTGTACTTCCCAAAGTGCACTCCAGATCACCACTGTTTAACTTCTCTAAGCATATTTTTATTTCGCAGTTCTTCCCTGTTTCTGAATATGACCAGATCTTTTGCTCGACCTCTGCCTCCAGACTCCAGACCCTGGGTGTTTTCTCGAGACTGAACTTTCCCAGGGCTGTGCAGAGACCTTTTGCGGGGCAGATGCTGAAATGTCATAAAAGGGGCACTCAGTACTTTTAAAGCTTACGCAATACAAGATTACATTAGACCCCCCCCCCCCCCCCCCCCCTTGCCGGATCTTCTCCTTCTGTTGTCTTTACATTCTTCCCGTTTTCCCACATTGTCAAGCAGACTATGTTAATATTGGACAGAGTATTTCGCAATCCACCCCTATATAATCTATCTGCTTAAATTTCTTAACAGGCCTATTTCTTAAATCAATCGCCTTCATGATACATGTGAGATTGATCATCGGGATGTGGGGGTACAGGTAGGAGTCAAGTGGGTAAGCAATTAAATTAAGTGTTTTTCATTCTGGTTTGTGTTTGCCGTGGCTCTCGCCATACAGGGGGGAATTAAAGTTCTCTTCTGGTGGCACGCCCTGTCGCATGTTCATTACATTATGATTTACAAAACACAATGTTGTATGTAGCAAGGAATATTTAACAGCATATAGCCTGTGGCTGGTGTTGGTAGTCCACTTAAATGCTACTAATCGTAGGCCCTTGTGGTAGAAATTTCACTGAAGTCGATTTGTTTAAGAGTCTGACAAACTTTTTGAGAAAAAAACAAAAAAAAAATAAACAAAACCAAAACACCACAAAGCTTTAGGGGAACAAACACTCAGCATTCTTTCATGTGTATCGCGCTCTGTTCCCTGAACAACAAGTGCATACATCTTTTATAGCCAAAAAGGTGCTAGTTTACAGACAGTTCAAGAAGGGGCTGGATATCTGTGGGCACCAGTTACTTCTGCTAAATGGGGCCCATTATCAGTTTAAGGCAGAGTCAACCTATTTGCGATCATTCTTGTGATTTCATTACCCTATTTAAACAAGTTGTATTCAGCTAATTCCTTTATCTCACTTCCCCATATGTTCCTTCGTTCTCTTTCCACATATCCTTTACCCCTAACATACATGCGTTTCTTATAATTGTTTTCTGCAGCAGACGTCTCGGGTCAGGTCTGTACCTCGATCCAGTCCTTTTGCAGAATAAGCTATCACACCAAATTACATTAGTTCCTCTTATCTCCAAATTAAATCCTATTACTTAAGCAAGCTTGCATTATGTTTAGTAGAAGTTAATTGTTACAATCATCATATTTGAATCAGCAGCGTTATCATAAGTTTCATTATTAATTACTGATTGAATTTGCATGATCATGTATTTTTCTACCACACCCTAACACTTGCGGCTGAGACGCATCGCTGTTTACACCTGTCATGCGTCCCCAAGGTGTCCGGCTAACCGCTTGTTTTCTGATTTCCGTGCTAGCTTTTCAGGTTTACCATATTATTTAGACCATAGAGCGTTCAGAAAACGTCACAGTTATTGTAACGCGCTTGCCTGGGTATTCAAGACGCATTAGCGATTACGCCACAAAGACACGTGGTCAAATATATAATTCCCAGAACACCTCGGCAGGTTGTTTCAGTGACTGGATCACAATGCGTCTCGGTAGTCATTTGCACTTGTATTTAGTGCTGTTCACTTGCGGACTTCAAAACCAAGTGTAAACAGAGCCGTTCTTATTCGGGAACGCCAGGCCCCTTAAAAAAATTCACGTAACTTGGATTTACTTACAGACGCTGTTATAATTGTGCTGGTTTAATATTCGCTCAACAAATCCTTAATCTTTATTTAATTAAAAAAAGAAGAGGAAAATGAAAAAGGCTCAGATATATTGAAGTTCTCACTCACTCTCCCGCGCCAGTGATCCGAGACATGGGGACAATGGCCGCGCGACTTATCTGAGATCAGGGCTTACATATCTTTTGGTTTATGACAGGACTGCAGGACTTTTCCGTTTAAAACGGATTTGTGAAAATAAATAAACATTTTAATTAATACCGAGAATGTAAGAAGGACAGCCTCCAAATCATTAATATATCATTCATTAATGAATTTATATTTATTGTATTGGTTTGCAGCTGTTATAATCGAGTATGTTCGCCTGGGCGGAAACTTGTTGTGCAAAAGTTAACAGTTATTTGGTGTATAAAGAGGGTCGGTGAATTATGATGGATATGAAAGGGTTATTTACACGTTTGGCATTCCAGAGAATAATCGTGCTTTGCCTGGGAGCTATTCCCGAAACAGCACCACGGACAGCTCCGAAGCCCCCCCCGCCTCTTTAGAAATGGTAAAGTTAACATATTTTGGCATTCCCATGCAAATAAATTATTACAGTATTTTATTGAATTCCGCTAACAGTAAAACGAGGGTCTCTGTGTCTGTGATCAGACGGTCGCCGGTTTAAATCCCATCATTTCGGACCCTCCTTTCTGCATTGTACGTCACTTTGGTTATCTGCTAAATAAACAGATGTAATGTAAACGTGAAGTCCACTAGGTGGCAGAAGCAACAACATCTTACGATTGCTGTGTTTTGAAGCAGAAGTTATTTCACTGAGTTTGCTGATTGGGTCAGATTTGTAAGATAAATTTTTAACTAGAACTTAAAAATTCCCGAAAATGAAATGGCTTCAAAAGTTGCTTTTTATGGGAGCACTCAACTGTTAGCTATTCATGATGCCACATTATCCGAAAACATTTCTTTCTGAAGAACGTTGTTCGAAACAAATGCTCTTTGCATCTGTCTTTGGAGATCATCTATTATTATGATTGAAACATTATGGGAATACTTCCCAGATAGCATGCGGATGTGGGCCACTTCTGACAAATGTGTGGCACTGCTGGCCCGGTTTCGGCACCGGCAAACGGATGTATGTCAAAAGTGGCCCACTTGTGATTAGACATATGTGGCCCAAATGTCACAAAACAGATATGGGCCACATGTTAGATACTTTATTAAAAAATAGTTATATGGCTTGCGGCTCTGGCCCACTTCTGGCAAAGGTATGGCAAATATGCACTTGTGCTTTTGGAAAAAGAAATGTTTTCTAGATGTAATGAGTGTGCTATTTGGACAGAGACAGAGCACATTACATTATTTAAATGCATTATTAAACACTTATGCAACATTATAATGAACTAATATGTTTCATTGTACTATACAATGAAACTATTGAAAAATAAAAATAATGCAGTACTAGCTGCATTATTTTAGGGCCAACAGGCAGTTAACATCTGTAGTTGCTCACTGCATCAAATAAATTGTAATAGGACCAATAAAATGATTGTAATGGAATCTATAAGGAAGGGTGGTTTGTTGTTTTAATTCAATTGGCCTGTCAACAATTGAACTACACAATGATTCTTGATGCATCTTAATACTGGTAAAGTACTTTTTATGCAACTGGGAATGGGACTACTTTCAACAAAATACTTTCCCAGTGGTAGGTGCATGAAAAAGAGGGTGTGTGTTGTGTCCGGGTGTAGACGGGCGAACAAGCAGGCGAGAGAGCCGTGAATACGGGTAAAACAGGGTTTATTAATGCTGACAGGACATAGGGAAGCACACGGCGAACTCACGTTAATGACAGACCTGGGGAAACAGACTTGAACGCGGAATAAAAACACAAGACAAGCAGAAAATAACATAGGTAATGAAGGGGCGTGGCACACATGAGGATCGTACGAGCAGGTCATGACAGTGTGTTGGTGGTCTAGTGGTTCAGATGCTTGTCTGTGAACCAAGAGGTTGTGGGTTTCAGTCCCATTGGCAATGGAAATTGCTTTGGATATGAGTGTCTGCTAAATGCTGTAAATGTAAAGGGTGTGTCCACCTCAAGAGGACAGTACCCACCCAGCACCAGATGGGCATTGTTTTGGGTTTTTCTCAAATTCAAAATCCTTCAAGACATTGGACTTTTGTTGTTTTTAAACACATCTGAAGCCTGACCAGGGACTGTATGCAGTTCCTGTTGAAAAGTAGCTCTTATGAGGTTAACATCTGTGAGGTTCAGAAACTAGCAATGGGCCACAATAAGGCCAGATCTCAGACAGAGCCTGGCCACTTGTGGCTAACATAAGGCCCAGCTCTGGCCCAGATGTTAACCTGATGCAGCAACCGAAACCGGTCCACTGGATCGCCATCATTCCATGCGGTATGTGGGCCAGATGAAAATGTGTGATGTGGGCCACATCCGGGCCAGAAAGAATTTGCTATCTGCAGGTTTGCTGAACCTGAGTGTATGCAGAGTCAACTGAGGACATGACTCTTGCACAACGAACCTTTTTTTTATATAGCAAAAGATGGTTTACAAAGAAAGCCAAAGCAGATTTGTTGAAGAACAAACGCAGTATTGGACTGAATTACAAAACACCTTTATTGGTCTTTAGTAAACTTTGGGTGTCGTTGCACTTTGCGTGCCTGGTCACAAGTAAACAGTGGCAGCACTCTCTGAGACTTTTGATATCTTTTTGTGCACTTACAACATTTAATTACTACTGTAAGAATGTCAGGTAGTAACGTGTATCACAATTTGGGGGGGGGGGAGGGGTACCCCAGCCCACTCTTGGGCAGGATAAGCAGAAGATGGATGATTGGAGGTAATGCAAACACACTTTCATATGAAATACATGGTAGGATTGCTGAGTTCCCTCAATATAATTTTCAGGGATTATTAATGCATTCAAATACCAGGATCTTTTTCTAAAAACTTAACATTTCTATTTATGGCATTTATAGTGTTTCTTTTTACTAATATTCAATTGTGATTGAGCATAATTGTTCTGATGTCTATTTGGAAAAAATGAACTTTATCGTAATGTTTATCTTCATTGTATGTCCCGTGATTTAAAAAAAAATTCACAAAAAAAATAGCATATTATTATATTACTCTTCAGTTTTTTTCTTGGTGTGTTATTCAGCTGAATTTGGAATTCAGTGTTTAATGTTACTTTTCATGACACGACTCAGTGAAGTGTTTAATCTTGTGGCAGCTGTGTATTTCAGTTCATTGACCCTCTGTGAACAGAGAAAAAAAAAGATCAAATTAATTATTTTGAAGACAAATATTTCTTAGGATTGCCTTTGTGGTTAGCTGGATTGTGAAATTATACTTCTTAAGAAAACAACACTGACAAACAAAAGACCCAAATACACTTGACTTGATGCCACGAATCCAAGGGATACCAAGAGCCTGTCTCTGGTGGTTATCTTATCACCCAGAAACACAGTCAGGATCGGGGTAGTTTGCATTCTGAACTCAGACTGGAGGGCATTTCTCCCACATAATTCCCAGAAATCTTGTAATCCTGGTTCATATCCTCCCAGACATTTTTTGTTATGCAGTGTAACTGTAGTGTGTATTACAACACACCCAAGTAAAGTGCCTTGCGGTGATTCTGTTGTGAAAGGTATGCATTGAATATAATAAACAAACAAATTAATAAACAATTGAAGCTGTTTGATGATAAAAATTATTTTTAAATTATATTTTATTTTTCTGTGTTATTATTTACATGTTTACAGTTTTCGGGTTAACCTAACCAGGATTAATTAATCTCGAGTTTTGGTCTTTTTGATTTAGATCAAACTTATTTAAATGATGCTGAAGACTTTTTTTGATAATAATAATGTGAGCTGTGAAGTGTCCTGCCACTGTTCTTGTCTGGTACATGATGACTAACTTCATATCGGTGAATAAATGGATGACTGTTATGCCTGCCGAACTCTGTTGCTGCATTGCACTTTGATACTTTCTGATAGGTTACACCTGGCACATTTAAAGTCATAAAATGATGTCACTTTGCCCATTGGACTGTAGAAAGACCCGAATAGTACACCCCAGTTCAACAGGGCCACGTGTATTTCTGTGACTTAATTTGTGACGTGCAGTCAGGTAAGTTAAAGGTCACTTTAATTTCTTTGGTAGTGTTTCATTTGAGAAGATTTGGAACCGCTTATTTCTGAAAAATTGTGACAAACATTCCTATACATTTGCAATGCAAATCACATATCCCAGTAATATCACCAATATTGGCCTCATAGAGGTAGATGATTTAAGAGGGCAGTTCCTTTAGGAGGAATTGGCCGAAAATGGTTTCATGCCAAACCAAAACAAATACATTTACATTTATACCCAGCTAGAACTATATTCTCTCTGAAGCTGCTGATTTTAGTCACTCGTATTTCCTCCTTTATTCTGGTATCCTCTCTTTGTCTCTTCAAGATTCTTGAGTAGTACAGATTTGTAACTTGTATTGAAACCAGGGAAATGCCCTTGAGCGAGGTACAAAGCTATTTTTTCAGTAAATATGCATCAATCCACGCGTCCCAAGGGTGGCAGAGTGATGTCATCATTAGGGCCTTCAGCATACCACTAACCCCACTTGCTCCCAACTGACCCTGGTCTCACTTGTATGTCGCATCTAACAAAAGTGTTTGCTGAACCAAAAAAAAATGTAAATCTTCCCCTCACTGGTCAGGGTCATAGGCATGCCAGAGTAAATACAGTGAAAAATTGGGAACTGTTTAGTTTCCTAATAATGTATTACCACGCACTGTTGGTAAGTGCCTTGGGCCAGCTGTGTTGTAAAAGGAACTATATAAAAATTAATTTATTCAAACTGATTTGCTTTATGTAAAAGAATTAGCTTAGCAATTATGTAACATAAATGGTTAGCAACAACGGCTTCACGTTAGGGAGATACTCTGAGGTCAGAAAGAAAAAGGGCATCTGTTTATACATGCTTTTCCTCATCATGACACTAATTAGCTTGTAACTGAAAAGAAAACACCCACAATAATTAAGTTTAAAGTGTAAACCACTCAGTATGTTGGCACCCTGTAGCTAAAGGCACTGAGTGTGGAGCATACACTGGCTACAAAGTGGTTTGCGAGTCAGAACTATCACCTTAATATTTCAAGATCATACATCCATCTGCCAACCGCTTATCTGGGTCAGGGCCACAGGAAGAATTCCATGCTATCAGCACTAAAAGCCCGTCCATGTCATACGATGCTTTACTGTTGACTGTCCTCCATCTCATACTGAAATTTTCCTACTATGCCTTCACAGGGACTACTTTGTACTGAAATTGGTTACCTCTATTACTGCATAACCTCATTGTTTCTCGACATAATTCTTGCTAATTTTCTGTTATCCTTCCTGTCCCACACTCTGAGCTTCGTTGCCATGATTCAGCATATCGTCAGCTTGGGCCAGACATTTAACAACATCAGACTGAACTACCAACACAATTCTCATCTTTAAAAGACTGATGTAAAAATATGACAAATTATTGTTCTAAATAAATGTTTACTATTTCCTATTTCTGCTACTGGGTATCATGGCCATGTGTCCTTCAAATACTTGGGATCTGCCCACTATGTGATCCGTCAACGTTGGTCAAGACGCTGTTGACATTTATTGTTAAATATACTCAATTATTTTTTATTGAAGGCACTATTTATTTAACAGTGTAATTAATGGATTATTTACATATCTTTGTTACCAATGTTACAACAGTTATTATACTGTTCTTTTGTCTGAAAAATCCAAGATAAATGTAAGAAATGTGAATCATTAGAACAAACGTACTAGCACTATTCGTATATGCATGAAAGTCAACACGTTTAGTTGAATTGAACTTTAACCCAATTTGGGGTCACAAATGACCAATTACAGGAAGTTACAATAAGATGAGTCATTTAGCAAAATTTAATGCAATATTAAAGATACAAAATCATCTATCTGTCTGTCTGTCTGTGATTATATTTCATTTAAAACTACTTATCTCAGTTGGAAAGGCACATTTTAACTTTACACGAAGAATATGTAATTTGGTAGAAAACGAATTTATAAAGAAAAGACTTGTAATAGAGGATGTCTCAATTTCAAAATCATCCTGTCACACAGAGGAAATCCCCACCTCGCGTTCCTGACCTTTGCTCTAGATAAGTCTGACCGTGTGGCGCCTGATCTTGGGCGATTACGTCAGGCTGAACCAAACTCTCGCGAGATTTGAAGTATCCCACTGTTAATAAATACAGCTGTGCACGAAGTGACAAGCCAGATTCAGTTGGATGTTGAGCTGCTGTTTAGTGGTGATCTAACTACGCAAAAAACAGGTAAAGTTCCTCTCACTGTTGCTTTTGTTCATCTGTCTGCCAGCCATTTTTTTTTTTGTGCAAATATGCTTAGATTAATTTCCGGAAAGGGAACTAATCATCGTTATCAAAGTCGTTCAGTGAGTGTTCCTCTTTTTCTTGATAAGTAAATAGAACTGAAGGATTAGGTATTTCCATGATGTTGTTTTGTGTCGCTCGTTAATTTTTTTTTTAAAAGTGACGCGATCCTTGTGCTAACGTAGTATTTCATTAGCTATATTCATGGGATGTTATTGTTGTGGTTGTTTTCATGTCTAATATAGTATGAATTTTACTAGACAAGTTTATATTCAAGTTATGTGTTTTATATTGCTTAAAGGAATCGATATGGCGTCGATGGAAGTTGTTCCGAGTCAGGTTGGTGTTTTTCTCCCATTTTAACTCATTACATCTTAGACATTGTGTGATAACGTCTTACTTGCGTGCCTTGAGGTTTAGTGTGGTGTTTATCATGGTTGCAAGCAAATAACGTTTATATCCCGGAAGTACCTCATAATTTATATTTTTAATACGCAGAGTGTGGTAACCAGGGTGGTCAGCCTTCCTTTGGTGAGCTCCACCTATGATTTGGTGTCCAATGTGTACTGCAACACAAAGGACAATCACCCATACCTCCGATCTGTGTGTGAGGTGGCTGAGATGGGGGTGAAGACTATCACGTCTGTGGCTATGTCCAGTGCCATGCCCTTCATTGGCAAGCTGGAACCCCAGCGTAAGCTACATCGCCATTCTCTGTTCTGTGACGTATTTCTAACTGTTCAATGTATGAAATGAATTGTACTAGCAGAAATGGGCTGTTTTCAATAAATTGTGACAGTTGTAGTTTAGTCTGAATAATCATTTGCTCTAAGCATTAGAACAATTATCAAACTACTAATGTGTGCCTTATGATTTAGACTTGCTCAGAATTTTAAAAAGTTCTGAAGTGTAGTGTGTTTTTTTTTTTTTGTGTAGAAGTGGACGTACATGGTTAATCCATCATCCCTTGTGCAATATGAACTTTAACCTAGTTGTTTCATAACCAAGTATATTCTGTCTCTACTGTCCATGGATACAAAATTTAACTATAATTTAAACATCCATGTTCATAAGAAACTTGTAATTCATGACTTTTTTTTCCCATTTATTTATGTTCTTTTTCTTTCAATAGTTGCCATTGCAAATGACCTTGCGTGTAAAGGCCTGGACAAGATTGAGAAGTCCTTGCCAATCCTTCATCAGCCATCAGAGCAGGTATGAGATGACCTAGTAGTGTATGCGAGTATGGGACCACTCTTGTCAAAGACCTAGGGGGTGTTCCACAAAGGAGGGTTTTCAGTTAGCTGGGTAAACTTAAGCTAGAAGGCATGATTAACCAATAAGAGTTTAGGTTAGGAGCATTCCTATTGGACATTCATGCCTTCTAGCTTAAGTTAACCCAGCAAACAGAAATCTTGCTTTATGGAACCCCAGTCGTCCTGATCTCTCTTGGCGTAGCAGCATATAGCATTTTTATGAACCTGAGAAGAGCTTCTGGTCCCATAAACAATGACTGATCTTGCCATGTAGCATTGTTGCATTGTGTGTGTGTGTGGGGGGGGCATTGTGTGTTTTTGACTTTTTTTTTTTTTTTTTTTTTTTTTTTTAAATCAGATTGTTGCCAGTGCTAAGAATGCAGTGACTGGAGCCAAAGAGGCAGTGGCGGTCACTGTAGGTGGAGCCAAAGATGGTGTGTCCCACACTCTCACTGGGGTCATGGACAAAACCAAAGGGGCTGTACAGGACAGCATGGAGAAGACTAAGGCCATGGTCAGTGGTGGTGTCGACACGGTGATGAGCAGCCATGTGGCTCACCTGCTGAGCACAGGAGTCGACGCAGCACTCAGCAAGTCCGAAACCCTGGTGGACCAATATCTTCCACTGACTGAGGAGGAGTTGGGTGAGTAGTATCGTCCTACCTTACTGGTATGACTAGAATCTACTCCCCCCCCCCCCCCCATATCTGCTGTTTTGGTTATCCATGGTTTACTGCTGTCTGGAAAATCAGTTGGGGAAAATTCCAGAAATAAATGGTTCATTTATTTGAATTTCATTTATTAATGGTTCAAGTTTCAAACCAAGTATCAAGCGAGAACTTGCTGTAACATGGTGAAATCCACCAGTCCAGTCACACCCAGTACATGACTCATCTCCCTTTGTCCGCATACCCACACTACCCAGAACAGATTTTTATTGCTGTCATCCCTGGATGCCTGTTTTTAATTTAATTTTAAAAAAAATTTTATTCATTCCTCTATTGGCTAAATTGGCTAAAATGTCTGAATTCCTTTAATTCGAGAGTACAGTGATGTATAACTTGCAATGTACTTTTCTTACTGTGTTTGTTGGTAATGTCTTATGTCTAATTTATCAATTAAACCTTCACCATATGTATATTAAACCAAATCATGTTATCTGGGGTCTGTGAATGGTTTGCTGCAGTTTCGGCCATCCGCAGCAGCTCTTAGAACGCCTCACTCGTGGGTATGGGGACACTACTGCACAGCTGCTACGTAATGCAAGCTTAACTGTTCATTGTGAAAATGTAGGTTAGACTTTGTGTGGAAATCCCCTGCTGTACTCCCCATCTCACTGCTAATCCTTCCAGCTGTTGTCTTGCAGAAAAGGAAGCTAAAATGGTGAAAGGGTTTGATGCAAACCCCCAGAAGTCCAGCTATTACGTACGACTTGGGTCACTTTCTGTCAAGCTGCGCAAGAGGGCCTACCATCAGGCCATAGAAAAGGTGCGAGATACTAAACAGAGAAGTCAGGAGTCTATCTCGCAGCTACATAATACTGTGGATCTGGTAGGTCTTTGCACCAGTTGACATGCAGTGTGTCTGTGTGTGTTGGTCTGCTCTTGACTTGAGCTTAGATTTGAACCCTATAATGCAGGGGTCACCAACATGGTGCCCCCAAGGACCACATGAGTCGCGCACACACCTGTTCTAAAAATAGCACAACTCGCCAGTGAGCAGTGTCTAAAATTAAATTTTATCCTGTTGCTATTCTTCTTTAATCACATTTGCATTTATAGATTTGAAAATGGCAGTATCTTAAAACAAGAAAGAAGCATTTAAAACATGTTTATTACACATGAAGTTTAGATAAGTTTAGGAGGGCGTTTCAAACTGGCAGCCCTTCGTATGGCTCAGTACCCTTGAAGTAGATAATGCTTTTCATCAAAAGTTTGAATTGGTCCGACTTAAATGCCCTGTCTCTCCGTTAGATTGAATATGCGCGAAAGAATGTGGATGATGCTAACCTGAAGCTACATCAGAAGTTCAACTCTTGGGTTGAATGGAAGTCAGATGGGCAGAGCGAGGGAGGCCAGACTGAAGCAGAGGTAATGAAACTTTCTGCAACCTTCAGGGTTTGGGGGGTGTCCATTTGTGGAGAGTGACTGACTGCAGGGCTGCGTTTACCCTGAAGGTTTCGGGGGTTCGTCCTTAACGCAAAAAACCCGTTTTGAATGGGGCAAGAATGTTGCCGCACACCTTGGATAAGAGATGGTTGATGTCATTAAGGTAATGGGATGCCTGTCACTTTTTTTTTTTTTTTTTTTTTTTGTTTTTTTTTTTCCTTCAGCACATTGAGTCTCGCACCCTGACCATTGCCCGGAACTTGAGCCACCAGCTGCAGACCACTTGCCTCACCCTGGTTTCCAGTCTTCAGGGCCTCCCCCAGAATGTGCAGAACCAGGCGCTGTCTGTGGCACGCTCTGCCTCTGAGGTCTATGACCACTTCAGCAAGACCTCCACCCTTCGGGATGTCTCTGACAACGTGCTGGCCAGTAGCAAGTCGAAGCTGGGCAAAATGAAGGACTCCCTGGATGGTATCATGGACTATCTGGTCAACAACACGCCCCTCAACTGGCTGGTAGGTCCTTTCTACCCACGGATGACCCCGCCACCCTCCAGCTCTCAGGCAGTTGGACAGAAAGAGACCCCACCTACAAATATGGAAATGAAGCCATTGGACTCTAACAACTAAATGCCTTCTGCATTTGTAAAAGCCTCACTTAATCTGCACCTTATTCCTGCACTAAATATAGCATAAAACAAATGTCACAATGGTATTTCAGAACATTCCATTACCTTTAAAGCAAGCTGACACCACTTTTAATAGCTTATAGTGGGTGCTCATGTAACTGCTGCCTTTTCCTGGCTCATAGCTTACGCTCATTTTTTTTTTTTTTTTTTAATGCATAAAATTAATAAAATGCAGAATTCCTCATGGGTGCAATTAGCGTTTTTTGTATGAAATTGGCATGCCACAAAGCATTAACTTCCACTGCAGGTTTTGTATGACTTTCATAATAAAGAAGAAAGTATGTCAGTGATTAATACGTGTGTGTGTTGATTTGTGTGAGGTTGGCGTAATGTAACCCAAGGGCAAGTGTAGCTAGTATACTTTTTGTAGAGTGTGTTAAGCGTACTTGTACGCTAGAACGCACAGATTTGTGCCTCACTGGGGCCATTTGCTTGAAGTTTGGCCTTGTTTCAGTCCTAACTAACCAGGAATGTTAGCGTTTGCCTCCTTAAGCAGACATGTAGGATCTCTTGCAGAACAAGATGTCCTTCACTCCTAGTTTTCTTCCATTTGACAGGTTCCTGATATAATCATCACAGACCTTTCCTCTGAATCTGATGAAAATGAAGACCAAGGAGTGACTAATGACCTTATCAATGCACAAAGCCTCCAGTCCATCACGAGTATGCGGAATTGAACTGAATAATGCAAAGTAACCCCCCCCCCCCCGCCCCCCCCCAGCATTTAGAGCATCTTTTCATATCAACTTGTTTTCCTTTTGGAATGTGTCACAATAAATCACTGTAAAGCAACTATGTTTTTTTTCCTTTGTGGTAAATTGTACATTTAATCAAGGACCTTCAGAAACTGCTGTGCTTAATTAAGCACATTGCTTATTGAGAATGAACTTTAGTAGGAGTGCATTCAGTTCTGTAACTATGTATCTTGAGTACTTTTATTCAGCTGCCAGCCGGTCATTTGCTGCCTGATACAGTCTAATCCCAATATCCTTGCCCAAGTTAGGTGGCTCATTGAAATGATTGGAGATCAGGGTGGTTAATGCTAAATGGAAATATCAATCTCAAGTACTCAAGTGATTAGTTTTCTGTAGAACTAATTGTTTATGGATACAATCTGGGGTAAAAGAGAACTAGTTAGGTAACATCTATAGTTACCATAATGTTAAAATGCACACAAAAATGGTTTAAAATAAACGGAGTACTGCAATGTGAACTAAACTGCTGTAAGACTCCACACTAGCCTCATCTACCTCTGACTTTGTCCTATGTAACTATATATGCTCATGATTAGAAACACTTGGACAACTTGTATTTTAGATCATAAGTCTAACATCACAGTGATTTGTGCATGATATAATGGTTCTACTTCATTAGTTTTCAAACATCCCATCTTGATCTTATCTTGAATCAATAGAACTTTAGATCTTGATCTCCATAAGAGACAAAGACATGTATATTAGAGACACAGTTTTGGGATCAGAGCACAGCGCCAAGCAGTAGCCCGGACACCTGGTTCTGTCGAGGTTGAAGGCTTTGCCCGAAAATCCAACAGCGATATTATTGCTCTGGTGACTGCAGGGTTTGAACATAATTTTCTGGACACAAAAACCAGACCTGTAACCCTGTACATATCACCCTCAAATGTATTTTTACCAAAATTCAGACTTCAACCCTGAAACCACAGATTATAAATGGGCGATGTTCCACCATCTGAGTTATTCAGGAGCCTCCTGATCATTTTTTTATTTCGTAAAAAGAGGGTCATTATCATTACAATATAGCCTTGCGTAAGTCATACTCCAATACAACTCAAAATACGGACAACTAAATTAAACGGCGATAAATGAACGTAGTCGTTTATTTTTTATGATTATCGGGGATTAAATGCCCTCTACCGTTGAATTTGTGAATAACTATTATTTTCAATTCGGAAGAGCGCCATCCAGCGTCATAGGCTATCCTGTAACTTTTATTAGTATTTTTTTTACACATTTGCATACAAAGATGTAGCATGAATAATACTGAAATATTATAGGCACTTGCGCATTTAAATATAGCTAGATGAAAAATCTTTAAAATGTGACATCCTCAAACCACGGTAGGGGTAGTTGATTTTCATGTAAACATGACGTCACAAAACGCAGTTCACGACTACGCGTTTCATGTGCGCGCGCCGGAATTAGTCGGAGAATAAATTCCGGGCCATGGGCCTCGTATTGAATGGTTTTGGCGGTTTCCCGTTCTAGACCAACCCACTTTTCGTTTTATAAAGCGTCAAGTGCGGATTCGTGTGTTTTTGTTGTTAAAGTTTTACGTCGGATATATGGAAGGCCATCGTATGATGTTTGGTTTAAAATACAGGTCATTCATGCATGTTTAGACTAGGTTATTTTGTTTAGTAACAACGGGATCGAAGTTGGTCTTGTCTATAATTTGAAGTTCTTGAAGATGGCTAACCTTCAAGAAAACTCCAAGTATTTGTGGTGGGCTCTTTTGTGTCTTGAGTTCAAACCCGAAGCTGCTGTAGCTTCCGCGGGGATTAGCAAACCTAATGTCCGTCACGTCAACTTGGGGATGTAAGTATGTGAATCTTCAATGTACAAAAAGAACCGTGCGAAACGCCATCGTTTGTGTTGGTTAAGAATTAGTTATCAGTTAAGAATTATTCAGTTGTCACCTCTTGGGTTTCTTTAATTCGTGCCGATGATGCATAATTGGCGTCGGATTTGCTCTACAGATTTTGACTTGCCCATCACCTTAAAGAATGTTCTGTATTATGCCGAAAATAACCAATGTTCTTTTCCTCCTTTGGCCTCAGGAATATGTTTGAAAAGCCGAACAAGGACGCCTTCTACATTGTCACTTACTTTTTATTTGAAAAACTTAATCCAGGCCGTGCTCACGAGTTATTCCGGTAAGGTGACATGTATCTTCCGGTTTGTTTCAGTTGTAGAAAAATATTGGTGCTTTTTTTTGCCCCTCATATGCGTGTCATTTTCAAAACGTACAGGTATTGTTGGCCGGTCTTGGACCGTAAGGCAGATGCTGAATTTCGGAAGGTGACCTTCGCTTGGCTCCGCGATATAGCGGTAAGGATACAGCATCTGGGTTGTCGAGTTCAGAAAAGTTGTACTTGTTCTGTGCTGATCCTAATCCAATCCTTGTGTCTCCTCAGGCGGAGTACGGGAATGCTTTCCCTAAAGTCGTGGCGTCCTTGTTCCTTTCCCCAGGAGGACCAAAGTTCATCAGTCTGATGTTTCACTTGGCCAAGCACGTCATGCTGCAGGAAATGAAGTCCTTTTCTACAGGTATTCATTGTACCAGTGCAGTGTTCAGCCATTTAAGCATTCTGCTGTATTGTGAGTTGTTATTTATATTTTATTTATATAGACGGGTGGGTCCCTGAATCGGTGGCGACTGAAGCTCAGTCTCTGGAAATGGCGGTGAAGAGGTTTCAGCTGGTGAAGAGAAGGTTTCTCCAGGCGGCTGTGGAGCAGGACTGTGTCATTCAGAGCTACCAGCGCAAAGCACGGTACGTAGTTCTTACTAGAAGGCTTTGCATGGGAGTTACGGGGGTGCTTATCCACTGCCTTACCTTGTGTAAGATGGAAAGATGACTGCAGACCTAAGTGTGTGTGTGTGTGTGTGTGTGTGTGTGTGTGTGTGTGTGTGTGTGGGTTTTTATCACTTTTCCATTTTTTTCATAAACTGTAGGGTTGTGTTTGTTTTTTTTTTGTTTTTTTTTTTAAGCATTGGAAAGTTGACTGGACAACTATAAATGAGAATTTAAGTCAAATTTCCTTTTAACAAGGAAAAAGTATATTACAGTGCAGGTCTGACATTTTAACTGATTGTGTGGTGATGGCATAGTCAAATTCTAGGCTGTCCTTTAACTTTAAATGCAGTAATTAACTGTTTCATCCAATGAAACGGCAGTATTTCATTCAAAGAATGTCTTGAACTTTGCTGTTATAACTGCTAGAGGAGGTAACTTCAATGAATCAAAGATATGCATTTTTTTGCTAATAAAGGTACAGTACTGGTGCATATACTGTAAATGTATTTGTTAGCAAAGAATATTGAATGCATTTTTAGTAAATTTTAAGTAACACACTATAGTAGAAAATCCGCGTGCAAAAATTTGACTCTGTGTAAAATATAGATTTATACGTGCACACAACTCGCCAGTCAGTGAGAATGGGAGAATAGGTAGATTCACTCATCAGTTTATTATTTTTTTTATTTTTTTTGTAAGCATCAATCATTCATCGTGACAATCCGAGTTTAAAAGTTCTTGATTTGCTTTTGTCCTAGGACTCTTGTGAAATCCCTAAGAGATCTGAGAGCCGAAGAAGCGAAATATGACTACTTACTGAAGTAGGCTTGCCTGTCAGACTAATGAATCAAAGCCAGTATGGACTTGGCCTGCACTCCTTCAGTCTTTGTTCTATTAAATTGCTGTTTTCTTTTGTAGGATGTATGAACAGGAAGACGAACAGCCGAAAAATATTCTAAGTGAGAAGATTATAAAGGTCTGTTTTATAAAGCTTTTTTATCATTAGAATGATTTTTATTGATATCAAAGAGAAACTACAGAAATTCTAAGTTCTTGTTAGTGGTTTTAGTTTTTTGCCCCAATGCAAAATATGAAAATATGTGCTGTTTCCAGGTTAGGTCTTTGTGGACAAGTGTTAACAAGATCCTATCCAGCCTGGAGAAGGAGAGGGCAGTTGTGGACAGTGTGGTCAAAGGAGATGTTGATCAGTATGTTCTGGATGGGACCGATCGTGTCCTTAAAATCCCAAGATGTCTGCTGGAGCAGATTGAGAATTCATGTCAGATGGTGAGATGTTGTGGGCCTTGGGGTGATTAGTTAAGCTTTAATAGCCATCGACGTCTGGTGCTGGCTCACCTTTCAGCAGCGCCTGTGGTGTTTTGAGATGCGATTGAATTTCTTCAGATTAGCTGGTGCTGCCTGGTCTCCATACAGGGTTGCCCCCTTTCCAACAAGAAACTTGGGCTATTCTGTATTAGCTTTGTGCATTAAAAACTGGCTTCTGAATAAAAGTCACTTGACCAAATTTTATGGAAGTTGCTTGCAAATAGCAGAATTTTTGCAATCAAATCCTTAGACCTTACAATCCCTTTTGGAGATGGTATTCTCAGCTATTCATGACCCCTTTCATGACTGTTGGGAAGATGGAAGAATGGTCGAGTAAGTCTCCTTCCCATGTCCTAGTCAAGTGCAGGGAATGTGTACGAAGCAGGCCAGCTCAACGTTCTCCGTTTGCTGGAGCTGCTACGGGAGGCCCTGGTGCTCTTGGAGCAGGAATGTGCACAGCTGGGAGATGCTGCCCCAGAGTTCGACCTACAGCACTTGGAGGAGCAGGCCTCGCTCCTAGGCCGAGCCTTGGACGCCCTGCGCCTCACGGGGTAAGCAGGAGACTGTAGGCATGGGTGGTGTTTATCAAGGTTAACCTTGATAAACAAGTGTGCGTGTTTGTGTGTGTGCATGCCAATAATGAATAAACTTATTTTTCTACCCCTCTCGCTATTGCTTTTTCAAAATGGGTGTGTTTTTTTTTTTCTCCTTCTCCCATCCCTCTACACCCCCAGGCGGAAAGTAACTAAGGAGGAGATCCCAGAAGCAAAGGGATTCATTCAGAATATGCAGGAGTCGTGGGATAGAAAGTGGGCTGAGAGCCTTGGTCGGACACCCCTGGAGTTGTTTCTCACTGAGGACCCTGTAAGTAGTGTTCATTGTGAAGCTTGGAAACCCTGGATTTGAGGGGAGTGAAGTTTCTGATGGTTGTTTGCAGGCTTTGAAGTTCCTATCGCCAATGGCCCCTCTGTCCTTTGAGCCAGTGATTGAAGCCGGCTTGACATCCTGCATCTTCTCGCAGTACCCAGCAATGCTTCCTGGTCAGTGTAGCCCTTTGTTTGCCATGGATTCTTTTGCGACACTTTCTGTAGATTCAAATTAAATCTGTTCACAATCTTATTTCTGCTACATAGATGAATTGCCTACGCAAAAGCCAGCCAGTCATGGTCCTACTTCTGCAGGGAACGTGGGCACGAAGGATCTCGCTCCTGAAAGGTAGTTATGGGTTATATTATGGATCTGATGGACAAATACCTGTACTGTTGTGGGAGGGTGATACTCGGGCATTGGTCTGTCTTGTCCTGTCCGTCACAAATCCTCCCTATAGCATCTCTGTCTTTCTTTGACTGCAGTTAGTGGAGAGAAATCACTGCAGACAGATACGGGGCATACAATATTTATTTGCTGATATGACAAGCTAAATTCCATACATTTGTAATTTCAGCTCTTCTGCCACCGCGCCAGCAAACAAGTCAGTGGCTCGTACAGAATCTTCGAGACCGTCAACCCCCTGCAAGCCAACTTCTAGGTGTTCCACGCCTTGCTGTAATCCTTCGCCAGCTTCTACGCAGGTAGCTCATTTGTGCCAGAGGCTGATTAGTTGGTTGTGACCTGATTTGAAATTTTCTGGGGAGATGGGTAATGCTGTCTTCGGTGCACTGATCCAATATTCAGCTCTGTATTTGTGTCGATACAGACCTTTTTGACAGATTGGGTATCGGTCATGCGTGACCGATCCATGTGATTCTTTAGTTTTTGGCATCTCTAAAAAGAGAGCTCCTATTTCACGTTAAATCTATTTGTGCAATCAATCGCACAACAGCCCTTTCCCATTTTAGATGTTTTTTGTGGCATTCAAGCTGAACAGTAACACTGCAACTCGGTTATATTTGTCACACAGTTGGTGTGAGAGCAGCGGCATCCGTCTGTCGTCATACACTTCGCACTAGGGGGAGAGTGAGAACGTCAGATAAGAGGGTGACCAATCTGGAAGTATTTTACGCTTTTAACGGCAACTAATAGCAGTGATTTGGAATCTTTTTAAAAACAGTTTTGAGAGGTGGGAGTAGCGTTTAGTGGAAAATCTTCCTAAAAGCGCGCACAATTGTGAGACTACATGAGTAGTACGAAAAAAGCAGTGGATGATTTGGGAGTAACTGGCTTGATCAGTTTTGCACACTCACTACAGTTTGATACATGATGGGCTGCCATTGCAACGAAGTGTAAGTGATGCTGTTGTCAGTGGGAGAAATTTAAGGTGTGTGTGTGTGTGTGTGTGTGTGTGTGTGTTTCAAACTGATATTCAAAAACTAACTGCAAATCCCCCAAAAACATTTACAAGATGGAACAGTATGTTTATAGTAGCCTAATTCAATTTTTATTTTAGTTCAAGTATGCACTTTTCATCTGTATTAGTATTAAAAGTGTGAATTATTACAATGGCTTTTTATGCTAATGTTTTATCAATCTATCAGCAGTCGTGCATCAGAATCAGATCTGAACCGAAAGGAATGTGGACTGGTCCATCCCTACTGTGTTTTTTTTTTTTTTTTTTTTTTTTTTTTTTTTTGTTAAATAATCTGCAGTGTACTGAAGACAAAAGCTTTGATTTGCTTTCCAGTCTCAGTGCCTAATTGAACCACATGCCGCTCCATCTTTTTGCAGACTAGTGTGCCGAAGCATGGCAGTGTGAGGATACCAAGGCCCCGGGTCACTGGTGCTAAGAAAAAGGCCATGATTCTGGATCAGGAATGTGACAACCTTGCTGACCAGGTATGCAGCTACTGTTGGGATTTCCTGTGTCTTCCCTGTAGCTTAAACCTGCTTTATGTTCAAATGTTTTTAGCTTTTTCCCCCCCCCTTTTGTAGGGTTGAGATACACACTGATGAAACACTGCTGTTATTGAGTTCAGACTGTGATGTGCTTTTTTTCCCCTCACTTCTGTCCAAAGTGATGTACATCTTCTACATTTGTAATATGAAATGAGTCGTTTGGGCTTTAGCACTTGGGTGGCTGGTGTGAGGTTAGGGAAACGTGCTTGGCTGCTTTGGGAGTGATGATACCTGGGTTGACCTAAGACTTGGTCTGCCTGTCACTGACCCTCCCTATAGCATTCCTGCTCTCTGATGACCGGGGCGGACTGAGGGAAACCGCAACGGACAGATACGGGGCAGACAAACCCATGTGGCCCAAGTGTGCATTTCAGTTTTGCTTCCTTGTTCTGCTCATTAAAGACTTATTGCCTTGGTGGCAGAACCTTTACTGGGACTAGGCTTTAGGGATTCTGACTAAGCATTGGTGGTGGTTACAGAGTTTGCATCTGTTACTCGCATTTGTAGTTTGCAGCAGCTGTCACTGGTAGCTCTGTGGATAATGGCATCAGGAGCCTGGATCTGGAGGACCTGCTCGGCACCCTTTCGGATCCCTTCTCCACACGGAAGCAGCTGCCTCGCACCCCAGAGAGCCTCAGTAAGTGGTCTTCCAGTTCTCTCTTCCAGCACTTTCCAACACCTAACGCATGCTGGCTCGCTGTGTAGGGTGGAAATAAAGTAAGCGTGAATGGAGTTGAATCCGGCGTCGTTCGGCAAGCTTGCCGTGACATTGAATGCTAGGCATGTTTCAGTCATGAGTGAAACTAAATGAGTTTAATGGGGGGTGACTGGCTTGTGGATGTTTCTCAGTCTCTGAAGTGAAGAGCTCCTGGAAAAGGGCATTGGAGGAGAGCGAAGCGGAGAAGGCCCGTCTCTCTGGGAGGTTTGCGGACTGCACAGGAAGGAGCTCCCCTCCCAGCCATGAAGCTCCGCAGGCTGCTTGTCCGAGCCTAACTGAATCCCTTCTTGGTGCAGCGGTGGTGCAGACACCGGAAGCTCCCGTTCATCGGGCCACAGAGTCCTTGAATTCCACTTTGCCCTTGGACACTGACTCCGCGGTGACTGCCTACTCCCAGGCTGACGACAGCGATGTCGTCGTCCAGTTTGGGATTGTCGGAGAGACCATGCCTGACCTGCTGGGTGACGAGAGCCTCTGCTCTAGCAATGGATCCCTGGAGGACGACTGTGAAGAACTAGCTTTCCCTCAGCTGTTTCCGAACCTCGTTGATTTTGAGGGGGATCTGCGGCCTGCTTGCGACAGGCTCAGCAAGATCCGAGAAGCCTACAGCAACATGTCTTACCAGGACGACGGGCAGACTCTAGAGCTACACGAGGAGAGTCCAGAGGAGGCAGACTGGAAAGCTGGAGATAAGGTCTTCTCCCTAGATTTTGATGCACTGGAGAGTCCGTCTCCCAGCAAAGGTCGGTGTAGCCTTCCCAAGCTGGTCACATTCTCTCCTTTGGATGATTTTTAGCTCCTTGCTAAGTTTGGCAATTTACTCACCGCCTCCACTTGTACATTGACACTTAATATCCATTTTCCTTAATTTTTTCCAAAGATTAACCAGTGTGAAAGCAACAGCTTGAAACATTCTGTTGTACACCCTACAAAGTAGCGTTAATCATTTTGACACCTTTTTCGATGTTTTTGAAAACACAAAATGTGTAGTTTACCAATAGAAAACCCAGTCAGTGTTTGAACCATTTGCCTGCAAACTGACTGAAATCCTCTGCTAAAGAAAATGAAATTAAATGCTGTAAATTATAATAAAGATGTAAATAAAAGTTGACTTGTCCAGTAAAGGTAGTTTGCCTGGGGTTTCATTTTTGACTGCTGCAAAATTTTGTGCCAATTGTTAAGCAGGGGGCTGCTTGGGGGTGCTATAGCACCCTCGATATTTTTTATGATTATTTTTTATTTTACATTGCTATTGCGTGGATACTATGTTTGACCAATTAAAAAAATATCTTTTTCTGTTTGTGTTTAACATCACCTGAAAAAATTATCTGATTTAGCCAAAGGGCGGAGAGCGTATTTAACGTTTTGACCTTATGTACTTTTTTTTTACATTGGGTGCATTTGACCTTGGGCTTAGGTCTGTCTGCAGCTGACGTGACGTGGAGCGAGATCTGCTGGCGGCTGCAGGGGTGAATTATAAACTGACTGCAGCCAAGTCGGACAACTTCTACTCCTTGTAGTGTGCGAGACCTGACTGCAATGGCAGCACTGCCAGAAGGGTGTAGATAAATCTATACAAATATCACCTACATGCACATTACTTGTTTTAAAATAAGCAACTTCTGATCCAAACTGTTAGTTTATTTTTTCCCCCACTGCTAATTTGTATGGTGGCCCTGTGTAAAAAGATAGCTGAAAGGAAAAAGATCAAATACATGTACAGTGGTACCTCAGAACTCTAACTTAATCCGTTCCGAACTCAGGTTCGAATCCTAAGAAGTTCGAGTTCTGATCGAATTTTCCCCATGAGAAATAATGGAAAACCAATTAATTGGTTCGCGGCCCCAAAAAAATTACACCTAAATGTGTTTTGTTTTATTGTTTTATGTAAGCATTTAAATATAAAATGGACAGGATAAAATTAGAAGAGCATATACTGTACTAAACACATCTAAGCACATTTATCAAAACAGTAATTTGTAAAGTAAGAAAATAAATGTATCCGAACAATGTGTCCTGCCCCAATTGTCCGCTCCTTCCGTGTGCCACGCCCCCTCATTGACCCCGTGTGGAATCCCTGTGTGATCAGCTGTTTCTGGTTGTTGTCATTAGTCCTATGTATTTAGTCCGCGTTTCAGTTTTTTTCCCCAGTCTGGTCATTGTATTGTCCGTCTGCGTTTCGCCTGCCTTACCTGTAATTAAACCCCGTATTCCCCGATACCCTGACGTCTGCGCCTTTGTCTCTGTTCTGTCCTGCTCAGCACGACAATGTTATTATAATTAAATGTATTAATGGTTTATTATTAATGATATTAAAATAAGAAATCTATTTTTAAATGTATTTTATATAATTACTGTTACTGTCTATCATTGTCAATTTATTTTTACTGTCTAAATATATGTATTCAGCCAGTGTAAACATGCACGATGCTATCAAAGCGAATGCGAGGCTGAAACTAAAGCGTTACCCTTTGTTTCTGCCGAGAGACATGCTGCGTGACTCAATTCCCTGCGCATACAAGTAATTTTAGTTTGGCGTTCACGGTTTGACTTCTGAGATTCAGATCGAGATCTAGGTCATTTTTTTTCCCCCCAAATGGTTGGTTCGACTTAAGAAATTCGAGTTCTAATGAGTTTGAGAACTGCAGTACCACTGTATTTCAAGGATTAAAAGTTTTTATTGTCATGTACAGAGTACAATTCAATTCTTACTTGAATACCAGGATGCAGTGCTTTAAGCCAGTGCTGTAAGCGGCTGCATGAAGTCGAACCTTTTTCGGCATAACACGTTAACTGTCGATTTGTGCCTGTCGTGGACAGCATTTCGAGCACTTGCCCATCAGTGTGTGCACCTCATTGTATAGGAGAGAATATCCATTTACTTCTATTTCAATGCTGAAGATTATATAATCTCATTGTGTAATCCCAAAATCCTTTAACAGTAAATTCAGGTTGGGTTACAACTGGATCGGATGTGTTAATTGTTGACCAGCTATTCTTTAAGTATGCTGTACATAATTTTGTTCGAAGGAAACTGAAGCTGGGTTCTTATTATAGGAGCAGCGTTCTGGTTATGTTGTAAATGAATGCTACTGCTTATAGATGCTCTTTGCACCTTGGATAATGTTTACCATCGAGCCTTGGGTGTTATTAGGAATTGTAGATCTTTGGTGCATTGTTATTTTACATGCATATTATTCTGGTTGGCCTGATTTTTCTATACGGTGGGTGTTTTGTGGTATGTTTCCATCTATAAATCCATTGTGACTAGACATCCCTGTTATCTATCAGCCATATGTTCCAAAAATAGAGTGCTTATGTTATTCTTTAAAGAACAGGCATAGCTGAACAAAAAGCTATATTGTAAATTCTGTGGAAATGGAGTTTTTTGAGGGTAGTTATTTTATTTTTTTTGTACGTATACTTAGGTTACTTTTGTTGGATTTGTGTCGTCCCCCGTCCCCCCCCGAGTCTGTTTTTGTCACATGTGGTGTTGTATAACATACAGTGAAATGCTTGTTCTGGCAGATTCACCGACTGCAGTATAAAATAGGGACTGGAGATTATATATAGTATATTATATAAAGCACAAGGAATGTAATAAAATATAAACATAAAATGCCAAAACAAGACAATATGTCATGTCAAACTACCACTTTTGTATTGTACTGGTATTGACGTCTAAAATCTTTCATATAACTAAACCTAGTTAAATAATGGTTTTTTGGATAGTAAAGCTTTTTGTATTTGTACTTCAAAGCTGGTTTGGATTATGTTTATTTTAGGACAATTTGACGTTTGACATCCCCCTTGTAACCTATATTATCGATGATGGTTTTACATTTAAATGTAATTGATGTCTGCTGAAGTATATATCTTCTGCAGTTTGGGAATGCTCATGTATTAAAATAGATAACTGTAAAGTAGATTGTGAATTGTGTCATCTAATTCTCCGTAACATTTATGTGGATCACCATGGGGAAAAAAAGTGGTATAGGAAAACCATTCTCATCGCTTTAGTAGTTAATCAAATCAATAAATCAGTCTATTTGTTTAGTACATTTTCAAAGTCAAACACGTTGATGACCAAAGTGCTACATAATGAAAGATTGATTAATAGGAAATAGAAAAGCACTGATTGGTACTGATCCTTCCCTTCCTCTTGGGAAACGGAGTGGAAGTAGGGATCCATCTGTTGCGCAACGGGACTTCGCGTTTGGACCTGTTTCTGAAGCCAGAGGGCACCAAAACCCGTCACTGGGCTTCTGGGCGGCTCAGCCCCGCCTCCGGCAGCGCTCTCAGAAAAGCCGGAGAAAGCGAGGAAAAGGCGAACATGGCGCCCGCTTTTGCTAGGGTGAGCTGAACAGTAGGCTATAGCAGAGAAGTCGGAAACTAAGTTGCCGAGCACGCCTGAGTGCATTCGCCGTGTGCTCCCATTGGAGTGCCCGGTTACCGCAAGGGTGGGATATCTCTCAAGGGTTGGTAAAAGCAGCAAGTCGCCTGGATGTCAGCGATCTTTCCTCTGGCGGCGTGAAAACTGCTGGTAAGTTACACGCGTTTAAAGGTCTTGGGGCTAGATCACCACTGTCACTTTAGCTAGATGGTACAATGCAGTCTTGAACAGGTCGTGATCTGTCACGCTGGCAAATTAAAAATGATTGAACTTCGTTGTAATGCGTCCTCCAGCATCTGCCGTCTGACTTCTTGGTCGGTCAGTTTGAGATGCAGCGCCGGCGTGTTTCTCTTTGCAACGCTGGTTTCGGAGATGCTCAATCAGTTCTTCCTAATCTGAATGATCTGTTTGAGTGCTTGCAGCTAGGTTATGGCAGCAATCTTTAAGTACGCTACATTGGCACGTTGATATTGAATTACCTTACTTATGGAAGGTAGCGTTTACTGAGGCTAATCACGTATAAATGTCATTTTTCATGGTCCCTCAATACACACATTGCTAGTGTACAGGTCGCAGTTGTTTTGCAATCGGGTACCATAGTTGGCAGTGACAGCCAATTACCCTTATATAGTTCTCTTTTGTACGCGTGCCAGACTACAAAGTTAATCTTAACTTGGGGGTCTCACTGTAAACTATGACGCGGTCGCCAGCAGCTTTCGACGTTTCATATGCAAACGAGCTTTATTGCCCTTACAGCGCAGCAAATGCTGTTCATGCTGCGTCTCTGTCCTACTGCCTCCCTTTACTGAACGTTATGTAGTTTTCTGTTTCTACGGAGTGAATTCGCTTTCTTGCGAAACTGTGTCCCCGACATGAGTAATGAACTTAAACTTTCATGAAAGCCGCCTGCGGCTGATTTATCACTTGAGCTCAAGGCTACATGATACAAGAATCCGCTGGCTCGCCCTATTCCTCGCTAAGGGGGGGCTCTTCATCTTATGGTGATAATCGTCAATACTTTGATGATGAACGGTAATAATGCTACTCGTTTGCCTTAAAGCGCTTTCCCTTTGCCATCAGGTGACATTAAGGTCCAAGTATTCATCTTCCAACCACTTATCCTGGTCACGGTTCAGGAGCCTATCCAGGTAGCACTGGATGAGCTACCAGTCTGTCACCAAACATGTGTATAGTGAGCAGGGTAGAGATGCCAGATAGACGAGTTGCATGTCTCTGAGCTACAGGAGGAAATGTACACAGATCATTCCTGCAGGACCTGGGGAGAATACATAAGTTCCACACACACAGAATAAAGTTGGGATTATGACCTCACACTCTGGTGGTGTGAGCTAACAGTGCTGCACTTTTAGCCACTTTGATGTCATAGTTCCTAGACATATCTGTATAAATGTACCTTTGGTACACACAATTAAATATTCCAGTGTGTTCATTTCTTTTTACATGCGATCATAATTTGCATGCCGTTGTTGCATTGACGGTCACATGGCCGGCTACTAGATGCCTCGCGTGGTTACCCCGGAAACCCATTTGTTAGATTTTATTAGGCATGTGTTGTGGTTTGTAACACCGCTCGCTTCTTTCCAGGAAGTGCAGGTACTCCACTTAAAATTAGCTCCCTGATGTGATGTTTTATCACACAATGCAGAGGATCCCGATTTGTGTCTGTAGCAGAGTGAAATTTAACTCAACTGTGTGAGGTCATTCTTTTGGGTAAAGGACTGTAACCTGTGTAACCTTCACTGATTGGCTCTGCTCAGGATAATAGCATTAATGTATTGTTATACAACTTCCTGCACTTGTAATATGAAGTTTACTTTTGCCAGCCGTTACAGTGGAAAGTAACCGAGCTTTGTACACAGTTTTTGCTTTCTTTCTCTCTGTAAGCCCGGTCTGAATCAGCCTCTACCTGAAAAATAAAACTGAAGATGTACTTGTGAACCACATACAGCCAGAGGAAATCTTGTGACACTTTTGACAGGATCAGTCGGAAGGCTGCCCACGTGCACCTGGTTGTCAGCAAGACAGATCAGCGATGCATGTTTTTTGTGACGTTACAGAGAGCTGGTACTTTGCGGTATATAAAGTGATGCTGTAGTTAGCACAAGTCACAGGATCCCTCGTCTGTGTCGATCCTGCGTTTTTCTGGGTGAATATTTTGAATCCGCCCTGATATATTTGAACCACAATGAGTGTCCCTCAATCTAGCAACCATCCTTTGTGGTCAACAGGCAGTTAAGACCTCCTTCCTATTATGGTGATATCTTTATAATACCTCCCATGGTGGTGTTATCGCTGCATATATAAATACTGAGCAGGTTTTATTCTCGGAAACGAGTGCTTATAGCTTGGCTGTCTATTCAGCCGGATGTATCACAGACAATATTTCATTATAGAGCCTTTCTTTGGTGCTTGAACCAGAATGTGTGTGGTCACAAGTGGAGCTCCAGGTGACACTGGCTGCAGCCTGCCGCTCCGGCGGTGGTGCCTTCCTGTGACATTGTGGCAGATGATAATGTGGGGGGTGGCAGATGGATGCCTTTCGGGGGCTTTCAACCGTTTTCTGGTGTCTGCCCCCTTTGGCACCTCATAGGCCACGTCTGCTGTTCACACCGGGTTAGTGCCTGATGTTCTGTGCAAGTGGAGTCCGGCTCTTCGGTCCTAATGTCCCTGTGGCACTACAGAGGGGTTAGCTATCCAGAAAGCTTGCGTGAACATTTTCAGAAGTTAATTCAGTTACCTGGACTGAATTTATTCCAAACTGATTGACTGCACCAGACAGTGTGAATATTCTATTCAAGTTGTTGTGCTCTTTAAACCACTAATTGAAATGTGAAACAAATTATATAAGATTTTATTTGAACCCATTAGATTCTGATCTTCGATACTGATCAGTTTCAGTTTAAAAACTGAATTTACATACTGAGCCAAAACCTAAATTCTGGATGGCCACTTTATTGAAAATGTGATGATGAACATGAATATGAATGTTGAAATGTAGATTCCTGGAATGGTGGTGTAGATCAGCGGTTAACACTGATGCCTCACATCTTGATGGTTATGGGTTTGAATCCCATCTCTGCTCTTTTAGTTTATGGGGTCTTTTTTTTCTCCATCTTTTCATCAATTGAGTGGTGACCGTCTGTTTTGTTTTGTGTTTTTAGCCAAAGCTCACAAAAGCCAGTTCTGAGGGAGCAAACAAATCTGGACTCTGTGTAAAACAGTTTTTATCACAATCTGAAGGTCAGAAAGTGTTAGGTTTTCCCAGAACACTTGTTTTCTTGCAAAGTTTTTTTCCCACTCTTTTTTTTTTTTTGGAAAACAGATGAAAACACAAAACATTATGAGGCACTTTAGTGAAATGCACAGTCTTTGGGTTGAAAGATGAGATCAGGAGGATTTCTAATGGTGATGAGTTAAATAGGGCTGACAAAAACAGTTTTGATATCAAGAATATGCTTTATGATCATATATATAAAATGATGATTTCAGAATATCGGGGGGGGGAGAGGGGTTGTTAAACATTCCCTAGAAGTTTATCATTTACCTCAGTTCTTCTTTGAAACATGCTGTTCCTGAAAACAGTCGGTCCCTTTGGTGGGATTAGTGCCTGAAGGCCCTTTGAGCCATTTTCTGGTAGAAATCATTTATCATCCTGTGTGTGTGGATTAGGTTTATTTTACATTGTGTCCCCCACAGTGTGGTAAAAACCTGCTATTTTGACGTTGTGGGGACCATTTTTCAGGTCCCCACAAAGATCTGTGAATGCAATTAAAAAAACTAAGTCTCGTATTTTGCTTGGTTATTTATGGTTAAGGTTAGGGCTGGGTAGGGCTTAGGGTCGTCATGTTGGGATTAGAGTTTTGCCCATAGAAATGAATGGAGAGTCCCCACAAAGATATAATTACAAATGTGTGTGTGTGTGTGTGTGTATGGTACTTCCTGTGTGCCTCTTCCCACCCATTCCGGAAGCCTGTGCTTCTTTGCACACTTGCAGCAAGCTCTCCCACGCTGATGTGCCATGTGCGTCACACGCAGCTTTGTCGGTTCCTGCCCCTACCCCCCCCCTTTGCAGCGGGGCTTGCCCCAGTTGCCTTGGAGGCAAAGGGCAAATAGCATGACTCAAGTTTGAGGCTATTACCATAAGCTGAATGGACACGCCTCCCTCTGATGTCATGCAGGTGTCTGCCAATCATGTGCTCTTTATCATTTTTTTAAAGATGGTATTCTCAAACCGACAGAGATCCAGTTTGGGGCTGCAATGTCATCTTCGCTCAAAAAATGACAGGAGCGCTGCTTCAGTGTGCCAGTAGTGTACCGTGCGTAAGCATTGATTCTTCTGTCCTCACCCTAGGCTGCAGCGCGAAGCTTCTTTTGTTCTGAGTTTTATGAGCTTATCCATGCTTCCCTGGGAACTTGTTGGCTTTGTGGCAAAATCAAAGCGACTTCCCGATGCAGAGAGATTCTTGACGTAGCCGCTATGGCCTTGTGAAATCGGTGCTGGTGCGGCCGACTTTGTCAGACTTCAAGTTACGAGTGGTATCGTGGCCAAGAGATGTGACCTTTTGCATTCCAGAGATGAGGATGTGGGCTGTCCAGTGCCGTGTGAATGCAGTTGTAGATGGCGAAACCTTTTGGAACACGAAAAACAATTAAGGATGCCCCTGAGCGACAATGGTCAGACCTGATAGAAGGTGGGGAAATTGGGCTTGGCTCAAATGCCTAGCCCCAAGAGCAGCAGACAAAAACAGAAAGTAGACTTGCTGTGGGGCGATTTTGTGGCTGGTGGGGGCCGGGGGGGCTTTACCAGGTTTGTTCATTTAGTACAGCTGTTGTACTAGCTAAAATTACAGCTCTGACAACAAGTAGGTGCAGAAAATAGGGATCCACCATTATCTGCATTATGGCCTGTCAATATTTACAAAAGAACATCATAAAATTTTACCTGCAGCTGATGGTCTGTTTATATATTATACGCACTTTTGAAAATGTTGTTTTAGACCAGAAATGTTCCTTCTGAAACTGACAATGGTGAACCCTCAGAAGCAATAAGCCTAATAGCACTCTTGTATTGTACGGGCACTGTATCACACTTTATTGTTACCAAGTCTTTTGATTAATGAGACTTGGTATTTTTCTTGGCAATCGAACGCCGAGCCGGGGTGTGTGTATCAGCTGAGTGTGGGGTTGGGCCGGGACCGTCTCGTGCTGCAGTAAATTAAAACAATCCCAGCACTCTGTCTACACCCTCACACAATATCAAAGTCCAGTGTTCATCAAAATGCTGGTTTGCCTTGGGTCAGTGACTCAGCGTCACTGACTGTAAGGTACCTTTGTGTTGCATTCGGTCGAGACATACCTTCATTTTAGTCATCTCCTCGGAATTTTTCCGCAGTCACGCGTGTGTAATTCATATATACTTTTTTAAAAATGAATCGCATGGGTGTAGGCATTGATTTTTCTAAAGGTGTGTACTATCCTGGCAGGTTGCAGCTCCGTTCAGATTTTATTTCCCTCTAAATGTCTGCAAAGGCCTACAAAGCCGTTGGCAAAAGCGTAGCGTTTACAATGACCCAAGATGGCGTCCAAAGCAGTCCGGTTTTCTGTACAAAACAAAAAAATTCCCTTGGCTTATTGAATGTACCCACTCCTCAAATGTGTCGTTGTTTTTAAAATGGGTCTTTTCTCATCTATTGATTTAAACCGTCGCTCCGCCAGTATATTCGAGCAGGCACTTACGGATGAGATGAGGCTGTGTCGGTACTTTGTCTGCCAGGGCCCGGTTGCCATGGATACCCCAGTGTTTACCTGCCCCTGCCATCAGCAGAGAGGACTTTGCCTCCCTCTCACACTCTGCCTGTGCTCTCCCTGTTCTCCCTTTGTGGGAGGGGGGCTGAGCAGTTTCCCCATTCTAACATTTCTCTCTCAGATCTTCCCACAGCTTTTCTATTTATTTAATTGCTGTTTAGCGACGTAACCGCTTGCAGCCTCAGTAAAGCCGACCTCTGCCTCTGTTCCTCAACCCTTGTTCATTAACTTCTTTCTCTCTCTCTTCTTTTTGTCTTTCCGCTCCGCATTTCGGTCTGTGTTGGTCTGTGTCTATTCTGCCAAAGTGTTTTCCCAGTAAGAGTGCAGAGATGTACAAATGTAATTTTTTTTTAAAATTTAGACAAAGGAACTAATTATTTCAGATGGTTGGAGCAAATGGCATCTTATGACCCACTCCCCTTAGAAATTGAATTTGGCACCCCTGTTTTTAATCCCTCAAATAGCTTCCCCCCCCCCCACACTTTCAGAGGGTTGGACCCCAGAGGGTTTTGTGTGTTCCCTGTTGGTGGAATGTGAGCCGTCTGCCGGCATTTAGGACGGTAATTAGTGAGGCATTTAGCATGGTGAATTAGGCATTTCGGCTGTGCTTTTTCATTCTGCCCTTGGTCATACAGGGATTTCTCCCCATGTGTCTTTGTGATGTTTCTCTCTGCTCCACTATGGTCTGAATGTCCAAATGCCTGCTGCATAACTTTTGTTATTTTTTTTCTTTTTCCTGCCAGAGGGTTCTTTCCTCTGAGTCAGTTCTGCCGTGCAGTAGGTGCATAAACGGTAACATAACTACGCCGTCCTTGATGGTGCAAAACATCGGTGAGTTTCCAGAGAAGTAGCATCAAGGAGAAGAGAATTGCACTCGCCTTAAGACTGTAGATATGCTTTTAAAATCTGATTGGCAGCTCCGTGTTGGAATGATGTGGCGATACATTCTAAAGGATTCACAGCGGGAGTCCAGATCTTTTTACTTTGATGTGTCGAGGTTGCCATGCAAGATTTGTTGTTTGGCTGTGGTGCTGGTCCCTTGGTAACTGAGAGGGCAAGTCTAGACATTGGCAAGTCCAGGATTTTTTAAGGAGGGGTGATTGAAGAGAAGCAATTTTTTTTTCCATACAGAGGGGCCAGCCTTATCATTATCCAATGATATGTTTCAAATTTGTGAGTAATACGGGAGCGGACACTCTATGGACCAATCAGCTTTTGGCTGGGCCCAGTGCCCTGATGCCTAGTCCTAGCTTCCCTCCTGAGAGTGCAGCAACACGGGTCTCTCCCCCAATTACTGGAGAGACTCTGTCTGCCCTCCACCCACTTAAATTCACAGCTTGTCTAAAGTGGACTGTGATTAAGAATCCGCAGTTTGGTTTATGAACTACTTAACTGAATGAAGCAATGACGGCCCACAGCCTAAAGAAACAATAACTAGGGAAATAAACACCAGTTGACGTGAGGCATGGCAGACGAGATGTTGCGTTTAAGATTATGATTAAGAAACTTTATTGATCCCAGGGGGGAAATTCCTGTACATTCAGTAGCAAGTACGTAGAGCATGGATGAACATACATATAGTGGAAAAAAAAGTTTTGGCAATGCCTCTGAGTGTGACAGCCACCAGAGAGGGATCCCGCCTGCTATCAGACAGGAGCGAGTTCCCTAATCTATTCCCCAGGCTGGACTTCTCCTGCTCCACGGTGTTTTTGAAGAGCTGCCTGTTAGCTCAGCGACGTCCCGTCTCTAAGCGGTGCCTTCTAAGCACAAAGGGCCTTTAACCGGCCCCTGCTCACTTTATCATGCCCCTGTCGGATCGGTGTGCCTTCAGGGGCTGGTGTGACTAACAAATTAGTTTGATCTTTTGGGGAACTGAAATGACTGTTTTGAGTTTAGCTTGTCAAGTGTTCCTGTCCGTGTATGCATGCGATGTGTCCGCGACCGCGTGCATGTGGGAGTTTTATTTAGTCAAAAATGTTCTGAGGAAATGGAGGTGTCCAGACATCTGATTGGTTGGTCCTGCCTCCTCTAGTTGCTTGGACCCACCTCCTCTACAATCTGATTGGTTCAGAGAGATAACCAATCATTTTTACGTCTGTCCTCAGAACATTTTTGTGTAAGTAAAACTCCCACAAGCTAACAGCACCTTTCATGGCAAGTATGGCACTAGTTGTGTTAAGGGTGTGTGTGCACATCTATAGTTCTTCCTCGCCTTTGACTGCATGTGCATGGTTGGATGGGTGGGGGTGGGGGTGGGGAGAGGGCAGTTTATCCAGACGCACCTTGATGACGCTCAGCCTAATCGGTCCGGTGGGGGATGATGGATGCAGATTGTGTTATGGACCCCAAATACCAAGGTTGTTACCATTAAGTCTGGCCAATGCCTGTGTTGTCAGGTTATGGCAGCATAAAGGCCAGCCAGTGCAGTTTGCAATCATTATTTTAATTAAACGAGCAGCTATCCTTCCACTCGCAGTGCTTATCCTGTTCTCAAAATGTTCATTTAAGCAATAACATACGAGGAGTGCAGTTATACTCCAATATATCACAACTGTGATTCGGTCGTAAGCACGAGGCCGCAGGCCTAGTTTGGTTCTAGTTTGGCGAAATCTGGTATTCTTCCTGTGAAATCTGGTATTCTTCCTGTGAAATCTGGTATTCTTCCTGTGAAATCCGGTATTCTTCCTGTGAAATCTGGAATCTCCTGTTTAACCCAACCTTGCGTTGCCCTGTATTATGTCAGCCTTTTTCAGACCACCTGGTTTATGTAGAAAATCTTGCCTTAATTGTGAATTTAATTAAAAAATTTGTCCTGCAAAAGAATTTGGATGAGGAATGTACACACAAACCAGAAGTAAGTGGCGGTTTGAAAGGGTGTCTTTTCTCCACCAGAATATGTGCTGGGTTCATTTTCTCAGAGTTTGGAGAACTTCTTAAAGCCAGTGATGTGTTGGGGGGGGGGGGGGATGTCACTGACTGTCCCGTCAGTATTTTTAGGAAGAGCTGTGTGTTAGAGTGAAGCCTGCCCCTGTCCTCTAGACGGCCAAAAACTTAGTTGCCGGACAGAACTCCTCCCATTGTGGAACACGTACAAAATGTTCGTATTTCCAAATAACTAGGTCAAAGTAACAAAAACTTTAGTGTTGCCAACAAGTGCCCAGCATGTTCTTCTGAAGGTCTTGCAACAAAACGGGGGAGACCGAGATGACTCAGTCTGCCCGGTAGTTAAAGCTTTGTCTCGCTCGTTAGGGATATCGTCGGCTTGTAAGCAAGGTGCACGCTTGCAGTCCCTAAGGCTCATTATCTCATCGTCATTTTGTTTTTAAAGTCGTCTACTTAGACATGAAAATATCCGGCTACAGTCTCTCCTACTTCTTTCCCTCCAGCCTTTGGCATTCAGGCCTTTTCGACTCGTTCCGATTTTTCAAGGTTTCCTTCGCCAAAAGCTAGATGCCGTATTTCCAATACCGTTGCCAATCCCAAGCACATAACAGGCCAAGGACAGTGTGGGTGAGGCCTTGACATTGAAATCGGCCTTGACATTAAGCTTTATTCGCCATTCGTTGAAGTACGAGAGCAGGTACGTCCCAATGTGTGTCTCTTTCCCCACCTATCCCATCTTGCTCACTCTTTAGATCACGTGTAAGGTGGTAACATGGTAAAATACCACGAGGCTCACAGGGCTAGCCTAGTCGAGATTTCCATTCCCCAGGAAGCAAAAGTGAAATTATTTTCATTCCACGCAAATCTAAAAACAGAAAAAGATTCATAGGCTTGTGTACTTGAGCCTCTGTTTAAGTTTTAAAATATTAAGTGAAATATTAAGCCGTTCTGAAGAGAGGAAACATCACAAATAGTGCCACGCAAAACACAAAGAAGAAAAACATTATGAATGAAAGGTCAAAATGTCCTGGCACAAGGTCCCTGCTATGGAGAAAGACAAAAAATTGTCACCACACATTGTCACCAAACTACAGCAACAACGTGCAGCTCAGCAGTGTAGCTCGGATTGGTGGGCCCCTCCTGGGGGGGGGGGGGCTGGTGTCCCAGGTGAACCCCCAGTGGGAAGGAAGGTTATTTCCCAGCCTCCCTCTCGCTGTCTGAGACTCTGAGTCTGTCACACACTGCAGCTGCCTCTGATTCTGAGGGGCAGGATTCCAGAAAGGCCCCATTTGTTGTGTTTTATTGTTGCTGTTTGAGCAATAAAAGCTGCATGGGAGGGAAAGAAACGTGAAACGAAACTTTCAAGTGGACCTAAAATAGTAATGCAAAAACAAAGCTGGAAAAGAAGAACCCATTTGTTTCTAATTGCCGGCTGATGTACAGCTGTCCAATTCATCAGTAGGGGGCACTATGCTCAGCTGATATTCCAGACTTGCCTTGTTCTGTTTTCTGGTGGTATGTTACCTCCCAACATTACTTAGGTGATAGGAGAGCTACACCTATTGAACACATCTGGTGATGTCGAGGTCACAGCATATCCTCAGCTCTGGAGGTTGTGCTGAGGGGGGGGGGGAGGCTGGCTGTCTCTCAGTGTTTTGGTCAGCAGGTCTCGTTGCCATAGTGACCGTCCACCATCTTCTAGAGTGCTAGGTGAGGACATCCGAGATCACAGAGAGCAGCGCTGTTCAAATACAAATTATGCGATTAAAAGTTAGGAGGGGCTGTTGAATAAGGTACTGACTTTGTTCCAGAATCCCCCCCCCCCACCCGCTGGTTCAAAGAGGCTTGTTTTTTTTTCCTGACACCGTGCTGTGGAATATTCCTCTTTTTTTGAAAATTTTAGTTCCTGCCTTGGCTTTAGAAAGGCCTCGAAATCAGTGTGTTTGCTTTATGTCTGTGGTTTTCAGGCTTTTCAGATTGTATTCTGTGTGTTTCTTTGAGGACGGCCGCGTTCCCTGTAGTTTAAGCGACTCCAGGTCTCCCTCCAGACTCCATTCTCCCACCCCCCCCACTCTGCCTTCCCCGGAGGCTCGTTAAGACCACTTTGTCGTTAGGACAAACTAACGGATGTAGTCAGGCCCTCTTGAATACCTTGGTGCGTGTGTGTTTTCGTAATTGTATTTGTAAGTGTGTGATCTGTCCAGCAGGGTGGGGCTCTGGGGCATCGTTGGCTCATCTCCTGCTGGAAACTCTCTCAGATCTTCCTGACAGCTTGCAGTCTTTTTCAAGAACTGGGCCTGAAATATGTTATGTGGACATTCTTTGCATAATTTTGTCTAACACAATTGGGAAAGTCTAGCCAAATGATTTTGTGCATTTATAGGGTACTTGCCTTGTAGGATTTGATTTTTGCAGCTTGACCTACGATTAAGCACAAAGTCTCTCAGGATTAATGAAACCACTTCTTGCCACAAAAAAGGCAGAATGCCTTAGCTATATAAAAGTGTGTGTGTGTGTGTGTGTGTGTGTGTGTGTGTGTGTGTGTGTGTGTGTGTGTGTGTGTGTGTGTGTGTGTGTGTGTGTGTGAGAGAGAAAGAGAACCTCCAGTAACATAGGATTAAAGCACAGTAAATGGAGGATTTTAAACAGGTTCTGTGGTATAAAAAGATTTCCGAGAAGTTGCAAAACTGGGAGTGAATTTGGAAACGACAAGAGAACATCGCTGGAACCCGTTGGCCAATAAATGTTTCCCTGCTTTGGTTCTCGCTGTGTATTTTTAAAAAAGCTCTGGGGAAGGCATGCCCCCCCCCTAAACTAAAGCAGAGGGTTAGCTGGCTGAAATTAGCTTCCCTGCTGGCACCTGCTTCGATCTGGCACAGTGCTGCTTCATTAGCAGCTGTTGCTTCTCTGCAGATTGCTGGGCCCAGCTGGTCACTTCCGTCGGTTAGAGTTTCTTCTGCTGGCTTTATGGTGTTGGCTGCGCTGAAACACATGGTCAGGAAATCGGGAGTCATCCAGGGAGAATGGCGGGGGCGGGGGGGGGGCGGGGGGGGGGGCAACCAGAGTCACAGAGCTGTTCTGTCAGGGTTGTATGGTTTGCACGCTTTCCACTGGCCTGGGACATGAGTTCTTATGAGCATCACCGCAGGCTTGCAGGTAGAAGGTAGTTTGTGCTCAGACATCTTGAGATGTTGCTGATGCTCATGATGATGATGATGATGATGATGATGATGATTTGATTTTGTAAGAGTCTGGAACTCTTTGCTTGGATCATAATTTCTAAGGGTCCTGAAACCCGTAGTTCCTGTTCATCATGCTTTTGTTCCCCTGCCAGTCAATTCTTTTAGTGTGGCTGACAGTGTGTAAGGCAGATCGTGTGTAGAGAGACCAGAGTTTTTGGTGAAGAACCTCATGGAACGTTCTGAGCTATATGCTGCTGTGAGACATTTTTTTTTTTTACTTAATTAGGTTATTGTGGCTCATTTAGACTTGGAATAATGTTGGATGTTGGTACATCGGTGTAGAGCCTTCAGTTCCCTAAGTCTTCTTGGATATTAGAGTACTGTTTTGGATCCGAAACGTCACTGATTATTTTGTATGCTTTCCCCCCAGGAAGACCCGGCCATGATTGAGGACAAGGGTCCCCGAGTGACGGACTATTTTGTGGTTGCCGGGCTCACTGATAAGCCCATACCGCTTGACCAGGACGTGTCAGACACCAAGTCCAGCGGCCCCAAGGCGCCCATCACGGACCTAGCTGTCATTAGCCGGTCGACTGGTGAGACGGTGCCAGAGGGGTTCACGTGTATCGAGGTGACCCCTGGTGGCCAGTCGGCCAACCTCAACCATGGCAGTCTCAAGAGCCCAGAACTTTTCCTGTGCTACCGGAGGGGCCACGACAAGCCGCCGCTCATCGACATTGGGTAAGATGTCGCACTGTTTCGCAAATCCCAGCGGATTTTAACCCTTATGGTCCTTACCTCTCTTATAGCTGTGCCTTGACCTCACCCTGTCTGGAAGATGACTTTTTCTGTGATGATAAAATGACTCATTCTGTCCTTTTGGCAAGCAAGGTTCTTTTATTAAACAGTGTTAAGAATTGCGTAAATAGAGTTCCCGTCTCCGTTTAATCATTGGTAGACCTTAAGTATACAGGCTCGTATGTCTGAAAGTTCGTAAGTTGAAAGTTCGTAAGTAGAGGAGCGTCTGTATAGTGTGGTCATACATAGGGAAAGCCATGGAAGATAACAAGCCTAGGTCCAATCCTCGGATATCTGAAGGAGGCCCAGATTTTCAGCATCAACTGCCAGTTTAATTATCTTCCTCATTTTTAAATCTGTTTCCCTTTTTTGACCCCAGAACCACTAAAACCACTTTATATTCCAAGTTGTCTCTTGCTCAGTAAGAAATTAATCGAACCAAGATATTTTGAATTGCTTAAAATGTTCCATTGAATAATATGTCCTTGTGTGTATTTTGACTGTTGTGATACATTATGTGTATGCAGTTTGACATGTATGTACATTTTTGGGGGGCGGGACTAAAAAGATTTATGATACCAAGAAGTCAATGTGCTGTAATTTTTATTTTATTTTAAGGTGTTTCAAAGCCTCACTTGCCATGGGTACTTGGAGATTACGAGAAAGTATTAAAGAGCATCTCCTGTGTTAAGTCGACTGCAAAATGCACACTTAACATTGTGTGTAGTTCACTCACGTAGTCATTAGTCATGCTGAATTGCTAATGAAAGAAAATTTCCCAGAATGCCTAGAGTATGTGCCAGTGCTTGGCAGTTGACCTGGGACTGTTTATAGCCCAGAAAAAAACAATGGTGTTTCTAAGCCAATTCAGCACCACCCGTTTCACTCACTGATCTGCAAGACTGCTTCCGATCCTCGCACATTCATCAGCTCCATGCAGAAGGCACATAGCTGTGTTTTGTTGATGTCTGTTTTGGGCCTGCTGTGCTTCCGCTTGGAGGCTGAAACCTTTCGCTGTGGCTACCCCAACAGGCAGTACTCCATATTGCATTTATACGCCACAGTCTCCTCAGCTAGCCTCCAAATCACCTTCTGAGCTCCTCCTATCCTAGGCCTGAGATTTCAGTCCCAGAATGAAAAGTATTCAGCCTCCCCCACTGCTGCTCTTGGGCTGGAAATCCAGTTTATCCTGGCGGGGGCTCACAGTCTCTACCCCTTGGAGGAATTCTATCTGATTTGGCTCATCTGCCCCAATGCCCCTGCTAGGTCAACAAAGACATGGGATCCTTGACCCTGGAGAGTTCTTCCAGCCTGTGGCTGAAACATCTCCTTTGTTGAGGGTCTACAAGGGTGGTCTGCACAAGCCTTTGTGATGCTCTGGCCTGTGGTGGCCTTCAGCTTTCTGATGTGGCTTTAATGGCAGCTGGAATTGCCTGAATTACGAATGAATGCATTGTTTCCCCATTATTGAGCTCCATATTTTCCCTTCCTTGCCCTGTAGTCTCTGTGCTTCTTGCATACTTGGCGAGCATTAGTGGTCTGTTGCAGCAGCCTGACCTGTATTCAGCTGGTGGAAAGGTTTTACAGTGCAGGGAAAAGCGGAAGGCGTTGAGTGAATCATTACATGTCAGAGTCAGCTTTGACTCACCATTGCCGCTCCAAAGTCAATGCCAGAATAAACTTGGCACCTTTTTCCATGGTTTTGAAAAAGGTAAACATTGTTGTTTTTTTATGCAAGGTTACTAACTGCGTTTTTCTGGTTTTCTGCTTTGTGGGGAGGTCCTTGCACCAGTTTTGAGAACTGGTGGGTGTAGTGGGACCAGTTATGACTTGGGAATGACTGGGAGTGTATTGAAGGTACATTTTGCACACGCCGCAAGAGCACATGGAGAATTGTGCTGACCACCTGCTGCCTGATATGATCGTATGTTATTGAAACTCCAGCCAAAAGCTATGAGCTGTGAAAACACTCTTGTCAGCCGAACAATATTTAATATTGATTTACAACGCTGTTACAGAGACTGTTTAAAAAGACAGAATTTCTTCTTGTGGCCTAACCTAAAATATCAACGCTTTCTTTGTCAGAGAACACCCATATACTTAAAACGTGTCTGTAGCAAACCCGTGTGTAAGCAGCACATGTTCCTATGCCCTAGGGTGCTCTATGATGGCAAGGAGCGGCTCATCCAGGGCTGTGAGGTCATACGGGCCACGCCTTATGGCCGTTGCGCGAATGTCAACAACAGCTCGGCCACCTCGCAGCGCATCTTCATCACCTTCCGCCGTGCCGCGCCCGATCGCCCGCAGAACTCTCTCACAGTCACTGAAGTGTGCATCATCATGGCCAGCAAAGGCGAGACTCCACCCCACACTTTCTGCAAGGTGGACAGGAACCTCAACTGTGGCATGGTAAGAAGACCGCTTAGCTCTGCCTTCTTTTAGTTACCGATGCTCAATGGTTTCCCATTGTTTACGTCATAAGCCTCCTCTGTATGGATTGGCTAGCAAGTGATCACATGACTGTCTTGCACTTTTACTTTCAACTGGTCATGTAATGTAGGTTGCAGATCAGTGTTATTATAGGTGATGCTGATTTTCATTCGCTTACTACCTGCTTTTAAACCATTTCCTCATGGCCGTAGCCAGTTGCATGACATGAGAAATGTAACTGATTTAAGTTAAGCATCATGAATATCAATTTTTCCTTCTTTGAACAGACCGCTGAACCTATTTTACATAAGTCTGGCTTCTTAAACACAATGGCACCTTGTGTTTGTACAGTATTACTATTGACCAATGTGGTTCTTTTTTCCAGTGGGGCTCTAATGTTTTCCTTTGCTACAAGAAGTCTGTCTCCACTTCCAACTCCATTGCATACAAAGCTGGTGAGTATTAAATTACTGGAGGGAAAAAACCTGAAGATATAAAAAGATGGAATTTCTCCTGCTCTGAGTATTACGTGGACCGCTCTGTGGTCAGCCTGGTCAGGTTTTTTTTTATGGAGATTTGGCTGAATCTCACTCCCAGCTTGTGGTTTGATGCTCTGCTGCGTTCCTCTGTCAGGCCTGATCTTCAGGTATCCTAAGGAGGACTACCAGTCCTTCCCTCTCTCTGAATCTGTGCCTCTGTTCTGCCTGCCCATGGGGGCGCGCATTGAATGCTGGGCACCCAACACTCGCTACCCGAAGCCCGTTTTCTCCACCTTCGTCTTGACCGTCTCCTCTGGCGAGAAGGTAACCTCCAGAGTTGAGCATCTGTTGGTTCTGCTGTATTCAGAAGATGAAGAACTACAGTGGAATTTTTGGGAATGCTTTGCATTAGCTGCACCTTCATGATGTATTTATTATGCATTCATAGAACATTCAGTGCACCTTCATAATGCATTCATAGAACATTCATGCAGGTATGCAAGTACACCTTAACATCCTAACATCCCTTAACAGCTTTAATATACATTAATAACAAACTGTATATGATTAAGCAATTATACTATACGTTATTAATGTATATTACAGCTGTCATTTCTTGTTCATTGAAAGTCTTGTGATTGTGATGCTTTAAGACCTGTTAAGGTATACTTACATGCTGGTTATGAATATTCTATGAATGCATAATGAATGCATAATGAAGGTGCAGTTAATGTAAAGCCTTACCAAATTTTAAATGATCTCTGTGGCTTATAGTTAATGTAGAGTTATGGTTAAAACACAGCACTTTGCACAGAACACTAGTTTGTCCCTCAACCTCTAATTACAGGCTCATTTTCTAGTCGTGGATTCAGAGTAAGTTTGAGGAACATCCCACATTGGTTTTGAATGACATTTCTCCTGCTGATGATGTTTTTGTGTGTTTCTGTATGTGTTTATGCATGTCCTTCATGAAGGTTTATGGTGCAGCCGTCCAGTTCTACGAGCCGTACTCCATCGAGCTGCTGGGTGACAAGCAGAAGGTGCAGCTGGGCCTGCTCACAGCCATCGACAAGCGGCTCATGCCCAACCGCACCGTCAACACCAACAAGTGCATCTGCCTGCTCTCCCACTGGCCTTTCTTCGAGGCCTTCCGCGGGTTCCTCATGTTCCTCTATAACACCGTGTCGGGGCCACACCCTCTGCCTATCGAAAAGTAAGCCAGCCGGGCAGCCAACTTGGTAGGGCAAACCGGGAGGGTGGAGATGGTGGGGGGGGGCTCCTGGGCAGCTTCATATTAAAACTCAGATTCATGCAGCAGTGTGAGATAATTTCAGGTCGCTGGCAGGTAGAGCTGCTGTTAGTCTTTCCTGTGGTTCTATCTGTTAGTCGCAGAGGTAGAGACTTCAGGTCCAGAGAATATAAATCCAGACCAAGATTTTGTTTCAACCAATCAGTTGAGTATAAAGAGTCACAATCACAAAGTACTCAACTGGTTGGTTGAAAGAAAATCTTGGTCTGGATTTATATTCTCTGGACCTGAAGTGTCTACCTCTGGTTAGTTGCTACAGAATATGACAGTGTCCCTTTTTGCAGCTGTGTGCAGTGCACAGCTTGAAAAACAAACATAAACAGCTAAGCGTTTTTTTTTTTTATATAGGAACATAAAAAATTTAAATAAACCTTCAATCCACTCTCCTGTGTTGACGCTTCCGTTATATATTTTTCCCCTCATGGTTTCAATATTTGGCATATGGAATTAAAAGGGAATCTTTTGGGAATTTTGTGAAAGCCACAGATGATGCACAAAAAGTTTCGTAACTCATAAATGCATAAATATATGTACAATGATGCTTTGGAGGAACCCAGGTGTTTACAGCAGCCTTTCACTTGAAATCTCGCAGTGATCTTGCATTGGTCTTTGTAGCTCACGTTTATCTTTTTGCTTTGCTTTGCTCGCCAAGGGGACCAAAAAATGTATTTAAAACGGCAAGGTGTTAAACAGGCCCAGCTGGATTCGTCTGAGGTATCTATGGGAATCGAAGCTCTCTTGAGGATGAGTTGGCTTTTTGTCAACGCTGTCCCTTCTGTGTCACAGACACATCTCCCACTTCATGCACAGCGTGTCCTTCCCGTCTCCACAGAGGCCTCGGATCCTGGTGCAGGTGAGTCCCCCGTGTCCCAGCGAGGTAGGACCTTTGTCGGCATTTGCTGGACCTGTGGCAAGCCGTAAATCCTGCGTGATTTTACGAACTGTAGTCCCCGGGAATTGTGTTGAACCGTGCTGCCCAGATTGGTTCTTTTTACACTTCTAGTGGTGGAAAAAGAATATGGTGAGCCCAGGGGATGCCTTAATACAGCTGCTGTGATTGCTGTTCCAGGCGTAGATAGTGTTTGGCTGAGGCTCAATGAGGAATGGGCTGTTTCATGCCACCGCAAAGCTTGCGATGATGTATGCGTCTGTCAGCCGTAAGACGAACATGAAAGCGATGTGCTGTTCTGTCTGCTTTGCCTTCAGGCTAAAGAGGGTGTGGCTGACTGAGGCATTGCAGTGGGCTGGCTGGCCGGAATAGGATTACCAAAGAACTGCTTATGTCTTGTTAGGAATGTAGCTACCACTAAATTGTTAAGGGTGCCTCCTTTTGTTGTCTAATACAAAAACATGTTTTCGTAATTTCTGGGAATCTCTGCTTAAAAAAAATAGTAGATCGAAATATGTAGATATCCGGGTCAGAACAGAGATGCGAAGAGTAAATAAGGGTAATTTTTTAGTTTTTTACTGTGGTGCCTTAATTCTTGTAGATGTTCTTGTCGATGATGATGATGACGATGATGATAGCAATTTGTATATCATTTAAAATATCTCTAATTTTTCAGCGCTCTTTTCACAAATTTTGCCATTTTCCCCCAGAAAAGGGGTGGGTTTGCTTGGTGTTTCTGGAGTCTCATTTTCAAAAAATATATAAATATTTAGGAAGTAGTGTCAGCAGATCGTAGTTAGCTAGCTGGTTAGGGGAATATGATTCTAAATAAGCAATTTATGTGATATTTAGTGTAGCTACTGCTTGTGGCCAACAGGGGGCCTCGTACCTCAGGGACCACTGTCAATAGTGGTTAACACTGCGGCTACACCTGAATAGGGATGTTTGTCTGGTCAAATTTGTCCTGTCGCATACTAAAGGCTTATGATTGCTTTTTAATGGATTTTATTAATGCTTGTTGGGGTGACATCCAGCTGCTGTTTCGTGTTTCAGCTCTCGGCCCTTGACACCCTTATCCTGTCCCAGCCAGTCTGCACGCCGCTTCCGCTGAGGTAGATATGACTCCGTTCGCCATCTGCGCCTTCGCTGACAGGCCAGCCATCGCTCGCCGCCGTATATGTCTGCTAGCGTTATCTACACAGCACACACACCCCCCCCACCACACCGATAATCGCATCATAGTGAAGTCGCTCTTATCCTTGTGGGTCAGACAGCCTTGGTATTGTCTTTCATTTGCCCTACTCTTTCTCTCTTGTTTAGCTTCCGTGTTATTTTTTTTTGCTGAGATTCTAGGATGGCAGAATATCGCATAATTAAAGTTAAACAAATTGCTGTCTGTTGTTTATCAATATCCAACCTAAGGAAATTTATTTTAGGTCAAAGCTGCTCAAAGTGTTTCCTTATTACTGTTGTTGTTGGTTGTTTGTTTGTTTGTTTGTTTGTTTGTTTGTTTGTTTGTTGTTCGGGATGTTTCCCATCGCGCCCTTCCTGCCTCCCCCCAGACTCTTGTCTTCAGATGCACGCTCTCTCTCCGTTTCCGTGCAGGACGGCACCTCGCCCCCAGCACCGCGTCATCTCAGGGCCTGATGCCTTGTGCAGATGACGAATGCATGGAAAGGCTGCTTCCTGCCCCCCCCCCCCCCCTCCCATGTCCCTCTGCTCCTGATAGTCCTTTCTGGTTTCCTGAGTTCTTCCACTTAGCCCCGCCCCAACACTGTCTCCACCCACCCCGAGACTCCTTCCCTTACTGCGTGTTATATGGGATTTGCCCTGATGGGGGGGGGGAGCAAAAGCAAATAAACACAGTCCCCCTGCCCAAACACACCCCACAAACGTGCGGCTGACTTACTGTCCCCCCAGCACTCTGTCTTGCCTGGGTCATAGCCTGCACCCATCTGACCACCCCCTCCTCACCCCTCCCACAGTGGGGCGGATTTCAGTGGCCTGCTGACCAACCTGGGGGCGGAGAACTGCGCCACGCTGCTCTACTTCGTCCTGATGGAGAGCAAGATCCTACTGCACTCGCTGCGGCCCGACGTGCTAACAGGGGTGGCTGAAGCTGTGGCGGCGGTGAGTCTGTTGCCCCCTGCTGGTACACGTGTGGCACTGCCGGCGGCTGTTCTGACCTCTTGGCGAGACAAGCCTGGCAGGGTACCCCGATTCCCTGCACCTGGACCCCTGGTGGTTTTTCAGCGAATGATTTTTCTCCTAAAACTCAAAGCCAAATCACTCTCCGATTCATGACTGACATCAGACCATAAGCAGCTAAAGTACAACGAAATCAGACTCGTTAATCTGCCCTAATAGAAAATAATAACCCCCTTCTTCTGTTATAAAGAGGTCTGCAGTCAAGCTTATTTACATGCGGGTTACAGGCGGGCTCGTGCCTGGGTTACAGGTGTGGTCCCACCTCCGTTTCAGGTGGGAACTGATATGGGAAATGCACAGAAGGTGCTGACAAATGGCCACGCCTGTCACATGTTTCTGTCACATGACAAGGGCACCGTTGCCGTGACAACCAGCCGTCTGCTCTGCTTGTTTTCAGATGATCTTCCCCTTCCAGTGGCAGTGCCCCTACATCCCCTTGTGCCCCCTCTCCCTGGCAGGGGTTCTGAATGCCCCCGTCCCCTTCATCTGTGGGGTGGACTCCCGCTACTTTGATCTGTATGACCCCCCAGCTGACGTTGTCTGCGTGGATTTGGACACGAACACCATCTACCTGTGAGGACCCCTTCATCTGTGAGGCCGCTGAGGTGCTCTGTGGGAGTCACTGGCCTGCAGAGCGCCGTCATGTGCCTCTCTGTGCCCGCAGGTCTGAAGATAAGAAGCACTGCAGCTGGAAGAACTTCCCAAAGAAACCCTGCAAGAGCCTAATGAGCTCCCTGAGTAACCTGCGCCCCCTGTTGGCCACAGGTACTGCCACACTCTGCCCACTGACCTGCGCCCCCCCATTGGCATTTGTCTGATGGTGAAGGTGTTTCATGAGACTGGGGATGCAGTCAACAGGAACCAGGAGGGCCTGGCTGTGGAGATGACCCCCATGGAGGCGGACTTCACCTGGCAGAAGAAGAAGACCGGCCTGGAGATGGAGGTGCAGGAAGCCTTTCTACGCTTCATGGCCTCCATCCTGAGGGACTATCGCTCTTACCTCAAGCCCATCACCCAGGCCCCCTCAGAGAAGGCCACCGCCATAGAGTCCCTCTACGACCGGCAAGGTACTGGATGCCATCGTCGCTGTTCGAAGTACTTAGCAGTACTTACTGCTTGTAAATACTCCACAGACATAGAACATGCGGCGTTTTATGTTTATTCAAAAGGTGGTTTCATCCAAAGCGACGTACAAGTGAGTCAAATGCCGCATTACATGGATTCAGCTATCAAGGAATGATCTGAATAAAGCGTGACTAGGCTGAGCGGCACTGGAGACAGAGCTGTAGAGCATGCTTCAAGCAGTGCAAGAACCTAATAAGACAGCTATTCAAAATAAAAAGTCAAGCTGCAACTCGGAGAACATTCAGGGAACATAGAGTAACATAGCAAATGGTGAAGGACTGCAGTGACAAGGTGACATATTTACTGGAGTGACCTTTGCCCAATCTTCCCAAAGAGAATATTAAACCCTCCTTTCTGTTTCGGTTTGTGCTCGTGCTTGAAGGTGTCATACCGTCATCAGGCCGAATCTTCAAAGGTCGTTTCCCAAGTTAATATTTCATTGGGAAGATTAAAATGACATCACGGCGACCCCATCTGGGGAATCGGCAGGATGGACGACGTGATGAAGTTTCTCCTGGCAACGCTTGGAAAATAACAATCTGTATTGCTGTATCCAAAAAACAATAAACAAAGTGTGTTAATACAATGCGGGGCTTCCACACAGGATGTGAGTGATTGGCAGAGTGCTGGGAGACTTTACTCTTACAGAGGAAGGGAATCCAGCTGTGGAGCTTGTGAGCTTTTGTGGAACATTCTGTGTAAACAGGAGGCTTTGTGCTTCCCCGAGCTGAAACAAAACTGTTAAATAAACAGTTTGACTGATTGGTATTCCTTTAATATCATTTTTGTTTGGTAGTCTTTTTTTGAGGAATGTAATTAACACATTAAATTCTTCTTTTTCCATTTTCCCCAGCTGTAAATTGAGTGGATGCTTTGATAAATTTCCGGCCAGGCAGCTGTTCTATCATTGGAGTTGGGGGTAGGACAGGTTATTTGCAATGGGATTGAGTCCCTGTTCCTTTATCCCACACAGGGTTTCTGAAAAGCAGAGACCGCACTCAACAGAAGTTCTACTCCCAGCTGACCAAGACGCAGATCTTCATCCGCTTCATAGAGGAGCGCACCTTTGTCAGTGACAAGGACACCGGCCTGGCGTTTTTCGATGACTGCATTGAAAAGGTGACACACTGGGGCCCTGTTTCAAAGGCCACCTTCGCCTTACCCTGAGTTAAGGCCGTTTTTTGTTTTTTTTTTTACAGTAGGTTGCTGTTTTGTGTGTCTCTAAGCCGCTAAGCACTTTATCTGTTCCGATATGCTGATTTCATGTAATTGCATCTCTCTCCAGCTTTTCCCGTCTGATAAAGGATCTGAGAAGGGAGCAAAGGTACAGGCGATTTGGCTTTTCCACTTTTACCTCCTGTTTCAGTCAAGATGTGCATATTAATGCAAATGAGCTGCTAAACACGTCCACTCCTCATTTACCGACCTAATTCGGGCCCAACAACCAGATCGTTAAGCAAAATGGCCACTAAGTGAAAATTTACGGAAGCCTAGTTGTGACTCTGATGGTGCTTCACGCTACAAAGATCACTGGTCGCTGCCGTCTCATTCAGATAATGTACTTGTACAGTTTCACCACCGTTACACTCGCTCTTGCGTGTGTCATTTTCAGACATTATAAAGGTTGGTGGTAAGTCCATCGATTGGTCAGAAATTATTTTTATTCATGTTTGTGAATGGTCACACGAACCGAGGTATTCGGTAAATGAGGAGAGGGTGTGTCCCTTTGAATTTATACGCTACTAACTAGTTTCCCCAAACCCTCATAATAAAAAATCTGTCTCAAACAATTAAGAACTCCATCAGTACCCCAATCTATCCTGGCCCCACCCCCCTCACAATGACCCCGCCCCCTCACAATGACCCCGCCCCCTTACAATGACCCCGCCCCCTCACAATGACCCCGCCCCCTCACAATGGCCCCGCCCCTTTTTGCATGAAGGTGGACGCAGAGTGCTGGGAAGACACCCGACTCATCGAGCTGGACGAGTCTCAGAAGAGCGAGCACACGGTGTTCGTCATGCCCCCTGAAGCGCCCGCGGAGGATGGTGCGGACCCCACCACTTTTTACAGGTACCTTGGCAACTATGCTGCCTGGGATGGGGTTCGTAATGAACTTTCACAAAGTGAAATCCAGCCTCACTCATATTCCTGGCTGGCTTTTCTACCTGTTGTGGCAGTAACGGTCAAGGGTGACGCTATCGGTGATCCATTCAGCTCACACATTTAAAACCCCCCCCCCCCCCCCCACATTCAAATCTGTCGCTTTTTTAAGAAATGTATTCCTTTCACGAGCTGACGTCCATCTGCCCACTTCTGTCTGCTGGTTTGATCGTCCATCTGTCCATCTCCGAGGGACGTTTCGCTGTTCACTGAGATGGGGACTGTGAAACAGGGTTGGGTGGCACTCTGCCAGCTTTGCCAACGCGACCTAGCTGGAGGGAGGCCAGCCTGCCCCCCTCCAAACCGCAGCGGTTCGCATGGTATGCAAACGCTGTGCTCCTTCTGACTCCGGGGTATCAGTCTTCTGTTTTTGTCATAGGTGACAGGCGTGTTTTCCTTGGCAATGAAAAGAGTGTAACGGATCCCTTAGGAATCCTGCCTGCTAGGCCGGCAAGTTGCTGCAGTCCTCATTGCTGCCAGACTGAAGGCAAGGGCCTTCTGCTGCTGCTAGATTAATTAGCATTTAGCATTCTTTGTCTGCTCTGCAGACATTATTATTTAAACTAGCCATAACTACCAAGCTGCCTGGGGTTAAATGAAGATCTGACCTATAATCGGTAAATGGCTGATTCACTAATGGGGGGCATGGTGGCGCTCTGGCTGGCACTGTCGCCTCGTACCTACGGGACCAGGGTTTGAATCTCTGCCATGACTCTATGTGTGTGTAGCATCCCGTCTCTTCTTAATAGCAATGCCTAGTGTATTCTTGCACTATGCCACCTCCCTTGGTGTGTGGGATCATGCTCAATGTTGTATCCTGGTCTCTTGGTGAGGATTTTGTTCGCTTGGTTCATGTTCACCGTCCAAACCTGTGTACGTGACTGACCTATATGTCTCTATTTGTATAATTAAGTGACGGCCAAATGAAGCTTTTTGAACCATTTTCTGTATTTTCTGGCCCCGCTAGAGCCAGAACTAGTGCTCTTGGTTTACTTTGGGGCCTTTTTTGAACAGAGAGCTCCATCTAGTGGTTTCAGAAAATACTGCAAATGGTTCATAAAGCTTCCTTTGGCCATGACTAACAAAGGGCGGTAATATGGTTAAGGAGGCCTGCCTCTACATCCTTTTGTCTCTCCATTTACGCTTTCAGGCAGCTGCCCCCATCAGTTGTGTGAAATCTCTCCCACATGTTATTGTAGAAAAATACTACCAGTGAACCCAGGTGTAGCCTGTGGCAGAAGCACGTTATCGCTTTAGAAACAAGTACCATTGAGAACAACTGAAACGAAGGCATTGTATCAAGGCTGACCTTTCTCTATCCTCAGTAACAAGAACTTTACTCACCTGCGGCATGAGCTGTTCGACCGGCCAAAGGAACGACGGCCAGGACCGACAACGAGGGTGACTGAGTCCAGCCTGTCCAACAGCCCCGCCCTGCTGGCCAAGAGGACCAAGCAGGTGAAGCTGAGTCCCTGGTTATATGGTTTTGCAACAGGGATGGCACTAATGTCACTGTTGTACTCCTTCAAGGGTCTGGGGATGTTGGTTTGATTACTCATTTGCTGGCCTTTCTGAATATCGGTTCCTCGGGGTGGGGCACTTTGCAAAGGGGATTCAAGGCACGGACAGGATGCTGTTCCATTGTTCGCTGCGCAGCTGAGGACTGTGCTGCTGTCAGTGGGCCAGTGTTTTTACACCCCCATTGTTCCACGAAGGCAGGGCCATCGCCGGGGGGTGAGATCTATATCACACACGCGTCACATGCACTGCGAACTATGAGGCAGTAATAGAACCAGAAGTGCTGGGGCTTACATCTTAATCTGCCCCGTGTCGCGGGTTAACCACAGAATCTCACGTGCTTTGTAAGGGTCTGGTATTCTGTCTGCACTGTTCTTATTCTTAATAAAATAAAGAAATAAGAAAATTATGTATTTATTCTTTAAGTACACAGAGAGACTTCTATATAAAAGTGTAAAACAATTAATATCGGTGTAAACACATTAGCCTTGAGTGTGTGAAATGCTAGTAGTCTGTGGGTGCCTTATAACCTCTGCTCCGCGTCGCCCCCTACAGGAGATCAAGCTGGCCTATAAGACTGCCCGGCGGTACTGCTCGAATCCGCCGCTGTGGGCACGGTGCCTCTACAGCCACTGTTACAGCCTGTGGTTCATCTGCCTGCCCGCGGGGGTGTGTTCGGCGCAGTCCAAGTTGCACGCCATGCAGCAGGCTCACAGGGTGCTGCTGCGCATGCGGAGTGCCCGGGTCGAGGCCCTGGATGAGGCGAGTGGCTCGGCACCGGACGGGACAGCGAGGAAATGTTGGGTTTTGTCATGACTCTTCTTCATGTCATGAGCAGTGTAGCTCTGGTGTCGGTCCCATTGCGAAGTGTAGTGACTGTTTGTGGCCAGCAGGGGGTCCCTAAACTTTGGGGGGGCTCACACAATTGTGTGAATGGTGGTGAACACTGCCACTGGCCGGTTTGATTCTTAAAGGATAAATTAGTTAACAATAAACCTGATTCTTAGTCGTCTCAGGATGGCCTAGAGACAGCGCAGGACTAGTTCAACAGTGTGCTAATCCAGTATTAATGCCACCCCTCCCCAACAGGTATGCTATCGAGTGATGATGCAGCTCTGCGGGGTCTGGGGGCTGCCGGTGATGGCCGTCCGCGTGCTGATGGAAATGAAGAAGGCGGGGGTGCACCCCAACGCCATCACCTACGGCTACTACAACAAGGTCAGGCTCCGTGCCTGCATTAAATGCACACTAAAGATGAGCGATCCTCCCACCAAGAATTAACCAAGGTTAATGCAGTATGCTGCAGAGGGAATAGGGGCACCTGAGTCAGCACTGGCAGGCTTTTCTCTTTCTCAGGACCCTTTGGTCCACTGACGTTTAACACAGAAACCTTCACCTGCCCCTGATAGCATGTGATCAACAATCTTCTCTTTTTTTAAAAAATAAAATGATTTCTTAAATGAGTAATGAGAGCTTTTATCTACATGCATACATGTTAAAGTTTGTCTGGGATATATTAGATAGTAAGATAACATTCAGCACTTGTGGGGGATGTACTGGGTGCAGAAGAAATTCAGCATTCAGCAGAGGGGGACATATTTTATTTTTGGAGACAACCCCCGGTGCTAATTTGGTCACCTCAGTTTACCAAAAGAAAAAATTGTGATCAGAAAAAAAACATTAAACATTTTTGCTCTGTCATAGGAAACAAAATCACGGCAGGCTTTGCAGTTTTAATAATTGTTCCTTTTTAAGATTATTTAGCGTGTTAAAAAAAATAAAAAAAAGTTGACTGCCGCTGCGTTTGTATGAGCTTCAAAATCAAATCAAAATCATTTTCATGCTGTCAGACTCAAACTGAGTGAAGAGAAGGAAAGCAAACAAGGACTGGTCGCCATAAACATTTTTTTTCCACTTTCTGGAAATATTTTGGATTCCATAGATTCAAATATTGAACAAAAGATGCTGCTCTGTGTCTTTTGACACAATTCGACACCACCCACTTGTTTGGTTTGGTAGAAAATAAGTTATGTTTGGCTGTTGTTTATTTTGGGTGAATTTTCAACTGCTTTTTGACGATATAAATATTGATATACCTATTGCAAAAAATCACGGGCAATATTTGGAAATTTTCCAGTATTGTGCAGCCCTACTTTCTGGATACTGACATGCATCACTTCTTTCAAGATAGTCAGCATTATTTACTTCATATGGGTCATAATGATCTGCATTAATTCATAGGTGTGCGTACATATACTTACTATGTTTAATGTAGTGGTTGTGGTTCAACTGCTTTTAAACTAATATTTTACTTAAAATATCTTGCTTATTGGTTGGATCTTGGTTGATTATTACCCCAATGACGGTGGTTTTTGTCTATTTCTGGCACTGTCTCTTCGATCCCCGTTCCCACCATACCTGCAGGCCGTCCTGGAAAGCCCTTGGCCAAGCCGCAATCAGAGCGGACACTTCATGTGGACAAAAGTACGCAACGTGATCCGGGCCGTGGTGCAGTTCAAGCAGGCACATCACAGGGCAGCCCTTTCAGAGAAGACCCATCCCATTACCACAGGTAAACATAGTGGTTAAGTGACCTTGCAATCTGCCTCTCACTATGCAAAGTAAAATAAGCTAAGAGTTTTGAAATTGATCAGCTAGTGACACCTATTAGTCTAACAAAGGATTAATCAGAATATGACCTCACCATTCCAAGGTGCATTTTCTGTAATTAGAGAATATTTTCCTTTATTGGACGCTGCTGTAGGTGTGATCAGTGCTGACCTTGTCCAGTTAGTGATGGCCAGAGGCTCAGTGACAGGACAGGCAATGGCCTGGGGCCCCAAGCTGGGAGGGGGCTCCCAAGGACGGCCGATTACATAGCACATTGCCATGACAAATCTGCTTTATTTGTGTATTCTGTTTTTTACAAAAATGAAAATAAAGGTCTTGTGTTAATCAAATTCTCTTTGTTGATATTATTAATTTCCACTTTACAGTAAAATAAGGGTAATACATTTGACCATGCCTGGGGAGGGGGAGTTGGAGGACCCCGTGGAGATTTTTGCCTAGGGCCCCCTAGAGTCCCTAGAATTACCTGTGGTGATGGTCGTGGTTCACGACAGGAAGTGATGCGATCACTCTGTGCAGAAAAGAAGACGAGCAGGTCTGTGGGCAGCTGTGAAGACCGAATGAGCCGTGGTAGTGAGGACAGCTCCAGTGATGCCAATAGTGAGGACCACACTCTCTTCGCTCGCAACCTGGTGGTGGGTGATACCACAGACTACCACTGTTCCACAGGTAATGGGCCTGGGGATGATCTTCACAATATTCCTAATGAACCTCCATCATCATCCACACTGATTCTAAGTATGACCAACCTAACCCCTCAAACTAACACGCAGCAACCAACATAACCATTAGCCAAGCCACATGGTTGCAGCCCAACTCATGACAATCTGAATGCAGTGCCATGACCCAGTGTGCAGAACGCTGTCCTTCACCGCGCACAGGTCGGCCTCTCCACCCTGTCCTTCACCAGCATGGTCATGACCCATCCCTCCCCGCCTTTTGTCCGTCACCCACACCCACCCTTATGTTTGCGCAATAACTCTACACTGAAACTTCTGTGCAGGTGGACAGTTGGACCAGGGCTACGGGTCAAAGAATGAGCTCCACCAAGATCCACTTGACTGCCCAGACACAGCAGATCTCTTAATTAGCATGGAGCTGCCCAGCACGATCAAGCAACTAAACCGTGAGAAACCAGTAGAAGATTTATCAATATACAAGTAGCAGATTAATTAAGAAATTATGTTTGGGGCTTAAGTACTATGCAATATACTGTGCTATAATAGAGAATAGAGTACAAAAGAGAATAGATGAAGTATTGAGAGTAGTGACTGCCTAATGAAGGGTCATAAACCATTTTCTGACCCCACTAGATGGTGCTCTTGGCTTGTTTTGAGACATGCTTTGAGCCCTTTTTTGAACAGAGAGCACCATCTAGTGGTATCAGAAAATACAGCAAATGGTTTACGAAGCTTCATTTGGCCATCACTGATTGAGAGTGACTTCAGAGGCTTGGGACCTGTTCCTGGTGGACTTCAGATGCATGACCAGGTTGTATAACTGTTACAACCCTCCAGATGAAGACTCTGTGGGCTCGGTTGACAGCGCGGTGGTCTTCACTGAGCTCCCCAGCCCCACAGACCCACCTTCCCCGGGGCCCAGCATTGTGAAGCAATCCGTGGGAAGTTTTGATGTGACCGGTGAGCGAGACACTACTGGTGAGAGCTTCGGGGAACTCTCTCACTAATGGATGAAGCTAATCCCGATGCCGGCTCAGTAGTTTCAATTTAAGCCAAATTCCAGTCACGACTGGTGGAAGATGATTAGCATTGTTACCCTGGAGCATAAGGATTCAGTCTAAGAATGCATGTAGCTGTTGGTGTTCGATGATGATGATGATGAATATAGAAATGTATTTCAATCTATCAGTGTTATCAGTGTGCTCTTGTTGTTCCACATGTGGTCTGTAGGTATCCCTTCTGGCAAGTTGTTTGCCTTATCAGAGGATGGTGTGATGGAGGATGGGTCTGAGTCCAAGGAGGCGAAATTCCAGCAGCAGCCACAGCAGAAGGCCTTCCCCGAGCATAGCCACAGCTTCAGCACGGGCATTCAGCTAAAGAAGGACAGCCGAGAGATGAACATGGACCAGATAGGCGTCAACCTGGGTGCCGATGCCAAGATCCTGGCAGCTGGGCTCTTGGGGAGCAAGACGCCACCTGCTGGTGGATCCGACAAAGTTAGTGCTTCCTTTTCTACGGAAAGGAACAAGCTGCTGGAAGAGGAAAAGGGAACGGTCCCGGGAAGGGGGGGCTCAGATATTCCTCAAGGCCCAGTGGCAGAGACAAAGAAACTGAGAAAAAATGTGACCAAGGAATGGGATACAATGGGGAAGATGGCCTCTAGCAGAGGAGCAGAGTGGGAGGATGTTGAGGTGGGTGCAGACCCACTCTCCCTATTGGCATCTGCAAGTACTGATAACGCTATTGGCCAGAGTGAGAAGTCTCAAGCCATTCCACTGTTGGTGTCCCGCAACCTAGCAGACGAGATTGAGATGTACATGAACATGAGCAGCTCACTAGGGTCTAAGTCCTCCAGCATGGAGCTCCACAAAGGTGTGCCCAAGAACACAGAGGTGGACGCAATGCACGGGAAGGCGCCGGAGAGAAGGTCCAGTCTACCTGTTGGTCCGGAGAAGCCACCCAGAGCGGCCAGACAGGCTCTGAAGCACACCCAGACAGTCACCCGGTCAAAAGCGTTTGCTGTCCAGTCAAAGAGCTCCACAGTGGACCAGAACCAGAAACCTTCTTCATTGGCAGCACTGGTTCGATTACCTCAAAATGGCTCATTGGGCTTGGTTATCAACTCCATTTCTGGCATCAAGGTAGACCACCTGCTCTCCGGTCCTAAGATCGATGTCTTCAAGTCTGGAATGAAGCAGGCCGCCAATGTGGCCAGCAAGGTGTGGGGGGCAGTCTCCTCTGTCTACGCTTACTCGGATGATGAGGTGAGCTCCTTTCACATGCTGATGGAGGCTTTTTTGGATGCTTTTACTGGATTACTTTTGGGGGATTTAATTTAATTCCAGTAATTTTCATGGTTCCCTTCCCAAAATGGTTCATTAAAAATAGACTTCAAACTATTTTAGCAACCACTAATACCAAGATATTCAAAATCATTTGTTTTGCTGTTTTTATACTGAATATGATGTAATGAAACTTGAACAGTATGTTGCACGCTAGAAAAGTTTTAAATCAGTGTTTCCAAAGCTGGTCCTCAGAGGCCCCTAGACAGGCCATGTTTTTGCTGCCTCCCTGTTTGGAGCTGGGAGGGTCAGGCAGGGAGCTGGAAGGGGAGCAGAAATGTGGACTGTCTGGCTGGTAGCTGGGAGGGAGCAAAAACATGGACTGTCTGGGACTGCATTGGGAAACATTGCTTTAGACTTTACTGTACACCACAGACAGTTTCCTCTGTGTGTAAAACTGGGGGCTATTGTGTGTTGCTCATCTGCTAAACTGAAGTCTTAGTTGATTTAAGGCAATTGAGGATGTGTATTTATTCCAGGAGGAGCATGTAGCAGACAGGGACTGCTTCCCGGCGAAGCTGGAGGATCAGCTTCTTGATGGAGGTGGATATGATGGCACTGCCCTTGGTGTCGTCACACCGGGCCTGGTCTCCAACGGGCTGACACGGAGCTGCAGCAGCCTGGTCAGCAGCAGTAGCAGCGATGCTGGGAAGGCTCCAGCTCAAGCCAGTGAGGGTCTTGAGAACTTGACACAATGTGACTGCAATTTGTTTTTCCCTCATTTTCACTCCTGATTCTTCTGCTCTCTGCAGACATGACCCCGGGGAGGTTCGATAGGGGTCTGGAGGCTGAGCACAGCTCATCTCTTCACGCCAGCTCCTCCAGCATCTACCAGAACTGTGCCTTGGAGGTGAGAATGCTCCCCCCTGAAGTTTAATCACACTTGGCCTTCTTATGACCCGCTTCCCTTCCAAAAAAAAGGCAAAAGAGCCATTGCGTATGTAACCAGTCAAAGGTCACTATATATTGCATTGTGTCTATGCACCTGAATTGAGACGTTGTGCTGTAAAGAATCCTTGTAACGGCCAAATAAATCTTCATGAACCATTTCCTGTATTTTCTGACTCCACTAAATGGTGCTCTTGATGTACTTTGGGGCATAATTTGAACCCTTTTTTGAGCCTAGAGCACCATCTGGTGGTAAGGCCATCACTGGAGAATCCCATAATCCTCCGATTTGAGTTGTACAGTAAGTGCTGTAACCTCACAGGTCCTGATGTCGAGCTGCTCCCAGTGCCGCTCCTGTGAGGCTCTGGTCTACGACGAGGAGATCATGGCCGGCTGGACGGCCGATGACTCCAACCTCAATACCACCTGCCCTTTCTGCAAGAGTGTTTTCCTGCCCTTGCTCTACGTGGAGTTCCGTGATCTGCGGGGGGGCGGGTATGTGCACAGCCACCTGTGAGTGCATCCGCGTGTCCGGGGGTCTGCATTTGCTCACATCTGGTATGCTGTTCCTCCAGCTTCTTTATGAACCCCAGTACTTTGGGTGAGAGTATCCATAGCAACACTGCTCCAGCACCACCAGCGGCGGCACAGAAGAGTGGATCCACAGACCTGATGCACTTTCCCGGTTCTCCTGCAGAAGGTCCCAGAAAGGCCACAGAGGCTCGGGAAAACAAGCAAAAGAGGTGGGCACCTTTTTATCGCAGGAGAGTGTGGTGTGTGATTCAAACAGCAGGGGGTGCTATGTTGATGCAAGAGAGCCAGATACCAGCTTTCATAAATATTTAAGCAATGAATTTAAGAAATTCAATGACATTTATGCTGCAGATTGCTAAGGTAGTATGAGGTAATTTTATAGTTCATAATGGCAACCCATACAGCCCAGATCTGAACTGTATTAGAGTATTAGTGGCTGGATTTTAAGGTCACCAGTTCAAATCCCAGGGTCAGCAGTGTGATTTTGCTGTTGGACCCTTGTACAGGACCCTTAACCCCCAGTTGCTCTAGGGACTGGCTGATTCTGCTTTCTTCAAAAAAATTATTTTGCTTTGGATAAAAGCATCTGTTAAAATAAATAAGACGTAAAAATATTACAGAAACTTATTCTGGATTGTGTCCTTGAGATCTCAGCTTTGTCATAGTGCAATGTTACATAATGTTACATTTATGTTGCTTCCCCCAGTTCGGTGCTGGAACCGGTGCAATCCGACCCGCTGGGACTGATGGGCCGGCGGGCTGTGAGACATACCGGCGTGCTGACCCGCAGTAACAGTGTGGGTGGGCCTCTGCGGAGCCTGGAACTCGCCCAGCGGCCTTCCCATGGTGCCTCCACCTCCAGCCTGCCTAGCAGCCTCGAGGAAGCCTCGGTGAGCCCTGCAGCACACGTTGTATTTCATGGGTTTACCGCGGGCAAAAATGTGTGACTAGAATTCCTCATTCCAGAACTGGTCGAGAAATCACCACCATATGCTTAATACTTGAAATGACCAAAGCTTTCTATAAATAGGGGTGGCCAGTCTTATCCACAAAGGGCCGGTGTGTATGCAGGTTTTTGGGATAACCTTTAGGTCAGCTGTTCAAACCCAGGTGGGGGGACTCCTTCAGTTGCAGCGAAAACCTGCATATACAACGGCCCTTTCTGGATAAGATTGCCCACCCCTGCTAAAAAAACATACATATTATTAATGACAATTAAAATGAAAGTAAGATTGTTGACTTGCAGGACATTGGCTTGGCTGTGTGTTGTCACATTGTTGTACTGTCATGTGAGAATAGAAACCTCTGTCTTTCCAGGATTCCTTGGGGCAAAAGAGGCCCAATCCACAGCCTGTGTCTGTGCCCTACCTCAGTCCTCTGGTGCTGCGCAAGGAGCTGGAGTCCCTGCTGGAGAATGAAGGGGATCAGGTCATCTACACCCACACCTTCCTAAGTCAGCACCCCATCATCTTCTGGAACCTGGTGTGGTACTTCCGTCGGCTGGACCTCCCCAGCTACCTTCCAGGACTCATCCTAACCTCAGAGCACTGCAACAATGGGGTGCAGGTCTGTGATCTCTCTGCCCTCCAGCCCTGTCCTCAGCCTTGGCACACCCAGCTTCACTAGCTAATGAAGCTTCATGAAGCAATTGCTGTATTTTTTGACCCCACTAGATGGTGCTCTTGGCTTGCTTTGAGACATGCTTTGAGACATGCTTTGAGCCCTCTGTTTGAACAGCGAGCACCATCCAGCGGGGTCAGAAAATGCAGCGAGTGATTCATGCAGCTTCATTTGGCCATCGCTACTGGCCTCTTCATCCATGTGCCCTTTCTCAGTATAACCTTTGACCCTGCGCCTTTTGATCCTGAACTCCTGTTTTCTCTTTCCTTGTATTAGTTATTTAGTACGGCTTTGAATAAAGAAGAATTCAGCTGGTTTTAGCAATTTGAGTGTTGATAATTTATTTTTTTCTTGTCCTTTAGCTCCCGTTGACCTCCCTGTCCCAAGACAGCAAGCAGGTGTACGTTCAGCTGCTTTGGGACAATGTGAACCTACACCAGGAACCCAGGGAACCCCTCTACCAGCGCTGGCGAAGCCAGTGTGAGTGTTTTTGTAGTGATGGCAGCTTCGTGAACCATTTGCTGTATTTTCTGGCACCATTAGATGGTGCTCTTTAGTTTATTTTTGAGCATGATTTGAGCCTTTTTTTAAACAGAGTGCACCATCTAGTGGTGCCAGGAAATACAGCAAATGGTTCATGAAGCTTCATTTTGCCGTCACCGGTGTTCTGCTCCGTGTCATACGGTCACCCTTTTAGCTCTGCAGGCTCTCTGCCTACTGGTTGGCTGTCAATAGCTATGCTCTTCAAATGTCCAGTCTGACCCCGTTGCAGTTCCTTAAACCACCACTCGTCACTTGGAAAAGGTGTATTGAGAGAGCAGACTTCAGAAGAAATACGGCAGCCAATAAGCAGCATGTTTCTCACGGAGAAGATCTCACATACCTGTCAAGTGACAATGAAAGACATGGGGGGAGGGGGGAATATATAAAATAATCAAATCTGAATAATTACATATCGTATGCAAGCACCTATAAAAGAGCCCAAATGAAAACATGGTGACAGTTTTGTTTGGCTTTCCAGACACCGTGGTTTCAGTGCTCCTGAACCTCGTTGGTTTGTTTGTTTAACTGTCTTTTCTGCACTATGTGCTACTGCTACTTGGAATATTTGTTGTTTCTTACCCCATTTGATGACCTATTTTTAACCTTTAATTCTTATTCTCAATTTCTACTGCTCTGTTAAATTCCCGTGTTCTATATGCATTTGGTGAATAAACAGATTCTGATTCTAATAGTCTTGATGAAGCACTAATCTGGTGTGTGGACTGGAGCGGCCCAGTATCCCAACAGGGGTGACTGACCTGCCTCTACTGTTGTTCTGCTCCCCAGTGGAGAAGAAAGGCCTCCAGGCTCTCAGTGAAGAGCAGGAGACCAGGACACTGCTGAACAGCATTGTCCGGAGCATCCAGACAAATGATGTATACGGACCAATCAACCTTCTCCTGCGGGAGATCAAGAGGTGTCCCAATGTCAAACGGCAAAGGTCTGTTTCTGTTTTGTTCTGTTTTTTTTTTTGCTCCAGATTGGAAGAGTGAGTGAAACTAAAATCTAACCATGTCTTCTCTGTCTTTTAGGAGTATCTACAGGGAGATCCTTTTCTTATCACTAGTAGCTCTGGGCAGAGAGAACATTGATATTGGTGAGTGCCTGAAAGCTCACGTACAGTATACAATGGTCCAGTACAGTATCCTCGTTTGGGCTGAGTCTGAATGCCCATCTGTGACTTTTCACAACTCGGTGTGTCAGATGTACTCAGAGTGGATATTTCAAGAGCAAACTTTCAAAACTCACTCAGTCGATAGGATACATTTTTGATTAAAATGGACTTGGCGAGTGTTGCAAACTTTATGAAAGTTCTTCCCTGGAATACATGAGGACCGAGTGAGTTTCAGTTTCCAGTGTTATGAAATGTGATGAGGCAGCACACCTTAAGGTCATTGGAGGTCTTGTCTCAAAAACAACAAAAAATAGAATGAGGAAATTTTGCAACTTCATTGGTTTTTAAGAGACATCTGCCTGGGCTTTTGAGACAAAGTATTTTGCCGTTTGGATACAACTTAAAATTGATATTGAGGTACAATTCAAATAGTCCTCTACGGGTTTGTGTGCATGTGAGTCCAGCCATCTCACTCTATAGGTCACAAGTCTGACCTTTCTCATCTGTTCCTGCAGAGGCCTTTGACCGTGAGTACCAGCAAGCCTTTGAAGAGCTGAGTCCAGAGCAGCTGAAGGCTCTGTCACGCATTGACCATCCGCCCCACAGCAGCATACAGTGCTGCCTCAAGTGGTTCGGAGCCCCTGTCATCTGATCTGAAGACCCTGTCAAAGAATCTGTGAATCTCTGATCCAGCCACTTTTATATAGAGGGTGCAGACACCGGAAAAAGGGTAAAGGTTCACCCTCAAGCTTTGAACTTTGAAGGCAAGGAATAGATTTGTATAATTAAATTATAGATTTGTATAATTTAAAATATATTTCATAATGTTTTTTTAAACACATTACATAATGGAGAATTACCCAATGGTACTTTTTAATCACATTGAAAGAACCGCATTTGTTTGACTTCATTTCCATGCAAAATGCTGTGCGACTGTCGTGTTTATTTTTTATTTTCACCTATGATGTTCCGTCATTGCTTGGACCTTCATGGACCTTCATAATCATTGGCTGAGGTTGCAAACTGAAACTTGAAAGAGAAAATAGGCGACCGGTGACAGCTCCCAGAGGTCTGTGAACTACTTAGGGGAAATCTATGCTCATTTCTATCCCGGATACCAAGGAGAGAAAATCAAACTATGTACATAGATGTACTGTTAGAAAGGCTGCTTTTTAGATTTTTTTAAATGGAAATCTGAACTAGGATTGCCTGAGCAATGCCTTATTCTGTTCCTTACACTGAGCATTTTTTTACACTTACATAAGTGTTGTAAATATTTTAAACTGCATGTAAATATGATAGTGGTCTTACAGCAACCAATAAGCTATGGCACACATGCTATAGACAATCAAGAATTTCATTGCCAGACATTCCAAACCCCTGACCCAGCAGCCTGTCTTAAAAGGAAAAGTATCTATGAAATGTAAAGGGGTAAATTCAACCATGTGTGTTGATTATTATTTTTTTTTTTTACTCTGTAATGGCTTAAACCTGATTTACCATTTTCATCATTCAGGATGTTGTTTTGTAATCTTTTTCATGCATTTTGGGTGGGGGGAGGTGGAGGATTCACATCATGAATCCATGAATCCGAGACAGTGACTAATTGAGCATAGAAGGCAACATCAAGCCAGCCTGTGAAATCCTGCAAATGGACGTCATGGATCCTTTAACGGTTGGATCCTTGCACTATTTTTGTAGACAGTCTAACTCTCAGGCCGCAGTGATGGCACACAGGTATATATTCATGCTCCAAAAAACATACCTCAGAAGGTGCTTGAAAATACACCTTAATCTTCATCCTGTCTCTGGGCAGTTTTGCACGTCATCATCTAAGACGGTTGTAGAGTAAAGATGGGAGCACCTGGACTGATAGTACCTGGGTAACCCATCCATCCAGGGATGGAGGAAAATGCACATCTGCTGTCTTTTCCACAGCCTGAATGCCTCTCCTAGTCATACAGCTGTGTGTCTGATTACCAGTTTCCATGTCACGCTACTAGGAACAGTTAGTTGACCCTTAGGAGACTTAAATGCTTCCTTTATAAGGTTTTCTAGGTTATGCTTTGTGAAAGCTAACCAATATGGACTCTTATTCTCTACTCAGACACGCTAGCTACTACCATCAATAATGTAACTTGTCTCCATTGTACCAAGTTGGCTAACTGACACCTGCAAGTTTATATTAGGGTATTGTCTATGAATGATTTATAATCCATAGTGATGTTTATTATTTAAGACATTTAGAGAAAAACATTGCACAGCCTCTTGTACAAATGCACGGAAAGAAACCTTGTACACATCTATAAAATGAGACTACTTTTCAACAAGTTACTGGAAGTCTTAAAATAATTCAATAAAATGCTATGCCTTTCTACAGCAAGTTGTTACGAGTCATTCATTGATGCATCTTAGAACTGATTTTTCTGAAGCGAAGCAGTGTCAGCGATGTATCATACTGTTTTGAGTTAAATGGGAAACGATAACCAGTGTAAAAGTAGTTTAATTTTAAATGGCATCAAACACTTCAATACCCCAGGCAATACTTATGTACTTCCATGTCAGTTTGTTCAGGAAGGTAAGCAACTAGATCCTGGAGATCAGGTATGATCCAGTAGCCTGAAACACTGTTACATTAAGATGATGATTTCAAGCAGACAATCTGAGTGGAGCTGGTAGGATCTAATCTACAGTCTGGATATTTATAGATTTGCACTGTAATATGCATTATTTCAGCTGACATTGAAAACACACCCAACTTTTTGAAATGTGCAAAATACCAACTGAGGCTTTATATCGTTATATTTACAGTTAATTTGTTCAAGAACAGTGGGAATTCATAAATTAGTGTTCCAGTGAGATCCACCATCCTCAGTACAGCTGATCGAATCTCATCCACAGGGTACCCCCAGTTCTGGCAAAATAAATTTCCATGACTTTTCCAAAACCCACAAGTTTGCTTTGATGATCATGCAGTTTCAGATAGTCATTGTCCTGCCCTGATCGTCCACTCCTTCCAGCAGTGTGCCACGCCCCCTCATTAACCTCGTGTGGAATCCCAGTGTGATCAGCTGTTTCTGGTTGTTGTCATTAGTCCTCTGTATTTAGTCCGCGTTTCAGTTTGTTTCCCCAGTCCGGTCATTGTAATGTCACTGCGTGTTTTCTTGCCTGCCCTTTTTATTAAACCCCGTGTTCCCCGATTTCCTGACTGCCGCTCCGCGTCCCGCATACGGCACGATAGTAATACTACAATTTTCGGTACGATAATAGCCAATCTGCTTACCAAATAAACACAGAAGGTGGACAACTTTCGCCAATGTGCAAATAGCGTTCAATTATTAAGAAAATTAATCCCAATATTAAAATTATACGTACACCTTATGATTGGTAGAGGCAAACTGAGTCAAAAACGGGAAACTGACCAATAAAATTCAAATACGTGCAAAAAAATAAACCATAAAAACTGGAATAACGAGCAAAAAAGCAGCGATCTCAAATACACAAAATCTGCATGGAAACGGATGTTTACCAAGGTAGTTAACTATTGACTTCCACTCGTACATTTCTGTTAGCGCGTTGTGGAATGAAGCGGGGGAAAAAATGAACAAGGCTAGTTTCCAAAACTTTTCCATAACTTTTTCTCTATCCAAAAATTCCAAAACTTATCAAGGGCTTGGAAAAATTAAAAAAATTCTAAAACTTTTCTAGGTTTTCCATGACCGCGGATACCCTGCATCCATTTGCCAAACTGAAGACAGGATCCCAGTACTCCCAATAAACCACCAACACAGCATGCATTTCTGCAAACACCTTTTAATCGTTCTCCATCATAGTCAACTTTACTTCTGGCTGGACTCGGACTTGGACGTGGACGCCCTGAGAGAGGACAGGCGGCGTCTCTTGGCGATCTGTTCCTGACGCTTCTCCTTGGCTTCCTGCAGGTAGGACATGAGCGTTAGCGTGGAACCGTCATAACACCGGCCACATTTACACACAGGCAGCTCATACCTTTAACAGAACCAATGATTAGGATTCCAATAATGGCACTTTCACACAAAAATGAAAAATCAAGATACAGACCATGAATATATTTCACAGAAAAAGACACTAGCAGGTCCTAGACACATACACGTTCTGTCCTGCTACACAGTGATGCCAACCAGGTGTCCTGTGACTGGGAGACCCTCTCAGAGTCCCACAGTACCAGGAATCTTCCAGCAGAGGTAAGCACTGCAGGCCAGTACATGCATATCACATCAAATTCAAGGATGTTCTGTACTACCACTCCATCCATAAGGTCACATAGTGTTACTGAAGCATTAGGTAACATTCCAGTTCAACACCACTTCAGTATCATTACAGTACTGTCTCATTTCTAACAGCTGTGGGCACTGGGCACAAACCTCAGGCTTCCCTTGTGGAAAATGAGCTGAGAGCCATTCAGACACTCAATTAACACGCCCACACTCCCAATCTCCATAGCTAACTGAAAAGCAAAACAGCAAAAAATAAAATCCAACAGCTTCTTCCACTTTTAAAGCCTTTATAAAAGTAGCAACTGGCTGCACCAAATCCTTTGGAAGCTCACAACGTTCCCATTCAGCTCAATGCACAAAACAAGCTGTCCCAATGCAAAAACCAATCATTGATGAGACTGCCATTTCTACAAGTACAGGCACACAAAGTCTTTGCCATACACATCTCTCTCTTGCGCTCCTACGAGAATGAAGTTTGGGGTCAGAGTGCAAAGTCAGCCTCTCTTTTGGTACTACTGAGCAGGTTTCGGGATTAAGGGTCTTGGCCAAGGGCTCAAAAATGACTCGATAACTCCGCTGACCGCAGGATTCAAACTAGCAACCTTCCGCACACCCTGCCCCGTGAGTGTATACATGCAGTTTAGCATTCGCTTATGGAAAAACACCAATGAAAATGCAGCTGCTGTTGCAGACCCCACCTTGGTCCTCTTGGCCAGCAGCTTGGCGTATTCGGCTGCCTCTTCCTTGTTCTTCAGGGTGCGCTTCCTCTTCATGGCGATGCGCTGGCGCTTGTGCTGCAGCACGCGGGGCGTCACCAGACGCTGGATCTTGGGGGCCTTGGTCCTGGGCTTCTTACCTGGGGACGAGAGCAGACAAGCGCATTGTCAATAGAGCACCAGCACCACGGCCACAATAAAACAGGACTCAATTTCTAGATGTCCCAGACCTTTCGGCTTGGCCTCCTATCCTGAACAGGAGACCCTAGTTGGCTTATGCCTTGTCCAACGATATTTCTATTTAATTAACGGCCAACTCTGAAATAACCAGGACTGTGAATGTCAAATTTACCAATCTGGAGGGATGACTGTGCTCACACCATTTTGAAAATCGACCAAAATCTTCTGCAGATACTTGGCAGCAGCAGAAAGCCTGAGCATCACCTACATTGTTCTATTCACTGTTCATTATTCAGGCTTAAGTCTACCCCGAGTTTGGCGTCCTGCAGACCCGCACAGGTGACGTCTCAACACACACCTTCCTTAGTGAGGGGCCTCCTCACTACATACTTCCTCACGTCGTCCTCCTTGGACAGGTTGAAGAGCTTGCGGATTTTGCTGGCCCTCTTGGGGCCCAGACGGCGGGGCACGGTGCGGTCAGTAAGCCCAGGGATGTCCTTCTCACCTGGAACGTGCACACATGGCCTTTACATCGTACCATGAAGACGCAAGTGAAATGATCCATTACTTCCCATTAGCACCAGTACAGATACACTGGATTGCTTCTCTTGGATTCCTACCCCATGTTGCTCTCTGTGAGACACACAGGCAGGTGAGAGGAAGCTTAGGGGTCACAGTTCAGGGTCACCCAGCACCTCTGGGGGTTAAGGGCCTTTCTCAAGTGCCCACAGACCTGCAACTACTCTGCCAAGGTCCAGGCAGGCAACCTTCCGATCAGGCACACAGGCTCAGCCCACTGAGCCCCTCACCGGAGGCTGATACAGGAAGCAACCTGCCCATCACACAGCTCCAGCAGAGCCAGTGCATACAACAGATCATATACATATACAGTATAGAAAATATAATATATACGCATGTTTTACAAGTTTGCATATACAGTGGTACCTCGGTTCTCGAACTCACTAGAACTCGAATTTCTTGAAAGTCGAACAAACCAGTTTGACCTAGAACTCGATCTGAATATCAGAAGTCGAACCGTGAACGCTGACCTAATATAAAATTGTACGCGCCAGGAAATGAGTCATACTACAATGCAATTCTTACCTGAATGCCTTCTTCACAGACTGGGACCATTAACCAAATAAAGCAGCGCAACATTACAGTAACTAACAATAAATAAACCACTAACTTACATGTTCTATTAGAGAATTTATGTCATTTATTTAAACTTTATTTTACCAGGTAAATTAAATGAAAACCAGTTCTCACTGCTTTACGTGATATTCGGGAGAAATAGCAGATTACGCATTGGAACTGCCTGGGATACAAACGTCATGCATGTAACTAAACTCTTCAGCCAATAAGGGCAAAGGTGTGTCGTCACGGAGGCGGTTGCAGTTTGTGCAGCCAGGTGAGAGGTCGCAATGCATCTAACCGTAATGCATTGCGTCAGGATCATAATGCTTTGCTTTAAGCCAGCGCTGTAAGCAAGTCGAACGCATCCAATGACCGGACTGGGTAAACAAACTGAAACGTGGACTTAATAGAGGACTAATGACAACAACCAGAAACAGCTGATCACATGGGGATCCCACACGAGGTTAACGAGGGGGTGTGGCACTCGGAAGGAGCGGATGATCGGGGCAAGACAGGGGTAATGTTGGGATAAGATCTTTATCGCTTTGGAAGCCATTAAGAAAAAAATGCTCTTCTTGTTTTATCCTGTTCATTTTGTGTTTAAATGCTAAAAAAAAAAAAACATATTTAGGTGTAATTTTTTGGGGCCGGGAACCAATTAATTGGTTTTCCATTATTTCTTATGGGAAAAAAATCGATCAGAACTCGAACTTTTTAGGATTCGATCCGAGAACCGAGGTAGCACTGTACTTGTATTTCATTTTGAAGCTTTAAGAATGACAAAGGTAAACATTTTAGTGAAAGTTAAGCAAAAGCATATTGAAAAAGATCTCAAATATCGGTTCCCTCTATACCGGTAGTTCTCAATCCTGTTCCTGGCGCTGCCCCCTCTACCCCCGCCAGAATGTTTTCATTCCAACCCACACTGCTTTCAACCTGTCACATTCATTATTAGTCTATTAAAAGGCCAGAACTAAGGCTGATTAAAGTAGGGTTGGAATGAAAACATTCCGGCAAGAGGGGAATTGTGTGCCAGGAAGAGGATTGAGAACCACCGCTCTAGTCCAAAGTTCCTCAACCCAAATCTTGGAGACCCCCAGACAGTCTCCCTCCCTCTCAGCTCCCAAAACACCTGTATCAGATATTCGGTGTTCTTCATTGGCTAGGAGCTGGGAGGGAACAATAACGTGGAGAGTCCAGGGGTCCCCGAGAACCGGGCTGTAAAAAACAGCTCTAGAACATCAGAACCCATTTTGGGGGTGGGATACACACCTTTCTTGATAATGACCAAGTTGAGCACGCTGAGGTTGGCATCGACGATGCAGCCGCGCACGGACTTGCGTTTGCGCTCGCCGGTCCGGCGGGGCCGGTAGCATGAGTGGCCCTTGCTGAGCAGCAGGCGCACCCGGCCGTGCGTCAGCACACCCTGCTTCATGGGGAAGCCCTGCTTGTCATTCCCGCCACTGATGCGAACCACGTAGCCCTTAGAGCCAGAGCAAAGACCAGGTTAGGAAAGCAGAAAGACACAGACAAAGCACTTTACAACCATCCTGCCAGATCTGTTATTAATAACACATTCGTTTAGATCTTAAAGAATTTGTCTGGAGCCTTTTACTACTGTGGGTGTTTTGGTCCATTCTGTCAAGGTACCAGGTGCCAGTCGAACGTCCAGCACGGCAAACTCACCTTCCACTCCTCGCCCAGTGGGTCAGCGGCCACCTCTGCGGCCATGCGCTTCTCATAGAAGATGCGCAGCTTGCGGTCATCGTCCACTTCTATCAACTTCTGGCAGCCGGTGGCCGGGAATGAGATGTTCAGCTGGCACACGACAGAGAGACAGAACTTCTGTTAAAGAAACGCCTTGTATTCCAACAGGCATAAATTCAATCAAATGATGAAATAACTAGCCCTAGGACTTGCATGAGGCACGTTGACGGACAACACAGGCTACCTTTATAATGTCAAACATGCAGGGGAAAGATGGGTCGATACGATTACTAAAACTCAGTAGTAAGTAGGTCAAGGCTAAAATAAAGCATCGCTATTAAATTTAATACGTCACAGCTGTCGCAAAAGGCTTTCACAGACGGCAAGAAAACCTTAAGGTAGAAAATCTACACGGGCCCTCATAGAAAACGGGTATACATAATGGAATGGGGCTTGAACTATGCGTATTAAGTCATTTCGTAAAATAAGTAGCATAATATGGGATAATCTTCTGACTCACAAATGTGGAATATTTAATTTTAAAAATAAGAAGGGCGGGTGTAATTACTTTTAGAAGTCATTTGGAGTGTTATTACAGAGCTCACAACGTGAGTGTACAGCCCTACTACAGGAGGCAGCCATTTTTAACATCCGACTTCTTCGCCGGTGGAGTGCAATCAACATCCATCTGCGTTTATACAATTCCCAACTAACATAATACCTAAGCGACCATGTTGTCAAAACTGTATATTTTGACACTATACGAAAATCGCGACGGTAAACGCAAATGTCCAGTACTAAATGTACATATAAGAAGGCCCTACCTTCATTTTGTGTGATATTCACACACATCTACTGTCCGCCACAGAAAAAGAGCGAACTTCCGGCCCACACGCTCACTTAGCCACGAACAGCTATCGCGATATTTGGTGTTTTTTTTGGGGGGGGGGTTTGACGCTGTAAAGTTACAGTTAATAGATTCCCTGATTTAACTAATTCACTTTGTGTACTGAACTAACACTCTGTCTAAAATATATTACATATAGACATAGATATTCACTCATAAGTAGGCTATGTGCGATAATTTGTCTTATATAGTTGTGGGAAGTATTTGTTCATTGTTTAATTTTTAATGGTGAATGAACGTCATGTCTTTAAAGTGTTACTGAATTATGTACGCGCTCTGCGTGAGCATTTTCACTGAAGCGTAACAGAAAACTTCGTGGAGGATACGTAGTTTCCTGCGTCTTGTTACATACATAACATTTTGTAAAAGCACAAATGGGGGGTAATGTTATACAGGAAACGGTACGAAACATCCCTATTGTTTTCCTAAAACGTCGAGGCAACAGGAATAATGCACTGGAGCGCGGCAATTAACTTTCTGGCAAAACATCCCTTTTCTGAACATTTATTGTTTTTAGAAATGGTCATCCGCATACCAGACTGATGCAGGCAAAGCAATGAGTAATTAGACATAAATTTAATTAAGTGCATTCAGAGTGTTTTGTGAATTAGATCATTTGCCGTCTTAAACTACAGTACACATCATATTTGTATTCAGGCAGGGACATATTTTAAAAGTACTATATTGTTGCAGTACGATTGTCGATAATTTGTGGAAATGGCAATGCTTCTATTGCTAATATTCACAGTATGATTTAAGCAACTCCTAAAACCATATTAGACAATAAGGATCTGTAGTTTTTAGAACAATACTAACAGTATGTTGTATTTAACAGTACCAGCCCTAGAATGACTCAATGTTCAATTACTACGTTTAAAATGTGCATTCAGCAATATCCGACAAACAAGCCCATTACAGTGCTTTTCAGCCTCCTTTGTCTAAACGCAAAGAAATCCCACGTGATCACAATAACACATGCCGTCATCGTGCATATAAATAAGTTGTGCAACAGGACAAGTTGTGAATACTTCAGCTGCCTGTTACGGCGGAGGTGCGCATGCGCGGCTCGCTAGCTTGTGTAGTTGGTGCCGTAGGCTGTGCTTTGAGTGTGTAATGAACGGAGCTGTCGAGTCGCAGTAGTCGTGTAATTTACTGACATTACAGGCTTTCTGATTGTTATGCGAGTGCTCTTAAAATCCAGGTATAACATATAGCTACCATCAAAGCGTTGGTCCGGAGTAGCTGCTGAATGTTTACGTCGAGAGACCTGACATCCTTTTATCGGATCGTCTTTACCACCACCAGTTGGTAATCTTCTTCACTGAAGTCTTCAGCTTTAAGAACTGCACAAAAAAATATGAGCGATCTTGTGTTTTGGAATCAGCTGAAGGCTGGCAGCTCCGAGGTGGACTGGTGTGAAGGCAATTACCTAATTTATCCTGGAATTGCGGAGTTTTACAACACGGTTAGTATATTTACTCTTGCCTTTTGTGATTTACGTCTCGGGTGAAGCCGCAGTTGTATACAAACGTGTTTCTGTGGGTTCAACACTTTTAAAGAATGGGCTGAAATTAATTCAAGAGTTTCCTGACACTGTGATATGTAGCTGTCACTTTGTTGTTTATCCGAATACTCCTAAACCAAATGAGCGTAGTAAATGTCAGTCAAACCAAAAAGTGTATGAAGGAGTAGAGACATTTATTTAGTTGTATCTAGAGAGTAACTGCATGGTCGGTAACGGACAGTGTGTCGCTACGTAGACGGGACACGTGGTGAATATAAACTCTATAAACCCTAGAAGCAACCTGTAGGAAAGATATTGCACGCCAAAGTTAATTGCGCATCCACGGAAGCGTACTTCTTCAATGTCTTCGAGATGGTGGGATCCTTTCTTGCATTTTTGATATTCGCATTACTGAGATACCGTATGACTAATAACAGACACTTGCGTACATGAAACGTCTTTGCCATTGTTTTATAAGTATGTGTAACATGCTGCAGGATGTGAATCTATTTAGTATTTAAGAATTTATTTGTGAAAATAAGTGTGACGTAAGTTGCCTTTGTTGTTCGAGCCGTGCCGATCGTTGTTAATTTTTCTCGTTTTTTTCATTTCAGATCAGCAACGTACTATTTTTTGTTTTGCCACCTATTCTAATGTGCTTATTTCGCCAGTACGCCACACATTTCAACAGTGGGATTTATCTAATATGGACGCTGCTGGTTGTAGTTGGTAAGTTTTATTTTTGCAGAAACGCGACCATCATATGGCTGCAGTTGTAACCAATGTTCATAAAAATATTGCGCTTCATTTTTCGTCTAGTTCTATTGGTCTGGGTAGCAAGAGTGTTTAAATTCACCCAATATTTACAAAATTTCCAGCTGATCAGTTGGATATCTGGTGTAAAACAATGTCGTATTGTGTAGTGTTTTTTTTAAGCTGATCGCATTTTACTTAAAAGACGGTATCGCAAGAGTTGAATAAACAGAAAAGACTATTAATGAGCGTGCAGAAGAACCAAGTCCTTAGTTGTTCTTGATCAATAGCATCAACGGGTATCACTTGAAGTCTTGCAGTTTGCGCACCATCCAAACAGTTTGTGATTAGATTATCTGGCAATTGACTGACCTCCGCAAACATGTTAAGGCATGTACCGTTGAAGCCTGACATGTATGCTGTTCAATCGAATGATGTTTCTTTGTACTTGTCCTTATCACTGTCAGTTGCAATCATTGTTGATATAATTGATTTGCATTTAAAATGCGCCTTTCCGCCCTATTAGAACAAGCAGGATGTCTAATTATGGTCTCAGATCTCACTGTCATGCAACCAAACTCACTATGTAATCTTGGCTCGTTGCATCAGTACAGATACTACATTTAACAAAAATAAAGGAAGTGGAAAGTGCAGCAATCAGCAATCTTCTGTAAAGGCAGAAGTCAGTTTCACAGATCATGTTCAGAATGTAAGAGGGCTATTTGCATTGTTTAATATCAATTCAAACATTTATTGAAATTAAAGTTGCTGAGCCTGTCCTTTTAGGCGGAATCAAGTACAATGATTTAGCCGTTACATTTTGTGTGAATATTAATGTTCTCAATGTTTTGTAGTATGTGACCAGGGTCGTTTCAAGTTTCAGGAAAAACTGACTTTGCATTAATGTAGAATCTGCAGCACTCTAGTGTGGTGGATCTTCCTGAAAATGCTGTTACAACATCTGGATGTTGCGTGGACAGCACCGGCTCAATCTTGGCACCATCCTGACACCCTGGAATGCACATGCTATCAGTCATTAAAAGCCCCCCCCCCCACTAATTTGTCTGCACCTGGCTATAGCTTCTAGAAATAATTTTATGACAATTTCTGTGGCCTTCTAAGTGGTTCCTGCATTCAACACAATAAATTCAGGCCCCAGAATGATAAGCATTTTACAAAACCATGGGTTTAATGATGGTTTTTGTTTATCGCTCTGTGCTCTGAGAGCCTAGCAGTGCCCAGTCAGATAAATTTAACTTCACTCTTTTGTCGTATTTTAATGCTCATGCCTTCCAGTCAGTTAATAACTCTATTGTGTTGCTACCACAAGACTAGACTTAGCCCTGCAATCTAAATTAGTTCTCAGGGTTGCTGTGGTGCTTTTGACCTTGCTCTGTGTTGGTAATCCAGAATGATACGGTGTCTATTTTGGGGCCTCATGCAGCTCTGTTCCCCCTTCTGACTCAGGTATTGGCTCCACGTACTTCCACGCCACCCTCAGCTTCCTGGGCCAGATGCTGGATGAGCTGGCCATTTTGTGGGTCCTGATGTGTGCCATTGGCATGTGGTTCCCCAAGAGATACTTGCCCAAGGTCTTCCGGCGAGACAGGCAAGGACATCGAGAGCCCAGGCAGTGTACACACACAGCAGCACACCAGGAAAAGGCATTGGTACTCTTTCTGAGCTTAGAAGGTTCTTGGTAGCAGTCTTTTAAAGTGTGACCTCGTCCCATTTAAGCGCTGGAACTACAGACCTGTCACGTGCAGACCCATGTCAGATTGCCAAGTCACGGGCATGAATTAGCCTCACTGCGTGCTTATTAACAAACCGGCACGTATATCTGGTCACGATCGGCCGGTGTACTGGAAGGTGACATTTCTGACAGACTTTTTGCTGCTCTTTTGTTAGCCATTAACAATTAATGTAAAGTGCTAACTTGTTTAACAGTGATTAATGAATGGCATATAAACAGTGTTTAATGAATGGCATATATTAAGTATTAACAATATGTTCTTATGTTCTTAAGCCGAATGTTTTCTTTACAGAAGTTAGCGTGTCAGTTAAATCATTCAAGAATTGTTTCTAAAAGTCACTATAAGATGCTTTATGATAATTTCACAGAGCAAAAATTCTCCGATTTGCAGTAGGGACTAAGTAAAGGTTTTATGAGGTTGGACTATTCACTTGATTTTTTTTTTTAAATGTATTTTGAATCATTCAATAACTGACAAATTTGAAAGCAGAAATATGTGTTGCAGATCCTGCTGAGGTGACCGTGAAGTGGTGGTCTGTTGTTCTAAGTTTTGTGATCCCTTTTGTTGGGCTGTTTTAATTCCATGGAGATTCTGCTCTTTTACTTATTTATTGTCAAGGTTTTTACTATATGGAAGCAACCTCCCCCCCCCCCAAATTTCGGGTGTGTAGCTCAGTGGATTAGGGAATTATAGGGATTTCGTCTGCATGGCGCTTAAGCTCCAGTAGCTGTAGGAACACACTGTCCCTGATTTGTCATTGTGGACAAAAGCATCTGATAAATAAATAAATAAATGATGTGATGCCTTGGTCCCGTATTCGTTTTCTCTTCTCCTACTAAAGAATGGCTGCAATGATTCTGTGGTCTATCCCATTCCATACATTGCCTGTGACTGGATTGTTTTGCAACCACTGCAGGTCGAGGTTCAAGATGGTCGTGGCCATCCTCTCGGGGATCACCACAGGCCTGGCCTTCATCAAACCAGCCATTAACTCCTTGTCGCTGATGACCCTGGGGATTCCCTGCACTGCTTTGCTCATCACAGAGCTCAGAAGGTGAGTGTCCACAGAATTCTGGGAAGTGTAGTCCATGAATTCAACTGCCAGGAGCCAGGCCTACCTTCAAAGTTTGGCCAGCAGAATGTTTGAAAATGGTCACCATATTTCCAGTAATAAATGTTTTGACCGTGCACCATGACAATATTTATTGGGGATCGGGGGATCTATTGTATTTTAAAAAGACTTGCAATTACAGAATAGTGTAGTCACAATCACTTAAGACACAGTAAAACCACTTTTTTAAGACTTTGTTTATTTTAAGGTGGTGCTAGGATATAGGAGAATGGTCTGCGTTTTTGCGCAGCTGCCGCAAGGCAAATGTGAAAGTAAAGCATGTATCTTGACAAGATCTCGGCGGTCTCTGGCCATGCATCCAGAGTTTGTTTTAAGCCTGTAATTAGGCTTAATGTGTTTAACAAAGCAGAGAGGAGCCATCTAATGAAACAGTCAGACCTTTTAAAAGACTGCAATAGAGTAAAGTAAAGATTGCCTTTCAGCCTTAAGAACATAAGAAATTTACAAACGAGAGGAGGCCATTCGGCCCATCAAGCTCGTTTGGGGAGAACTTAACTAATAGCTCAGAGTTGTTAAAATCTTATCTAGCTCTGATTTAAAGGAACCCATGGTTTTAGCTTCCACTACACTAGCAGGAAGACTATTCCATACTCTAACTACACGCTGTGTAAAGAAGTGCTTCCTCAAATTTCTTTTAAAATGTCCTCCCGCTAATTTCCACTTATGGCCAAAGAGTTTGACAATGAGTTCTGACAGCCTCGGAAGTATTTCCATCTTTGCTATCTGAGGAATTTCCTTTTCCCCCCCTCACAGAAAGGTTGGCGTCACTAAGGGTTATTGTAAAAGTCGGCCTTTGTTGTGCCAGCGATTGTTGCCCGGTTGTCCTGATAAGACTCCTTTGGAGATGTTGGGCTTGTTGTGGTGGCAGTGAGTTTGTGTGCACAACAGCAGAAGGGACAGTGTACTTAAGACAGGACTACCACCTTGTTGAGGTGTCATGTGACTCCATCTTACTCCAGTTACCTCTTCATTGACGCACATTGTGGGGGGGGGGGGGGCTTGTATTTTCTTATCCTGTACATTTTAGGCTAGAAGTAGAAGTTCAATGCCCCCATTTCCTGCCAAAGGAGGCCCAATTTTTTAAAGGGTTTCCTCTTCCTCTGGACTTTTCCCCCACCCTCTGCCCCCTGGAATTTAGCCTTTGCTTGCAGAAGCCCACTCTTCTCCCACTGGGTGTCCCAGAGCTGTGTGCCTGTTTGCTGCGGATGCACTTCCTGTGGGGGTGTGAGAATCTCCCAGGGTCACGCTGATTGGACACATTCTGCTTCTAACATTTTTACTATGAGGTGCCCTCCCCAGCACTTGGCCTCTATTTTTGCATCCTCTGATGAACATCCACGGAGTGACAGCCTGGATCAGCATTCCAGATGCCCCAGTTTGGAATTCGGCAAGGGTTAGATTATCTCTCCTCTGTCCTTGCATCTGGGGTCGCCCAAGCTAAACATAACCCAGGAACGGGTATCCAGCTCACAACAATTAAAACCACCGCAGTTAATGGCAGACTGTCTGTGATTGGTCAGCACACAAAGTATATGAACTGCCAAAGAGCACTAGAGTGCATGTGAATATCCAGCCAAAACTGAAGCAGCTGAAAGCTCTATCAGTGTTAGTAATAGCTGGCGCCTAGAGTCTCAGATGTCAAGGTGTTTCCACATCACGACTAAATCAGCTACTGCCTTTTTCTGAGTGTTTATCTTTGTCGCAGGTTTCTCTTAGAGCCCCAGTTCTTCTTTTTGTGTGTCTGTATATCTGTGCTTTAACACTACTCCCTTTTCCCTGAGTGTTCTGTGCCCTCGTAAGGTCACCGTGTTCCTGAGCCCAAGTTTTCCCCCAGGGGGCAATGGGAATGTTAAGGATGGTGCTGTTCTCTGAGGTCCTACCACTGACCTCCAGGATGGCAGGACTGAAATCGCAACTCCAAATAACTGACTTATGGTGGCGGGGAGGGTTGGATGTGTGATGGAGGCCATATGGCAGAATACTGCCTCCAACGTAAAATAAAATGGAGTCAGTTTCTGCTAACTGTGAATATGTATCGACAGTTTGGTTTTACAGTCCCACATAGAAAGTGTCCTGCTTGGTTCTCTTGTTAAAATGGCGTCTCTGTAGCGTCCCAGAATGTTCTCAAAGCCGTCCCTCAGTGTCGTCGGGCTGTTTGGTTTGTTTGCTTTTCTCATTAGCATCTTTTGGTGTGTGTGGGTGTGTGTGTGTTTGTACCTCCCACAATTCCTTGTCTGGAGTGTTTACATGGCAGGGACAACGTGTCCCGTTGTTGGTGCTGGGAGCAAAGACAGACTGGTTTGTATGCCTTCGCACGAGCCTCTGCCATCTGTGGGCTGTGTCACCCAGTGACCTGCTTGTATGGCCCCCTCCCCCTTTACTGCGACATGGCATTTGTCATCGCAGTGAACATGCAGCCCGTGGGCAGTCTGATTCTGTTCCGAGACACTTGCTTTCGGCTTCGTGTTCTGTCTGCTAGAGACTTTGGTCGCATGGGGTGGATGTGAGTGGAGATGGTGGTATCCTTATTCTGTGTTTTTTTTTTGTATGATGTACTCAAATTGGGGGGGCAGCATTGGCCAAATAAATTGATTTGTGGTTTGCATTATTCTCAAATGCTCAGGTGGAAAAAAAATCTGGAGAGGTAAACTTTTTTTTTTTTGGCCAGTTTAAACAAATCTCATATATTACTCATGTCACCATATTACATTAGCTTTTCCATTCTCTTTAACAAGAGCAATTTGTGTTGCTATTAATGGTTGCAGATTTGAGTCATTTAGTGAACTGTCACGAGAGCTTTTATGGTGAAACCATATATAACTTGAATGCAATAAAGTTCACCCACATTTGGAAAATGTTTGTCACTCGAATGCAAACGGTGCCTGCATGTGTGCACTCCCAGGTGTGAGAATCTCCGTGTGTTCAAGCTGGGCCTCCTCTCTGGCCTGTGGTGGACGCTGGCCCTCCTCTGCTGGCTTAGTGACAGGATCTTCTGTGAGATGTGGTCTTCTGTCAACTTCCCATACCTGCATTGTGCATGGTAAGTACTCTCCTTTGGAGAGTGTTTTGGCCTTATCGGGTGTATGCAATTTATTAATCGGTTATGTCAATTCTATACCTGCTGATGTCTGCATGATGCTGTATTTATTGGTCTAAATGCTATGTCTAAGAACACTGCGGCTGGCTGTCACACGTGGTCACTGACCTGCCGACTTCCTCTCCGGCTGCTCGCAGGCACATTCTGATCTGCCTGGCGTCCTACCTGGGCTGCGTGTGCTTCGCCTACTTCGACGCAGCGGCCGAGGCACCCGAGCAAGGCCCCGTCATCCTGTTCTGGCCCAGCGAGAAGTGGGCCTTCATCGGCGTACCCTACGTCACCTTGCTGTGCGTCCCCAAGAAGTCCTGCGTCAAGATCACTTAGGCCCAGTGTGGACCACTGAGGACCATGAAGAGCCGCGCATTCTCATGCAAGAAGGACTTCCTAAAAGCGACAGGTTATGTGCTTGCTGTGGTCCCTGGTGGACGAGGAGAATAGTACAGATGTGTAGGTGAACCAAACCGATCTTTGCAGGACAGACTTGCTGGAGGATGAAGGACTTCCTGAACTGTGATCCTTGTTTTTCCAACCCCCTTGCTTGGATTGGTGGAAATCAACGGTTCTGTTCTCAGAGATGTCAACCTCTCCAGTGAATGGTGAAGTGTCACTGGCGGCTCTCTAAGCCATTCGTAAATCGAGCTGCTTCTAACAGTTTCCTTGGGTGCTTGTGGCCTCTCACTTCAGTTTGATAACACCGTAAGGTGTTAACTCTAAAAGACTTCAAAGGAGTAAAACTTTTCTAATTTACTTTCTTTTCTTTTTTTTTGCACATTATCATTGAACTTTTTGTATTTGGCTTTAACGTTGATACTGGAATTTTGAGGATAATTTCTGTGCTCAACATGAGCATCCCTCATGTCCGTATCCAACTAACCGACGGGTGAAGCGATAAAAATGACGTAGCCCTCAGACCGTGTATCAAACAGTGTATGGTATGTGTTTTATTCCTGTGACAGGTCTGCTTTTTGGGCTTTGGTAACTTTCAGTGGGCTGAAATGAGATTTTAAAATCTGGGGGGTTTTTTTCTACTACTCTGCTGCTCTTTCAGTCTGTGTTCAACTTGGATGTGCGGACTAAGATGCCATTAGCGTCTTTATTTTAGTGTGTGAAGAGAGGACCCGCTAAGATTTATAAAGTTCTTACGAATGTGTTGTGGAGTCTTTGAGGTACTCTCTGCGTTGTCAGAAACCCTAGTATCTGCGACTTGTTGACGTACAGTAAGGTCTGGCAGATGGACTCTGCTAACCTACAGTAAGATAATCACCAGCCTGGTGCACATTTCATGGTCACTGGTGGTTATTTAACCAGACTGTACGGCCTTGGAAATGTTTTTTTTACATGATGAACTGTCTAGGACACAAGTTGGTGGGTTCACAATTAGGTTGAGGGTAAGCTCATTTGCACAGAATATTTTTTAATCCTTTTTAATGATTAATAAGGATTTATAATTAAAGGGCAAACCATTTCATGAAATATTCACATTTGCCTTTATTCAATAAACAAATCCAATATTACACAAAGTTATACCTTGATGTATATCCCTCCAGGTTCATTTAATGTTTTATTTTGTGCTGTATAAATACAGCCGTCGATCTGTCTTAGAAGGTGGTATTTATAACATTGACAACATCAAACCCCGCTGTGAGGAAGAAGCTGACACAGAGCCATATCACACACAGGTGCAAGCAAATGTGACGTCGTTTTGGACATCAGTTATAATGAACAATCTGCTACAGGAAATACAGATTTTGTCAGGGTACATAAAGAATGATTCCCCCCTCAGATTGTTTTTTTTTTTTTTGCTCAAAAATTGTACAAAAATGTGGAAAGGTCTGGCAGGGAGCTGAGGGGGAACAAAAACACAGACCGTCTGAGGGTCCTTTACGGCAGACTATCCATGTGGTGGAACAGCAAATAGGGGCGAAATGCTATGTTATAAAAATGCCCTGGAAAAGGACTCCAAATGCATATCATTCACCCAGGCTGCTCAGTTAATCCTTAACAACCTTAAGTGCACTTTATGCCATACGATGTTCCGGGACACCAGATCACTATCTCTTAACAGCAGCTTCATAATATAGTTATTGCTATACAGGACATTTAATCGAAGAGGTTTGCACTGAGGCAGCTTGTCTGTAACCAGAATATACGGAATAAAGCTTAAATCATTAACTTCTACGGCGTTTCATAAAATGGTGTTTTAGATGTAAAAATCAATGGACTTGCAGTGTGTCCTCTCCCAGACCTTGGCTCTGTGGTGGGCCTGTGGCAGGGCCTGATGATACCACCAACAGTCTGAACGCATCCCGTGCAGCATGGCTGTCGAACCTCCAGGTCACTAGGGGGCGCACTTTCACAATGTTACTGAACCGTACCTAAAACAAGTACGACTACGAAATGACATACGGTAAAGCTTGTTTGTGTCAATGACCAGACTAGTCTGAATGTAACAGGTGGGGCCGGAGTTCAAAAGCTTTTCAGTGACTAGGAAATGACTAGTGCGGATATTAATGTAATTATAATCAGAGGTCATTAAGTAATGAAGCAAAATTGACTCATGACACCACCCACAAACATGTATTTTGTATGCAAAAGAACATTAGTCATTTTTCTCTGAATGACTATTGCAATCATTATGATGAAACGCATACTACTTCATCCAGTGAATATCCCCTATAGGTCAGCGGACAGACACTTTCACCATCTTGCATCAGCTTTGCAGTAGAGGTACAGTACATCTCTACTCAACTTTAACTGGACAAAGCTTACGGCCCTTCCTGCTCTCAATATTTACACACACGAAGGACTGTGAGCCATGTAGAGATTAAAGGAATTATACATGAACTATGACCTAATTTTGTTTGTTGTCCGACCTGATTCTGTATCAGTTCTTTATTCTGTTTGCCTTAGCTTTTTAAGGCCTGCCATCCAGTCTTGAAGCCTCCCAGATTTCGTTGTCATTGTGCTCACCTGCGTTTCTCCTTTCATGTGAAGCCTCCCCTTAAGGGCTTCAATTTGCCTTTCAACTGATAGTGGCTCTGTGTCCTTTTCCTTACTCCAGAGGGGAGAAGAACAATGAAAAGGACAATAAGGATCCTCACAGCACAGGAAAGGTTGCCGGAGGTCAGAGTTCACCACTGAACCTTCATCCCCAGAGCTCTCCTCATCTTCGTCATCGGACCAGTCTGAATCTTTCTTCTCTTCCAGCTCGCTCTCAGGTCAGACTGGAAGAGTTGTTAAAAAAATGTCCAGGCAGACAGGTCCCTCCTCCAGTTGGGGATCGCTTTTCTCAATGAGAAAAAAATGTTTTCGTTAAACAAACTGAACAGTTTCTCAGTTTAGAAAAATGATCCGTGTTGGGCTTCCATGGCGTTGGTAGTAAAAACATGCCGCCGTTATATGGAAGTTTTTATTAGACTTTATTAATTGTAACCAACAGAAGACTATCCACAAATACGTACCATGATCCAGTTTGTGTGACACTGTAAACAATGTCGGTACATTTATAACATTGAGTTGAGGCGTATTTGCAGTGATATATTAAACGCACGCTGTCAACTGTAGATCCCAGTTCAGTTTCGAGAGCTGTAAGGAGATGTCCTGCTGGGGAGGTGAGTAAACAAGACATGATTGACAGAAGGACGTGCACAATTAGGCCTAGACATCTGCAAAAATGTTGACGCTACTAAATTAAGTTAAAATAATTTTTTTCTAATTAAAAAATAGACACTGTTGGTTCTTTGAACAGTTTCCTTCTGGCCAACGCCAATACTTGTTGAGCAGAAAAACTCTACTTCGATACAAATTTATTTATTAATTTAAAAGTAAATACAGTTAGAGAATTATTTTTGTTAAAAAAAAAAAAAGGCTTCTGATCCCAGAAGACATAATGGATTTTACACATTTTAAGAGTCACTTTGATCGCTTGTTATAAAGCGAACAACAACACGTCCAAGTTAAACAATAAAACTGGCAACGTCTTTGCATATAAATCAGGCAACTGCTGCATGAGTTCCAGCTGATGCATTGAAGCTAAAACAATATATAAGGTATGTGTCCTGAGCTTGGTTCCCGCAGAATAATGTCGGTGTTTATAATTTCTTTGCGTCACTGCGTGTGTTATTTTTGACACCCCAATGGGAGAATTTTTTAATCAAGACCTGACGCTAGCGAGCATATTTTAGGATAAACATTTTTAAATTGGGTTTTTTTGAATATGCATTTTATTTGGCCTTTCAGTCTATATTTTTGTGCCATATTTTGCTTGGAAATTATATTAATTAAAATGCATTTAAAAGTTTGTGGACATGTATAAATGAGAAGGACCTTGGCGGAACAGCCCAGTAGTCATGCCGTCTATGACTTCTCTCTGTGGCCTCTGTAGCACAAAAATAGGGATCCAAAGAAGGAGTTAACAAACATTAAGATTATAATTATCCGGATCTTGTGATCCAGCGTTGTGCCATGAAAGTAGTCTTTTCATGTATAAAGTGCACTTCTGCTCCGCAGTGTCAAACTCCCTGCCCTTGACCGCAAGCAGTCAGGTTTTAGAAGCGGTAAGTCGACAACCGGTTAATACGGAAAGAAATAAAATGCGGCGCACAGAAGATATTTCGTATTGATTTGGTGTAACGTATTTTGGAATCATTGTTTTGATTCCCCCATATAATCCGCCCGTAAGGATTGCAATTGTTTGTTTCTGCTGATCTCAAAACTGATGAACCGCTGCAAAACAAGTTTTATTGTTTGTTGTAATACTACCCGATACTCAGCAAAACTAGATCAGAACATGAACGAAGAACTGTACGAATAGATTTTTTTTAAGTAAACTTTGGCATATTACATTAACAGACGACATTCTGAATGCGTTATCGCTTTCCGACATTTTTAGTTATATAACATAATCATTTAATACATTTTGAGCTTAGAGGTTAATACAAGTTTAATTTTATGTAAAAAAAAAATGACAGAACAGTAATCTATTGTTTGTTTCGGTCATATTTGAATGGTGGCAGTGAAAACGTTGTCCTGAATTACTTTAATATAGGCCATGGGGCAATAAGCTTTGGTGCTGGATCACATGCATGCAGTCCTTTAACCACGGAGCTTGTTTTACAAGCTTTCGGTGCCATGTTGTTCTGGAAAAATCAAAGTAAATATATGACAGAGATACAACTTAATTGGTTCTATGATGACTGAGACGTTAAAGACAAAGGGACATCAGTACAATCATTCAAGCAGCAAATGTTTATTAAAAATAATGCTATATTTGCCAGTTGTAGAGGTACATTGGAATGCCAGTTTTCAGTAGTACCTCAGTTCTCGAACTCATTAGAACTAGAATTTCTTAAAAGTCGAACCAACCAGTTCGAAAACAAATTACCTAGAATTTGATCTTGATCTCAGAAGTGAAACCGTGAACGCCGACCTAAGATAACTTGTACAGAAATGAGTCAGTATAGTATATGATCCGGAGTTCTGAACGGATTAAATTCGAGTTCTGAGGTACCACTGTATATTATAGTTTCCTAGTTTGGTGGTAGAACATAGGGTCAGCCATTTTTAGGGATTAAAGGCATTGTTTGTGGGCTTAGCAGTGATGCGACTATTCTGCCCGGTATGGGATTTGAACCAGTAACCTTCTTATCATAAACACTGAGCCATCAGTCAAATAGGACCACATACAGATGATGGTAACCGAAAGAACATACAGAATTTGTCCACATTTTAAGCATTGATAATTGGAACTTGAATTGATAACTGCATATTATGAATTCCTGTTATATAATTCTAATGTCACTGCAACATTTCTGTATCATGACAGAACAGAGGAGACCACCCATGCTGTGTGCTGGTTCCCTCTGGGGGTATGGCCACGAGCACTGAGGTATGAGATCTGACAGACATGTGAGTGATGACAGAGCTTCCATGGTTTCCATGGAAACGGGAGCATCAGCGGGTACACCAGGGCCTACGGAGCTAGTACTTGGATTGCGGCGGCTCTCGTTTGCATACCAGGACCTGATAGAGATACCATATGACGTCATTCTGGAGCAGCGGGACACCTTGGAGGTCTTGGATCTCAGCTATAACCTACTAGAGGAGTATCCTTATGTTTAAAACTCACACGTGATGAAAAACACGACAGGGCTCAGAGTTTTGGCGCTCAGCTGTTGCACCCTATAGAATCGACAGGTAGGGCCTGTATTTTCATATAATATAGGAAGAAACCCTTTTGACACGGGGAGAACATTCAAAGTGGGGGCTTCATGTAGGACCTTTAGCTCAAGGTTGTTCTGAAGAATATTGTTTTATGAGACATGTAGTTTTCAGATGAAATGTATAGAAGAAAGTATATTTAGTTATTTAGCTGAACTTTTTGCTATTTTTGTTTACTCATACAAGATATTTTTTACCGTAACAATGTCTATTCATCTATTCACTTTCCAACCTTGTACCCTGGACAGAGCCACAGAGAGGCTTGGAGCCTCTTCCAGGCAGAATAGGACTCTAGGAGGAGGTACACCCTAAATAGGATAAGAACAATTTGTGCTAAGTATTTTCTCAAAGGGAGTCTCCGTGCTCCCTGTCCTCCCTGTGTTTTGTACACATTTCCTCCAGCCTTTTCCACAGTCCAAAAATACGCAGTTGGCTGAATTGATGTTTTTAAATCCCCTTACTGTGTATGTGTGCCCTCTGATAGACTGGCATCCTGCCCAGGGTCTGCCCAGTGTGCTGTGCTTTATGGGATGGACTCCAGGCTCACGTTGACCTTGTACTGGGAAAGCGGCCATGGAAAATAGATGCAAGGACCTCATCCTGGGACTTGAACCAGGAACCACTGTGTTAAGAATTGATGTCTGTGATCTCAAATTACCCTCTACACGTATTTAGGACTTATGCATTTTTTTTTATTGGGGGAGAAATTGTATTTTATAAACTAGGGGGTATCTACCTCATCCACCCATCTGCTATACCTTTGATTAGTTATAAATGATCTATACACAAAAACAAATGGAAAGTATTAGGATGTCAAATGGGCAAAATATTCCTGTTAAAAATCAATATTTTGACTGTTTTAGGGTTTAATATGGAAACTCCAATAGTGTGCTTATTTTAGAAATGGTGCAGTTTTTGTGGTGAGACCTTCCTTAATACAGGTAACAACGGAGCCCAGCTCTGCTAGGAGAACTGGAGAAGCTAGCTACCCTTATCCTGGACTGCAACAACTACAACTCTCATGTCAAATTTCCCTACTTGCCCAGCATCACCACCATGTGCATCAACAAAAACAGAATCAGCAACCTTCCCATCTTTGTCGAGGAGGTACGGAGGAAGTTCCCCAACATCAGGTGAGGCGTGAAGAACTGTAGGTCTTTGGATGAAAAGCAGACATCTAAGTATTTCATTCAGTTTGATCACATAAAGCAGTCTTGTTCTTTTATCCCAGGATTCTCAGCATGATGAACAATGAAGCTGCTCCCAGCTACTTTAATGGAGGGAGTTTGACTCAGTATATTGATTACAGGTGAAAATCAGTTAATATTCTGTTTTCACAGAATGAATGTGTATGTGTGTGACCTGCAATGGCATTTCAGCCCAGGTGTTCCCTATCCTCCTGCCTTGTGCTGCTTCAGATAGGCTGCAGGCAACCCTCAAGTGGTTAGATGATGCTTCAATATATGTAAAGACAAGACATTTTTTTCAGTTTCCATAATTATAATAAATATATGAAAGCTGAGCAGTATATTTTTGACATTTTGTGGATATTGATATAAAGAAGTATCCATGCAGTGTATTTCTAAAAAGAAAATTACTATGATGGTATTTCACTTAGCTATTTCCAAAAGTAAAAAAAAAGTTCTTTCATATTTTAAATTTCATAGATAAGTCAAAGTTATTTTGGGGGGCAGGGCTGATCAAGCATTAGTTACACTAAACTGGTCAGTCTCACCAAGTGTGTTTATTGAGCTTGAATTTTATTAATGGGGGAACAAGAGTGAAATTGCATTTATGCGATTATAGATAGATAGATAGGACTTTATTGATCCCACAGTGGGGAAATTTGTGCGTTAACACAGCCTGATAAGAGTACAAGAGTAATACCAAGAATATAAAAATACAAGAATAAGAATATGAACAATTACATTCTTCCAGCACCAATTTATATACAGTATAGCAATTACTGGTCACAGTTAATTGTCCTTCTGGTCGAAATTTCAGCTTTATTTCTGATGCCAGAGCGATAAGATTGTTAACACAATAATCCATGATCAAATAAAGCAGATCTCAAATCAGCTCTTAACTGAAAGTCGTCTCCAGCTTTAATGGGCACTGCTATCTGTCGCCCCCTTCAGGCAGTATGTGATCAGCCAGATTCCCACTCTGGAGGTGCTGGATGACACAGAAGTGCAACGCGCTGAGCGCCTGCAGGCCAAGAAGACGTACCGCAGGCATGGAGTGAGGGGAGCTAGCATGCGGAGGAAGGAGTTCCGTCACTGAGTAACTCCCAAGCTCTGACCTTCCTCATCAATTCACAGACTTTTCCGGATCATGTCAGAGACACCTGAGGACTTCTCTTATTACACAGAGTTTGTTTTAGAGTTTTTTTCCTCTTAGGATGTATCAACCAAGAAGCTGTGACATGTAAGACCTGCTGAGAAGGTGATCAGTGACAATGACATCTCAGACTTACTAGGCATATTGAAATGTATTTTTGAAATTTTAAATGTAATTGTTTTTATTAGTCAGGCATTACGTGCTAGCATTTTATTTAGGGAACATGAATATTGATTTGACTCTGCTTGCTTCAAAAGCAATTATAATTCATATGCATTTAATGATTTTAAAAGCCACGCGTTCATCAGTCGGATCAAATAATGCAACTGTCCACATCACTGCAGCTTTATGTGTGCCCAAATCTAGAAACCTCAACCATAGTCATATCTATAGCCAAATCCCACCTTCAGTAGGCCTTGATAAGTATAACAGAAGATGACTTTTTTTGAGGTTCAAACCATCCATCCATTTCCTGAAACCGCTTGTCCTACTCATGGTCGCGGGGAGGTCTGGAGCCCATAGATTCAAACCAGCAGTTCTGAAATCCACAGTTAAAGTACATGCTATAATACAATTTAATGACCCAAACATTCACATTTTCAATAAAGCAGGTTTCATTGATTAGGTCATCCATCCATCTAAAGGCCATTTTTCCCGCTGAAGGTCGTACAGACCAGGCCCCTCATTTCAGGCCACGGACTAATTTCCGGGAGTTTCCCAGTCGTTCCTAAACTGGCGAGGATTTATAATCCGTCCATCATATCCTGGGTTTGCCCTGCCGCCTCTGCCCAGTGAAAAATGCCCAGTCTTCCTCCTGAATCCTTCATTCAGCCATCAGTCTCCTCTCTATTACGCTCATGCAGACTTTCCCTTTGGAGACTGAGAAGTGTGGTGTCCCTGTTTAAGAACAGAGCCCCCCACCCTTGTCTGCCAGCCACCAGGTACTTTATTGACCACCATATATCAACATTAACTGCATAGACTCTGAGCCACTAGATCTTTACAACCATTCCAACTTAATAAATATTTCCTAACATCAAAGGTTTGATTGGGTCAAATTTCCAGTCACATTCTTTAGCATAGTAAAAAGCAGCACATCAGTTTCTTGAACATTAACATTCAGCAAAACTATTCAGCAACTATTGTGTATCATTACCTATAGGATTCAGGATGTCATAGTTCAAAGTGCATTTTTTAAATTGTTTTTTGCCATTCTTATTAATTACAATCACTTATATTCATTTGATTTCTGAGTGGCCCGCCTAATAAACCGCTAGAACTTGGTTGCTATTTTCTGACCCCCGTATCTTGTTCTATGAATAGCGCAAGAACACTGCTGTTCTCATACTAGGCCTATATTAAAAATCATGCGGTAAATATATTTACTGAGCAACTGGTATCTTATATGTCATGATATCTATCTGATACAATCATCCTAATCCTCATCGTAACTTAATCTGTGCTTTGGGATTTCAAAAATAATTACGGTAATATTGATATTATTCGCGTTACATTATTTACAGTGTATCGTTTGCATTTCGCTTTTTGACTCGCAAAAAAAGTGTAGTTGTTTTATTGAGGAAGGTCTTCGGTTTGAAAATCCAAACGAAACATTACGTTTCTCGAAGGAAGTGCTGGTTTTATTCTACAAACTTTTCCAGAAGTAGCTGTTATTAAAATCTTCTCAATGTCGCGTATATCACCAAATGAAAATGTCAACCTATCAGTTCAGTCTGAGCTCATTATAATTGCGGGTACCCTGAAATTTATAATTTAGTTCACCCTAAAATCTTGTGCAATTAATTAAAAAACATAAAGCAATCTACCAATTGAACTAATAAATTAATAAAAAGTACTTTACGTGTGTAGAATGTTTGTTTGTATAGGCTATTAGTACTTTACGATATTTAAATTTGCGCAACATCAGAGATTAACCCTTTAGGAACAGCAAAAAATTAAACGGTTCTAGTTTTTTTTGTAGAAATAGGGTATTTACTGGAAAGAAATACGCTGGGAATTGTACATTCGCGTTTATATTCTTACCTTAAACGATATTAGTAAATCGGTTATAGATTGGCCGATATTGTGGTTCGTTCCTTGCACCTTTAAATGCCGTGTGCCTTTAATTATCCTCGCGAGCGTAACTCGCAGTTCGTAGCGCTGTGCGCCGTTTGTACAGTGCAGCGCGGGGGTGTCCGGTAAGTACGGATTGTGGGTGTTTCGTTGCCCTTTCATTTCAACTGATTTACACGACTTTCTGCTGCATCTGGTGAGGAGATGTACGACTTTATCCAGCTCTCGTCCTTTGCCACAGCCCCACCGTTTGCTGGACCTCTCGGCTTCAGTTTTTTCTGCAATTTGATAAGCTAGGCCAGCAGCCAGTGCTCAGCGCTGTTTTCCAACATAACAGACCGATTAGCGTATAGTCCCGTTTATGTTTTTGCAGTTGCTCTCTTGTGGGCTGAATATATATATAAACTTATTGTTATTTAATGCGCCAAAAAGCGAGCTGTCGTAAGGTAAACAGCCTTGTTAAGCCCACTTAATGGTGACAGAAGTCTTCTCGTTTCAATGAGCCATTACGAATTAGCCAATAGTAATACGCCAAGGCAGTTTGAAAGCTTAAGGGTGTTTTTTAGTTTTGACAATTTTAGACAATTCTAAACTTCAGTAAGATGCATGTCCTGTGTATTAAACTCTGACACAGTGACAGAATGGAGTACCAGGAAGATGACATGAAGCACGGGGCGAGTCCGACAGCGGTGATCATGTCTATGTAATTTTAAGGAGATAAAATTGTGTTATTTTAATAGCTTTTAAATAAACATTATCGCAAGTGTTATACAATCCCGCAAAGCTTCAGGCAGCTTTGGTTTGTTTAATTAAGTTGGCGATATGGCAGTTGATCTTGCGTAATATGACCCCCTTGATGTCAAATAGGAAGTCAAAGTCTCTCTGTGCATTTATTCACCGAAAGTCACAATGTGTGCAGATTATATGAACTATTGTGATCTCAGATGTCTAAAGGTCGTTTTAAAATCCCGGAAAGAACTGCCGGTTTCATGTGAAAAACATGCACTTTGATGGAGTCTTAATTGTCAACGCATGATTTTGTACATAATGAGCTTGTGTGTGGGTTGGAGTATGCTTTGGGACTACAAGTTTGGGGTCAGAATTTTTATAAAAAATAGCTGTGTACGTCTAGCAAATATTGCACTTGAAGTATTCAATCCCTGACTTAAGCTGCCGAGAATCCACGGCTGCCTGTTCTTTCAATAAGTCATGAATGCGTGCATTGTACCCGCTCACCTAGAAAGTCGTGTTTTTCCTGGTTTTGGCCTACATATTGCGTGCATACCATCCATGCACGTCAGCACTGAAATCGAAGAGGATTTGGTTATTTTGTATAATTCGAATTAAATCGAGTTTTGTATAACATTGCTTTTTACTTATTGGTTAGATACAGAAATATTTTATAGGAGGAGAGTATGGTGTCCCCCCCCAAGAATAGATAATTAATGCCTGCATGGCTAAAAATGACAAGGCTTCCAGTAAGAGCACTTAATAGCTTATATACTGTATATCTTGTTTTTTTCCCTCATAGTAGGTTATACAGTTTAAAATGTGCTTACTGCTCATTGGTTGAGGCTGTGAAGATGATTTCATGTATCAAGTTCAAGAGGAGAGCATCAGGTTCATCTACATCATTCTTTGTTTCCCCCCTGCATGAACAGTGTCCTCACGACTGTTCTGCCGATTCACAAAAGATGCTTCATCTTTGTCATGTTATTTGACTATGGAATTCCAAAAACTTGTATCTATTCCTGGGGGGCATTTTATCTTAAAAATTCTTTAAGGATTTCTTATATCCCTGTTGACTTATTCAGACTGTGTTTCTTCAGATCAAATGTTTTGATCTTGATGTGTTATCCAGTGCCTTTTCTTCTTGCATGCGGCCCCTAAATAAACTTCTGTATGGGGGCTGAGATAAGACCTTGCCACCCTCTCTGTGAAGGGGGTATGTCGTACCTCCTCGGATGGTGTGATCCCAGATGTCACGTACCATTTCAGGATCCTGGCAGCGACTCGAGGCTTTCTGGTGTTAAATAGGGGCAGAACAGGAGCAATGTCTGTCATTTAACGAAGGTTGATAGCGGTCTTTTCTGCATGTGGTGTTCCTTTTGGTGGCAGTACGTCTGTGCCGTGAGTGCTGTTCATTGATGCGGTTGTTTTTAAGGGGAAATCACTGAAGTGCTTCAGTTTCGATACACAAGCTGTCTTAGTTGAGGTGAGCTGTTCTTGGAAAAACATTCTCATAGGAATGTTACTGGGTTAGCTATTAGCATTTGGCTAACACATTAAGGGAGATTAAGGGTCGTGATGCTTGGGTAATCATGGGCAAAGTTTAGTTTTTTTTTTTTCTTTTTCTTTTTCAAATGTGGTTTCTGATAATTTGCTGTCGTTCGCAGGTGACTGAGCAATAATGTCAGCAGCCGTGGAAAGTCCTTATGCACGTATTAGGGAGGCCCTGGACGCACAGAAACCGGATCACAAGTTCTACAACCTGTCTAAACTTGAGGATCCTCGATACAGTAAGATGAGTTGGGCTAAAGCTGTAGCCGGCTATCACAGTGTAACCTACACTGTTCACATTTTGTGAGGTTTAGAAGTGTAATACTATGAAATGTCGTCTTCATATTGTTTGAGAATTTCAGTGGTTGATTTCATAGAATCATACCTCATAAGTTATGCAGATATCTCCACTCTATTTGGGGCAGCAGTTGAAGAATAAGTCTTGTAAAATGCAGTTGAATTTGTGTGGTAGATGCCATGACTGTTGAAAGTACTCCAGCAGTTAGTTCTCCTGTTTACCAAAGGGCAATCAATGCTTTTGAAATGGCGGACAAAGACATTGTCACTCTGTAATGTGTGATTGCCCATCGACGGCCAGTGAGCTCATGATCGTGACTCTCCCTGCAGCACGTCTTCCCTTCTCCATCCGTGTGCTGCTGGAGGCTGCTGTGAGGACCTGCGATGAGTTCCTGGTGAAGCAGGCCGATGTTGAGAACATCCTCAACTGGAACCAGACCCAGTGGAAGAGCGTAGAGGTCCCTTTCCGGCCGGCTCGGGTCATCCTGCAGGACTTCACGTGAGTTTCAGTGTTCATCCTCTGCTTGGGTTCCTCCTACCAGTGATATATATTGAGGTACATTTCCAAACCTGTACCCTATGAGTTCATATACCTGAAGACTAATATTTAAAGTTATTTTTTTTGGACATAATGCTTCTAAAAAGGTACTTGCCTCAAACGACGCAGTCCTTTTTTGTTATATAATGGTTTAGGGTTTTTTTGTGTAAGTGTCTTGTTCCTTGCCACCCTGCGCCTTGCCAGTGGGGTTCCTGCAGTGGTGGACTTTGCTGCCATGCGTGACGCCGTGAAAACCCTGGGTGGAGACCCTGAGAAGATCAACCCCGTGTGCCCAGCAGACCTGGTCATCGACCACTCCATCCAGGTTGACTTCAACAGAAAGTAAGTGCTTTTGTTTATTTTATGTTGGCCCATTCTTGGACCCAGAACAATATAATATATTCCATGGGTGTAAAAATAGTTGCATCCATCTCGGTGTCTTGTTCAGAGGTACTACAGAAGGGATCTTCCTGCATGTTCAACCAGCAGCTAAATCCCCCTTGTTTACCAAAGTAGCTTTTCTTTTTGTTTACATGCTAGAAATTAGTTTAAATTCTTCCCCCCATCATTTGTTTGCTTGCCAGAAATTGGTAGAACATATTTCTTTTGTGATCAGTGTCTTAAATCACTTGGGATGATTTTATTTATTTTTTTAAATGCATTGCACGTGATGAGGGGCATGCGAGCTCGCATGAACAGCTGCTGGGGTGGAGAAGGCCACACTTTAATGTTGGTTCCAGCAGTGTTGACTCCCAGGAGACTGGCCTGGACAGGAAGTGAGGGTTTTCTGACCTGGAGGTCCCAGCTGGGCAGGGTAGTGGTGATGGTGGTCCGGAGGGGTGGGGGGAGGCTGAGAGGGTATCCGGTCAACAAAGGACCAGAGCAGGACCATGGACGTGGGTTGCACGCAGCACATATGGTGCATGATAAATACTCCTCTTTCTAGTAGAGCCATGCTCTTAATGAAAGCCTTGTTCACAGCCATAAAGATGGAGTCTGTAATTAGCCCCTGCCTGGAGGCAGTGGCTTGCAAAATGACAGTCAATTAAAAAAAAAAAAATCATTAAACTCCGAAGAAAGCCTGTTAGATGATATAGGTAGATGAAGATGTAGAAGCCACATGCAGCAGAGTTGATTGCGGCTTGACTTTGAGATCACAGAGGCCAAAAATGCAATGGGCGGCACAGTCCTCTTGCCATTACCACTCCTAGCTTCTGCTGAGAGTGATTGGTTCTGCGGGATGGACTGTTGTCATGGACTTTGTTCCCATGGTAATGTCGACACTTGTGGCTTCAGGACAGTTGTCCCGTGCCAGAGAATTTGGTCCTGTGTCTGCAAGAAGGTCAGTATTGCAACAAAATTCACACTTTGATCTGTAAAATCAAGCATGGCCTTTTTTATGGTCCTGCTCCAAACCAAGCCTGCCTGTACTGCAACACCTGAAATTGGTATGTAGAAGTGTTGGTGCACTTGCCCATTAACCATTTAAAAATACATTCACTAGTATGTGTTAAGCCATGGGATGATCTCTCTCAAACTTCTACCAGTCAGGGTAGCAAGTAGAGAACTGAGTATAGACTGAACTTAACCAGAACCTAATCAAAACATTACTGGTTTAAATCTGAGCTGGGTAGCTGTACCTCTGAGTGAGTAAATGGGTTTATTCATAAACTTATATTTGGGTAAAATGTTGTTTCCCTAATAATTGCTATAGTCAGATTAATAAGAGTGTCTGTTTTTCCAAGGTCTGACAGTCTACAAAAGAATCAGGATTTGGAGTTTGAAAGAAATCGGGAACGATTTGCTTTTCTAAAGGTATTCTGTCTTTATCCAGTATCTAAGCCAGTATCTTTGTTGTGGAGTGTGTGGGGGAAAGCCTGTGTTCTGTCATAATGTATGCATTCTGTGGAGGAGTGAGGTGTCTTTCATGCCCATTTAAAGACTTTTGGAGCTGTTGGATGGGTTAGTGAACGTACTGGGTGGTGAATGGTGACATCGTCTCCCTACAGTGGGGCTCCAAGGCCTTCAAGAACATGCGGATCATACCTCCAGGTTCCGGCATCGTGCACCAGGTCAACCTGGAGTACTTGGCTCACGTGGTGTTTGACCATGATGGCTTTTACTACCCCGACAGCCTGGTGGGCACAGACTCCCACACCACGATGATCGACGGCCTGGGGGTGTTGGGCTGGGGTAAGGCCTTGAAGCTCTGCCAGCCAGTCCTCTGCTGGTAACTCACTGATACATTGTCCTGTTGTCCTTCATTGTCAACTGTTAGCTTCCCAGTGCTATCTGATTTGCCAGTTGTGTTGTGTGTTTCGACCACAAGCCGGATCTCATTAAGACAGGTGAACCAAGGATATGAGATCAGGAGCTGGCTTTGGGCTCATTTTCTGGTCAGATATACATGAGTGTGATTCCTGTGACTTCCTGTGCAGGGGTGGGCGGGATTGAGGCGGAGGCTGTCATGCTGGGCCAGCCAATTAGCATGGTGCTGCCACAGGTCATTGGCTACAAGCTGTTGGGCGTTCCCGACAAGTTCATTACATCAACGGACATCGTACTCACTATTACCAAGGTAGCCGGAAGGGTCCCATGCATGGGCCTATGTGGTGGGGTTGATGAGGTCATAATCTTAGAATATTCTTGCTTATTTTTATCTTCATAATAGTTAGTGGTGGATTTACCTGTTTGTCTGCTCCCAGCACCTGCGACAGGTGGGTGTAGTGGGGAAGTTTGTGGAGTTCTTTGGGCCGGGCGTGTCCCAACTGTCGATCGCCGACCGAGCGACCATTGCCAACATGTGCCCAGAATACGGTGCCACGGCAGCCTTTTTCCCTGTAGACCACATCAGCATAAAATACCTGGAGCAGACAGGTAAGGTCCCCTGCAGTGTGAGGCAGCTGCAGTGTGAGGCAGCTGCAGTGTGAGGCAGCTGCAGTGTGAGGCAGCTGCAGTGTGAGGCAGCTGCAGTGTGATATCACCTTGGAAGCTTCACTCTCTGTTCCGTGTTGTGTCTGCAGGGAGATCCGCGGAGAAGCTAAACTACGTCACTCAGTATCTGAAAGCTGTGGGCATGTTCAGAGATTATAGCAACGCTGACCAGGACCCCGAATTCACCCAGGTGCCACATCAAAGCAATATTTGTCTCATTATGGGCACGTACACAGGAATGCAGTCCATTACGTCGTTTGCAGATTCAAATTAGACACTGCTTATGTCAAATGTCCTGCTGTGTTAGTAGGTCACAAGCATACAAAATGAAGCCATACATAATGATAGAAGTACCCATAATGCCTTAGTGATCGTGTGCTGTGACTGCCCCCCTTCAGGTGGTGGAGATGGACCTGGGCACGGTTGTCCCTTGCTGCAGTGGCCCCAAAAGGCCACAGGACAGGGTGGCTGTGACAGAAATGAAGAGGGATTTTGAAGGTTGTCTAGGGGCTAAGGTAACCTTTTCCTCTGATTCCACTGAAGTCCTCCCATCTTGTGTAATGTGGGAAGTGAACCATGGTAGCAGTTGGGGAGATGAGGTCATCCAGATGGCTACAGAGGCTCTTTCAAACAAAAGCCTGCCAGGACCTCTAGGAGATGTGCTGCTGCACTTCTGAGCAGGATGGTGTGAAATGATCATAACTGAAAGATGTTAAAGTGATTCTGCTCAAGTACTGCAGCAGTGTTACTTGCAATTTGTGCTTGGAGAAACGGAAGTGGGTGCTGGAGGTGTGAGCTAGGCTTTATCCCTCGATCGCCTGGTGTGGGTGGCAAATACTGATCGGAACTGGCCAAAGATTGGGGATTGGATTGGAGGCGTTTCTATAGGTAGTGCTATAGCACTCAGCACCATACTGCTATGAGACCGTGTGACCGCAGTGTTTCTCTCCGCTCCCCTCAGCAAGGCTTCAAGGGCTTCCAGGTGCCTCCGGAGCGCTTGAACAACACGGTCTCCTTCCAATACAGCGGCACAGACTTCTCTCTGAGTCACGGGTCTGTGGTCATTGCTGCAATCACCAGTTGCACAAACACCAGCAATCCGTCTGTCATGCTGGGGGCGGGTAAGATTTGTGCACTGCTTACTTAAACCCCCTTTGTGGCGTATAGCCATTCATGCCAAGTGAAGGAAGCCAGAGAAATGGGGGAGGGGGATTGCTGTTAGAAAAAGGTTCCTGTCTGTGGAACAAACAAATTTCCTAGGACAGTGTTTCCCAATGTGGTCCTCAGTGACCCATAGACAGTCCACGTTTTTGCTCCATCTCTGCAAAGGGAGCAAAAATGTGGACTGTCTGGCAGGAAGCTAGGAGGGAGCAAAAACATGAACTAACTGTGGGTTGCTGAGGACTGGATTGGGAAACACTGTCCAAGCAGAATGATGTAATGCTTTAAACTGCTGTGTCAGGGGGCTCTTCCTTTTTCAGTTTGTCGCTTCCTAGTGATTACTATGTATAATTCTGGGGATCCTTTGGTCAGGGCAGTGACAGTACCTCTCCCTGTGTGCCTTTCAGGGCTCCTAGCAAAGAAAGCTGTGGAGGCGGGTCTTAGTGTCCGGCCCTACATTAAAACCAGCCTGTCCCCGGGTAGTGGCGTGGTCACGTCCTACCTTAAAGAGAGCGGGGTGATGTCTTACCTCTCCAAGCTTGGGTAACTCTCTGATAAATTTGTCCTGTTGTTTTTCACTTGTTACCTGGTAGCTTTTCAGTGCTGTCTGATTGGCTAGTTTCAGTTGGGATCATGGAGTTGATAACCTTGATTCGCTTCTCATAAAACATTTTTCAGTCCGGAAGAGGTACATATCTTAATGACGAAAGGGTTTTTCAGACTTGATTATTCTATTCTCAGTTGACCTCAGTTCCCATCGCTCTCCCTTTCAGGTTTGAAGTAGTGGGCTATGGCTGTATGACCTGCATAGGGAACAGTGGTCCCCTCCCTGACCCTGTGGTGGAGGCCATTACTCAGGTATTTCTTACTGCATTGCTATCTTGCTGCGATTAGCATGGCAGCCACTAGACCCTGCTCTCCCCTCATGTCCTCAGGGGGACCTGGTAGTAGCCGGAATCCTGTCTGGCAACAGGAACTTCGAAGGCCGAGTCCACCCCAACACCCGCGCCAACTACCTAGCCTCACCGCCCCTGGTTATTGCATATGCCATCGCGGGGACCATCCGCATTGATTTGGAAAAGGAGCCGCTGGGTAAGATCTTGCATGTGAGGTGCAGCTGGGAGGGGTGTAATTATGCTGCCAAGGGTGGGGTGTAGGCAAGGGGGTTATAATTACGCAGGGTGTGTCTTACTGCTGCAACAGCCAACGCTAGGAGCTTGTCAGACACTTGAAGGTTGCTGTTATCATTGCTTTATATTTCTACACATTCATCATCAACAAAGTTTTACACTATATGGAAGAAATGAGGATTCAAACCCATAGCGGGTGGTTTATCGTATACTGGTTTAACACCATAGGATAACTGTATTGCAGTAGATGGCTATAAGGCAGTGGGCATGCTTTGAGTGCTTTTTTGAACAGAGCACCATCTAGTGGTGTGAAAAAATACAGCAAATGGTTCATGAAGCATCATTTGGCCATCACTACTGGATCCCTTTAGACAGCAGTTGGCAGCATGAGAAAAAGGAAAGACCACCCTGAAACGCACGGCCTAAAACAGTGCCAGAGCTCAGGCAAAGGAATGTCAGGTGATGTCTCTGTCTTGTGTGTCAGCGGTGACCCCTGAGGGGAAGGAGGTCTTCCTCAAAGACATTTGGCCCACACGGGAAGAGATCCAGGAGGTCGAGCACCAGTTTGTTATTCCCGCCATGTTCAAGGAGGTCTACACTAAGGTGGAGGTACATCAGCTCGCCGTGCCAGCTGAGATTTGTAGACCTGCTCTATTTGGGTAGCCAGTATGCTTAGAAAAGTATCTGTTGTAAACGTTACTTCATTTTTAGGTAAATATCTTGAATTGGGTAACACTTTTCTTGTAAATAGTAGTTGGTCATTGTTCAGGGACCTGACTGATGGGTGTATGGCTGCTCTATCTGCAGAATGTGAATGAGCGGTGGAATTCCCTCAGTGCCTCCTCTGACAAGCTCTACACATGGGACCCCAACTCCACCTACATCAAGTCTCCTCCCTTTTTTGATGGACTGGTAATTCAAACAGCGGTTGCCACAATGTCCTCAATTTCCCTACTTCCAGAGAGCTTGTAAGAAAATGATGGGAGTTTCTGTTCCCCAGACGAGGGAGCCACAACCACCCAAGTCCATAACCGATGCCTATGTACTGCTGAACCTTGGGGACTCTGTGACTACAGACCACATATCACCCGCTGGGAACATAGCCCGGAACAGCCCTGCAGCGCGGTACTTGACCGGCAGGGGGTGAGTGACCAATCCTGCCTCTGAATTAACCAATCAGGTTCTGATGTTTCTTACATATTTATTAAAAATGACTTTACGCCCAGGGATTTGGTAAAATCTGATTACCAGGTGCCTGTTTTTTTTTTTTTTTTTCTCTCTCCTTCAATTCCAGCATAGGACTGGTGTACACTGGTCCAAAAATCCATTTGTAAACCCAGAGAGTTCTAATGAAGAATATCTAAAATGCAAATGAGTTTGGCTGTCCCCGCAGCATTTTGAGGTTGTTACCCAGCCAGCTGAAATGTGGTCCTTTCGCCACATTGTGCTTACACATCACCTCACTCCCCCTCTCCCCCGCAGCCTGTCCCCGCGGGACTTCAACTCGTACGGGTCACGCCGTGGCAACGATGCAGTCATGGCCCAGGGCACTTTTGCCAACATCCGTCTCTTCAACAAGCTGCTGGGCAAACCAGGGCCACAGACGGTGTACCTGCCCTCCGGAGAAACGGTAACGCTCCCTCATGGCTGTGCGGGGCCTGCGGCAGCAGATTTGCCCCCAGCAGGTTTCCCACTGCGGTGCTGCGACTCCTGCCAGGCTGATGCTTGCAGAGAGGGAGAAATCCTCCAGTTGAGGGCAGAATCCTTTGAAATCCAGTATGAGGTTTAATGATGGAGTGTTGGTTGTTTCTGGTGTCGCTAAAGCATGAATAAAGTTTAACAATTTGCGTTACTTCCTGTATTTTTGATATTTATGCTTAAAGATCTAACTGACAGGAGGTCACAAGGACAGCCCTTCTCATGTCTAGTATTCTGGCCTCTCCTCCATCTCCCCTAGTTTTGTCCTGCTGTGTCTTGAGTTACAGGCTGCTCATTTTTAGTGCTCCCCCCTGTGGTGGCACTGTGCCCTGTTGGCTCCGGTGGGGGGGGTAACCAGCCACTCTCCCTGTTCCAGATGGATGTGTTCGATGCTGCTGACGAGTACAAAAAGGCTGGCCTGCCTCTCCTGGTCCTGGCCGGGAAGGAGTATGGATCGGGCAGCTCCAGAGACTGGGCTGCCAAAGGGCCGTTCTTGTTGGTATGTCCAAGAATCCCATGGCTTAGGTTCTGGCCACACATGGGTCGCCAACTAACAGTCCTCCTGTTAGTCGGGGAAGGGCCTCCAAAGGCAGCCTTGGCTGTTCATCTGTTCATAACAAAATGTACAATTATAGTTCTTAAGAAGAATCATGCTGTTGATGCCCACACCCTCTTTCATCTGCCCCCAGGGCATCAAGGCGGTGTTGGCCGAGAGCTACGAGCGCATCCATCGCAGCAATCTGGTGGGGATGGGCATCATTCCGCTGGAGTACCTACCCGGCGACACGGCCGAGTCATTGGGCCTGACGGGCCGCGAGTGCTACACCGTTGTCATCCCAGAGACACTGACGCCCAAGATGAACGTGGTCATACAGGTGTGTCCTGTCGCTGATGCCACTACACTCCAGAGCACACCTCCGCTAATTGTCAGAGACACAGATGGCGCAGCCCTAAGCCCTCAAACACGGCTAATGCTAATTCTGTGAATAATAAGACCAACAGTTTTAGTGGCACTAAGTTTTTTCCAGAATGTGATGGATTAATTGCTGTCTATCTCACCAGCTGGACACTGGGAAGACCTTCCGGGCTTGCATGAGGTTCGACACTGATGTGGAGCTCACGTATTTCCAACACGGCGGCATCCTCAACTACATGGTCCGTAAGATGTCAGAGAAGTAGAGGAAGGAGGGGAAGAAAGGTCACCTGACGCATGGTGATACGTCAGGCCTGCAAGTATGGTGGGAGTTACCTTGTAAGGACAAGGACCTCCCCTAAAAACATCCAGTCCCAGTTCAAGATGGGTGGTAATGCAGACTTGCAGTACATCTGTTGCAGTGGTGTTAAGTAGAGGTTGCAGTCTGGATTAAAATCAGTTTTGTAAGTTTTGGGACACATCTAAAGCGCATGTATGTCCAGTTTGGCTTTGACTAGGACAAGAACAAAAACATCAAGTCCTACTTAAAATGATTCTGCTTATAATTAGTAGTTTAATCAAATATGTGAAATGTATATTTATGAAGTAATTTTAATACCCATTCAGTGAGCACCACTTGCCTTAAACTATTATAATATAGCTTACTGTTTAGAGAGGACTGATTGTAAGTGCCCATAGTTTTAGGTGAATGACCTTGTCATTGACTATAGCTGATATGCAGAAAAGTACAACCTAATATAACAAATGGATTTTCCCCCTTTATTTCATTAATTGTGTAAAATAAATCTAAGTACACCATACATTATACTTTAAAACACCGCTACACATTAAAATGTCATATCTGTACCTGTAAAATCTAGATTATGTTGAAATAGCCAGATGGGTTTTCATCTGAATAAATTTCACTTGGGGGCAGATTTTCACATCAGCTTGTCCAGGAATTGGTTTTTCATACCTCCCACCCTCAACTTGTGGACCAGATATGTTGCTGTTTGCTCAATTCCACAATAAACCTTTTTTGGACCAAAGACTTCTGTACATGTGCCTTTCTACTAACCCAAAGATTTAATAATCACTAATCAATCAATGTGCTAGAAGCAGTGATTAATTATCATTGATCTAAGTGTTTGTGATTTGATGCCGCATAAAGAATAAGGTTGGGTTTTACTTATTGTCACAAAGAAATATATGCAACTTTTCAATAGTTAACTTTTGTTTTGGGGTGTTTAGCTGTAAATGGATTATACTTGACACTATTATACACTACAGTCTTGCCTGTTCAATTTATATTGTGTCATACGCAATTGGTAAGACACATTTGTAAGCTGCACAAGATGTGATTTTTAGCAATTTCCTCATCAGGGGAGCACGTGGTCAGGTTGCAACAAACTTGACCAAACCACTTCAAAATTCAGGAAGCTTATTTCTCACAAGGTGTCTCTTGGTCTTGTCCTGATGACATGTCTGCTTTTGAGACTAATGTTCCTGGTGAGGTGCTGAATGGGGTAACGGCAGCCACTTGGAGGTAAGCTCTGATGGTATGGATGTATTGTGCTTGTGGCTATAATGTATGGCTCAAACTGCACAGGGAACAACTTACCATATACACAACATCAGTGCTACCAATGAACAGCAGTCTTCCACTCTTGAAAGGCTCTTAAAAGTTAAATTCATGTTACAAAGTTATCTAGACAAACACAGAATAGCTGTTTCCCATATGAAATAGAATATCGGGAATACTGACAAGAAATTAAATATAAAAAGTTATCGGATATACATAAGATTCAATTTTGGCAATGTTTGTTATTTTGGTCTTGTTGACCACACCCCTTTTAGCACTGATGACAGACATCGTGGGGAAAGCAGCACCTCTGGAGGTCAGTGTCCGCCTCAGCTTTGGTTGTGAATAATGCAGGTGGAGACCTGCAGCGTCCCTCTGCGGGGGACTCACGTTTGGGTGTAGCACACATAGTGGTGACCCTTGCCCTTGCTGCAGTCCCGAGTGTGCCATCTGGCTCTCCGGAGGACCAGAGCACAGCGCCTCACATTGCCTTTCCTCTTTGTGCGGAGAGGGTTCCTCTTCCAGTTGGTGTAGGTGACTGGTTCCCCGCCAACCCACTCCCAGTGTTCCCTGTTCTCACGATCGTTCAGTCCTGCAGGATGAAGGTGACAAATGGCAAAATTAGCAATTACAGTCTACATCAGGGGTGGCCAATCTTATCCGCAAAGGGCCGGTGTGTGTGTATATTTGTGTGAGCGTTGCGGAGGACCCCATAATCCTCTGGGCCGGTGTGTGTGCGGGTTTTCGCTGCAACTCCCTAATTAGATTACTAACTAGAGGAGTAATTGGCTGAAAGAGTCCTCACACATGGGTTTGAACAGCTGACCTACAGGTTATCCCAAAAACCTGCACACACACCGGCCCTTTGCGGATAAGACTGGCCACCCCTGGTCTACATCAGTGTTCTCCAACTCAGTCCTTGGGGACCCCTTGACGGTCCACATTTTTGCTCCACCCCAATCAGAGCATGTGAGCGGAGCGGAGCGGTGAGAATTTCCGCTCCTCGCTCACGAGGCTGTTGGCTCCGCCCGCTCCTCCGCTCTAATTCGCACTAAGCCGCTCCGCTCAACACCGCTCCTCGCTCCACTAAAACGTCCTTCCGCTCCAGTCAAATCGCTCCACGCTCGCTCCAATTTAAAAGAGGGACAAATAATCTGCATGCCTAACAAATGTCATCTTAAACCGAAGCCTTATGTCATAAAGAAATATGAGCAACGGCAACATTGCCAGTCAGAACAGAAAATATTTATTTTTAAGCAACCTATCGGCAACAACGGACAGGTTTGGAAATGGCATTCCACACAAAAATAGGTTTAAAAATAAAGGAATCAGTGGGCTTAATAGCCTAAAGAATATACAGACACGTTTTAAATTCCTCAATTTTTTTCTTTTGATGCAGCGCGTCTCTAAAATAACATTTTACGTTACGTGAAATTTAAAAAAAAATCTTATTAGACCTACTTTGAATGACAAAACGAATTTATTTGATTACCAATATGTACTTTATAGGCTTTTATACTTTAATTTACTTTATAGACTTGATATGCTACAACCATATAAAACTTGCACGCGTTTTGCTCTGGCTTCCGCTTGTTCGCGTAGCACACTCATGTTTCTGAGAAAAGTGATTCCAAAGTGAATCTTTACTCACTGAAACAGTTTCACCACATTGTTGTTCTTGCTGTACATTCTTGTCATCTATACGTTTGATAAGAATAATACACTTGTATGATTTATCAGTTTCCTTTGTGAAATACTTTGTGAATTCCATTTCGGCCAATTTGTGTAACAGTCTTGATAATTGTACAGATGAATTCTGGGTAGATTTGGGCACGCCTCAGAATTGTAGTGTGAGCGGTATCGGAGCGAAATTGGAGCGAGACAAAGCGACCGCTCCAGCCTTAATTAAAAAACCGCTCCGCGCTCTGACCAAATTCTGCCCGCTCCGCTCCTCGCTCACGCTCCGCTCCGCTCACATGCTCTGACCCCAATCAATCAAGAACACCGAATACCTAGTATGGGTGTGTTGGTAGCTGGGAGTGAGCAAATATGTGGACTGTCTGGAGGTCCCTGAGGACTGGCGAGGGAAACACTACAGCGTTCAAGTGAGTTTTTACCAAGTCTTCTGTAAAGACACCAGCTCTTCAGAGCTACAGCATATTCATAGTTTTGCCCCTGAATTATGCATCTGCATAATGAATAACTTCACCTACACTGATTAACTGCACTTTTAAGACTTAAAAGCTTATATATACAGCTCTGGAAAAAATTGAGACCACAGCGCATTTTTTGTTTCACTCATTTCTCAATTTATGGGTGTATGTCTATGTACTGTAGCCTGGTTCTTCTCTGTCTCATTAATGAAGGGCTTCTTCCTTGCTTTATGGGACTTCAGTCCTGCTTCTAGGAGCGTGATATGAAGTCTCCTAGCAGTGAACTTCACACTTGATGTTATCCTCGGATTCATGAGAAACTGTTGGATAAGGTAACAGTCATCTCTGGCATTAGAAAGTCACTTCCACCCTCTGCCTGGCTGGTTTTTTGGTCATTCCCATTGTTTAGTATACTGTAGTCTTAGAAATTCTGAGCCTGGAAGCAGCCTGCTGTGCAGTATAGCCTTCTGCCAGTATTAAACTAGGATTTAACAATGCAGATGTAAAAAAGAAAAAAAGATGGAGTGGTCTCTCAATTTTTTTCCAGAGCTGTGTATGTAATGTTACACTCTTCAAGTACACAACAGAAACGATGTATCCCCTCACTTCCCAGACCACAAAGGTGCAGTCAGCTGGTTACAACAATTTGAGGCAATAGTATATGAGGACTACAGTCATTAAAAATGGAGCTTTACCAATCCAGAATGGCTTTCTTCCACTGAAATCCCACAGCCAGTCCATATCCTGCTCTGACAGCACACTGACGAGACTCCCATTGTAGCTACAGAATTAAGGAATTAAGAAAAATGGGTAATAGGCAAGGATTGACACAACTGGTCCGCAAGTACGCATTCACCTTTAAAAGTAACGAGCGGAAATCGATTGTTTTAACAGTGTGAATGCGTACGTATTTTATGTGCATTTGCGCTGATATGACAAAAAATTATTATGCATTTTAACCTTTATATGCTAAGTTGTACTTCATTTGTGGCATAGAGGTTAAAATGCATGATAATTTCTTGTCATATCGCCGCTAATGCACATAAAATACGTGCGCATTCACGCTGTTACAACAATCGATTGCCGCACGTATCGCTTTTAAAGGTGAATGCAAACTTGCGGGCCAGTTATGTCCATCCCTGGAAATGGGTAATAAGTCATAGCCACAGTTGCCTGATGTTTGTCAGTGTGGATCCAGATGACAGCCAGTCCATACTTACGCCTCCTTGCAGGTTCTGGCAGCCAAAGCCCAGGTCAGCCTGGGGCCTTTGCTCAGGATATAGCAGCGAGCGCTGTGGTACGTCCACCCCTGGGGACACTTCTGAGCATCGATGGCCTGTGTAATGGTGAAAGGAGACCGTCATGGTGACACAAGTACGACTGTGCACAAAGCCATGAGCTTTCTTGAACTTGTGCTTGAACGTGTTTCTTCTTGTCGCATAGTCAGTCAATCTCGTGCCAGCTACTGGTTTGTTCCATACAGTGACATAATGATTAAGAAACTAGACTTTTGACTGATGTGTTTTCGGTGTATGTATCAGGGTCCGAGCTGCAGTCCTGCTTTCGAACCCTCGCAAGCCAGCTCCCCTGAACAGACTTTGGGAGACATGCATCTCTGCAGTCTAATAAGCACTAAGCCAGGTCGGAGCGTAGGAGTCCACCTGGTGCGAGGGAGTCCAGGGTCTCCAGGCGGCGCCGTCACAGCGCCACAGTGCATTGGAGCTCTGGTTGAAGTGCAGGAGCCCTGTCAGCTCCATGGTGCAGGTTCTGGGAGAGTGGTACTGTGGGACATCCTGTCGTGAGGGAGACCCTCGTGACTGAAAGCTGCGTCACACTCAAGCTTTAAGAATTTAGACGATTAAACTGTATGTTGTTGGTAATTACTTAAAAAAACAAGCAATTGTCTAATAACAGTATAACATGCGGCCGTTACCGATTTGAGTTTAGTGGCTTTACTATCTGAAGTCAGGGCCTTGCTTCTTTCCAAGGAATCGGGGATGGCTGTCTGCTGCCCCCTGCTGGCTACCATCACCTTGGCATTCCTCCCCACTTGGGAGGGAGAAGAGTGGTCCTCCACTCGCAATGACATGATCCCATGGTACTAGAGAAACATGGAGAAGCAAGAGGCGGTGAGGTAGCTTCTCATGTGATTGCTAAGCAAACATCAGCACTGTCCACTTTATACACAGGACAGCCAATAGAGATTTTCTTACTGTGAAAACGGTGTCAGATCCATTCTTGTGCGATGAAACGGGCCGAACCTGTGCATTAAACATTACATCATGAATGGCTTTTCCATGTGACCATTTTTTTCCCCCCAAGTTTATCGTACTGAAAAATGTATAATGGTCAGTACGCTTTACGACACTGTATGAAGGTGTCAAACAGAGACCCACTGTTTTTCCATTGTCCACAGGCCTCAGTCTCTTGCCAGATGACTTATACTGCATGTCTCCATGTGTCCAGACGATGGGCAGGGTCTCCAGCTGGATGGCCCCATGGCGCGGAGGGGTTAGCCGTGAGCTAGATTTGGTGCCTGGTGAAGGCTGGCTGTACCTACACTGGCCTGCAGGGGGCATGAGGAATACACAGGGCTCAGATGTATGGAACTGCGGAGCATACATACATACATGGATACATATTAACATTCAACCACTGACCTGAGACTTTCATTCACAGTTACTGGTATTTTAAATCAGATTTGACACTGTTTACTAAGAATGCTACTATTTTTTGAATACTTTCTTCGAAGCAGTTCAGGTTAAGCACCACGGGTCCCTGTCCTGGAATGATAAATGGACTTTAGCTTTTAACCACTATGCTGACTCACCAGGTGTGGAGAGGTGGGCGGGTTCTCACCTATCCCGGAATCGATGATCGTCACAAGTGCACTGGTGTTGCAGCCGAGGACAGCGCCCTCTGGTGAAGCCAAAGACACCTCAAACGTCTCGTCCTCTTCCTCCAGCTGGTCCTGAGTGATCTCCAAACGCCAGGTCCTGCTGGTCACACCTGAGGGCAGAGAGGTCAGGGAGTTTATCCTCTACAAAGCAGTGATGGCCAAATGACACCTCATGAACCATTTGAGGTATTTTTTGACCCCAATAGATGGCGCTCTTGGCTTACTTTTAGTCATGCTTTGAGCTGTTGGTTTTTTTTTTTTTTTAATAGACATCACAGCCTAGTGGGGCCAAAAAACACCGCAAATAGTCCATGCAGCGTCACTTCATTTCTATCACTACTACTTAGCATTTATATACCTGGATACCATTTAGTCACATCATAGCAGAACAAATTTTACATAAGAAATGATTAAATGGGAAACCTTTATAGTGGTTGAAATGCTTAGATTATAATTTTTTTCATTGTTCAACTAAAAGTATTAATGTACCAGGATCAAACTGAAGTAAACTTGATGGACTTAGGGTGAAATCCTTCCCTCTGGAGGCTGTGATCTCTTTGACCTGAAATAGACAAACAAATCAAACATGAATACAATACATCACCGACATAACAGCCTTTAAAAGCTGTCCCTGATCTCCAGGGTCCAAATGCAAAGATGCAGAGACTGTGTGGGCAGAAGAGCCTGGTACCTTGATAGTCACATAGGACGACTCAGCAGTATTGCCACTCCTGAGCACGGTAAGCAGCAGCAGGTCCTCCTCCTCACATACCCTGTACTCAGCTTGGGAGAGCTCCAAACTTGCCCAGCGGAACTCGAACCTACAGGAGCAAGGTATTGATGGCTAATGATGAACCATTTAGTTTATTTTCTGACACCACTAGATGGTGCTCTCTGTTCAAAAAAGGGCTCAAAGCATGCAAAGTAAGCCAAGAGCACCATCTAGTGGGGTAAGAAAATACAGCCAATGGTTCATGAAGCTTCATTTGGCCATCACTAGAGCCAAGGTTTTTTGAGGGGGAGGGGTCACATGACCCTTGTGTGTGTGGAAAACCATAAGCTGTCAAAAAAAGAGACTGGAACAGTTATAAAAGAAAGACTTGGAATGGCAGAGGCAAAGGCAGAAGGTGAATGATCAGCGTTGTGCAATCAGGCAAGTATTGTCGGGAAGTGTGCTATGCAGAAAATCTGAATTGAATAAAGACAAACAGCGATGAGACAAACTGAGAGAGACTAACTGTCAGAAGAGAACCTTACGTGTGGGTTGGGTTGGCATTCCCCAGGGGATCTGACACCTTAAACTCCAGGCTGTCCGACAAGGCGCTGCTTGCGGGGTTGATGACATACAGGATGTTCCTCCTATTCAGGTCCCTCTGGGTGAAACGCTGGCGGATAAACTGGCCTTTGGAGTAGACAGGAAGTGCATGCTCACACACAGTCGTGTCCAAGAATAACTATAACTTCAGTTACAGTTTCCTGAAAAACATACAGCTGCTGAATGAAACAGTCAATCCTTCTGTGACCTTTTGTCCTGGTTGATTCTGTAGCTGGTTAAATTACTGTAAGAGAGCATATAAAGTTTCACCACCCAGCAAGATGCCCTCACCATGCCCTACCACTGACACACAGTCTGTGGCGATTTTAGTAAATACTGAATATTATATTACAGCACATTAAGTATTATTTACTAACAAGCCATTCCCAATTCAGCACAAACACAAAGACAAAAAAAAACACATGAGCCTTCCTAAACTAGCCATTGCATAATGAAACTGAATGAAACATGCTTTGATTCCACCCAATGCCCTCTCGCCCAGGCCTCACCTGAAGTAACGTTCTCCAGGTAACCAAAATGAGGCGGTCGAAGCACCTGGAAGACAAGCTGCTCGCTGTGGCAGTCGGTGCCCTGCGCTTTCAGCTCTCGCGACGACACAAAGATACCGTAACGGCCATCCTTCAGCACTTCCGCCCTCCAAGCCACCTTTAAATGCACCAGCCGTGGGGCTGGAATGCCCAGGGGCTCCACCTAGGGGCAAAGCGATGATCAGCACCAGTATGCAAACCCACATCCCAGCCTGAAACGTTCTCACACCCTAATTAGTATGTAGGGTATTAAGACTCTAATTTAACAGACTTCCTTTAGTGGCACTCTTCAAAAAAGGGCATAAAGCATGCCCTGAAGCAAACCAAGAGCACCGTCTTATAAACGCTTATATGGAAATCTGTTAATTACTGTAGCCTGGAGAGCATCAGTGCATTATTTTATAACTGTCACAGATTCTGTGATAACAAGGCTGATGTTAAGGACCAGTGCATGTGCTGTAATATAGGCCTGGTTGTTGTCAGTCCGCTGACAGTAAATCACTATGTATGGCCTGACGGCAGCCTGATAGCCTCACCTGGATGGTGAAGAAGACAGGCTCAGTCTGGAGCTTCCCCCCCATCAGGAAACCACGGTGGCTGCTATCAAGGGCAGTGAAGCTGAAGCGGTCGATCTGGGCAGGGCCCCCGCCATGCCTATAGGCCAGCTGAAGGTCCAGCAGGTTCTGTTGAGTGAAGTTGCCCTCGAGAAATGGAGCCCCCCGCAGGAGCAGCTGCCCATACTGAGGTGGCTGCACCAGCACAAAGAAGAGTCTAGATGGGGGGGTATCGGGGTCAGACAGGCTCAGGACGTCAGGGGACAGCACCATGGTGGTGCCTTGTGGCACCTGCAGGCCACTGTTATGGAGGATTGAGGGCAGCTCCCGGTCCACTGTGTCAATAGCGATGTCCAGAACACCTCCGCGGGTGGATTGCCCATTGCTGACCACAAACCTGTCAGAGAGAAAGGCAGCACTGGCCTTAAACATGCATGAGAAGACACCACTCCAACTCCACCCAATTAAAACTCAAAAATCCAGAAGGTCCCGCCTACCGCAGCGTCTCCTGGGGTGATACAGCGCTGTTATCGTGGATATAGCACACCAGGTTGGCGGCCACGTCCATCTGGCTGAAGGAGGTGATAGCCATGCCTGGGTGGTGGATGTACTCCACATGACCATGGTCGGGCGGAGTGGTCACCACATAGAGGAGCTCCTCTGGACGGTCTGTGCCATCCAGGGCCAGGAGGACTTCGGTGGTCAGCACCACACGCTCGCCCCGTCGGGCCTGAACGGGCTTGACAAACACGGCGATGTCTCCTGGGAAATCAGAGTGACATCGTTGGTGTGGTGTGATCCGATCTCAGCGAGATGCGTTAGAAATCACCCCCCAGGGCATGTGGCGATTTGCAATATGCTCAGTGAGGAAACAGTTTAAAAGGGTTGCATACTCAAAAAAGCCACACATATGGGTAATTGAATCAAATCTGAGACAAGCCTGAAAAACTTATACCCACCCATTTTCTATGCCTGCTAGCCCTATGCACAGTCATGGGGGTCCAGAGCCTATCTTGGGAATAATGGGGGCAAGGCAGGGCGTAACCCAGGACAGGGGCACCAACCTGTCATAGGGCACACTCACACATACATTCACACCTATGGGCAATACAGCATGTTTTTGATCTTAGGGGGGGAACCTGGAGTACCCTGAGGAAACAACAAGACAGACTGGAACCCCGGTCCCAGAGGTGTAAAGTGACAGTGCTAACCATTGCGCCACCAGCTTGATAAACTTTATTTACGAATGTAACTCAGCCTTGGCATGCATATTCTCATTACATATGCTTAAAGGTGGCACATTCGGCTTTTGGGGAACCTGGTATCCATGAATCACCAGGAAGGCCTGCACTGACAGGCTGGTGCACCCAGCCCCTGAGTTGACCCCGCCACGCTAACCTTTCTCCATCGTCTTCACCGAGATGCGGAAGTGCTGCACAGGCGAGCGGTTCGCCCCATCCTGCAGATGGAAGATGAACGCATCCTCTCTCTGGAGCCCAGTGGACCCAGTGTGGAGGTATCTCAGCAGGTTGCTGTCCAGGTCCTCCTGGGAGCAATTCTCCCCGGCACTGAGCGATACCCAGTGCAGGCCCATCTGTGCAATGACAGAGGTCCTGGTGAGCACCAGAACAGCCACTAAACACATATGGGCCATTGCTTTTATTATGTGTCATGTCAGGTCTCTTCTCTGAGCCACCTAACCCCATGGCTTACATTCATATCTTCCGGCACTCGTTACTTTAATATCTTAGACTATGGCTGCCATTTGGTTGTTTGTTTACAGTGCATTGTTTATATTTATATACTTATGCCCTTTCATACTGTGCTCTTATGTTGTGTGTATAGTCTGATCGTGTCTATAACTGCTACTGTAAAATCATATTTTCCCTTTGTGAAAGTTTCCCTAAGTTCATCTTAAAAATCTTGCTCATTTAAGTGTGAGTTTGTATAACATGAGATCGGTTGAGGGTCTTTGCTCTGTAGGTTGTGCTCTGTCTGATTTACATTCAGGGAAGGGAATGGAGGGGGCTAATGCCTACCTTCATCTGCAGCAGGCCTTCTGTGGGCAGGCTCTCAAACACATACAGGACATCCCGGGCAGGTGTGTCATCGTCCCACGCAGCGAGGACCACGCCGGAAATCAGCCTGGACTCTCCCATATCTACCTCTATGCCAGTGTTCCTACAGAGGCAAAAAGCGCACAGCCTGCATTTCTCTTTCACGCTCAGCATGTGTTTCTCTTTCACTCTTAGCCCCCAGCCTGTGATTCTCTTTCACTCTTAGCCCCCAGCCTGTGATTCTCTTTCACTCTTAGCCCCCAGCCTGTGTTTCTCTTTCACTCTTAGCCCTCAGCCTGTGTTTCTCTTTCACTCTTAGCCCTCAACCTGTGTTTCTCTTTCACTCTTAGCCCTCAACCTGTGTTTCTCTTTCACTCTTAGCCCGCAGCCTGTTTCTCTTTCACTCTTAGCCCGCAGCCTGTTTCTCTTTCACTCTTAGCCCTCAGCCTGTGTTTCTCTTTCACTCTTAGCCCCCAGCCTGTGTTTCTCTTTCACTCTTAGCCCCCAGCCTGTGTTTCTCTTTCACTCTTAGCCCCCCAGCCCATGTTTCTCTTTCACAGTCTGTTCTTCTCTTTCATTCCCAGCCTGTGTTTCTCTTTCATTCTCAATCAGCAGCCTGTGTTTTTTTTTTAAAAAATTTTTTAATAAAGAGGGATTTCAATGGCGCCTTCTACAGGCCAGCGTGTACAGGTTTCTCAGACACCGGGCAAAGATGGTACCGTATAATGTGGGGAAGCTCATCGTTGATGGGCAAGACCGTCACCTCCACACGCTTCCTGAGCTGGTGCTTCCCATCGGTCAACTGAATGGTAAAACCGTCGACTGTGGTTTCAGAGTCATCATGCGCGTATGTGATCGTCATCCCTGGTTGGGGAAATGAGACTAGTTTTCTAGTGGATTTATATATGTACCAATAAGCTCACAGGACTACATACACTGACATTAGTCTGATCGGTAGGGAAATAACACTGATATACACATAGTAACACAAGCACAAGACAATTGTAGTTCCTATAGCAACAAGTAGAGCATTGTGCTAACAATGCAAATCCCATAGAACACTTACAAATTGTAACACTTCCCTCTACTGTGAATTGCCTTGGCTAAACATGCCAGATAAATTAGTGAAGGTACATTTTCAATCCATGCTAGAAAACTGAAAAATACTGTACTGTGCTGGGTAATCACATTCAGCATGACTGGTGCTGAATCAGAGTGATTCACAGACTGTAGCCGGTAGGTCGTACCATTCCGTAGCTCATCCATGGTGAAGTCATGCATCGCGGTCCCTGTGTTAGCCGTGAGGGCCCCATGCAGGGGCTGTTCAATGATGCTGAAGGACAGGCGGTCCCGCGGGACATCCAAGTCTACTGCATCGAGGATGGTTGGGTCCAAACCTTTCGAGTGGCCCTCACCTACCTCAAAGGGAGCATCAGCCATCTGTTCTTTAATAACTATTGTCCTCTCTGGGCTGCATACTTCACAGATTGGTGCCTCTGATCCTGACCTACCAAGCAGCTAAAGGCCCATTATCTGTCGGAATAGACTCTCCCATACAGTTCCCATTCAGAGTTTTACTTACACAAAAATGCTCTGCGAGCAGAACAAAGAAAGAATGGTTCAGAGAGATAACCAATTAGATTGTAGAGAAGGTGGTTCCAACCAGTCAGATGTCTTGGTTCCGCCTCCTCAATTTGCTTGGACCCACCTCCCCTACAATCTGATTGGTTATCTCTCTGAACCAATCATTTTTCATTCTGTCTTCAGAACATTTTTGTGTAAGTAAAACTCCCATGAGCCCCTTTACACCTCTGCTGAATTGTTTTGCTAGAAGCAGTACAGGACTGTGAAGTCCTTGGGCCACAGCTGGCAGTCATCAAAGGTGTGAAAGTTACAACACTTTACAATATTTCTCACATGTGCTGCTGGATAATCCATTTCTAGCAAACAGTACAACTGTGGTTCTGCTCCAGCTTACCGTGATGTTCCTGGTGAGGAAGTCCGGGACCTCATCATTGGTGGGTCTGATGATGATGTAGAATGGGGTGTCAGAGGATTGGCGTATCCCATCCGACACACGAACCATGAACTGATCTGCTGTTGGCTCTGTCCTCTGGTGTCTGGACTGCACGTAGTTAACATGGCCATTTTTCACATCACCATAGGTGAAGGTGGCTGTTGGACAAAGAGTTGTGCTGGGCAGTTCACATTTTTATTGTTGTTGTTCACTATTATTTGCATTTTACTGAGGCCATATAAATGACACACCTGGCTAAAGGGTACGACAGCAGAACTCTTGGAACAAGAACCTGAGGCTTTTCTTCCAGGTACTTCACTACTATTCTACCTGCTGATTTTTCCGTAACCCCGGTGATGCCAAGTGCTGTGAATGGCACACTCACCGATGCTGATTCCCATATTACTTTTTTCAAACCCAGGGCTGGGCAAGATATTCTCAATATAGCCAAACTGCGGAGGAGAGACCAAAATGAACTCCAGCTCTTCCAGCGGGGTGTCTACGTCAGATACCCTTAGGTGGGCCACCGTGATAGATGCAGAGGCTCCCTCGTCCACCACAAACACCTCACCTGAAAGGGAGAGTTCATATTTCACATGGACTGGGTAATGGCACAGCAGAAGGCAGAGGTAGGCCCAGAAAGTACAAATCCAGTTCATGATTTTGTTTCAACCAACTAGTTGAGTATACTGTAAGTGTCACCGTCACAAAGTACTCAAATGGTTGGCTGAAACAAAATCTTGGTCTGGATTTTTACTTTCTGGACCTGAACTATCCACCTCTTGTAGAAGGATATCTGAAATCCGTGATTTATGTCTGTATAAATGTATGATTTATGTCTGTATAAAATACACAGATTAACACACCGCACAATTGTAAGACGCAACCATGATCTGTTACAGTTCTACACCAGCTGTCTCCAAATTTGTGTTCAGTGAGAGCTACTTCTACAAAGGAAATAATCTGGGGAGCAAGGTGTTCGATATGTAAATTATATCAACCGGAGGATGAAGGTAAAATTAATTTGAGTCCACTTTGTCATAACAGCACGGCACTGATTATAAAAGACAAAAGTGAAGTTCCTTGTAGTGCTACAACGTACATGTGTATAAACAAAATAAAAACAGACAAAAAAAAAAAATTCACATAATTAATAAGATTTCTAGAAAATTTTGATGTATACTACTCATTCGCACCCTGCAAGCCACTCGTAGCTTAGGGGCAACGTGCTGGCAATCACTGTTCTACACAGAGCCACAAAGGCACACAGGGTAGAAGAGAAGAAAGTCACTGTCACCAGTAATGAGAGAGGGGGCTTGGTTGTCCACAGGAAACACAGTGACGTTCATGTCATAGATAGGCAGGGCCTTCTGGAGCCGAGCAGCAGGGCTCAGGGGAGAAGGCTGCCCATCAGAGGTGCATGCTGGGAAGTTCTCTGCCTCTTCATCTGAGATGACGAATGTGATGATGTCATAGCGTGGAGTAAATCCAATCTCCGCTCCTGAGAAGTACGTGAAATTAGCATCCATATCCAACAAAGTAAACATCATCAAGGTTAATAGCCCAACCAGAAATCTGGATAAAACCCTTCCCTGAATACTACACTCAATCTCAAAATCCCAAAAAAACGAAAGCATCCAAAGTACAGTAAATTATCTGCATATTCATTGCAGCAGACTAAGGAAAACTTGTGCCAATATGGTGTCATCATGTGCCCCTACCTGTGTGCTTGTAGGTGATGAACCCAGAGATTAAGTCTGCCTGGATGAACCTGTCAACCACCACGCCGTTTTTACGCACAACCCCATGATACGGTTGGCGGGCGATCATGTAGGACAGTCTGCTGTCATTGGTGTCTCTGTCTGTGGCATACAGGTACTCTGTGGTGATAACCACTTCCTGTCCCTCTGCACAGTCCAACACAAGCCTCAAGCCCGGTGCAAGGACCGGAACCTCGTCATTGACCAGCGCCACCTATGGATGGCATGAAGAAAAGTTCCAGAGAATAAAAACGTGGAACGGTCAGAATTAACTCCCAGATCTTAGTACTGAAGTAAAATGACTCATCGGTTAGTTATCTAGACAAGGAATAACAGATTAGTCAGTTTGTGACCCTGACTCACCTCCACCTGCAATACAAATTCGGCAACATTGATGCCATCAGAAGCTGTTAAATAAATGCTGTCCTGGACTGTCTCAGAGCCATCATGATGGTACCTATGAGGGTTAAGCAAAGCACAGCCAGTACTATGATAAGGTTGCTATGGGAAAGGATTAAACATAATGGTTCATTAGAGTAAAGAAAGACATTATAAGTAAATGATTTGCATCTCAATATTAACAGGTTATGCTCTTGTAAATGCAATTTATAAATGCAATCTCATTTTTTTCAGTGTCCAGTTTCCAGTAAAATTAGGCACAAACGGACCTCAACATCAAAACTGGGTTCATATAAACAGCTTCTGAATTCTGTAAATATTTTCTGTGAAAATTCAAGAGTGAAGAAATTAGATTTACATCTCCATGCTAGTTGTAATTATCCAGACCTGTCAATTGCTGTCTATTGATGGGGGTTAAACTAGGCAGTGTTTGATTGCATGTGATTATCCCACCTCCTATGGGAATTAGTATTATTTTTATGATGATGAAAGCTATTACCTGATTTGGTAAGGATTTCAAAATAAAACATTTGCAATAACTGAACTGGTAGAGGGATCCCTGTACTACATACAAATCAAGCATGAGGTGGCACTGAGAAACTGAGGCAGAGGCAGAATGTGTCTAACCTAACTTTTAGGCTGGTCAGGTCGCTCAAGGCGAACGCCTGCCCTGGATCCACGGGGAACCCGTCCAGGTGGAGTCGTCCATGCTGGGGCCCTGCCCTCAGCTCCACTCTCAATGCTTCCTCCGCCGTGTCCGGATCAGTCAGCCACAGGTGGTCCGAGTCCATTGGGCATTCCCCGCCCTCCTCCACCGTCAGCGGGTTCATGTGGACCTGAGAAAACAAGGTCGGGGGGGGGGCGGTTTCATGAAGGGCTTAGGAAACAACCGGCGGCTTGCATCAATGAATCAGCGGCGGTCAATGGATCACACAGCGTCGGTACCTGAGGTGGCTGGTTGTCCACAGGCAGCACGGTAACGTTAAAACAGATACCGATGAGTGTGCTGCCCTGCTGATTGGTCACGGAAAGCACAAACTGGATTGGCTGGGGGTGGATCCCGATCTCCTGAAGGGGGGGCATATAGGCCACCTTCATGTAGTTGACTGCATGCTGGGAAAGCAGAAGCCAGCTGGGTTAGGTGTCACATGGTACTCCAGGTAGAAAGTTGATGTCAAGGGTAGACTGGTAACAAAAAGCAGCCTGGGAATTTACCACTGATTGGGGGCGGGTCCCCTTGGTGCATTTTGCCAATCATGATCAACCGGTTGGCCACCAATGAAATAAAGCATCATCTTCTGCGATAGGCCGAGGGGTAGAACACCCCTGGCATACAGACCATACAAAGACCGGCCCTGAAATCATCGGCCAATCATCGCCAAAATTCCTGATGGCCAGTTGTTATTACCCCAAGCATTACTCACTTGTGTGAAAAGTCGTAAAACTGGTGCACTGGGGTCTTTGGTAAATTTGGGGATGCTGTCCACTAGGAACAACCTCCCGGCATCTCCTCTCCTGGCCAACACAAAGAGAACAAGAACATTCTAAGCTTTTCATGAAGGAGCATTCATCCAGTTTGAGCAGCTGAGCCAATATTTAGCAGCTGTTGGACAAAGTAGTCCATGGGCTGTATGCTTAGCTTCAGCAGGATTCTGTCCTATGTGTCGATTTGCAGCTTACCCATGAATGGAGCTGAAGAAGGGTGGCGTGGTGACGGTGTATGTCAACTCACTGTCGGGTGACTCTGGGTCAACGAAATGGAGTTGCTTCTTAGTTATGTGGACTACCTCCATCTCTTTGACAACTATGTGTCGTGTCACCCCAGGTACCTCCTTTGGAAGTTGGTCATGCACCGGAGTAATATGCACCACAATAACCTGTGCAAATCATCAGTGGAGAGAAGGTGAGACCACTAATGGACCAAAACAGTAAAGCGGAAATCCAATCTGGAGCTGGTATGACAGCCGGGCTTGGGCTGTCCCAGCTCAGGTGCAGAATAAAAACAAAAACACGAGAGCATACCTGATGTTCTGAGAGATTCGGAGGATCGTGGAAATCTGAGAGCACTACCTCAAAGGAGTCATCAAAGATCTCATTCCCCAGGTGGCGGTAGTATATTACAGAGTGGAAAAGGTCTCTCTGGAGGAAATGGCTGACAGGGTAACCTAAAAAGAGAAGCAGGGAATTTTGGGATTGTCTCTGGTGAAAAAGAGTGCACTCTTAACTGCAAGCATCTACTCCAGAAACATTAAGATCTTGAACCTACATGATCATGATTTAATGCATTCTTTTAAGTCAACTTAAGCAGATGGATGATCATGAGGCAGCCTTCAGAGAGAGGGGCTCACCTGTCTCTCTGGGGCCTGGTATCTTCATGAGCACTCCTGCCTGCGGTGGGCGGGTGACATTGAATAGGATGTAGTCGTCGCTGGAGTCCATATCAGAGGCTTGCAGCACAGACCCTTGCAGCAGGGCGATCTGGCCTTCTGCAAGTTCCAGCACCATGTTGGTGATGAGGAAGGGCGGGCTGTCATCCTTTGGCAGGATGTTGATGGGGAACTTATGCCGTGTCTGGTGGTGGCCATCGGTGATTCGGAAGACCACGAAGTCTTTGGTGGTGTCGCTGTCATCGTGGTGATAGCGTACCACGCCTGCCTGAATGTCACTCACGGTGAACATGAAGCCCTTACCACCTAGATGTTGCATGCAACCCAGGAGACCAGGGATAAAAAAGGTTAAGAAATGAAGCACTGTTCTAATCAAATATCTAGCTTCTCTTACCAATTAGTTCTGACACCATTCCAAGAATTACAGAAGCACCACGATGACTTTCATGAATTCTGTATATGACAACATATAAGATGCTAATTGAAATGGTACTCTTTCAACTTGTCAATATATAACATGTAGACTCTTGAATAATACTTAGACCCATATCATTTTACCTCTAACGGTAAGTCTTCCGTGTTGTAGCCCATCCACAGTGATGATGCGTACCAACTTCAGGTTGTCATTGTCTACGATCTGCAGCTGCTCCCATGTGATTGGACGGGACTGGCCTTCCAGCAGACTCAAGCCTATAAGGACCAGTGAGGTTGCCATGAAGACTGCGCTCCAAGCCAGCCTGACTGGTCAACGTTATAACCCTGTGTGAAGATGCAGTCCTTACCCATGTTCCACGACACACGGGGCGCGTTGGTGTCAGCTGTCCTGACAGACACATGAACCATGAAAGGGGCGCTTTTGGCAAAAAAGTAGTCGTGGACGTCAAACTCCACCTGCCAGAAAAGATAAGTCATCAATATCATGCTTGTAAAGGGCGGCATCATGATGACAGGAGGAAGGCTACCTCATCTCAAGACTGAAGCATATCTGCAAACTTATGCTTATTTAAATGAATCTTACTTATGTTAAGATACACATTTTCATGTTTTCAAAACATTCCCATGTTTCTACAGCATTCTTAGGGACATCTGAGACGGAAACATTTTTTCAGATGGTCTCTACCTCGTAGTTACGACGTTGGGTGTGGCTGGAATTGGGAGGCTGGTAAGCGATGAGCATGTCATGGAGGTCTGCCCAGGTGAAGGAGATGATGGGTTTGGTATGGTCAGACAGGTGGGTGATGAAGCCTTCTTGGGGTGGCTTGGTGATATTGAAGACTAGTAGGGACCTGGGGGACTCTGCATCTTCAGCATCCACAGCAGCAGTGCTAAAGGGGGTGAGGATGAATTGGTCCACCTCCAGGATGAACGTGGGCATGAAGGCCGGCTTAGGAGGTTGGTTTGGGATGCCATTCTTGATCCGTACCGGAATCCAGGCACGCTCAGACTGGGCATTCAGAGCAATTTCAAAATCAATCAATGATTCACTGGGTTTATATTCAATATTCAGTTTTTTATCACAGATTTGGTAAATACTATTTTCTTATTGGTCCAGAGGTGTCACATGGGTGTTGATAATGATGATTTAATCGCACAGGTAGTTCCGGCAGCCTAATATTAATGTGCACTAATTTCAATCCATATTGAAATACCTTTACGATGTGTGACATTTTACTCATAAACACGCAGTCATACTTTTTAGCATAATTATCCTTGTTTTTCATAACGCAAACACCTTAACTTATATAGATGAGGCTTTTAGCTATTTTCACAGCTAGGTCATTTATAGAAGTGATCAGGCTTGAGAGTAACTGTGACCCCACTCATTCTTTGCATCACAAGTTCAGTTCATTCACCACACTGCATCCTGATGCCTACAGTGAAGTAATCGATCTGAAATTCAGAAGTGGAAAGTTCGGGTCAGAAAGTACAAATGCAGACCAAGATTCTGTTTCAACCAGCCAGTCGAATATAAAGTCAAAGTCACAAAGTACTTAACTGGCTGGTTGAAACACAACCTTGGTCTGCATTTGTTCTTTCTGGACCTGACTTTTCCACCTCTATCCAAATTCAAATAAAATTTAAAGCATTTGTATGCAAAAATGTGATCCAGAAGGAGAAGGCACCTTGTATATGCTCCTACTCCTTGTATCTCTGAGATCCAGTCGTATGGCGATGTAATCAATATCTGGAGATGGTGGATCTGTGTGCTGGTATTTCAGCCCCATCACCAGGAATTCCTCACAAGGCACCTTGATGAACTGTACCAGTTTCATTCCATTGAGGCATGCAGACTCCTTGCACATTGCTCTGGCCTTGTTAACTGCAAGAAAATGGTCATAGGGTTAATGACAGCAAGAGGCAAACTGTTCAAATTTATTCAACGTATTTCTGACAGATCTAGAGGAATGAAGGTCTCCTCTGATGAGTCTGATGAGTGTTCTGCTTCTCTTTGCCCTAAAGCAGTGTTTCTCAATCCGGTCCTCAGGGACATACAGTCAGTCCATGTTTTTGCTCCCTCTGAGCTCCCTGCCAGACAGTTCACATTTTTGCTCCCTCCCAGCTCCCTACATGGACTGTCTGTGGATCCCTGAGGACCGGATTGGGACACACTGCCCTAAAGGATAGCAGGACATACTCAGCTGTTGCTCTGAGGGCAGAAAGCTCTGTGGTTCATCTCCACGAGGCACAACTTCCTCAGGTTCGCCAGTGACCAGCTGGCCATGGGCAGGAAGGTGTGCTTCTTGCGTGGCTACTTGCACAGTACACTCCAGGTTGGATCGCCGCTCGTAGTGGAAAGACACCGCATTGCCATCCAGCTTGTCCGATAGGCTGTAGAACTCAGGTACCTCCAGAGACTTAGGGCCAAGGTGGATGATGCTGCAATCGGGTTCCAGGACCTCAACACGCAGAAAGAACACCTCAGTGTAGGTCTCTGTCTCTGTGAACCTGAACACACACCAGATTCTTCACTCAACACGCAGCAAACATAAATATGCTGAGAAAGCATTACCAGAATCCCCCCAAAAAAATATTTAAGAATTTCTTTAAAAACACAAGATTTTGAGAAGTCTCAGTTATGTTTTTGTTCATTTTGAGTTTTTTTAAAACCAATGCCAAGCACAGGTGAGGTGAAGAGAGGAAATAATATCGATGTGCAGTCCACCTCTGAATGTACCGAGCATTTGCAGAAGGCAGCTGAAAGGCACCAGCTATGAGAGAGCTCTGCATTCGAGATAAAGATGCTGAAGCTCTAATTGCAGACAGTGGATTCCAGCTGCAGAAGTGGCACTCGCATGATTAATAACCATCCAAATCTGTATACCTGAACAGCCGAAGCATCACTTTGTCTTCTTTTAGGATGGGACAGCCGTTATGGACATATTTCACCTCGTCCGCGTGAAAGTAGCAGTCAAAGACCTTAGGACGGTAGGGACAACATACATCAAACCACATTTACCCACAGAGCCAGTGGATAGTTCAGGTCCAGAAAGTAAAAATCCAGACCAAAATTTTGTGTCAAACAACCAGCTTGGTCTGACTTTTTACTTTCTGGACCTGAACTCTCTAACTCAATGCATAGAACAACTTTCTGTTTGTAAGTGTCAGATAATGTTTTTATTTCATATACTTCAGGGAGGGTGGATGAATTCCTTGAAGTTAGGAAAGAATGCTCAACCCATGCCAGCTGTCACGATGAAATGAAAGGGATCCCAGTGGTCTTGCTTTTTTTTCGTGTTTTTCTCTTAGTTTGTCCTTTTTCTCTTCCCCCGTTTAATTACATGACAATCAAGGCCACTAGATGTCAGAATGAATGTCAGGGGAAACCACATCTAAGACTGCAGCTTGGCTTGAGAATTTTTAATTTAGTCATTTTTTTCTTCCCTTACATGCCAGCCTATGGTGGTGACTGGCCTTGTCAATGGATGCCAAATATTTCAAACCCAAAAAGAAAACCGATTTTAATACAATACAGACCTTTCGGATTTAAGAAAACATGATATTATATATGTCACAAAGTTATAAGAATAACAAAAGGTCACAGACCTCTTGATGCAACAAAACCTTTCAACTAATTCATGTTTTGGGTATCTGGATTAATTCATCTAAACAATAGCTGAACTGAAGATATACAATCAAATGATATGCCAGAAGCCCTTGTGGCACTGGAGGGCATTCCCTATGAACTGCTGTTTATTATTTGGGTATGCATGGCAAAAGTTAAGACAGAGGCTGTAACATTTGTAAAATCACCAAAACCTCCATTCATTAATAAGCATTAAAAATGGGGCGCCTGGCCCTTTAAATAGCAATGACTGACACATATAAAGCTAGAAAATGCTGAATGGAGGATGCAGACCCACCTGAGGTGTGAGCACACCCACTCGCTGTGTAATGGGCTCGTTGAGGACCACCTCCACCTTGCAGGCGTCCCTGTCTTGGGGGGCACTGAAACGCAGGTCTTCCTCCTCCAGGTAAGCTGTCTGGCCGCGCTTCACCTTCAAACCCCGGTTCACTGTCACCAGTGAGTCCCGGCCCCTGTCGGCCATGCCACTCAGAACTGTCACCGCAATCATTATTATCATGGGTGGGGACAGCTGGAATGCCAACCCCATTGCTTGTGTTAGTCAGGAGGGACCTTGCCCACCCGAGGTAGCACTGTATGCCTGTCCGTTTGTTGACCAGCGGGGACAATGTCCCCCCCCCCCCGCGTAAGCAGCACTCAGACAGTTATGGGCCAGCAGTCTCTCGGCCGTCCAGAGGCGTGAGATGACATGTGTGTTACTGGTGTCCTGCTGATTGTAGGTAATTCTGGAGTGATTCAGATTACTGCACTTTATAGGTATTGTTCATGTTAACTCTTCCCTGAGAAGAAAAAAACAGAAATGGAAGAACATGTAGAATTCTATATTACTAAATCAGACAAATCAGGCGACAACAATCGAAAGACCAGAATTTGAATTGTTTATACAGAAGACAGAATATTAAGAAACATTACACAGAATAAAAAGTTTCAAAATGATGCCAAAGATTAAAGACAATCATTCGTCTCCTCTGAATTACTCAATTAGAATTTTTTTCTGGCAGAAACGCGGCTGTACTCTGCCAGTCTTAGAGTCCTCCATGGGAAACATCTACCAATATGGGCCAATCCACATTATCTAAAGCCGCCCCCAATCTCTTAGTATGGATGGTGCAGCAGTAAACCCAGACTGCTTTGGGCTTGTGCCACCATGCCTAGCAGTTCTGGTATCAAAAACAGAAAATGTCTGAGGTGGGGAAGTTATGGATCTTCTGCAACACCTCCGCTTCTAAGCAAGCCCAGAATAGACTTATAAACACAGCTGAGAAGGAGTGGAGGGGGGAAACAGAGGAGATATTACTCTGATATGAAATTAACAGAAATATGAGTAAAGTGTCAAGGGAAGCTGAGAAGATACTCCAAAACCTCCACAGCTTAGCACTGTAATCTGAGCAAACACAGAGATATACTCTATCGTGGTGACCCAAGTCAATAGTGAGCCAGGCTTGTACTCTGAAATAGTATTAATGACCAGCATTATCCAACGCAGCCCAACAATCTCACAGCACATGCATTTAAGATTACATTACATTTATTTGGCTTTTGTCCAAAGCAATGGACAAGTGAGAAGGCAGGGTCAGCCAACTGGGGCTGGATCTTCCTCAAGGACCCAACAGTGAAATCAGACGCAGGATTTGAACCAGTACAGTAAGTATCCAAACAGACACGCGGAGTCCTAATCTTCAGAGCCACACGCTCAAGATTTCACAGGCCTAAGCCTGGCCTTTGCAGGGGAGATTGGGTCCTGAAAGATGACCTACGACCTCATGCAATTAAAAAGATCTAAAGCAGCAGGTTAGTCATGGGAGGGGCATGACGACTTTGTTGACATGGCCAGTTCGAAATGACACTTACAAGAGCAACTGATGATGCCATTGTTGGGCTGTTGATATAGGGGCAAAAATGTTCACAAAGAAACCACACGCCCGGTGTCACATGCAACACAGATCACACCACACACACTGTCTAACAGATGCATGCAAACTTCCTCCAGAAATAAACAAGTACTTGCCATCCAGAATCTAACAAAATGGCAGCACTGACTGAGGTGCTTGTAGCAAAAGGCAGAGAAATGGAGGTGAATAACCCAGCTGGAAGCTGGCTGGCTGAGGAGGAGTGCTCCTGAACCCCGGGGAGGGGGATGGAGGGCGTAGTGTAAAGTAACAGAGGGACAGCGGCAATCCCAAAATGGTGTCAGATGGGTGACGTTCAGCAGAGCACCAACCCGTACCAAGGCACACATGCAAGCCTGCACTCACACACATATACAACTGAATATACTACTCATTCTTTACATTCCTTACAAACATACGTCATACAGACTTGACATCCTCGTAAGAAACAAATCCTGAATTACAGGACTTTAAGCTATAATGCATAAAAAGGCCCGACATCTGAAGCGGGGGTCCCCAATTCCCGTCGTGGAGGGCCAGTCTACAACACAATTTACACATTTCCTTGCACAAACACACCTACTAAACGTGGAAATTAGCTGAGTACGATGTGTTCCAGCAGGGAAACTTGCAAACTGTGGGACAGACTGGCCCTCCAGGACCGGAACTGGGGAACGCTGATCTAAAATTTACAGTTTTTTTTATTAGCAGTGTTTCTCAATCCAGTCCTCAGGGAGCCACAAACAGGGAGCTCAGAAGGAGCAAGAACATGGACCGGCTGTGGGTTCCCGAAGACTGAATGGGGAAACACTGGTTTGCTTTATCAAGCAAACAAACTTGAAAAAGCAGCAGTATTAACCTAGGCTCTAGGCAGCAGAGCAGAATGGGGACCACTGAAAAACACAGTGCACTAAATAAACGATTATCTTGAAATGTCAATACACCACAGTTTTTGCATATCACTGCCAAAAGTGTGCTCTGGTTTTTAACAAGCAGAAACAAAAGTGATAAATAACCCTGGCTGGGCCAGCCTCAGGTCATATTCATCCAGAATAACTCACTGGTCATTTTTAGCAGAGCTCCCACATCCGGCCCTTAATTGTAACCTTTCAGAATAATGCCCCCCAGGCAAGCTTTGCTGTCGGCTGTCAAAGTCTGTGAAAACCACTCTGCTGTCAGTGGGCCCGGTGATTCTACTAGTGACCCAGAATTCTCTGGACAGGCTGGGCTTGCGAGCTGCAGAATACCAAATGAGCCCTTGCAGTTACAGATGACTGTTATTGACTATGGGGGCCTGGCACCATAGATTAAGGGAAAGAAATACTGTTGATATTCTAATTGTACCCACAAAGTTTGGCATCGTCTACTATTGTTATACTAGTCCAACTGAGAGTTTGGCAAGCACTATATAAGTCGCCATCGAAAGGGACTTCAGCACAGAAAAGTAAAACTCTAAAGTGCTGTGAAAGTGTGTAGAAATAGTTCAGTGTCAGGGAGACCAGTCTCCTACAAATCAGTAGATGCGTAGAAGCAAATGACTTTGTGTTGAGTTTGAGAATTTTAGAACTTCTGAGCCACCTGGTTAAGCAGAATCATAGATGTTCTTCTGAGATGTGGCCTTATCCAATTACAATTTCATTCAGAGGGCCCAAACACCAGGTTAAGTTTAATATGTAACATTAAATGGTCAGCACTGATAGGGAGTGAACTTACTGAAGCAAAAAAAAAAAACCTGTACCAAGATCAAAAAAGAAGCCAGTCATTCCATAACTCCTGTATCTGTGAAGCCCTTTGAATGCAATGGGTGAATACTGTCACAAAGACACTTCATATGTAAGCAATCATGTTAATTTTCTTTTGCTATTTTTCATGAGAAGCCATCAATCTTACTTTTCTTAATATGTCAAGTCTAAATGCAACGTCAAGGCCTAAAGAGACAAACTATTATAAGACAACTGTTTCCAGAGAATGTATCTCAATCTTGGAATCAGAAAAGTGCTTGTTATAACAAGACTTTGATACAATTGTACAATACGTTTGAATGACAAGAAAATTAGACAAAAAATTCTGTCTTCTCTTAAATGTTTGCTTCTGTATGGCATCCTTCCATCTATGAGATATTTCAATACTTGAATATTCTGAAGCTGATACACATTAAGCATGTGATCAGTGGCTTGTGTTTCCGACGATGGCAGGCCGGGCCTCATATTGCTATAACTGCTGCCTCTCACACTAATAGCCAAAGTCTGTAAACGGTTCTCAGATGGCATGATGCAGGATGCAAGTGTTAGACTTTTCTGCCATTCCACTTGACTTCCAGCAGAGAATATCGATCATGCAGTTAGTCTTGGCTTTGCTTCCTGAAAAGCAAAGGTTCAGATTCAGTTCCAGAAAGTAAAAATCCAATCCAAGATTTCATTCCAACCAACCAGTTGAGTATAAAGAGTTACAATTACAGAGTATTCAACTGGTTGGTTGTAACAAAATCTTGGTCTGGATTTTTACTTTCTGGACCCGAACTATCCACTTCTGCTGATAAGCTATAATGAATAATTAAATACCCATTCCGCTCTGCTGCTTAGAGTCTAGGTTAATTTTGCCGACTCAGTAAGCCTTTTTAAATTTGTTTGCTTAATGCTAATAGCAGTGTTTCCCAATCCTTGGGGACCCACAGCAGGTCCACATTTTTCTATACATTTTTGGGAGGGAGCAAAAACATGGACTGTCTGTGGATCTCTGAGGACTGGATTGGGAAACACTGCTAAAAGGAAACTGTAAACTCTGTCCATCTCTGCTGAATGAACACCCCTGGAAAATTTTGCTAGTGGTTGTCTCTCCTGTTTGTAACACACTCGTGAAGGCACACACATGTACACACACACACACACACACCAGAAATATGTTCCCCACAACGGCAAAAAAAAAAGTTTTTTTTTTTTTTTAACATTGTGGGGGACATTTGGTCGCCACAATGTAATATAAACCTAATCCACTTACACACACACACCTGCATGCACACATACCAGCAGTTCTATACATATTTGTTAATTAAGCCAGTTCCCATTCCTTAATCATCTCTCCTTCACCTTTCTCTCTTTGAGACCACTATCAGGGGAGGGGCCAGGGGAGGGGCCATAGTGATGACAGGATACTCAGGGTCAGCCGTACTGGCTTTGTTCCCACTCTCTGGCCCGTAGCATCTATTGTGCTAGCACTAATGGCACGTGGGGGCGGGGGGTGTGACCCACGGCCCATTTCCCGTGATGATGGATAGGACTCGGCCTGGCCGACCTAATGAGGGCACCTAGGGGCCCAAGGCAGGATTGTAAGGAGACATGAGTGTCTCACTCCAGCGCACACATTCCGGATTTTTTTTCTTCTATCGATTCGGATTTCCACTTTCATCCATGTATCCTAATGATCTAATCGCGCCTAGAAAAGAGGCCCGAGTTGGGAAGCCCCGTTGGCTTTAACAAAGCCCCGATTGTCTGTCTGTGTGAAGACGCCTGTGTGTGTCACGGTGAGGGGAGGCAGGTACACAGCCGCCCGCAATTCACTAGACACACTTACTGTAACACGCACCCCCAGCTTGCCCAACAGTCATGTGAATCTGCCTGAGGCCGACACGTCCAATCAACATGTCAGGATAACAGAACGTTGGCAATGTTAGCAAACCACAATATGTTTCTCAGCTGGCTGGGTTGCGTACAAAATAAATTTTATTATGTAAGATTTTTCCATATTTACTGGTTTTAGTGTCCCTTACTGGGTTGTTCCTTGCCCTGCACCCTCTGACCCACCATAACCCTGAACAGGATAAGCGGTTTCAGAAAATGGATGGATAGATGGATGCAATCTTTTTTTGTGCACAGTGTCCTACCATTAAAGCTCAGATCTAGAGACCAGGGTCCAGTCCGTACCCAGTAGGGTCACAAGACACGGCCCCCTGGACCACAACAGACGTTACTGCCTCCCACAGAGGTGTAGGGGAGGCAGATTAACGGCAGTGTAGGGGACGCCTTGTAGTAGGCCTACTCATAGCATCCAAGGCTTTTATTGTCTGTGCAACCTAACCTGCTCGTGACTAATCACATTCGCCGGGTTTCTCTGCTCTGCCTGGAATGCTTCAGCGAGTGGTGAACTCCTCCGACAGCACGTCATTCCTCCATCTCCAGAAAAGCGACCTCTTCCAAGAGCTTCTCTTCTCAGAATCACTGATGACGGCACAGTCATCGCAGGACGTGCGCTGCATTCTAACACACTGCTGCAATTCTTCACTGTCAGCTGAGGCAGAAGGTTCTCTTTTAGCTGGGGTGTGATTTTTTTTTTTAAAGCTATATCAAGCAGATCAACATCCGCTGTAAATATATGCCCACACTTCCCAAGGAAGTGATATGTAATCAGGACTATCACAGACAGTCGCATGTAATGGAATCTAAACATGTCTGCTGTTAAGTGAAGAAACGGCAGATGTATGGGAATGGGGTAATGGAAGTCCAGCTTTTAACAGTGCTAAAGTGGTTAACGGCATAAACGTTTAACCTTGAAGGCCTGGTGCCTCCTACTGTGACATTCCTTCTGTGAGGTAATAAGCGTGACTCAGAACTGGAATAGAATGCCCAGATGCATAAATGTAGTATTATTGGAAGCCAGGCACTCAGTCAGATAGAACAATTTCAGGTGTGTGCCCTCACTCCAAATGTGTTTGCTTCCAATTAGACATGCAGGCAATTATGAAAATTATGAGTCTGAACCCCCTTTGAACCTCTGGTTGGCGACATCTACCCTCCCCACCCCCCGGAAAATTATTTCTGGCTACAGGCCTGATGTAAGTTAATGAATTTGTGTGTGTGTAAACCAGAGGCCCACACAGAAACTCCAACAAACGCCCTGAAGTCTGAGGAGCATCGGCCTCAGTGACACAGCGTGAGAAAGCACCATGTGTGACCATCAGTCAGCAGCACCTCGAATGCCATAGCAGTGAGGCGGCAGAGGCGCAAAGCAGCAGGCCGATTCATCGCCTCGAGGCCCAGATATGATCTCCCACTCCTGCTTTTGTGGGATAGCTTCTTCATCCCTGGATTCCCTGAGCTCCCCAATCACCCAATAACAACAATATAGCGCACCGTTTCCCAATCTGCTCCTCTGGGACCTGCAGACAGTCCAAGGTGTTGCCCTACTGGGAGCTGAGAGGAAGCAAAAATGTGGACACTCTGACAGGGAGCTCGGAGGGAGCAAAAATGTGGACCGTCTGTGGGTCCCTGAGGACCGGGTTGGGAAACACTGATATAGACCAACCTAATGAGGGGACCTCACACTGTGTACAGTCGTAACACCAGTTATTACATAAGCAGGACTGGCACCCCTCCAAGAACACAAACTAATCAAATGAAAACACTGGTCTGAAATTCTCGGCCGGGATTTATGGCTGGCACCACAGGAGCGTTTCCAAGGTTTCTGTATTCATGCTTTCCAGGTGCCCTGGTTCACAAGTAGACATACTGTACTAGGGGCACCGTGTGAATGTGTTCCCCTGTGACATGCTAGCCTCCTTTCATGGGTGTCCTCCCGCCGCCACAGCATGCCACGCCAGCTAATTACAGGAGAGACTGTTTTCCTAACCCCTTCTTAGCGTGATCTCGGCACCTCGCGAATGCCGGCAGTGTTACGCAAAGCAAGACACAACACGCTGCACAGACCCTGATTCTGCTTACACGCTCGGCCCCTTTTTCTCAGGTTCACAGCTAGGCGTTCTCTCTCCCTCTCTCCCTCGCGTCTCGGAGTGTCGACAGGGCTTCGTGAGGACTTCAATGAGCAGAAAATACCACAGAATAAAGGATTCATGCAGGGCTGAAATAAAACACTTCAAGGGACAGGTTTGGCTGAGTTAAAAGCGGCGAGTAAAATGACTCCCCTTGTGGAAATCTCAGTCCCAGGCTGAAGAAATCCTTCTTTTATGCGATCATGAAAAATCTCAGCCGGAAGCCTTACGACAAAAGCTGCCCGTTGTTTTCATTTTTCCACAGCTGGCTGGACACTATGTAACAGATAAGCAGCATGTAGCAATCAGTTACATGATGGAGAGTCATCTGTGACTAGACAAGGCCTGTGGTCCAGCTGTCACAGTGCTGCTTGAGGAAAATCAGATCAACAGCGATGCAAGTAAGTAAATGCATCAATCCACCATCATGAACTCCACAGGGCAACGGAAAAAAACTCAAGCTCTGCGATTTACCTTCTGAAGCCTGCTAAGTGATGCAGACAATGCGAAGAACTATTTCCTTCATTTTTTTTGTGCTTTTCTACATAATTCCTATAGTCCTGTAACTGGCTGCATGTAATCCCTCCCACAAAGTCAGGAAGTTTGCAAGCCCTTATATTAAAGTCCTGGCAAATGGACAGGGGATTGTAGGCACAGAGGCAGGACAATCATCTCTATAGCAAAAGTTCACTTAACTGTTTATGGGTCACTGCTGTATTTCCAAGGAGTTGAGTAAGAAATGAAACAGTCATCCCACTACGAATCGCAAGTCACGTTTTGTTTGGAGAGGAAATGAATGGGGCAGGAATTTAAAGAATGACGACGTTCATCCTTTGTTTGTTGTTCTTATTAAGGAGGGGGGAATCGCAGTTTAATTGCCTGGGCGGAACTGTGTGGACGGTGGGTGGCGGACCCATGCTTAGTCATGTGACCAATGGAGGACCCCCAAAAACAGGCTGGGTGGGTGGCCCAGCTGCAGGTCTGGAGGAAGATTTCTGAGGGAGCGATGAATGCATCGCCCCTGCATGGCAAACTTGACCGTAAAATTGGGCATTTGTTTGAAAACAAGGATTAATTGTAGAATCACTGAACCCAGGCAATAAAGGGGAATTGAACAGGTGTACCAGGAAACTAGCACGTCTGCCTCAAAATGATAAATCAAATCAGTTTTTGGATGAATGAAATTAGTCTCACTAAATGTCTCGCTTTGCCAATGTTTGAGGCTTACTATTTTGCTTCGATTCTTCTTTATATTTACCATTTCCAGTAATTTGTGAGCCATGTTTTACTTCCCGGAATCACGTCAGAAATAAGCTCTGCTACTGAGCATCCCTGAATATGCTCCCATGTTTAATTGGTCCCTTCTAAGATAATTTGTTCTCATTACAAAGTTTATTTGCTGCTGTAATGTGTAGTGTAATAGTGTCTATGTTTGCAAACTACGCTTGCAAAGCCATTTGTGTAAGAAGTGCAGCTCAGGTCTTGCCAGAGAATTCTGTGTTTTCCTTTGATGAGCAGTGAGTCCCAGATGTAGATGAGAGGGTTTGCAGGCTGAAGACTGGGATTGATTGCAGTCACCTTCGATCCCCTAATCATAGGGTTCCAGCCAGTAATTTCAGCAGCACCAGGAGGAGAATGGAGCATGCATCTTAGACTCCTCGCCCAAAATATTTATACACACACCCGGAAGACTCCTGTACAAGCACTGAGAAACATGACCTCAAATCAATTTTCAGAGCAGTTTAATTCAGTCAAATGTGATTTAAAACGTACTTATTCTGCGTTTGGAACAGAGCAGTACATGGGAGCTAAACGCAATGACGTAAAAAAGGAAAATCTGAATATGGATGGAACAAATATACCTGGTGGTTGCTCCTCTTAACATCAGACTCTCAAACTCGTTAGAAAGAGACTGCATTGAAAACACGACGATAAACACTGTCGAAAACACTGATCAACAGCTTTCACAATGACGGTTTAGCCCTGCCTGTACAGTGTTTTAGTTGATATGTGAATAGTGAGCTCATACAATCCACATAATTGCATAGCTCTATTGCTCTATTAAAAAAATATTTCTCTGAAACCACAAGTAGATTCTGGAAAAAGTCCGGTTTAGACATAATGGGCCCGGCTACCTTCATGAGTCTCAGAGAAGGGCTGTAAAACACATCATCCACAGCAGACTAATCTGACTAAGCATGCTTACTCTACACGTTCATTCATGAGCAACTTCAAGTAAAGGTGGGGTTTTCCCACAATATTCAGACGAAGGACACAGATGGATCTCCTCACACGCTCCTTCGCAGTGCCACAGACAGACAGACACACACACACACAGAGGGACATGCAGGCGGTTGGCACTTACCTCGTGCCTCCATGTCCCGTCAGACGCTCCCTGATAAGTAACCACGCTGCCTCTGCACCTCCGCTGCTCCTCCGCTACCATCTGATTGACGGGGAGCCAAACTCCACACTCCCGCCCCGCGGCGACCCCACACCCACCCCTGAAGAGGGAGGGAGGAGAGAGGAATCTGGTGAGTGCAAGTATGGCGGTGGCAGGGGGGGGGGATGTTCTGCACACTCAGAGCTTCTTTTTTGTTTTTCTTTGAGGGGGGTGGAGTTCGAGGGACTGAAAAAAAACCAGCTAATTCAAGTGGGGAGAGGTTAGGATAAACATGGAGGTATGAGATCAAAGGAGCCTCAGGCTGGTCCCACTTGTGGAGGTTGGGGGGGGGGGGGGCAGTGCCTATCTCTTTGTATAATTACAAGCTGGAGGCTCTGCAGGCTTTTATCTGATTATGTTGTAGACTTCCCTAGAACGGGCAACCACTTCATCAGTGTCTGCATCTCTCCAATCACCTGTTTCGAAAGCTTGATTGACTGCGTCTGGCAAAATGTCATTATGATTAATAACTGATGGCTGGTTGATGGTATAATGACGTAATCAATTCATTCTCATGTGCTCCTGAATTCAGATCATAGCACAGCTATGGCGATGCTCTAGAGCGCAAGACCCTCTAGCGTGCAGCTGATACCACACATCCTTTGCCGCTACATGTTCTTGTTCTGTAGTTATCAAAGCAAAAGATTAATGATGACCATGACTGCATATTACAATCAGAATCAGAATCTTTATTGTTCGTCAGTTGGACAAGGAATTCCTCTTGGTGCAGGTGTGAACACAAAGAGATATACAAGATAAAAGACAGACAAGAGATAATTAAAAACAAATCTGCCCCCCGATTCCAAATCCAGGCCTTGTTTTCATTTCTCCCAAGTTGTTAGTTTAGTTAGTTGGGGCAGCGTGTGGCTCAGTGGGCTGAGCCTGTGTGCCTGTAATCACAAGGCCACTGGTTCAAACCCCCCCTCAGCACATCTGTGGCTCCTTGAGCAAGGTCCTAAGCTCCCAGCGCCCTGGGTGCCCCAAGAGGTGGCTACCCTTCGCAGACAGCTTGCTCTGTGAAGAGCAAGTCGAGGGAAGTGTTAAAAACAATTTCAATAAAGGATTGATTCATAACTACTGATTACAAATGGCTGAAGGCTTCACAACCAGCTCTTGGGCAAAGGATGGCTAGAAAATCAGCCAGGACTTGGACCATGAATCCCAAGATTTCAACAGCCCTGGACTATACACATGCAAACTGCAAGTAGAAAGAATGTGCAGGGTAACAAGTTAAAGTGCATATGTGTAGTAGCTGCAATAGTGAACCTGGGAAGGCTCTTACGTGGAAGTATTACACCATGGGATAGGCTGTAGTTATATGCAACTGGAGAGTGACTGAGGCAATACTGCTTTTAATTTGTTCAGATTCTGATTAAGTAACTTGCTGACCGATATAAAGTAACCAGATGGCACAGATTCTGTATTTATCTATTTGTTTGTTTGTTTATTTACTTATGAATGATTTTCATACCACGACAGTCTGCAGATCATGGCATCTGCTGGACCCAGCCCCAGGATAGTACCCTTTGTAATTCTAATATCACAAATAGTAAATCTCATTCGCCAGCAGAAGTCAAATAGTTCTGAAAGACATTATATCTAAAGACATTAAATCATTATGTCTTCTGTCAGTGATACATCATGGAGCTTAATAACATTGACAGCTTCAACTCCTCAGGCACATAAGAGGCATTGCAGTTCTACAGCACGTGAGGATCCACTCAGAACAGCAGTTCATGGATGTCCAGGCTGAAAGAGAATATGTGCAGTCTTGTTCCATATCCAGCAATAGACAGACTGCTCCCCCTCTTCAAAGGCAAAAAGCAGCAACAACATTGACACTGAAACTGAGAAAACAGGTTGTCTTGGTTTTGGTGTGGATTTTGGAGTTCTTCCTGTTTTCTTCAAAGCCAAACAAATGAAGTAAGATATTCTATCGCAAGATTAAAAAGAGCCAAAGACACTCGATTTTAATCATATCTTTATTTTGATTAAATATGCAGTTACGGTGTTTGGCCATGATGGGGCAGTATTGTTCATCTCAAAAATGCTGCATGTTCAGGTCATGTTTTCGAGGTTCTTTAGGGGTATTAAGGTCTCCAGTTTCCCTTACTGGTCCCAATGATTCCTGTTCAGTTGACTATACTAATCTCTCTACATCTGACCCCGAAGTTGTGGTTGTGGCGCCGGTATGGTGCCTGTCCTGATTTCTGTAGAAATGGCTCCATTCAGCTCTGCATGGCCAAGCATAGAAATGAATCCTAACACATCTGCACACTGGTGATGCTGGCAAGGGGCATCACATGCAAGGGTCAATGAAGATCGGCGTGTTAATCAACTGCTTCTTACATAAGAGCTTGATCAGGAAAAATCTGTGGCAAACTGCAGTGCTCCTTAACCAAGTTGCTCTCCTGACGGTAATGTGTGCCATGGTGCCGAAAGAGACAAGATTCCATTTCCAGCTGTCATTTAAATAAACATAGTAACTGACTGAGTGGGTCTCACTGTCAAATTTATTGATTGCTAACTCACATGAAGCATTAATGATTTAAAATATGCCAAAATATCATATGGCTGAAATTTACCACTGGAATGAAACAACTTAATTTTTGCATGACACTGTCTTTTATGAATCTCTGCCCCCAATATCTAAATGAGAGAATACAAAAAAATGCTTCTTTTATTGAAAGCAAAATAAAAAAATGCAGGCAACATGACGATATTTGCCGTTTCTGACACGCAAAACCGTTTGCTAAGTTTTACAAATCATGCAAGCAGTTTACCTCAGACCCACAAGCAGACCTATAAGAAGTGATGGGACCTTTAAATCTTTTTTTTTTTTTTAAAAGATTGAAGTAAATCAGCCTTACTGCATGGCTCACTAGACACCTAATGATCTAATCATCTCACCATGGATTGAAGCAGCTGATGTGTGTGGGCGTGAATCATCTTAGTATCTTGTCCAGCATCTCAGAATGCTTACTAACAATGCTGTTTAGATTCAGCAGATGCAGTTTTTGACAGCCCGAGATAGAAATCGAATTGCTACAATTCCTACAATAAAACTGAAGAAAAAGAAACACTTCCTCAAAGCACTGTCCTGACTCTTTAGTGATGCTCAAGCAACAGGCCGCCAGTTACCCAAAACTGACACAAGTTGGCCCTATCTGTGTAAGAGAGGGTACCTCAACTCTATCTGCCATTAGTCTCCTTAGATCACAGTGTATCACCTACCCCCAGGTACTTGTGGAGGTGTGTAGAGAACGTCATGCTCAGTCCTATCCACACATTTTATACAGTCTCATTAAATCAACCACTCAAGTCTTGCTGTAATTTTTCAAACACAGTGCTTCAGTGAAAAAAACCTTGCATTATTAATAGATAAAGTGTACTGTTATAAATTATGCACATTTGTTTTGATGAAAGCCTGCACTAAGCAGCAGCACTAAGAAGAACACAATGCAATATCCAGTGGCCTCAGAGTAGAGAGACATCAAGCAGTTATCCAACAGCGCCTCCTTATGGTCACCATTGGCTTCACGGAAGCAGAATGACACTGTTCATTTGGCCTTCCATTGGTCAGTCCACCCACTCAGATAGACCCCACTGCTTTGTTCGTCTTACGGAAACACAATGCAGAGCAAATGAAGTGTGACGATCCAGGACATTTCTGGTAATTGCTGTTCCAACACAGTGCCAAGCAGTTACAAAGGTTCCAGTCTTGCCAACACTAACACTATCCACTCCTCCAAAGAGTCTTATACCCACAGAAACTGGACAGTATGAGGGGCATCACTGAATGCATCCATGTGACGCTGCTGCTCCTGGGCCAACTGGACGCCCAGGCGGACCCAACTGACCCCCTTGGGGACCGCAAACCGGGCAAAGCCATTCTGGAGATGCTGCACGTGGACAGGCTGTCGGGGCAGCGGAGCGAGCCGCACCCTTACATGATGCACATCTACCAGCTGCTGGATCCGCAGGAGGCCGCAGACCCGAGTGGCTCCGATGGGACGCTAGTGCAGAGTTTCCGGAGTCTTCAAGGTAGGAGTTCTGGTCCAGCCGCCACCCCCACAAAACAGGTCTCATTGCTGTAAAGCCGCTTGTTTCAGTGCAATTTAACAGCCAGGGCGGTGGGGATATTTTAGGAAGCATGTTGAAAGCAGATTTTTCCAGAGACAATCAGACATTTCAAGATAGGGGTTTCTGGTGTCGACTCTTTCACTTCAGACAGGACAAAGAGCTGGAGTGCTGAGCATTTAACTGCTGTGTGCACAAGTCTCATTGTCTCAGTGACACTACTGAAAATGCACCATTTGAACAATGTAACACAGGAAGCCAACAGCCAGGAAGCCTGGTGAATATATATATATAGATTAATGCAAGTATACAGTTCTGCATTCATTTAGTATATAGACTGATCTTTAAATATGAAAATGGTTTTGAATTTCCATGATGTAGCCCATGGTGATACATCACTGCTAATATTAAATATATTTACAATGAAGGTGTTACCTTGAAGTGAAGCTATTCATCCTATTCATATATTTTCTTTGGCAAACTGCAGCAGGTTCTTCCTTGTTTCTCATTAATGAAGGGCTTCTTCCTTGCATTATGGCACTTCTGTCATGCTTCTAGAAGCCTGATACATATACAGTGCACTTCACACCTGCACTTAATGTTTCCCATTCCTTTTGAAGGTCACTTGATGTCATCCTCCTATTCATGAGAAACTGTCGGATAAGTCAACGGTCATCTCTGGCATTAGAATGTTGCTTCTGCCCTCTACCTGGCTGGTTTCTGGTAGTTCCCAGCGTCTCCTGCTTTACCTTGTTCTTGTGTCCTGCTGTCTTAGAAATTTTCAACCTGGAAGCAGCCTGCCTCACAGCGTAGCATTCTGCCAGCAGGACCAAGATTAAACCAGGATTTAAAAATGCAGATGTTTAAAAATATAGAGGGGTCTCTTAATTTTTTCCAAGGCTGTATTTTTCCAACACTGCTCCCCCTGCTGCTGAAATGTTGCGCCTGATTTCTGACCACGCCTCCGTCGTAAACAGCATCCCAGTTTGGGCCACCAGGGTGGATCTGGTTCAACGTGTCGCACCTGATGCCGTCCATGTCGGCAGCGGAGCTGGTGTTGCTGAGGCGGACGCTACACCCCGAGCCCCTCAGCGTCAGCGTGGCCATTCATGCCGGCCCCGCCCTGGATGGGCGCCCCCTAGCCGTCGACCGACTGCCGCCATCGCCATGTTCGACGTCTCGGCGGCGCTGACGTGGGTGAAGGGGTTAGCTGGGGGGGCCGCTGGCTTCCGGCTGCGCTACGCGGATGAGAGCGGGAACCTGGAGCTCCACGAGGCCTTGACTCAGAGCCTGTACTGCCTGAACACCAGCGCTCAGAGCCAGCCGCTGCTGGTGGCCTACCGCCTGGGCCGGCCTCGGCAAGTGGCCCGACCCACAGCCCCCAGCTCTCAGTGCAGGCAGCAGCACCACCGCTGTGGCTCTGCCCTTAGGAGGCAGTCAGCACCACCTGCTCCCAGCTGCCGCCTCCACAAACACTATGTGGATTTTCAGGATCTGTCCGACTGGGTGCTGCAACCCCTGGGATTCAGCTTCAGTTTCTGCAGGTGGGTGCCTAGCAGTTTCTGCTACTTCCTGTCGGGGTTGTCTGACCATCTAACTGGCTTTGAATCATTAGGAACAACAACTTATACGATTGCAGCTACTGAGGTCCAGGGTTGTGCAGAGACTTTTCAAGGGGCAGGTGATCGACCAGCAGGTGGTGGGTGGGGGGTCAGAAAATTTTGTGAATTTTGAGGGCGGGGGCATGTTCAATCGTTAATGCAAAATGCCATTTATAATCTCAGGAAAGGTATTGCTGTGGTATCCCAAAGCAAAGTAATTAAGTTGCAAAACATGCACCTGTTAGAATGGATTAAAATTCTAAACTGTTTTGAAAAAGGAGGATATAAATTAAGTCATTTAAACGTAGCATCCCAATGTAGTGGCACCTGTAGCCCTGGAAGCCCAGGAGAAGACAGCAGGGAAAGCAGAGAAAGGGGCGTCGACCCAGACAACGGGTAGGTTTTGATGTGCTTTCTGGTGGGGAGGGGAGATACTGCTAATTACTGCTAATATTTTAATGACTAATTTTAGATATAATAACGATAACCATTTTAAAACTCGTGGGAGTTTTACACAAAAATGTTGGCAGAATGAAAAATAATTGGTTCAGACAGAAAATCAATCAGATTGTAGAGGCAGATCCAAGCAACTAAAGGAGGCATAACCAAGACATCTGACCAAGATCTGATTGGTTATCTCCCTGAACCAATTATTTTCCTTTCAACCCTCAAAACGTTTTTGTGTAAGTAATACTCCCATGGGCCATATTAAACTATTATTATTTGTAATTTAATGATCTGTAAAGGGTAGTGTATATCTAAAAAATAAAATCCAGTGCACGTTGACAGTACTAGATTTATTAAAATATAATAAATCTATAAATAAAACAAAAATTAAAATAGAAATGGACAGCCAGATTTACTATTGTTAATATGACTAAAATATGAGTAAAGTTTGCATGGGTGTAGATTTGGGTATGGACTGTAGGGACATGTCTCTACCAGTATTGTGGGGGTTCCATGTCTGTTTAGGGGGGCAGGGGGTTCGGGGCTGATGTGGTCTCTACCAATGTTGAAAGCAAACATACGCCCTTGAAAGTCTGAGTAACAGTTTAAATATGAAAACAAACAAACAATCGATAATGGTGCATTGATCTGCCGACTCCTATTTTCTGCCTGCTAATTACAGAAGCTTTTTGGCAATGTGACGTTTTCGTGAACCTTTCAGTTTCAGGTCAGAGTGCCTCCCTCAGCACATGTCGGCGATTACCGTGATGTACCGGAGCGACGCAGACGACATCGCGATCGGCCGGCTGGGAAACAGGTCGGCTGCGTGTGCCGGCGCTCAGCGTCCTAGACACATGGGCCTTCAGCATCCCTCATGGGCACAAATGCACTCTTCCAGCAACGGCAAAAAATTCCCCTACGCAAAACATTCAAAAACCGATGGGAAAAAAAACATGCCAAAACAGTGAGTTCAAGACAAATTGACTGATTTCAGCACTTAATAATAATAGTAATACTAATAACAATGACACTTTATTGATCTCACATGGGGAAATTCTCATCTTGGTTACACCATCTTGCTTTCCATGACACACAGACACATGAGAGCAATCTTGGCAGTGAATAGCATTTATCTGCAGTGGTGCCCATGGAGCTGGGGGGTTAAAGGCCTTTCTCAGGGGCCCATAGGTATGATTATTCTGCTGAGGCTGGGCTCACATCAGCAACCTTCCAATCACAGGCACAGAGGCTTAGCCCAATAACCTTGACAGACTCACTCTGTCACACATCTTATGTCTTACCATAGTGCAGTAATTACTGTTTTTCTCGATTGCTTTGGAGCATTTCTGAAATGATGATTAACATTTGTAAACCAACTAGCGTAACCCACACACCAAAATGTCACTCCATTTCTCATTGTTTCACATACATTTCTAAATGTTTTAGCTTATATGTGCAAATGGTTTCATACAATTGTCATCATTCGGCACAATTTTCAGTTACTTTAGCCTTATTGGTCAAAATACATATTTCCCATTGTAATAATTCTACATCCAATACAATATACAGTGGTACCTCAGAACTCGAATTTAATCCGTTCAGAACTCTGGATCAAATCTTAAAAATTCGAGTTGTGATCGAATTTTCCCCATAAGAAATAATGGAAAACCAATTAATTAGTTTAAGGATAATCTGAACGTAACCTTAAATATGTTTACCATTTCTAAATTGATAGTGTTTGGTCATGAATAACATGTTGGGTATTGTTCTTTAAAATGGCAATTAATTACACTGTGACAACATGCCCAAAAAATGTCTATGTGTAGCTATTGTGTAATTAAATCAAAATTAATTTAGGAATGAATATACAAAGCATATTAAACTGTAAATTGAACCATTGTCTTTCTTATGAACAAGGCTGCATTTTCTAGTGGTTTTGTGGAAAATGTTGTGTGCCAGCACGCCCCGTTCTCCCCGACTTACGGTGGTATTTGAAGGCCACAGCCCTGTACTCTTGTGCAGTTACATGCCCGCATGCGGGTCGTTAATGGGGCGGAGCTTTCGAGCTAACCCCTCGGCGGCTCCATGCTGGGACATCTTCGCGCTCAGAGGGGTGCTTTTGCCCTTCGGCACTATCTCGGCTCCGGCTGTAGCCTTTTCGCCTATACCCAAAATAACATAGTCTGGCTAGCGAACTATCCGAAAAAATGTCATCTTTTACAATTAATATATATTAATTTGGATGATTTTCCTAATTGGGAAAAAGCACCGTCCTGTTATAGGTTACTTTCCAGGCATATTTTTGCATCTCTTGCCAAAACCGTTTTTGAGTGACATTTACATGGAGATTTAAACATTCTAATATTGTTGCCGGCAGCAATTACTCGACTCCGTCTTGTTTGACACAGGTAACAGGCAAGACTTTGCTTTAATTAAGGGTGGCAGGGTAATAACGCTACTCAGTACACCTGCCTTCATGAAACAAACGGCGATCACTTTTTTACTGTTTTTCTCCACATGTTCACCAGTATACCTCGCATAAAGCCGAACATCGTTAGTTATAATTAAGCACTTAACATTCTGGCTCAAATGTATAATTTCTGAATAATACTATTAATGATAGCCAAGTATAGTACATGTAGTATCAACTCTACCTCGAGATACACCGCTAACCTACAGTGTTTCCAGCAGCGGAAGTTCCGCCCACTTCGCATCAGAAACTGATTGGTCGACAGTCTTGTCCGTCATAGAACAGCCATATCCGTGCCTGAAGTGAACCCAAATGATCGGTGACATGTAGGGGGATTTCGCTCGCCTATCCTAAGCTGCCGTATACTATTCGGAATAAGTGTGGTCACATTTTTTCATGTAAGAAACGCGTCGATTTTGTGGAGCTATCGATGATCATTTATCACGGTTTGGTGCAGTAAAAAGGCAATTATGGTTGTTTATTTAGATCTGAATATACACATCGGAGCTATTTAATTCTTTGTCGCTCATCTATGTAGGGAAAACCAACTGGATCAGCCAACCTGCAGCCCTTCTTTATATGAACAGATAGGCAGGTTTCTTTGGGAGAAACGTGTGCTAATGAAAATTCAGTATGTCAGGAAAGCATTTGAAAGGACATGAGGTCAGTTGCTGCATCAAATATTCCATATTCGGATTCAATATAATATTTTGGGTAAGTACATTTCTTTGTATTGCTGTTGGCGTCATAATTTCGCTTGAGCGTTTATTTTCTATGTGCTTTAAAGGTTCAGTCCAGCAATGTGTGGCAGAATTGAACAACCATTAATTTATTTGTGAATTAACTGGCGAATCAAACATTGTAAATGCATAACGTTGAAGGGCAACGGAGTTAAACCAGTATAGGTTTTCGTGAAAGATACTTCGAGGGATCCTAGAGACACACAGTATAACTGACATAATATACCGAGATAAATCCGCATTTTCATTCATCTGACCGGTCATTTGTGCCTTGCTGTTTGGATGCGATGCAGTCGTTTGCCAACGTTAAGTATTATGGACAGGCGTGTAATATTACCTGAAGGAGGTGTGCTGAACACCGGTAAGCCGCTTTCTCTTTGGCCTGGGCATTACCTACTGTTACTATGCGGCCGTTTAAATATGTCTAAGAGGAGAAGTGTACGATTGTTTTACTTAGTTCCTTAATGAGAGACATCGCCGTTACGTGAGGCTAAACGTACAGTATAACGGAAATGACATCTGCTCATATATAAACATACGTTTAGAGTGTAGGGCATACGATAATTTTCTATATTATTTTAATGTTTTAATTTTAATTATTTTAATGTTATTTTTCTTTGTGTTACATTTCTTGTTGAACTTTTTCAAGAAGGATTTCATGCTGAAAAAAAAATATCCAACTTTGAAACTGAAGGAGTGAATTCACACCTATATAATCGCATAACAAGAATGTCTATATGGAGTTCCCAACTCTCATACCTCTGACGTGACACTCACGCTTTCAAACTCTCACAAAAGAAATCTATATTAGTCCATTATAAACCTAAAATTAGTTACATCAAAAGCTTTGGTTGTATCAAACCCTACATACTATTTACAGGGTAATAAAACTCTTGCATACATGTAAATGAGTGCGCAGACTCGTCTCGAATTGAAAATCTGACGCCAGCCAGCTGGCCTAAGTTGGCAACCTTGTGTATGTAAGAATCAATTAGGCAATAAAGTCTTTATCATTGTAACTGAAATCATCAAATGTCAGCTCTGCATTGCACTGAATTCCGACTATCACAAAGAGGGTTGAATAAGGTGTCCGGCAAACCTGTTATTCCTTGCTTGTGGCACCAGCTACTGAGGAGATGCTCTCCGTTTTGGCTGTGTTATGCTCCGACTCACAGATGGATGAATTTAATAAGATGAGTGGACCATTTGGTGTCTTTTAGCTGCATTATGGGCAAAGCTGTGCTGAAACCAAAACGAAAGGAGTCATCGTGACTAGAAAAGCAGTGTGTTTCCAGAATGTTCTATTGGTTAGAAAAGGAGTGTTCCTGTGGGGGTGATTCCTGCCCGGTGCCTCTTTCTGGGAGAGGTGTTCGCCTCCTGTCTAATTTGAGAGCCCTGACTGAGTTGTAAGCACTGTCATGCCACCTCAGAAAGTGGACAAAGTTGACAGCGTCTAAATAAATATCGCCGCTGCTCCATGCTCAGGCTGACTGCTGGGAAATAGTGACCTTACCTCCACCCACTCCTGTCAGCCCGTTTCCCTGGCTTGCTGTTATTTTTGCTGCCTTTCTGCAAGTTTCCATGATAGGAGCTTCGTCAGCCTCAACTGACAGACAGCTGTCATCTGGGGGGGTGGAGTCCCTCTTCACGATGCGGTCTTCAACTGCTAATCGCCACCTTAATGGTGCATTATTGCTTTTGGCAGCAAGCGAAACCTTGAAAGGCTAAAAGGACTCAAAGTATTTATAAACGCATTCTAGGTGAAGGTTTATTGTCATAAAAAGTCACCCGTGAATTGGGATGAATGACCATTGATGTTGTTTATCTGAGTATGAGAAAACGAAGGAGCAAATCTACTGGGGGCGGTTTTTTATCCAAACCTACAGCATCATTTCAGGAGAAACCCTAATCCTGGCGTTTGGAAAAACAGATGGCTCTCAATGGCTTTTTAGACCGAGGTGACATAAGATGCTGTTGATCATCTGCAATTCTGTCCCCTTTTACTTTTCTACTTTTGCTTCCTGAATCATCTTCATCAACTCCAATATGCTGTAAGACGCTCCTGTTCAAAATCTGTGTCAATGTAAAAAAGGCTTCCTTGTGTAACTTCCCCTTTTTCACATTTGACTTTGAAATTAGTTTTTTCCTCTTTCTGTTTAAATGTGAAATGCATGTGTTTTTTTATTTTATAAGAGAGGATCTACTATATTTCCAACAGGAATACTGACATATGCACAACTTGGGTTGTTATACCATATACAGTATTACAATACTATGTGGCAAATATGAAAACTTTTCAAACATTGTAGCCGAGGGATTACGATTATTGGTAACCCTTTACTTGAGGGGCACAAATACTTAGTAGTAACTCAGTTACTACTGAAGTACAAATTATGAACAAATATAGTAGCTACTTAAAAGATGTATCATGATTTATTAATGATGAACAAACATGAGATCAGTATGTAACTAAGACTTAGTTTGTGGTTAATTCATAATATACTATTATGCTATTACTTATTTTTCTGTGCCCTGTCAAGTAAAGTGTTACCAGATGATGAATCTAAATAGAACTGAAAGTATATGCATTACTATGGGCTAAAGTAGAATCCTTTGTTGAAGAAGAGACAGTTTGACCATCACCTCTGTGAGGTTCCAGAGAAAGTACAATCACCAGGGGTCCATGTAACTGCGGCCCGTCAGAGGCTGGTACGGCAGTGCTAACTACATGCTGCTGGTGCTTCTCTGTATGTGTCGAGTGGTTGTGGTGCCTTTCTGGGCTACTTGCCACTGCAGTCATCTTATGGAGAAATACAGTCTACTACACACCATGAGGTTTCTCTGCCACAGCGCTGGAAGAGTTACCTCTGGCCTTGACTGGTACTTCACATTTATATATATATATAGCCGAGATCAGTTATTCTCAGCTCCTTGTCGGTAATCCACTAGCAGAGCTGTGTTTCCTGGCAGACAGTGCCAGGGGGCACCAGCAGGGTTTTGCTGTGAAAGAACACTATAAAGAGATGGTTTGTGCTGGGCTGAGCCCAGGTGACTAACTGGAAGAAAAGGGTGGCTTTGCTGACACCAAGTTGAAGCTAGTTGTTCTAGCAGGACATGCTTACTTGTCGCGCATCTCCCACAGTGGCCTCTTGTGCTCCTGAGGCTTTGGTGTAATTCTGGGCCTCACTGTGGCTGTACACACAAGCACAGATGTTTCAGGCTAGCTCCATCTAATGGAGGGGGCATGCAGGAACCAAGCCGTACCAGAGCCGTACTGCGAAGAGAGACTAGTTGCTGTGCGGTTCCATCTCTCTCCGAATTTCCACTGCAGAAGGGCTCGGTAAAGGCGTTGCCGAGTTTGGAGAGCAACAGTGACGTAAAACTGAAGAGACTCTTGTTGACTGTTCACACGGTGTACATCATGATTTACTATGTGCAAATTTCTGCTAGCACATCTGTGAGAATCACCGTATTACGTTGCTGCAGAATTAGCATTAGCTTCTGTAAATTTGCTTTATGAATCCATTCCAGTCAGCTGTTCTATTGTACTGTTTTGTATTGTTCCCGTTGGCAGTAGAAGAGTACCATTAGTCTGCTTTGTGTTTTTCCTGTTTATTTCCTCAGATGTGAGGTAAGTATTATTTTATGAACACTGCCGCTGCATGCGTTTCAGCTTCCTGTATATTATCTTAAACCAGTGTGGACTTTTACTAAAGCTGAATCTTTGCAGAATGTTTGTTTCTTAAATGTCTCGTGTTGTTCAGTTGCTCTACTCGGCCGATGACAGCACCCCCTTCAGGCAGCTAGCTGTCATACCCTGAATGTCATCCCTGTGCACTTGTTTTTCAGGAAACTGAATTGAAGATTGTGGTTTTGAGTTAATAACGGTGCCTGTTTTTCGTTTCTCAGTATAAATATGAACTTGCTAATCTGACTTAATGTCATCAAAGTGAAGAGGTACCAGTGGTCTCTTGTCTTGCTGATGGTTTCTTTTTGTGTGGTCATAACCTGCACCCTTTACTGGGGAAATGGAAGAGTCCTCTAAGACAAGAAGCCCAGTCCCCAGTAGGGCTGTAGCTATCCATTCTTTTAGTAATCGACTATTCTGTTGATTATTCCATTGATTGAGTAATAAGATAAGAAATACTTTTGTCTTATTAAAGAGCAATAGTAACTATTCAAAAGAGAAAAAAGACAGGTCTGTTAAAATTAACAACCCATTGGTTTCCTTTTTAGATTTTAATGGTATCTTAAATCAAGCCACAATAACTGTAACTGTGCAGACTTTTATTTAATGCATCCTCCCCGAACACTAAGAACAGTTTCTAAACAAATTTAACTTTTGACATCTCACACACCGGTCCTTCAGCAAGCTAGAAGTTGCTATTTTCGCATGCAGCATGCTAGAACTTAATTCTTTCATTTTTATGGGGAAAAACATAATTTGAAAAATTAATATTTAACAATTTTTAACAATTTTCCAATCAAAGTAATGTACAAATAATATTTTGTAATGTTTCATAAAGGCTGCCAGGCAAAATATGCCTTCTGGTCTCAGAAGTGTCCAATGATCAAAATCCATTGTCATTTTTATTCCTCAAAACAAGCTAAATTGGGTGAATTGGGCAAACATGGCAAAAACTACTGCTGTATGTAATGTCCCACTCACATCTTACACTTTAGGGACAAAGAGTGGGGGTGGGAGTAATATGGGTAAAAAATATAGCTCAATATGGACAAACAGAAGTTTTTAATTTATTTAAATGATTTTCTAAGTAATTCAATATGAGGGAGATGTAATTGTGGAGAAAAAAAAAGCAATTTGTGTTCGACCGCTGTTTACAAACGCAGCACTTAAAAAGCACATGTAAAAATACAGACACTTTACCACAAATAAATTACCACAAAATAATTTAAGCTATTTTTCCCATAAATTTGGTAGTAAATTCACACTATTATTCTTATTATTTCTATTTACCTTCTATTTACACACACACTCACTCTTTTTTTGCTGTCTCTCACACACACACTCACTCTCACTCTTTCTTGCTGTCTCTCTCACACACACACACACACACTCACTCACTCTTTCTTGCTGTCTCTCTCTCACACACACACACACTCACTCTTTCTTGCTGTCTCTCTCACACACACACACACTCACTCACTCTTTCTTGCTGTCTCTCTCACACACACACTCACTCTCACTCTTTCTTGCTGTCTCACACTCACTCTCACTCTTTCTTGCTGTCTCACACACACACTCACTCTCACTCTTTCTTGCTGTCTCTCTCACACACACACACTCACTCACTCTTTCTTGCTGTCTCTCTCTCTCTCACACACACACACACACACTCACTCTTTCTTGCTGTCTCTCTCACACACACTCTCTCACTCTTTCTTGCTGTCTCTCTCACACTCACACACACACACACACACTCTTTCTTGCTGTCTCTCTCACACTCACTCTTTCTTGCTTTCTCTCTCTCTCTCTCTCTTTCTCCCTTACCGCCACCTTGTTTGCACCCCCCCCCCCCGCATACTTCTGTCTGACAGAAACAAGGCCGCTGTTCTTAGTTGTGCTTATGTAGCGGTATGTGAGAACAGCTTACAAGCACAAAAGAAAAGCATCATCCGCCCCGTCCACCCCCCCCCCCCATCTTTAAAATGTCAGCAGACAAGAGAAGACAGGCGTCACAGGCATTAAAGGAAGCTCGGTGGAGATAAGCCAATAAACCGTAATAAACAGCACTGTCAAATTGGTCATTCTTGCTCTGGCGTGAGCATTACTTATTATTATTATTTTATTGTTATTATTATTATTATTATTATTATTATTGTTACAGTTTATTTAATGGGCCTGTGCTTTGTTCGCTCGTTAACCTGCATAATTAAAACAGGTATTTTAAAATGGGTACTTCATTTGACATTGAAAGAGGGACCGAACACTTATTAATTTTGGTTGAGGCTGATCTGCCTGATCTGATTCGCTCATTCTTTGCCCACATGCTGTTGTATGAACCGACCCAGTGCCTTGCTGATGTGCAATTTCTGGGCGAGAGCAAGGCACGGTGGCACCGTTCCCAGCCTTCCGAAGAAATTCTCTCGATTTTCAGTTTAGAGCCAAGGAGGACGGATTGTGTTTTGGCAGAATAATGTTGTTTTAAGAGGTCTGTTTCTCATCTTAAGCATAACACAGGTTTGAGTCCTGGCCTTCCTTAACTGAGGCTGAAGTAGACTTGGTCAGGGGGTTACAGTTCATAAATGCCGCGAGGTCGACGCCGATACAGGTGTTTATCGTATCTTGAGACGTGCGATCCTAGTTAATAACTGGGGCTTTTCCTGATGCACACACTAAAGCCATGGCTTATTATCTCAAAAGCGATTGAGAGGAACTGACTGTAGTGAATACAGAAACTCAATACTGAAAGATAACAAGGCATAAATTAATTGTACACAGCCCCACCTTATGCATGTAGAGAAAAAAATGTATCCGGTGGCATGTCATGGGGGAAAGTGACAACGCCCATTTGTGGAAACCTGAATTTTCAAAGCTTTTTATGTTTTAAGGAATTCTTGGTTAAAGAATTGCATCTTTCCCCTTTTGCTAGTTTTGATGGGAGGGTTAAGTGTGGGGTCTCTCTGGAGTCATGTGTTCTTGTGCTTACGGAGGCTAAAGCTGTGAAAGATCGGTCTTTATTTCTAGTAATGACAAAAACAATGATTTTTACAGTGGGTGGAATTGTCAGAGGCTGTTGATCCCTGATTGGTTCAGGCAACTGCCCATCGATTGGTTTGTTGCTTCTTGTTGGCTTACTGTATAGATGGTGGTTGATGGCACCTAGTATTTCCCAGCCCGTGTGCATTGTGGGCACCAGTCAGCTGCTATGGCCTCCGCTCAGTTTCTCTCCTGAGAGGGGTTCTGAAGTTTGCCACTCCTGCTGCCAGACAGGAAGTGGCCATAACGCAGGCTTCCCCGTCCCTTCCGACAATCCTACCCACCACCTTTCTTTCATTTTTGGCTATCTATGGTAGGGTCATCCAGTAATGCAGCGTGAGGTCTGCAATGCGACCTGAATCTCCTCTAGTGCATGTCATTGTTTCATTGAGAATTATAGCACTGGACTTATGCGGGTATGAATAATTTAATAACTGGGTCACTTACCTCTCAGCAGATTTTTTTTTTTTCCTTTATGAAAAAGGTGATGTTATTTTCTGCCCATCTCTAGAATAGAAGCTTATGATTCCCAGTCTAAACAGTTATCTTCCATGCCTGTGTATATAGTATTGCTCTTTGAAATTTGTATTAATTCTACACAGATTACTCTAATTTTATCGAACAAGCCTTTTGGTTCAACCTCCAACATTCATAGATCCTTTGATATGACATGCACAGCTTTGAAACCGTTACTAGGGCAACTTTTTTTTTTTTTTTTTTTTTTGAACATCATGTTTTTTATTTAGAACTGAGAAATGTAATCAGCTGTATCTTATTTCTTGTCCTCCTACAAGGCTCTGAAAATAACCAAAAAGTCAAAACGACGCCCACCTTGGACAGCTTCTCACTCAAACAGGATGCTAGATAAACATGCGGTTATTTCTGTCATTTATGACATATTGGGCCGTGTGTATACAATAACTATATGTATTACTGACATTTGAGTGTCAGAATATTTTTTTTTAAATATGCTTGATTGATCAAAATTGCAGAATATGCTGATATTCAGCTAACCCGGATTCCTCTATGCATTGCTACCCAAGGACTGTCTGGTATTTTAGCGCCTGGTGTTTTTAACATGGCAGTGTACGTGCTGTGAACGTCGGAGGTGCCTTCAGAGGAATGTGGAAGTGGAGGGTGAAGCGTGTTTGGTGTTTACCCTAGAGGACAATGGCATTGTGACCTCGCAGCCAGGTTTCGCTGCAGATTCCGGTTGGGCCTCAGTTGCCAGAAGTAACATATCTGTCTGTGTCTGCTGTCTTCCAGTTGCTGGGTGTGGCCTTCTTGGGGATCGGCTTGTGGGCATGGAGCGAGAAGGTGAGTCTGATGCATGTTCTTGTGTTTATAGGTAATGTTGAATGTCTTTTTTTTTTTTTTGAAGCGCCACTGATAATTCGTTGTAATAGAAGACGTGGAGTGGGTGGTGAATGAAAGAAGGTTTGTAACTTTTATATACCACTTTTTCAAACACCCAAATCGCTTTACAGAAGCAATGGGGAGCCACTTCAACCAGCATCACTGTGTAGCCCCCACCTGGATGACGGCAGTCACTCTGTGCCAGTACGCTCACCACACAGTAGCTAAGGTGGTGAAGGGGCAGGAGAGAAATCACCAGTTAGATGCAGGGGATCGTTAAGAGGGCAGATTTGAAAAGGCCACAGTGAGTAATTTTAGCCAGGATATCATGGGTACCACCTCTACTCTTTCGAAAGATGCCCAGGGATCTGGCCTCAGAGAGTCAGGATCTCTGCTTTGTAGAGATGTTGTTTGGTTGTCTCATGCAGATTTGTGTATTTGGTTGTGCATACATCTATTTGTGCATATGTGTCACCTGACCACAGCGAAGAATTCCATGCCTGTCAAACAATGAGAGGCATCTTTAACAGCTACTGTACCTGCTGCTATGGCTACGGTTCTGCCGCCATACGGCGATGCCGGTACGGAGGAGAGTCACATTAACGGCCCAGGCTGGATCTCTCTTCGTCCCACTGCCGTCAGTGTCCGTGTTGGCGCTCACGGCAAAGCAGAGAGCTGAGAGACAGAAGTAGACTGTTAATAGAATGAACAGACCCTGATAAAATATTAACATTGTCTATTAATAGCTGGACTATGACTATATACACTCTGATTAAATGTCTTTGTGCATTAAGGTTCATATTAAAACAGCAGGCATTCAATAGATGGATGAAATGGAATTCCATTGCCCCTTTGTGTATTTCAAATTTATATTTTATCCATAGTGTATGTTTGGCCCCTATGATGGACTGGAATTTCGGCCAGGGTATACAGTACCCCAGTCTGGTGCCCTCTGCTGCCTGGGATAAGCTCCAGGTGTCCTTGGAGCTCTGCCTGAGCCCTGTCTGACATAAACAGTTGTATTAGATGCATTTGATAGCATTGAACTTCAGTTTTCTTGATTTTTTTCCCCTGTCATTTATTTCTAATTCAGTTCAATTCAGTTTATTTTTATATAGCGCCTTTCACAACAGAGTCGTCCCAAAGCGCTTTACATGGGTGTGTTGTGATACATTACACCATCTTTAGAGACAGTAATACAGAATGGGAAAAAGGAAGGAAAGAAATTAAGTAAAGAAAGCCAGATGACAACGGAGGAGAGGAACCAAAAACTCCCAAATAAGGAGAGAAAAACCTCTGAGTATCTAAGGTCAACTGGCTGCCCGACCCCCCTGGGCATACTAACATTACTGAAAACAGAAAAGAGTGGCCTTGCTTACTAAAAGCTAGATGTGAAGAGTTTAAACCAAGGCATTTTTTATATGTTTACATTTTAGTTTTTTTGCCGTCAGTTCGTCCGTCACGATTTACGTTCAAATGACGATCCTGCTTATGTGGTGGATTGATGGATTTTTATTGCTGCTGCTGCTGTTTTGGTCATAAGGGTCTCTGGCCATTTCGCATTTCTTGAAGTTGTGTCTCGGGGGATATGTTCTTCCAAAATAAAAAAATCAGTACCAAAAAGGGCGCATTTCTTTCCTTAATTCTGTTTTCCTGTTGATGCCAGTGATCTGGATCCATTGTGGCCACTTCAGTGTTTTAGGTTTTGTCTGCCAACCAAAATAATTGCATATTTTGTACGCATTTTCCTGCATTCTGGGCTGATGCTTTGGGGGGGATCGTGTTGGAAAACACACGCATAGCTGCTCAGGAAGGCTGACTGTGAGAGAGTTTCACATTCTGATGAGCTCACACAAACTGTTGTTTTGAGGTTTGATGCCGGGCCCAGAGGCACCTGCTGCATGCTGCTTTGAGAAGTTTGATTTGTTGTCATAAGCGTCAATGACATGACGTGCATATTTTTCCCAATCCATTATTTTTTTTTAAATCTGTTAAACACAGAGCATGCCTAACATCATTGTTTGAAACCTCTTTAATGTGAATATACTTTCACTACATTCAAATAAAACAGTCGATTATGTATCTCAAAGTCCAAAAATGTCAGGTGGTGCAACAGTTGGAACATACAGGCAGAGTAAAAAAGCTATTGAAATTTGATCTTTAAATAACTAAAAAAATTAAATTGTTTACTTTGCTAAACTTCTATGTCTGAAACCTTTAAGCTCACAAATAGTTGCAAAACACTGTTTTAAAACTATTAAGATAATTTATAATTATTTGTCTGCAAATTTACATTACCTCAAATGTCAGTCGGCACAAATCGGGAATGGGGGTTTGTTATTTAAAAGTCATTTCAGAAAACATTGGACTGGATGTTGCATCAAAAAGAAGAACCTAAATGATCTTCATGGTGCAATGATCTAACTATTGACAAAAATTACCATTTTCAAATAGTTAGGTTAACAGTATTTCCATGTCATGTGGTACAACCCATGAAAAAACACAGACATACTGTTATATGATAAAACTCTTTATTTATTATTAAAATCGTATCAAATTAATTTGATATCAGGGACAAACGTTTGTGCAGGTGTCCCAAATGTGGAAAACAAATTGCAGTATAGACACTTCCATGGCTACTTTATGAAGGTTTCAAAAATAATTATAAAATAAATTTTTTTGGTTGTGCCACCTGACGTTTGTCATTTTGTGACGCCTTATTTCTCATTGTCCCCTATAACTCCCTTCCTAACATACTTGCTAGAAAGTAAAGCATCAGGGTTGGATATCAGCAGTTAATTTTATTGCTGAAACATTAATATGAAAAGAAACTGAGGAAAAATATCAAGGACAAAGTCTGAGGGGAAAAGGAAACCCCATTTATTCAGAGTGAATGTCAGCAATGTCTGGAATGTTCCCTGTATACAGGACAGACTGAAAGCATCAGATTGCAATACTGCTTCTGGGAAAGGGCACCATGATGGATTTCCAAAACAATTACTTGGAGAGCCTTTACATTGGAACTTGA